>NC_058137.1:3896770-4593430 GCF_011075055.1 Mangifera indica
CAACTTCTTCATAGGATGAACTAGTTGTGGAAGGTGGATGATTAACAATATGGTGCAGTTTGCGTTGAGCAGTCACAAAAACCTGAAACAATTGAGCTCAATCAAGGTAATTAGGTTTCAATAAGTTTAACAATGGTTGCTTTAAGGGTACAGACAAGTGCATACAAAGAGGAGCCCATTTGAGGAGGCAACTGTGAATCAATCATGGATTTTAGGGAGAAGGTTGTGCGGCGGCACTTGTGTGGTTGGTGGGTATGCTTTGATACCAAGTTGAGAGAAGAAGCACCAAATTCTCATTATCATCAGAGCATTAGTATATGTAGGAATTGCTTTGTAATGTCCTATTACTATAATACCCTTATTATGATTCTACTACATTTAGTGTACAACATACACTTTAACAATTTTAACACTTAAAACTTAATGGTAAGAGGCTGTTTGTTATTTTAGAGTCCTCAAAGATCTTTGTTTTAAATCATTCTCAGGGGGATGATTGTCATTAATCTAAAGTGAAATTCTAGATTTGTGGGCTCTCTTTGTTTAAATGAAATTTGCCTTTAACTTATTTTGGGTGTCATCTTTAGTTGGTTTTCTAATTGCAACCAAGTTATGATAGTGATCGATATGAATTTTTTTGTTTGTTTTGTCTTTTCTTTTTATTAAAAAAAAAGATTTTTAAAGAGGTTATTTGGGCTTTGAATATTTCACTGTATTAGCAAAGTGCTCATCCATAAGATTTGATCACTTCCAACATTGTGTCCCACAAATAGGCTCAGTAAATTTTCACTTGGAAGGAAAGATGAGTTTGCAAACCTATCATGTCTTCTTAGAGCTATAATGCCGCAATCAATCACATTGCATTTGCTGAGATTTGAATTGCAGTTAGGCCACTAAGTAATGCTGAGATTGGTAATTACCAAAAAGAATGCTGGGATTAATAACCTTAGTGGTGACATACCTTAGTTTCAAATCCTTATTGATATGCATACAAGTTATATGCATAAATCAATAAAACTATGTGTACTTATAATAAGTATCAATTTGGGATCAGTCATAATGTATCATCATATGATTAAACGATTGGTACTCATTCAGTACACATAGTATCACTTGTGAAAATATTCTACATAGAAGAGGATATACTATATGCTTTATGCAATTGAAATATTCTTTCATTTATTTGCTTCAGGATTGCTTTGACCCTATTGTTGATTCAGAAAGCGGGCGTGATCTGATTCCATCTATGGTTTATGGGTAAGCATATGATGGTTATTGTTTTCTTGTAATCTTTTGCCAATCTATTTTTGTCTAGTTAGCTTGCTTATCTATCTCTTTCATGCCCTATCAGTAGGAATATGAGGGGCCAAGAATTCGGAGGGATGTATTGTGCAGTACTGACTGTCAAGTAAGAAGTGATCTTCTAATTGTACTAGGGGTTCACTCATCTGCAATAATATTGAGAGAGTCTCTTTTGCCAATTTTGCAGTTCGTCTGTTGTATCAGCTGGAATACTGCGAGTTTTTGGTCAAGAAGTTGCAGAACTCCCTTTAGTTGCAACAAGTAAAATAAACCATGGCAAGGTGAGACTCATAGTTTAAACTTGGTATGGTTGTTGACCTCTTTAATCAAACAGAATTTAGGTTTTGTAGTCTTGTACTCCAAGAAGCTGCTCTTTTTCAACTTTTACTTAATTTGAGGGAATATTCAGATGTCGGTCTTTTGCATGTTTCAAACCTCTTTTTATTTCTTTTAAATCTCTGATAATCGGTTTCCTGAGTGCTTTGTTATCTGCCTTTTGTTATAGTAACTGTCCTATGAACACTTCATTTTCTGCTCTCTCTGTCTTGGTGCTGAATATATGTATGTAAATTACAATTATGGAAATCATGATTTTTGCTAATAATGTATTGATTATGAATTGATATTATCAATACTATTATGGGAGGAGCACGTCAGTTGTGTATAATATATATATGTGTGTGTGCTGTAGTTCAATTTAATTTCAGATTCACATAATTAGGATTTAAAATACTATTTGAAGATAAAGCAATTTCGTCACCTGTTCCCATACTGGCGTAACATTAATCAATCACTGTAACAGGGCTTTTTTCAATTATTGTTCACTTGCATTGAGAAGCTACTGGCATTCTTGCATGTGAAGAGCATTGTACTCCCAGCTGCCGAAGAAGCAGAATCCATATGGACTCGTAAATTTGGTTTCCAGTATATGGATCCAGAACAGGTATGTATTCTTACCTCTACATATTACATTCCCTTTTCTGCACATTGACCTGACTGGCATCAGAATAATGTGGTGGTTTAGCTTAGTATATACCGAAAAAGTTGCTTCCAGATGGTGAGCTTCAAAGGAACGTCGATGCTACGGAAGGAAGTTTCAGCTTGTCGAATTGTTAATAGTAGTACTGAGCCCGCAGAATGCTTAAGTGGAGTTGAAGTGGAATGAAGCCCCAATTTTGGGGTGAAGGGGACTTGATTTCTATGTAGTTTTAAAAGGTGTATACAAACACTCGATATTTGGCGAACTCTGTAAATGTAAAGGTTCATTTCAATTTGCACATCCACCATTACCAATTTAGATGCAGTTGGCTTTATTTCGTATCGTGCTTGTAGTTTTAACAATTGACTAGCAAAATTTTAGTGACTAGTAATATTATGAATAATAAGTATAATATTTGCTTGAATTGCTTCTATTTTCTCTAGAGCCTTACGCTTGCCCATTATGTGGTATGGATATCTTAAGAAGCCATATAAAAAAAAACAATCAACCATGTAAGATTCTGAAATTATTTCATAAATTAAGAATTGGACGAGTAACACAGGCGGCTACGCACATGGCCACTTGCACGACTACCCTGCTGTTGCCACTGCCTGCTGCCTGCCAGCACCAATATGACCATTAGAGCTGGATTTGAAACGAGCTTATTTGAGTTTGAAACGAGTTTTGCTCAAACGAGTTTGAGCCAAGCTCCCTTTAAACTAATCCAAATACGAATGCGAGCCTAAATTTTAAGCAAAAAATGAACCCGAACTCGAACATGGGTTGAGTGAGCCGAGTTTGGCTTGCGAGCCGTTCACTTAAATGAAAAAAAATTTTAACTTGGAATAAACGACACCGTTTATTCTTTAAAATATGAGTCTGAAGCCAAGCTTTCGAGCTTTAAATGCAAGCCTGAGCCAAAACACATGAGCCCGAACACTAAAATTATAATATGAGCCGAACATGAATATGTGTTTAACGAGCTTGGGCTTATCAAAAACTAGTTGGGCCTTGTTTGGGTTTGGTTCGGCTTATATCCAGCCCTAACGACTACCGTGCTGAATTTGAACGTGAGATTCCTGAAATTCAATCAAAAGAAAGATTACAGATGAATTCAAGAACAGATGAATTCAAGCGGCAGACCGCCAATGAACTTGAACCAAAAATGGAAGGTGGTAGAGTGAAGAGGGTGGTGCCATGAATGTGAAGTAATCAAAGCCACCAGACAAAGTCAGCTTAGAATTAGTTTATCTCTTCTATACGCAATTACACTTTGTACGCTCTCCAACCGCCCTATAATTCCTATTGCTTTCATCTTCAACAAAATCTCTTCAGAAAGTCAATATCAATATTCTCCATGCTCAAAAGCTAGCACGGGCACTTAACTGCTTTGCTTTAATAATCAAATTTCATCATCAATCTTCCAATCTTAAAAACTGCCCATTTCTTCCCTTTAAGGGCTCATTCCTTCACTATTACTTAACAGTTAAAGCTGTAATCATCAGCTCGCCATTGAGGTGAGGGCCATACATTTCTTACCTCTCAAGCCAAAACATTCTTTCAAAATATAACCAACCTCACTCCCCTCACTATTTTTATCTCAAGATAACACAACCAAACTCAACACTATTAACCATGGGAATAAAAAAAATCTCCTTTTGGCTTCTTCCCTTTGCCAGTTTACTGTTTTCCATCATACTTGCTCTCTTTTACATTCCTCCTTCCTCTACAAATTCTATTTCACCCATTACTCCTCGAAACATCTTTCAACTTTCTATCTTCAAAAGGGTTTTAAAGCAAAGTGGCCTTGAGAATTTCTTACCTCTTCTCTCAAGGTTATTGTCTAGAAGACAGCATCATCACCATAGGAGGCACAGGTTAAAATGTGATAAGAAGACATGGAAGAATAGGCTCATTTCCCATTTCAAAATGATCATTTATCGTTATAGAGTTTCCCTCATTTTGACAGTTGACTCCAAGGGATGTGCCAGTTTTACAAGTGTACAAAAGGCAGTAGATGCTGTTCCTGATTTTAGTCCCTCTAGGACCCTCATTATAATTGATTCTGGTACTTACAGGTTGTTATCATCGCACACAACTGAGTTTAGAGATTACTTCAATAATTCTTGCTCTTTCTTGCTGATTTCTTTTGAATCTAAAAAAATGGCAGGGAGAAAGTGACAGTACATGCTAGCAAGACAAACTTAATATTTCAAGGCCGGGGCTACCTCAGCACTATCATAGCTTGGAATGATACTGCCAATTCTACTGGAGGAACTCCTTATAGTGCTTCGACATCCATCTTTGCTCTCAATTTCACAGCTTATAATATAAGCTTTCAGGTATTCTCCCTGGTGAAAAAAATCTAGAATACCATTACCACCCTCCAGTGAATTTATGCCATTTGAGAATTTTTCTTTCACGTCTTTAAACCAATTGTGATGGGTAGTTATTAAGTGGTACAATTATTTGACATTCGTGTATTGTCTTATTATACTTGTTGGTGATTATATTACAATCCGCATGTGACAATATTTTTATCATGGTTCACTTTGTGTGGTTCGAAAGCCTATATCTATAATTATATTATTGACTGATTAGAAAAGTTATTACAAGTTTATAATGTGAGTGCTTAAATGTGTTTTTGTAGAAAGTTAAAATTTCCTCTTAAACATATATTTAATCTTGAATTTATAAGAGAAAATATTAAGGATACATGTGCTAATGAATGCAAAAGACATAATATGGTGATTCTTGATACATACGTCATTATAAAAACATTGTAATTTTTGGTATGATAGATAAGTAATTGTCTATTGGTATAATGAAAGGTAGCTCTTATTGAAGAGATTATGAAAACTATAATAACTATTAAGTTTTATACTTCTTAGTCATTGAACAAAAAAGCCCCTTGTTGGTTTTAGTAATACACTTGCCAACACACTTAACTATAAATCGTGTAACTTGTCGATATTTAATGGTTAATAACCTCTTCAATGTCAAATATATGAATTTAATCTAAGAAAAATTTTGACCGAATAACAATACAGTTTCATTGTGATACCATAAACTTTCTTTTTACTAGGATATAATACACCTGACTATTGATCGTACAACTTATTGCTAAACGTTGCCTTTTCAGTTTTATTATTTTTTAGTGATATGTTTGCTGCAATTTGTGTTGTTTTCATAAAGAACACGGCACCGGTACCATTGCCAGGGGATGTTGGAGGACAAGCGGTGGCACTAAGAATAGGAGGAGATCAAGCTGCCTTTTACGGATGTGGATTCTACGGAGCTCAAGACACTCTTCATGATGATCGTGGAAAACACTACTTCAAAGATTGTTTCATCGAAGGCTCCATTGACTTCATTTTCGGAAATGGCAGATCCCTCTATCAGGATTGCAGCATAAATTCAATAGCAAAGGGAGGCACAGGAAGGGTGAGTGGCTGCATAACAGCACAAGGAAGAGAATCAGAGAGCGAGGAGACAGGATTTTCATTTGTGAATTGTAAAATTGATGGAAGTGGAAGAGTGTGGCTAGGGAGAGCTTGGGGGGTTTATTCAAGAGTTGTTTTTATAAAAACTTACATGGCACAAGTTGTTTCTCCTGACGGATGGAATGACTGGGGAGACCCCTCGAGAGACCAGTCTGTGGTTGATCCTATTTGCTGTTACCTTTAAGTTTCAGTCAATCTTTAATAATCTGTTTTTGTTAATTATATGTTGTGTATGGTTGATTCCAGGACAGTGTTCTTCGGAGAGTACCAGTGTTATGGGCCAGGAGCGAATTATTCGGATAGAGCTTCATATGGAAAACAGCTCCAGGAATTTGAGGCAGCTCCGTACACGGACATTTCATACATTGATGGGAATGAATGGATTCGTCAGCCAGACATTGCAATGGTTCCTCCGGATGAAGATGACGAAGAAGATTGGGACATAACTTTCATTCAGGATTGCTAATTCACTCTTGTTCTAGTAAGCTCAAGCCATGAATGTTGAATTTGATACAGTGATGACAGGGAACAATATTATGAGATTTTCCCAATTCTGACAACCAAGGAAATTATTTACACTGAGAAGTCAAATCATTTTTTACATGTAATAATAGTAACAATAAATACACACACACACACACACACTTATTATTAACCATTTGTATAACATTTGAACGACAAAGTGTAACAATATGACAGGGTAACATAAATTCTGATATAATTACAATAAGAAAAGCATTACACAAGCAAAATATTATATAAATTAACCATGACCAAAGGGAAAATCTAGCTCCGAACGTTAGAAATTATCATCTCAAAATCACCATGAAAATGTAATGTTTTTCTTTTGCTCTGCAAAGGACAAAATATGTGATCGTATTTTAATCCTAATACTTATTCCGTCTTACAGCAATAAGTTACTTAACATGTTACAGAACATGTGATTGAATAGTATGCATGTAAAAATTGTAACTATAGGGGGTACAAATAATATTCAAGCAAGTTGATTAGAAACAACATGAAGGTATGTTATCGTTGGCTCACTTCGTATCACTCATATCTATTACATAACTGCCTAAATGACAAATAATCTTATCTTTTTCTTTTCACCCAGAAAGAATCTGATCATAAATACTTTCTGTCCTTGTAAAATTGTACAGTGGCATTTTACAACAACAATTAAGGATCAAAATATACTTACAGATTCACAGCTTACCTTGAAGAAGAAGATGAAAGAATGACAGTTTTAGGTTGCCTTTGCATTACTCTCATATACAATCCCTGCAACAGCAACAATCTATTAGCACTGATCCATCTCCTGAAGTTAACAAATGAGTCAGGAATTTATTTAAAACTACATTCATTCTTTATTGCCAATGTGTTCAACGTTTTTAGCATTAAGATATACTTGAAACACATTTTACATGGAGCCGATACATAGTTTTTCACTTTTGATTTATATGGCACAGAAATCGCTAAGTAAAAAGTAAATGAGCACAACCCCTTTGTTCTCTTGATGTAACTGACAGAGCAGCTAAGTATAAAAGTGTCCGGGATGAATATTATTGATACTCTGGGTGATGAATGTGTATGTGCACTGCCTGAATCAAATAGGTACTACATCTTACATTAGTTGTGTGTATTGTTGCTCCAGTAGTCATGTTGATGTTCTGATCAGGAACTAGTTCAAAGTTCATTTTCTGCAAGAAAACTGTGAGAGCAACAATAGCCTCCAGCAGAGCAAACTGATCTCCCACACACTTTCGTGGCCCTCCACTGAAAGGAATGAATCTGTGGTAGAGGTTGACCCCAAGTTAGTCATATCCAGATGATAGTATGTAGGTGGTAGCAAAAGAATTATGTTAGTGATTTTAGGTCCAAAATAGACCCCTTAGTACCATTAATTGAGCACTAAAAAAGGGCAACAAAACTATTGAATATCAAAAGGAACAAGTACCTAAAATCTGTATTTGTTTCATTAGGAATGGGACCTTCCAAGTCAAATCTTTCTGGCCAAAACTCTTCTGCTCTCTCCCAGACCTTGTTAAATCACAATAAAAGAAGAATTGTGGCAAGATATTTCACAATATAACAGTTGACACTTGACAAAGGCATTGACTATACAAATTTTCCTCAGCTCTTTTAAGCTTAATGCCTTCTGTATGGAGCAAATTACCAGCATGAATCCTTTCGCTCATTTCACTTTAACCATCAGCTTAAAATAAAAAGTCATATTTAAAACAAAAACACAGAAGCTCTGGTACCTGTGAGGAATGGTGGATATTATACACCGAAATCATTATATCTTGGCCAGCATTAACCTTGTAGTTTCCAGGGAGCACATCAGCAACTTGAGCTCTTCTTATCAAGACCTATAGAAGTTTTGAACAGAGAAACTTAAGAATTCAGGCAACAAAGAAGAAAAAATTACTTTTAACAAGACAAAAAATCCATATCTCATTCCTAATTATTTTTCCCTATGTTGTCTCTACTATTTACAGTTTTGGCAGCACTTCCAGTACAATTCTACTACACAAGCAGAAGGAAAAGGATTGCAACCTACAGGAGGATGTGGGTAGAGACGCATTGACTCATTTATGCAACGTGTAACGAACTTTAGATCCTTTATGTCTTCAAAAGAAGGAGGTCTTCCCTGTAAAACCCTGTCAACCTCTTCCTGTGCTTTCATCAATGAGTCTGAATCCTGAAGAATACAGTTTAGAAACCAAAACATGCTGATTATGAAAAACATTCTGCATCACAGAAAAATGTGTGAAGCTTAATTAAAAAACTGGAAATACACAAGCTTTTTAAGTGCTTAAGCAGTGCTAATTTGCCAAGTATATAAAATGAACATATATGCCAAATAAACCATGCTGCCACACATCCATTTAAAAGGCAGCAAATAATTTGCTTATGAATCACATATAATTTAGATAAGGCCTAGACACGAGCTTAGCGGCTATAAACTAGTACCTGGTTTTACCATTTGATTGAAATAGCATGGACTGCTTTAGTATTGGTAAGGCTACTTGTATATTAACAATTAACAAAGGAGTATAACCTGGTCTCACTTTAAATTCATTGCAAACATACCAGAATAAATTCTAAATGTGGATTCTGACAAGACACAATAAATGGCATGGATACTTCCACTAGCCAACTTGTGATATCTTTGAAGTAGCAATTCTAGATGAATTTCATTACTTGACATGACCAAAAAATATCATTATGATTAAAAAAACTAGACAAATGTATAGATCCAACATGAGCCAGTTTAAAGAAATCATTTTGGCCAGGATCTATTCGTGTTGGATTATATTGTGGTTCAAAAGAAAAAAATTCCATAAACTCTATTGCAGCACATTTTGAAGCAGTTACCACACCAAACCAGAGTCCACATTTATTAATTCAGTAGCTATACCACGCTCTCATACATAATTTACTTGGACAAGCAGAAATTGAGACCCATTCGAACTATAGGCTGAATATAAACTTATTAGATCACCTTTTCAAGTCATCAAGCAGGCAGTTCAGGAAAAAAGATAACTGGTTATGGTTTGCAAGTGGATATGGTGATATGGTTATTGTGGGAAAATATCAAAGGAACTTAGGAGAGCAAAATATACTCATTAACTATATAAAACATCTGCATGTGGAACATCTTTGGTTCCAACAATAAATCCAACTCAGCCACAAGCTAATTGAAGCATAGAAAAATTTCCTATGCAAATAGATACAAGCAAAGAGTAAGAATACCTTACTTAGGAGATATAGTGTCCAAGTCAAAACCGAACCAGTGGTCTCATGGCCAGCAACTAACATGGACAAAAGGTCATCTCTTAATTGTACACTTGAAACCTGATACAGAGAAACATCACACTAAGACTAGGTTGTAGGGGAAGATAGTAAAAAACTACAATATATAAAAGGAAAATGGTAAAATTAGATAATCTGAACCCATTTATAAGCAATCCTATGTTGAAAAAAAAAGAACACCATCATTATAACCTGACACATAGGATTATTATGTGGCTGCATGGAAACGCATATGTATATATGAAATCTCTGAACAGAACAATTCACTAATATAACCGAGTCAAGCCTCACCACAAGACAAACATTTATATTGAGTGTATTAAGAAACACACTTATATTTAAATAGTCAAGAATACAGCCTTTAAATTATTAATCTCAGAATGCATTGATCTTTGATTCCATTTTAACATTTTTACAAGTGCAATCAAGATAGGAGGACATGGATCAAAGAAAAATGTAACATAGATAGGTAATGAATGAGCACATGCAGACCTCTTCTCTGCTAGCAAGCAAGAAGCGGAGGATACTTGGATCACTATCATTGACATATTCCTCATCATCAATCCTTTCTCCCTCATTTTCCACAATCTCTTTGCACTTTTCAATCAGCTCTTCAACAGTTTGTCTAATCAATTTAACTGCATTTTCAGCCTTTATTTGTCTTGGAATAATCTTGCACAAGGCTCTAATCTGCAACAAGAAACTTTGTCAGTTTCACTAACCAATACATAAAAAAGTTTAATAAATGACACAAAAAATAACCTGCCTTCCAATATGGTAGAATATCAGTGGAACGAAGCTCTGCCTCTTTCAAAGCAGTATAAACTGCATCAATAACTGGGCTGTCAGTAGTAAGTGAGTCAAAATTATAATTGAATACAGAAAGACCAATCACATCAAGGGTTAATTGAGAAAAAATTTCTTCCATGTTTACAGCAGTCCCATCTAGTGCATCAGTTTGCAGCTTTTCCACCAATCTTTCAGCACATTTACAAAATACTCTGTCAACTATCATGGATAAGTACTTCTTGTGAAGAGATGGAACCACAGCCCTGCGCCTTGCCTATCATATAATCAGATTGTACTCAAATGATAAATACTAACTCCAACTGAAGAATAGCCAGGTTAAATATATCTTGCCACCATGTAGAAAATACTATGAATGAACGGTATGTTCCATCATTGAATCCTAAACTTATAACACAAAATTGGCAGTGCAGATTTAACTGATGCAAAAGAATCAGGTTTAAAAAGGATATAATCTGAAACCATACATTCTATCCCACTTATTAAGTAAGGCTAGCGAACACAATATTTTATAAATGAAGTTATGTTACAACTCCTATTGGGCTACAACCTTTTTTATTTTAAATCATATAAATTCAAGGTCACAATTCTAACATGCTAGACAACCCGCATTTCAGTAATAGTACCAGGATTTCAAACCCCCAACATTGCAAGTTTGCAACTTTAATACATTGTAAAGTTTAAACAAATATCTAACAGGATGAAATTTATAAAACTAAATCAATATCCTATGAATTATAAGATATTCCTTCCCATGAAAATTATTTATGCGTAAATATCAATCAGAACAAAAATTCGAAGAAGAAACATTTACCATCCAAAGCGAACCTTCAGCAATCGCAAAACCCGACCCGAACAAAAACTGTGAGACCTCAGAGACTAGACCTTTGGCATACTTGGTGCCATAGTTCCTCAACACATGCTTAGCAATAGCCGGATCGCTAACTACAACAAAATTTCGGGGTCCAGCAGCCAGCCTGTAAATGGGTCCATACTCATTCATCCATTTAAACAACGGGATAAACAGGGCTCCACCCAGAAGATCACCAACGTCAGCGAGCTGGGCACTAGCTAGAGGTATGTTTGAATCGTCATTCTTGGTCAAAGACAAAGACTTGATCAGTGAAGTGAGCCAGTCCGGGCTGACCCATGAGCTGGGCTTGGTTGTACTTGTGGTGGGTTTCTGTTGGCTTCTGTTAACGGAGGATTTGATGGTGAAAGTGGCTCTTTTAGTGGGTTTTTGAAGCGACTGTGGTGGTGTCGAGAAATAGAATGATGAGAGCGTGCGCAAAGATTGCATGGTTCACTGTGCTTCTCTTCTCTTCTAATATCTTAGCAGCAATGGCGCCATAACTGGAATAGAGTTGAGTGGCTCTCTGTAGATTGGGTTTAGATTTTACATAAAACGCACCGTTTTGCTTCAACTGAAAATTGTGGGGAAAAAGGATCATTGACCAACTTTTTGGGACAATTAACTATGTTCAAAACCTAAAAAAAGATTAAGTCATATGACGATATCCCATTTGAACATGGATGAAACACGAACAAATGATAATTTGTCCCGAAACTCTATAATTTCTTTTCAAAATATTTTTTTTGAACTTTTTCCATCATCATTCCTATTGTTGCCAACTTACGACTTTATCATCTCTAACTCTTATTGTTTCATGGCCACTATTATCATCATTAACTTCTTTTTCATAGGATCATTGATGTCACCTACACATCCTCACCATAACCCATTGGTTCTTTTGTATGTCCTGCTATTAACCTTACTTAACTACAAAATCACACAAAATTGAACGTATGAGTGTTACAACATTTAATAATTATGTGACCTATTGGGACACCACAACAAAAGATAACTTACTAGGTGTTCCAATAATCTATTGTGTTCTTAATATATTTGAGGTTTATTCATAGATATTTTTTAACATCTTAGATATCCATTCGAACTATACTATGACATTTCATATACCCTTCCTCTATAAGTACTATCAGCTCGGATGACTAGTCCAAAGCTGACAGTATCAATTAAACATTTATCTCCTATTTTCAGACACCCCTTGTATCTCTTGTTATCAAGAGACAGACAAAACCTTGAAGTCTAACTTAGAGTGTTTCAAAATTGAATTTTTAAATGTGGTTTATGCACTAAAAGAATCGATTTGAGCATTGGTTATAGGTGAAATTTGCCCACATACCAAATTTTGAAAAGAACTATAATTCAAAGAATGTGTGTCCTTGGTCTATTTTCATAAAATGTTCAAAAAAAGGTCAATAGATAGAAAACTCTATAGTTACACTAAGAAATGTTGGTTCAAAATCTTCTACTAACACCTTCACAAAGAATAAAAAAAGTCAAAAGGAAAAGAAGAGAAAACTGGGGGTGGACAGAAAGACCTTAAAAAGTGATAGATAAAAGAACCAATAAAAAATCATGTTTTACTTGGCTACTATAACAATTACACCACTTTAGTTGCTCCTACTAATCACATATATATGGTATCCAAAGATGCAGACATATTCCTACAACCTATAACGATGAAAGGAGATCACACTAAGCGATATCCTAGAAAGTTTTGTCAGTGCCACAACATTGGACAAACCAGTGCCAAGCTTTAAAAGACGCGGTTGAAGGCCTCATCAAGAAAGGATACTCGAGAGAGTTCATGAACAAACATTTCATACCATTTCCTACTTCCACAAGATTAGCTCAACAATATTTTTACAATTTGTTTAATAACATTTCATTTCTATCTCTTACTTTGATGGGAGAGTAATTATTTTCCATTTGAACGAGATATTATAATCAATCAATTTTCTTAAATATCGAGATTTAATATACTAAAAGTTAATTGTATCTATTTTCAATGACGTAAGTACTAAATCATCTCTTTCTCATACTATTACTCTATCAAATTTTCTTCTAAAAAGCTATTAACCTAATAGTAGTCAAATGCTTCTGACCAATAAGTAAAACTATTTTAAAAATCTCATTTTATTTATTATTATTTAGGTATAATTTTACGTGTTTATGGTTAGTAGACTTTTTCCATCAGCACAACAAAAACAAGAAAAATGAAATTTCTTTGAAGGCTTACGAGAGATTTAATGTAAATGAATACAATGAAAATGTGTGAATGATTAATAATGCACGTTGGGAAATTAGCAAACAGGTTGATTGAAGATTCACATGGTCATGCTATTTCCGCTTGAAAGGCTGACCAAATGCAGTAGCGACCTAGTCAAATTCTAATTTATGACCAAGTAGTGAGTCAACAAAGACTGCCAAGGTGGTTAGGTCAAGTCAATAATGACACATGGCATCAATGTCATAGCATCTCTCCAAAGCCATCTTCCTCGCTTCAAATTGAACCTTAATATGATTGCATTTGGCAGCCTTGAAATTTGGGTTGGGCATTTAGTATACCTCATTTCAATTAATCTATTATTTTTAGTCATAAAAATATATTTTCTAATTAAATATATTTTATTATTTATTTAAAACTATCAACCTCATATATATATATATATATATATATATATATATATACACACACACACACACACACACACACATATATTAAAAAGTATATACTCATAATTTTATTATCCATCAAATAATGCATGAATGCAATATTATTTAGGTATCTATGTCAAATACAATTCTCATGTAAACCAACATTATTATATTATTTATTGGTCAAAGGACTTATTCCCACCTAAAGTATGTCATTTTCCTAAGTTTTCCCTCTACCCCCAATATCTTTGAAATTCTCAAACACCTAACTATGGGTAGTTAAAGTTAATGATTTTAGAGATAAAATCGTCATTTCATATGTAATATTAAAAATAAATAAAAATTTAATCTCTTTTCTCTCCCTAAAACTTAAAAAGTAAAAATTTTCCTCTAAGCCAAGTTTGAAAAAATGACATTTTCTCTCAAGGATTTAATTTCCAAATCTTCATCACAATCGTCGACCACTAATATTCCTTGATGCCTTCTCTCGATTTGACGGCTAAGCTTATCTCATTTGGAAGCTTGGATGACATTGATTGACGTCTAAAAACACTTCCAACTTTGTCGAAAAGACGAAGATGAGATTGTCTTCATCGAGGAAGATAATATTTCATCTTTTCCGACAAAACATCGCCTTCTTATTGGGTTTAAAACTGCCGATCAGAGGGAGAGATGGTGAGGGAGCGACTATTGGAAGAAGAGAAAGGAGATGCTGCCGAATAATTAAAAAAACCTTAGGGGGGAAATTGCTACTTTTCAAATTTTGGCCTAAGGGAGGAGATTGCTATTTTTTAGTATTTAGAGGGTAAAAAGAGATAAAATTTTAAAGGTTTAGGATTTCATTAACTTTAACCACCCATAGGTGGGTGTTTGGGATTTTCAAAAATAAGGAGGGAAACTTGGGAATACAATTTACTTTGGGTGGGAATTAGTCCTTTAGCCTTATTTATTTTATTAATTAATTATTTATTTATTACTCTACACAAAAATAATATATAATTATCAACAAAACTATATATATCTATTTTGAGTATGTAAATAGATATACATTTTATGCATGTCATTAAGTGGTTGAGTAATTTTGAATTAAAGATAAAATAACACTTAATCATATGATGACACATTTTATATATACTTATTTATATACTCAAAAGTGAATATATATATATATATATAGTATTACTCATAATTTATAATAACATCTTAGAATATGTAACATTATCAATAATTATTATAAAATTAATTTCATAAACTTATTTGAATTGAAAATAAGAAAATTTTAAAATTTTCCATTATGGAAAATAATTTCTTTCATACAGTTACAATTATATAGTTTATTGTTTATATGATGACACATTATATATATATATATATATATATATATATATATATATATATATATACACTCATTTATGTATTTAAAAATTGGTATATATAATATTACTTATAATTTATAATAAAATCTTAGAATATGTAACATTATCAATAATTATTCTAAAATTAATTTCATAAACTTGTTTGAATTGGAAATAAGAAAATTTTAAAATTTTCCATTATGGACAATAATTTCTTTCACACAAATACAATTCTGTAGTTCACTATTCCATAAGATATGGCTTGATAAGAGGAGTTAGGTTCTTACTCAAACTCAACCCATTAAAAAGGAAAAAAAAAAAATCTCAACCCATTAAAAAGGAAAAAAAAAAATCTCAAATCAATTATTGCTACATAAATAATTGGTGCTACAAAGTCAACCATATGGATTCACTTTATCCTTATCAATTATTCAATTTCCTGCTCTCCAGAAAATTCTTCTTCTTAGGCTCACAGGATGAAATGTACTCAAGAAAAGTAGCAAAATCTGTGTCTTTGTAGCGCCTCGGATTTGCCTTATCGATGAGCTTGGGCGACGGCTTAACCGTTGAATTTATAGGAAGAGAATGCAAAGAAGCCACAGATACTCGAGACTTTGCAGAATTCACAAGAACTCTATGTAACACACTCTTGTATCTCCCATTGCTGAATATCTGGTTAAAGAAAACAAGGTTAATTGAAATTGAAACAGTATAAGCATAAAGGAAAAAAATTTAATTTGTTTTCATTAAACCCACCTCAAGGTGATCACCAACGTTAACAACAAATGAATTGGGAATAGGTTCAACAGTGACCCATTTTTCTTTATGTTGAATTTGCAAGCCTTCAACCTCATCTTGAAGAAGAAGTGTGAGGAAGCCATAGTCGGAATGTGGTGGCATTCCGAGGGTAAGATCGGGTTCTGGGCATGGTGGATAGTAATTTACCACCATTAGCTGGCTGCCATTGACGAATTCATTTAAAATTTCATCATCTTCTTCTGTCTTATTCATAGTGGCCCCCCACACCCCCAGGCTCTCGAGGATGGCCTCCACTAGCATTAAGAACAAAAATTTGGTCTCTCTCGCATAGGCATCCGCCAATCTCCTGTTTCATAATAGAATAAATTAATTATTTAAAACACAGGGTAGAGTGCCATATGTAAATGGAGAGAGGAGTTAGTTTTAATTACCTCCAGTCAGCGGGAGAAGAAGGCCAATGAGGAAGAACATCTTCCATGGGATGACACATTAGCTTCAAGAAATCTCTCCAGCAGAATACGCTATCCTTATTCTGGTTAAAGCTAGTTCCATAGCGAACTGGGGCTTTCATATCGGATGACATATACTTAGCTCTTTCCTCAAATGGGAGAGCGAAGAATCTTGAACTTACATCAATCATGTTACTGATAATCTCCGGAGGAACACCGTGATTCACAAGCTGGATTATTAATCCAAATGCACACAGAAAACTAGTTAGTTCCCATTTCCAGATTGTTAATTAATCTGAATTTACGCACTCAGAAAGTACTTAAGCTACCTGGAAAAACCCGTATTCTTCACAAGCAACAGCGATGGAGTTGAGGACTTGGGCACGATTTGGTCCAAACAATTCGGACAAATCAATGATGGGGAGTTGAAGATTACGCTTGGCCTCGTTTAGATTATTTGCTTTTATATAAGCTTCATTGGGGCGATCAGAATCGGGAAATATGTATCTTCTAGGTACTCTGCTTATGCCAGTTTCGTGGAGATGCTTCACTCCCTGCTGATACTGGATTTCTGAAACATGGTCATCATCATCATCATTTGTCTTCCTCATCTCATCACTTCTATTAAATGCCACTGCGGGAGACATAAATAAAACTACCTGAAATAGTGCAACACATGGCACAAAATAGTCAGATATATATAAAGATCAATTTTACTGGAGAATTAAAAAGAGAGAAAGACTTGGGCCAAGGAAAGTGAAAACCAACCTTCGTTACTTGGAGTTAAGAGTTGAGATAGTTTGTATTACAGAGAATATACAAGAAGAGAGTGAATTGTTTGTGTATTTATAGGAAAGAATCAAAGTGATAGCGAAAACAGTAGCTAGTTTCCAGGAAACCAGCTCCGGTTTGTGAATCCCAAAGAAAACTTCCAAATTATAATTAACGAAACAGCTGACAAGTTTTTCAGCCATACCACGATTAATTGGTAGGGCCATGAATGCCCTCCCCTTACGACCACTTGAAAATAAATCTTCAACAGTAAGTTGAAATACTTTGTCGAGCTAGACAGCAAGCGATATAGCCAGCCACCTTCTTCTCCCTTTCTCAAAAATTTTGAGGGAAAAAACAGCCACCTCTAGGTTTCGGTCCTACATTTTAAAAGAATATCCCCCTTAATTTAACAAATATCCACTATGTCTAATTTTTGTGTCATGATGATCGAATCATTTATTAAAAATGTAATTTTATATTTTGTGTATTGAATCATATTGTATTATTTTTACTTGTATTATATTTTATTATATGATATATATCATATATAGTAGAATATTGATACTCTTGTTTGTCATTCATCACATCCTCCCATATTCCTAAGCTATCTTGGTCATCAAATTTTAATTATTTTTTTCATATTCATAATTTCTCATAAATGTGACCATCGAGGTGGGAATTCATACTTGGCCATTTATTGAGTACGTACAAGCAAAATACAATTTTACTGTTGACGCCAATCTTGACTGTTACAAACATATGACTATACATTTATTATATGTGTGAATGCATAATCTAATGAGGCTGCTTCTTTTAGCGGTTAAATGAGGTTCGATTTCTTTTTGTTTTAGTTATATGCATTGTCGGCAAAATATTACTTAATCTAGAGGTCTATGCTATATGACATTATTTTATAAAGCAGACTTAAAAGAGATTATTTCAAACTAATTGATCGAAATTCTTACGCCAGAATCCATGCCCATCACCCTACGAATTTGTCACGGCATTCTTTCTCTTTTTACCATCTTAAGCAACTTTCATGGTATTTTGGTAACATTTCAGCTATTTTACTAAATTTTTTTGATGATTTAAAAGTTTCTTCAAAGGAATACGCACATCAAGTTTGACATTCAAACTAAATTTTGGGTCATTATTAAGTTCAACTGATACTGCCTGTATAGATTTATCTGATTAAAAGAACAAATTAATTTAAATAATGACATAAAGAACCTTGAATTTCAATAAAGAACTTACGTGCCATTGAGGAACTTTGGTAAAAAGCACATATTCAAATGGTTCTTCGTCATAAATTTTGAACACATAAAGCTAAATACAGGGGTGGCTGTCTCTTGTACATGTATATATGAGCTTTATCGGCTAAATTTTTTGACGTGCCAGTTTGCGAAAAAGCCGAAGACAAGACGACGATTTAGAAAGTTACAAACGAAAGAATCTAATAAGCCTGCAATTTGCAATATTTTTTAGGCAGCGTTTCTCTTCTTTATGATTATAATTTGACCTGTAATATAATATAAATCTTGTTTGTTACTGGTTAAGTGATTTAAGCATGATGATTTAATTGGTTATGCGTATATATCTTTATTTTTCTAGAATTTCAGATAACTTTGAATCTTGTGAGTGCGTAGGATGAACCGACCAACCAATGAGCCTTCATGTACAAGTATGTTTTGCTAGAAAAATAATCTCTCTAAAAGAAACCCTAAATTCACTAAAACAGCAACTGCTAATATCTAAATGCATGCATGCTTCGATCTTCTTTTACAAATGTATTCTCCATGAAATTGTGTTAGGGTGATAATACATTTCTAATTTATGAATTTTGAAGATTTCAACCTTTTATTTTATTAATAAAAACAATAAAATTATGTATACCCACTTTGAATATATAAATGGGTAAACACTTGTCGTGTCTCATTATGTGATTGTGTGATTTGAATTAAAGATAAAGTAACACTTAATCATATGATGACACATATAAGTATATACTTATTTGTGTACTCAAAATAGATACGTATAATATTGCTCAATGAAAAAGATATTATAGTGTATATTCACTTGTATACTTAAAATAAATACGTATAATATTGCTTAATGAGAAAAATATTATTAATTGGATAATGATTTATATTGTTGACCAAATTTTCTTATTATCCGGTAGTCTATAAGGGTTTGGTATGAATTTTCGGTATATTTCAAATCCTTCACAATCAATAAAAAGATTAAGAAAAAGATTTAAAAAAAAAAAACAAAAAGGTAAATTCTGAAATAGCCCACGATCTGTTTTCTTGGAGTGACATTTAAACATCAGTATCCAAACAAATAAAATCTCTTGCAACAAAACTATTTAAAGAAATTGGCCACTTTGGCAATTGATAATGTTAATAAACAATCTCATGAATTGCATACATACACAAATTGAAGACATGCAGCTTTAGAGATGGTCTTGGTCAATTTCAGGCCTACTTTAAACATACGTAACAAAAGAACAATATTATATATACATATTTTTTATTATATAATTGAGTATATAAATAATATGTTTATATATCTGTTTGTATATTCAAATATATATACACATGATTTTGTTGGGCTAGAAATGGTTTTAGTCATACACAAGTCTACTGCCAAGCATATTCTAAGTTCTAAAATACTTCTACCTCTAGAAGAGTGCTAGTATTGGCATTTTCAGCTACTCCATTTGATAAACCTAAATTTTAAGCTGACGTGCATCTTATCAACACCATTGGCTCATTATCTTGTCTTTCCAGGAAACCGCGAAGAATAAAATAACCACAAAAAGAAAAGGATGATGAGACTATTTTTTTCATTTTAGATCGAAGTCATCTCCCAGATGGCTTTATTCCTGTATTACAGCTGTTGACCTCTTTAAGTTAATCCTTGTACATGATTATTTCATAAACGTGCGTTTCCTTGTATTTATATATTTAAATTGTACAATAAGCTATCTATATCCCATGATTTATTTATTTTTATAAGGCTGTTTATAATGCTGGATCTGTAATCTATGTATTCAAGATTACTGGAGATCCCAATATGGAAAAGTCTAAGTTTTGGTTTTCGATTAGAATATAGCCTATAATTGGTTGTTAAATATGGACGCTAGAGTGTGTGTTTGGAAGTGTACTTCTTGACATAATTTTTAAATTTAATATAAAAAATCAAAAGCTTTTTTTATAATTAGCCTATTGGGTGCTCATTTTTTGTGTTATACATTTCATATATCTTATAAACGTAACACTATATATATATCTATTTTAAATATATATTTATATGTGTTATCATATAATTGAGTATTATTTTATTTTTAATTAAAAATAATCTAATTATATGATAATACATATAAAATACGTATTCATTTATGTACTCAAAATATATACATATAGTTTTATTGTATCTTACAAAGGTTTCTTTAAAAAAAATAAAATAAAATAAAATTCATCACCTATCACCCTAGCCAGAAAATACATCACCAAACAATTATTGTTTCGAAGGTATTTTTATATTTTCATTGAATCAAATACTAAAATAAATTGTAAATAAAGTAACTTAAAATAAAATAATGAGTGGATAAATTTATAATTATTATAAGTATTATTTTTATAATTTTAGTAATTAATTATCTATATTCTTGTTAAAATTAAATAAATTTATGATTTTAATAAAAAATAGGTATTAAAAATTTATTTTCCATCATTAGTATTTTTTAATCATAACTATATATAAAGACCAGAGAGAGTCAAATTATTCTAACACAAAGTTTTGCCAAAAGAAAAAATTATTTAATTCCATCAAAGAAAAACTTGATATAATCAATGAATTTGAGTGATCAAATGCTTCCTACCAAAATATTACCAATTACATGAAAGTGAAGTTATTTTTATTATATGTGCAAGTTGCTAGACGATCTAAAGGGTCTTTTTTTCCTATCTAATTCCTTGAACATGAGGAATCAATATATATAGATATATATATATTCCGTCCTTCCGGTGAAGCACGAGTGAGCTATAACTCTCAAAACAAAGTGAGTCAACCCTAGCAAAAGCGATCCCTCTGAGTATTAAAAGCTTTGACTCGAAATGTGATGTGGCTCTCTGTGTGGTTACAGTGTTGCCAAGCTGTTCCTAAAACTTGGTTTGTTTTTTCTTCTCCGTGCATTGGATCCACGTCAACATTTCATTATTCTATTTCCTCTCCATGTAAGCCTCTTTATTTTATGTCTTTTCTTAGTTCATATCTTACCCACTAACTCTCCTATTTCATCACATATTTTTTTCTAGGGATCGTTGGGAAGCCACTCCAATAGTTTCAAAGGGATTTGTATTAATTTTTCAAACATTTTTTATCTTCTGATTTTTGTTGAATTTATATACATGTTTTACCTCTTCGTGAGTTTTCAAGTAAGATTTAATTTCAACGTGGAGGTAGACTTTGTGTGAAATTCTATATAATAAAAGGACCCGATGTTGATTGTTAGGTTGACCAATATATAAAAGAATTTTATTTATTTATAGATAAAACTATGCCTATATGTCGACTTTAGCATGAGACTGGCCTTGTGTGCTGATGAATCATAGCCTAATATAATATAATTACAAATAATTTTAATTTGTACATATTCCCCACAAACCCATTAAAGACTCAAAAATGACCAACTTGATATATTCTACTCAAAATTCTGGTAACTACTTCCAAAATTATATATATATTTACAAGGCTATATTTTTAGAGTAGTATTATATTTATAAATAACTTGTATAAATTTATTCATATGATTTGATATAATAATATTTTATTAAAAAATTTTGAAATAAATGAAAAAATAATCATATTATCTAATCTCATTGATTAAACACAATACTAATTTATAAGTAAATATTATCAAAAAGGTATTTTAATAAAATAATATCTTAATTTTTTTATCTGAACCAAACATATCTTGAGAAAATAATATAGGTAATTAAACATGAGGCGGCTTCTTCAAGCTTGAAAGATTGTTTCTGCCTATTAAGCTAATATCTAGATTGCATCCAAAGATTCCGAACGAACAAAGCCCTCTACTCATGGATCAAATTAAAGTAAGTTGATGAATGAGTGATGATACATGTAGTATATGAAATAAACAATATTATGTATACACACTTTGAATATATAAATAAATACATATTTATTTGTATTATCATATGATTTTGTGTTATTTTATTTTTAATTTAAAATCTTCTAATAATATAATAACAAACATAAATGTGTATTCATTTATATAATTAAAATGAATACACATAGTTTTATTAATATGAAATTTATAATGACAAATCGGTCTACATTTCTCATGGAATAATAGTCATCAATTCATTGGTAAGGTGAGGAATATATGCTTTCCTAGAATCAAAAGCATGTTATATTAATGGGTATCTTGGTGAGGAATACAAACCCTTCTATACAAACTAATATAATATCACTATTTTATTTCACTTTCATTCGTTTATATTTATTGAGTATTTATTAATTTTATTTTTATATAAAATTTATCGATTCATTTTATGTCGTGTCAATTTATATATTTAATATTATGTAATGTAAATTGACGTAGACAAATTTAAGTATTTATCCATAATAGTTGGCAAGGTTTCAATTTTAAAAGTTATGAACATCCAACTAAAAAGGAGAGAAATATTTGTATACCTCAAAACTACAAAATTTTTAACACTATTGCATTATCCCATAGAGCTAAAAATTTAAGGTTTTGTTGTTGGACTTTTATCATTGGAGAGTTGAGCCATAACACTTCAAGATATTCAACATCAAATTCATTTTAGTTGGCCATCAATGGTTATTACAAAATAATAATAATTAAAAAAAGACAGATCTTCTCTCTCATTTATCGTCCATGCTTGCTTGGCAATGAATCGGCTGTTAGATTAAATTATAATTTGAATACATTCATTGAGCCCACAAGAATGATTCTGCTTCTATCTAGATATTTGTCAAAGAATAATATTGTGTATACTCATTTTAAATACACAGATAAGTACACATTTATATGTGTCATCATAAAATTAGATTTTATTTTATCTTTAATTTAAAATTATACAATCACAATATGATAGATATTAAATATATATTTATTTATACATTCGAAAAAAGATATGCGTAATTTTATTGTTTGTCAAATGAATGAACGAGAGTTCTTGTTTTCTTTCCCTCACATTCTTGTGGGACAATGAGACAACATTGGCCACTGAACTCCATACCAGTTTGAATTCTAACAATATTCCAGTTGTGTAAGAATTATAAATGAAACCACTACCTGTCTACCAAGTAGTTGATACTAATCGATCAGAAACAATGAATTTAATACTAATCCGTTTTTCTATCTACAATCATCCAATTCAACCATGTATTTATAATCAAGAAGAACAAAAATAATTGTCTTTTCTCTAACAATTGAGTTGTTTCTATTTGTCATTCTCTTTTGAAGCTCCCGTTTCAATTATTGATCATGTTTTCTGTTGGTGTCTCATCATTTATTCAGAGTGCTCGATGAGCCTCTGGCATGTTCCCTCGGTTACCAAGTGGTGCTGGCACTCAACAGCCATCAAAATAGAAGGTGGTCTGTGGAGCCAAGACGGTATTTCATTTGTCCCTTCAAGATTATCATTTATCCTTAATAGTAGTATTATGTTTACACACTAATATATATAACTTTATATACAATTGGTAATATGTCATTATGTGATTACATAATTTTAAATTATGATAAAATAATACCTAATAACGTAATAATATGTTATTATTTATGAACAAAATTATATAAATTATTTGTGCAAATAATTTTATTGTTTTAAGATAAAAAAAAAAAAATCCTCTTTTTACAAGAGTATATGATATGTTTTAAGGCAGAATAACCATTTTTCACTAGATCTTTTTCTTAATAGATCTTTTTCTTAACAGTATTTTTTCACACTTAAATTTAAAAAATGATAACTTCTCACTTAAATTAGATTTTGACTTTATTTTAGTAAACATTGGAAAAACAAAAATATTCTTGATGGTTGATTTTTTAAGTTTAATAATACTACTCTTTTGTCAGCGTGCATCATTGTTTTTTATGCATT
Organism: Mangifera indica; assembly: GCF_011075055.1. Classification (NCBI taxonomy): domain Eukaryota; kingdom Viridiplantae; phylum Streptophyta; class Magnoliopsida; order Sapindales; family Anacardiaceae; genus Mangifera; species Mangifera indica. The sequence continues at coordinate 3,921,192 of NC_058137.1, forward strand.
GACAGCAACCTGTTTGTCACTACTAAAGCTTGTGTTGCTGATAGAGGCGATAGTGGCCTGTGTCAAGTTGTATTGAGTTGGCTTTGAGATATCCCACTTGGCCTTAGGGCCAGGCTGATCCACAAAAAGCTCAAGGTCCACGACACGATCATATATATATATATATAAAGTCGTATTATACAAACGTTAAATAGGTTAGTCTATGAGATAGTATCATGTGATCTTGAAAGTCAGACTTACGGTAAGATCTGAAAGATTTACGGACCTGACATAATCTACTACAGTAATGAGTTGTGTTCTTTTTTAATTAGACTTTTTAATTGTACCTCAAACAGGGTTGCGGGACAACTCAACCCATTTCACATGTCTAATTATTTGTGTAATTTTGGCCATTGATTTTGTACACATGTTATTGAAGATTCCAAGGCTATAACTAACTCGTGTTTGATCGATTTAAAAATATAGACAAATAGAGATATGAAAAAATAAAATGAAAATTTATCTTTATGTTACTATACGGTTAAAGATAACAAAAAATTAGATTAAAGAGAGAAAAAAATGGTTGGGAAGCAATTGTTCTGCCCAATTTTAAAAAATTGTAAATTTGTATGCCCATATTCTTTTTGTGTAAGCATTATGAAAATTCAGTATATCCTTCTCCAGGGGTTTAGAAAGTCGCAGTCAAACTAATTCGGATTGAATCTATCCGCAAACATCCCAGAGTCCTGCAAGTCTTTAAATTAATCCATTAAACAGATGGCTTACACAGCCCATGTTTGAGTTGAAGCATCCGGCAGGTTTGGGCCGATGAATTTCATGCAACCATGTTTAATGTTGATGAGAAACGTCCACTTGCAATTCTTCTTAGCACATAAAAGAAAATTTAGGCCCAAAATTAGGTCGATTCATCTTTGCACGCCAGTACATTAACTTCAAGAGTGCATTCGGTTCCAGAGAATAAAATATTATTTCAACAATTAAAATTTTATTAATAAAATTATATGTATATGATTTAAGTATATAAGATAAATACATAAATCATATATTATTATATAATTAAATGATTTTAAATTAAAGATAAAATAACTCTACCAAACGAATAGGACAAAGACAATTAAATGTTGTTATCACTCGTCATCATGCCATTGTTTGCTCCTATATTATTGTTTTTGATCCAACCCTCCACTTTTGATTATTACTTATTTTCCCTTGTCATTTTTTCTGCAACCATCTATCTTTGATTTGTTATTGTTTCCCTTATCTTCACACATTTGATTTAGTTTAACAAATTTTAGAAAATTTAAATAAAGTAACATCTTAATATACTTTCATTATTATAAACCAAACACAATAATTGTTTATAAATATAAATTTATCTAAACACAATATTAATTTATCCCAATTAATCTAATGCAATCTATCTTTGCTATACTCTTATAGTTTTGGTAAAAATGAGTACCCAAACCAAATGCAGCATAAGAGTAAACTTCTTTTAGACTTAATTTTTTTTTTTTTTTTTTGGGAATTGTCACAGTTATTCAATTGATGAGTTCCAATATAACTACTGAAACCAGTGTATTTACATAGTATGCCATTTGAAAGAAAGTGGCATGATTATTTGCCAGTATCTTAGAAATTATAAAATTTTCTTGTGATTTGTTGATCTCAATTAGCTTATGGAGACAGACAAACAACAATTCTAATATAATAAAAATTCAATTAGAAATGTGGTGAAAGCAATGTGCAAGTACTTAAATATTTAAATAACTGTAATGGAGCATCCAAAGTTTGAAATGGGTGACAGCATCAAAGCTTGAGCATACTTGAACAAAACAAATAACAATTTAATTTGTGTATAATTTTCTTTTTCATAACATATAGTTTTATCTTTACAGTGCAAAACTATGATGTTACCAAGTAAATAACCAGAGGAAATGTTTTAAGCTGATGTACTGGGCAAAAGGGGTTCCTTTTCTAATGGTGGAGAGTCTTGTTTTCCTTTCAAACATGAAAGAACCCAATAGATGAAACCTGCAGAGAAGAAGCTGAAAAACCAAGCATTGTTATAGATTACGGTAAAACTATCAGGGATTGGAGAGAGGAACCCAACCTTGTTCAACAAACCAGGAAGCACAGGCAAAATCCCAATAATCAAAGCTGCAATTGCTGCCAAATTGTAGCCCCCTGAGTAGTAGTAAGCTCCATTAGGACTCAAAGAATACAAGTCCTTGACACTTAGTTTTGATCTGTGAATAAGATAATAATCTGCTAAAATTATACCACCAATTGGACCCAACAATGCAGAGTACCCAACTAACCATGTGTACACAAAACTCTCACTGGATTTCAGCAGCCTCCAAGGCTGGAAGGCGATTCCAATCAATGCAGTCAAAAGAGCTCCTCTTCTGAATGTGAAATTTGCAGGACTGAGATTAACAAGTGCATTTGCAGGAGCCACAACATTGGCTGCAATATTGGTTGTAATGGTGGCCAGACTGATGCCTAAAATGGCTAATATTATTGTTGTGATTCCTCCAATTTGTCCCAGAAGTTGAATTGGGCTAGAAATAACATGGCCAAAAATGACTTCAGTAGAGCAGGTTATTGCGAGGCCAACAAATGTAAATGCCCCCATAAAAATTGGAAGACCAGCCTGACCCACAATTTGATCCCTTTGGCTCTTGGTGTATCGAGTGAAATCAGGAATGTTAAGTGCAACAGTAGCCCAAAAGCTGATATTTGCAGTGAGTGAAGGGAAAAATAGTGACCAAAATTCTGAAGAAGATAGCCTGGAAGTCATAGAGAGCATGTGGCCAAATCCACGGGCTTTGGAATAAGCCCAGAAAAGAAAACTTGCAGTGAGGATGATCAAAATTGGAGCTGAGTACTTTTCAAGCTCTCTAATTCCTTCTATCCCTTTCCAAACAATGATCAATTGGGCAAACCAGAAGGCTATAAAACAAGCAAATTCTAAAGGAGATGTACCAAGCCAAGCTAAATTCTGAGACAGTGAAGATTGCTTAATGAAATTAGGCAAAAGAAGAAAAATTGCCTCACCACCGATCCAAGTTTCAATCCCATACCAACCACAGCCCACCAATGCTCTAAGGAGTGTAGGAATATGAGCCCCACGGATACCAAAAGAAGATCTAGCCAACACAGGAAAAGAGATTCCATATTTGGTTCCAGGATGGCCGGTGAGTATTAAAGGGATTAATAAAATTATATTTGCAGCAACGACAGTGGCGATTCCTTGCCACCAAGCCATGCCGAGATCCACAAGACTACCAGCCAAGTAGTATGAAGGGACACCAACCACAAGGCCAATCCAAAGACAAGCCATTTCCCACCCGGAGAAAGTCCTCTGATTGAGTTCTGTTGGCTTGAGATCTTCATTGGTGAGGGTGGGGTCAGGCTGGAAGTTGTTGAAATCAGAGGTGAAATCGGTTTTGGCTGATGCCATGCTGATCAAAATGCTGCATTTTTCCCTGAGAGAAGGGGAGCAGAAGATGTGAGAGGAAGTTGCTTTGGTGTATCTGTTTGCTGATAACAATGGTGTGGGGAATTTGCAGGGGGTGATTCGTTTCTGCGAAAATTGAAGATGGGGATGGAGGTTGATGCTGATACATTTGGACAGCATGATTCACAAAGATTCAGATGCGGTTGGACTTTAGAATCTCCGGTGTCTCTTTGTTGAAGATAAGGTGTGGTGATAATTGGCTCGTATTAAATGCCCCTGATTGTAAATGGCCAATTTGTCCCTACCAATAGCTTAGAAATTACAGCACTTCTAAGGGCACAATAAGCATTTCAAATTATCAATAAATAATGATAATATAACCAAAAAAGGCCAAAGGATTATTTCCCCTCATAAAATTTCCTTTTAACTTTAAAAATTTCATTTACTCATTCATAACCATTTAAATTTATTAATTTTAAGAGTAAAATTATTATTTCATATTTAATATTAAAAATAAATTTAAATATGATTTAATTTTTCTCATTTAGATTTAAAAAACTAACTTTTTTCTTTAAATCAAGTTTAAAAAAAGTCACATTTCTCCTTTAGGGTTTAATTTCAATATCTCATCACTTTCTCTGGTGCCATCATTGGTCATCTCTCTCTTCCGATGGTTTCTTTTATTTTGACAATCTGTCTCAATGTCATTTCAATCCCTTTTACAACTAAAAGACATCGTCTGAGAAAATAAATAGTTTTTAAAAAAAAAAACAAGTTATCTTCCCAGACGACATGGGTGTTGGAGGGGTTGGGATGACACTGAGGTAGGTTGTCGGAGGAAGAAGAACTATCGAGAAGAAGAGACGACCAATGAAGACATCAGAAAAAGTAATAGGATATTGAAACTAAATGTTAGGGGAAAAATGTTATTTTTTAAAATTTGATTTAAGAGAGAAAATATTAATTTTTAAACTTTTAAAAAGAAAATGAGATAATTTTTTTAAAAATTAAAATTTTATTAATTTTAAACAATTATAAATAGATAAATAAGATTTTTAAAGTTTATAAGGAATTTTCGGTGAATTAACACACTTTAGGCGGAAATTAGTTTTTGATCTTTAAAAAAAAAAAAAAAAAACCTTTAAGTTGCGTGCGTTTTGAATTCGAGTTAAATTTATAATTCCTATTTGCCTTATATTTATTCACACGATGGGAAAGTGGTCAGAATCTCACCCGCCTAGTGATGCGTGTGATCTAAGACAAACTTAAATTTCGTGTGGAATAAGATAAGTTTATTGACTTTAGCTTGACTTCTCTAAAAATGTATAAGGAAACTAAATTTCACACTACAAGTAAACGATATGGATTTGACTAGGGAGTTGAGGGGAGGATCAGGATGTACTGTGATTGGTAGATTATATCGTAACGCTCCTGACGCGCTTTCAGGAGCGAGGCTGATAATCGTCTACTCTTAATTTTCAACAAAACTAGTTGACAAGAGGATGGCTTGTTAAGTCTGGCATCCTTCCAGTATTGGTGCTTTGAAAAACAGATCATTTGTGAGACACCAGCTAACGTAATCTGTAGAAATCTTCCCAATTTTATATTTTATTCATCCTTTCATGTCAGCATTTCATACTTCATGATAAATCATTGGCCAAAGGGCTTATTCCCACGGACTTTACTCTTTTCACAAGATTTCATTTTTTTAAAATCTTTTAAAAACATTTTTATTTATCTATAAATATTAAATTTATTAGTTTTAAAAATAAAATTATCATTTTATTAATAATATTAAAATTAAATTAAAATTTTATTTTATTTTTTCTCTCATAAATCTTAAATACTAATAATTTTTCTTAGACCAAATTTAAAAAAATAACATTCTCCCTTCCCAAGTTTTATTTTCTATTCTTCAACACCATCTCTAATGGTTTCTCTCTCCAACAGTCTTTCTTTCCCCATCTCTCCTTTTCGGCTAATTGACTATACAAGATGGAAGATGAACCCAAAACATGCTTCATCTTACATCTTAGATGGCCGACCAGAGGGAGAGATGGGTAGAGAGAGACCATTAGAGAGAGAGGGAGAGTCTTGGGAGGGAGAAGCCATCATAGATGATATTAGAGAATATAAAATAAACCCTAAGGAAAAAATATTATTTTTTAAAATTTAATTTAAATAAAAATTATTAGTTTTTAAGGTTTAAAAAGGAAAAGAAATAAAATTTTAAAACTATCAAATTTTATTAATTTTAACCATTTATGCATGGGTATAAAGATTAAAAAAAAAAAACGATGAGAATTTAAGAATGAGTAAACTTTTGGTGGAAGTAAATCCTTCGGCTTAAAACATATCACCAATAAACCCTTAAATTTGGACACCTTACATCATTTACCAGTTTGCCTTGTATTATTATTACTCTTTAAATTTAATGTTACGTATAAAAGTTAAAATTCTAATTTTCAAAATGTGACCACTGAAGTGTTAAGAGATAAGACCATACTGATTATAGAAAGTTGGAATTTGTAGTGTCAGGGTAACTCGGGCAAGAGAATATTCTAAACATCTCCCAAATTGATATATATTGCCAATAATTGTAATGATATTTTATAATAGGATATAAAAAGGTAAGGGAAATATGATGAATAGTTCTCTTGGATTATCTCTTAAAAAAAGGATAATGATAAAACCCAACTAGTTTTTCAACCAAATGTCCAATAAGTTTTCTATTCGATGTGGTTTATTTGATTCTGAAAGTGATGATCCAATTCAAATAAAATTTTTGTTATAAAAAAAAAAAAAGACTACTACTCGTCTCAAAATATATCATGTAAGGCACAACTCAAGTTTAGGCATTCCAAATTGGAGGAGGTGGTGGACTAGACAGTGCTATGTGTTAGGTTGTAAATGGCAATACTCAACATGTCACAAGTCATGTTGTGCTAAGACCCACAAACAAAATATCAAAACTCACATAAGACAAATCATGCCTCCATAGGCCTTTTTGGGAGTTAACCCATAGAAATATAAACATTTTAATGTTCATAATTAATTTTCTAAAAGACAAAGAAAAGATGATACACAAATGCTTTTAAAATTTTATTAAAACGTTCACTTATGCAAAAAGAAAGTCGTGGTTATATGTTAATAACAACAACTAAGCCAATAAAATAAATGAAACTTATGTTTTACATGGAAAAATAAACTCATGTACAATTATCATCAATCTTCACTTTTATAAGAATCTAAATTTTTAAAATTTTTAAATGCATCGTAAACAACATGATTTTGCATTTTAAAATTTTTTCACCTACTCTTTCGTACTCATAATAGTTTTAACTAAGATTTTTAAAACTGAATCGAAATGAAAACTATTTTAAATATTAATTCTGGTCAAATCGTTTAAACCGGTCGATTTGATCAAAATTTTAATTTTATTATGTAATAACTTATAAAAATTATATCTATTTATATATGTTTTACATATTAAATTTTATGTTATGTAAAAGATCAGTGAACGGACTTTGAATTTCCAAGCAACAAAGTAAATTGTTGCCTGCAGCAAATCTCCCTCTGCATTTGGAGCAAGGAAGAAGAAACAATATTAAAGGTTTATTAAATAACCCTTTAACCCAAAGAAAAAATTTATTGGTGCAATTTAATACTTGATTTGACGGGACGAAACGTCAGATTACCTGAACAAATAAAATAAACTTTATTTTATATGAAACCTTGAACCAAGAACCTAGCAAACCGGGTTGGACTGCGGTTCAAGTGCGAACCGATGGTTCAACTGCAGTTCAATCTAATTTTAAACCTAAAGCGATTTTGCTTTCAACAATATCCATCTATAGTACGGATTCATAGTCCGATCAGATGAACCGGCCTGTCCGGTCCGGTTTTTCAATCCATGGTTTCAATAACATTTGGATATAAACTTGCTTTTATATCATTCAATATATGTCTACCTTGTACAAAAAGATTATTTAAATGCTACAGTGAAATTTAAGCGGCCTAATAGACATGACCAATAAGTTGTACCAAGTTGTATTGGCTCAACTTTAGTTTTGAGTCAGTTCTAATACAATTCATCTTGTCTAGTGGTCAGGTTATGCTTAGACCTATTAATTGACAGAAAGAAAAAATTGTAATAAGTATATATCTATCAAAGACAAAAAAAAGTAAAAATATTGCTATACATTAACTAATCCCTATATCACCTATAATTTAAGTCCATCAAAATTACGTGAACACAGTATACAAAACCTAAGTTAATAATATAAGGTAAAGTAGCTAGACTTACTTTTAAAATGTAAGAATGATACATGAAACCTCCATGAGAGCATGAACATCTTACAATTGTCAGAAGTTATACCACACAAAATCCACTTGAGTCTCCCAAACTCTCAGTTCAACAACAGAAACCCAAAATTATTGGAAACACTTTGAGAGAACAAAGCAAAAAAGCAATCGCCTTGTTGATAGGACTCTCTCACTCTTATATAAACATATTTATTACACCTTTAAAGCCAAATTGAATCCAACAATGACCAAATTTTAACCAAAATCAAATACATGTAAATTAATTTTTTGAAATCTAAACACCAGTTTCTTGGAAATTCTGTAGAGGATAAGCTATGGATGGTGTAGGGTCACCACCTGATTCAGCTTCAGATTCATTCTTCACGCCCCTTGTGATCTCCATGGCAGGCATAGTTTCTGCCTCTCTAGCCATTATTTCATTCCATCAATTTATTATTAGATATTGCTTGAGACGGCTATTGAGGTCATCTACTGATATTATTTCTGCCTCGGAACCACTTCCCAATCTGCATTTTCCCTCCGGGGTCGAAGAGAAAATCCTCGTTACAATTCCGATTCTCTCTTATTCGACAACGAATGACACGAAAAATGCCTTTCGTGTCGATCAAACCGAGTGTGTGATCTGCCTTGGAGAGCTGGAAGATGGGGAAATGGTACGCCTGTTGCCTAATTGTAGGCATGCATTTCATGTAGCATGCATCGATAATTGGTTTTTAAGGCACTGCAGCTGCCCCATTTGCCGGTCACCTCTTGTTGAAGAAAGGACTAGTTTAGATGTCGCCACGCCTGTAACTCACGAAATCACAAATGAAGACGGGGTTCATGATTCGAATCAGATTAATGGGCACAACGGTGGTAGCTTAACTAGTAGTAGCACCAGCGATGGAAGTGAGTCGAGTGATTCATCAATGGAGGAACGTCCGAATGCGTTGCTAAGACATAGTGTGTCATTATTGTTACCATGTGAAGTGAAACCACCATGTTTGGCTCTAGCGTTGAAGAGATCCTTATCCATGGATCAGTATTTTGTGCTTATTAATACACCAAGTGAGATTAGAAAGGAAGAATCATCATCTTCGTCGTCTTCTTCATCAAGAGATTTGTTAATGAAAAGTAGATCATATGGGGCACGATATTTGTCGTCAAGATTAGAGAGGTCGTTCTCACAACTAAGGATGGGCAGGAGTAGCACCACACCTAATGGAATTCTTCCTTATTGAGGTGGTTTTAAGTTATATCTATTTCCATTCTGATACAATTAATTGAACACTATGACTGTTTTTCTTTAACGCTTGAGCCTCTATTCCATTGGTTTAGTTTTTTATTTTCATTTTTTCATTCTAGACTCCATTAATTTCTTGCTTACAAGCAAATAAAGAATCATTGATCCATTAATTAATCTTGGATTCTCAATATTGGTATATAATTCCATCCGTCTAACATATCAGAAATTAACATGCTGATAGTAATCTGCTGCGCAACCATATGTATTAATTCTACCAAATTTGATAAAATTGTAATTAATGCTACAAGAACTTTCTAACAATGAACAATGTGCAACATACTAATTGGGTATTACCAAAATTTGCATCAACATAAAATAATTTGATTCAGTCGGCTGCCCATATATTCTTGCTCACGTGTTGATATTTCTATGCAGATTTTGCCTGGAAACAGCCATACATCGTCAGTTTCCACCGTCCAACAACCACAAAATGCATTACGAAAAACTATATTTATATACATATTTGACCAACACTAGATATCACCGAGCTAAATTCTTGCTTTAGCTTAGATCATCCGTATTATTGATCACCTAATCTTCATCTATCCGACCTCTTCTAAATGAATATTTGAGGAAACATCACCAACCCTCCATTTTTATAATCCTTCCAAATCAATGTTAGGTGCTTTCATATCCTAATAATGCAAATTATATGAAATCGGATACATGACAATTGTCACAAGTGAGCCACGTGCCCCAGTACTTCACAACTTTTATGGTCACTCCTGACAAGTGTACACTGCCACTTCCATCTCTTCACCCATCTCTATCTCAGTTCAACAACAGAAACCCATTCATTCTGTACTTGATTCAACTTTTTAACTCCCTGATTATAAAAAGCTACCATCCGTTGTTAAGAATTCTGTAGATGATGAGCCATGGATGGTGTAGGGTCTTCACCGGAACATTCTTTAGCTTCAGGGTCATTTTTCACTCCACTGTTGATATCTATGGCGGGCATAGCGGCCACAGCTCTAGCAATAGTTGCATACCATTTCTTCATTGTTAGATATTGCTTGAGACGGAGATTGAGGTTTGCTCCCGATTCAGCCGTTCGAACCCACTTCCCGATCAGCAATTCCCTTGCGGGGTCGGAGAGAAAATCCTCCTCTCAATCCCGATTCTCTCTTACTCCTCAACAAAGAAGGACGGCAACGTTATGTTTCGTGTGGATCAAACCGACTGCGTTATTTGCCTCGGAAAATTGCAAGATGGCGACATTGTCGTTTGTTGCCTAATTGCAGACACTCGTTTCATATCTCGTGCATTGATAATTGGTTCCGGCGACACTCCAGCTGCCCCCTTTGCCGGTCACTAATGGTTGAACCTAACAATAACGACGACGTTTTGCCTATGAGTCACTGGATAAATGACGTTGTTTCTCAAATTTTACCCGATGATGGGGTTGATAAAAGCCTGTCAAGTTCAGGAATTGAATCTTCAAGTGTTTTGCCGATGCCGATGGTGTTGCCGGAGGCCGGGAAGCGGCAGCAGTTGGTTGCAGGAGGTTTGAAGAGGTCGTTATCTATGGATCAATTTTATGTTCTTGTTGATATTCAGAGGGAGAAAAGGAAAGAAGAATCTTCTTCTTCTTGTTCTTCCTTAAGAAATGTTTTAATGGAGAGTCGATCGTTTAAGGCTCGATCTATGAAGCAATTTGATCGAATGTCTTCAGGATTTGTGAGGTCTCTCTCACATCTAAGTATAGGCAGAAGTAGTAGTGAAAATATTCTCCCTTACTAAAATTGTTCTTTATCAGTTAATAATTTATTAAGACATTTTAAAGATTCTTATGATTACATAGGTTGGCTTATCAAATGTTCTTTATCAGTTTATAATTTATTAATTCGTTTTAAAAAATCTTATTATAGTTATAAATATTATTTTAACGATAAATTACTTATACTATTAATAAAATTAAATAAATTTATAACTTAGTAAAAAAAGTTTAATTATTAAAAATATATTTCCCTTTATTAAAATAAAAAAAAATCTCATTACCGTTATAATTTCTTCATTAAAAATATTAATGCCGTAAATAAAAACATATTTTCCTTTATTAAAGTCTTATTTTTAATGCTTTATATTTTATTGTATAATTTGATCATCAACACCCAAGTGAGAAAACGAAACTATCCCATATTTTTTAATAATATTATATATTCATACTTTTAATACATAATTTATATATAATATGTTATTCTGTGATTGGATAATTTTGAATTAATAATAAAATAACATATAATCATATAATAATACATTATCTATGTACTTAAATTATATATACAAAAATATATATACATAACATTACTTTTTTTCTTCTAATTTTTAAAGGAAAAATTAATGCTAGATAGGAGACTTAGTGATGCTTTAATGTAATCTAATTTTAAGGCAGTTTATGGAATTTCTAAGGAATAAACCTCACTTAAGTATGCTTAATTAAGAATGAATTATATTTACGAAAATCGAAAAATTTAAAGAATTTTTACAAAAGGTGTGACCCAAATTGGATTCTTAAAGGTGCAATTAAGTTGTCAATCAAAGGCATCATTAATGGACAAAAAAGGATGGATAAAAGAAAGATGGGATCCCTTCAATTGTGTGATATGCTCTCCTGTGATTGTGATGTCTTGATTGTTGATGAAAATGTTTTGGTACCTTGTTAAAATAATTTATATAGGAAGTGATTTTTCAGAATTATTATTATGTAAAATGTCATTTTTTGTATGTTACATTAAGGTTTAATAAATGCAAAAATATGCATAAAAATATATAATTGATAAAATAAATTTATGAAATAAATTCATTAACTTATTTTTTATGTAACGAGAAATATCACGTCACTCTTTGAGTGTAATACTATAATATAAACAATATTATATACACAAACAATAATACGTTATTATATGATTAAGTAGGTTTATATATTTTTTATACACATAATTTTATTGTTATAATATATAGTGAGAATATGGATATCATTATCTCGGAAGTATAATAAGATGTGTATTAAACTAATTATCATATGGATTAGCCCTTCATTAAAATATATGTTTCACTATATTATCAAAATGAAGCTAGCTTTTTTTCACCTTTTTTGCCTCTTTCACGGGAAAATTTACTTTTTGAGAACATAGACAAACCCTAATATAGCTCTCTACTTTTTGAAAATGTCTCTTAACCTTCCTCAAATTGATTAAAAGAAGTGGATCTCTGCCTTACAGATTCCTCGCTTTCCTTCACCACATGAAAGATTATCATTTCTTACCCTCAAGGTAACATGACTGATAATTAAGAGATTTCATTTATATAAAATAAAAAACATAGATTTAAAATTATTTCGATAATATTTTAAAATTAAGTTCCTAATTTATCTAGTATAATAGTTATAAAATTGATCACTGATCAGAGGTTTTATTAGTTCAAAGTAATTGATTTGATCCAAAAAAATAATTCAACCCAAATATGATTTCTCGTTATTGAAAAAAATTAATCACTATCTTTCAATATTTGCGATGCGTCTCTGGAAGATTTGATATTACAAAGAATTTTGCAATTAATATTATTTCTTGAGAAATGTCCATTTTTATTCTTTGAAATGCATAACATGTTTGATCAATACATATTGCATAAATAGAAAATCATCGCCACTAAAAACGTTTTCCACAAAATTTAATGAAATTTCGTGTTCATTGACCCATGTGCTTTTTCCATTCTAAAATTAAAAGGTTTTCTTTTTTCCCCATAACATTACTTTAGGGTTTGACTTACCCTATTAACATTATTTAATTCATTGATTAGAGGAAGAAGTTAAACTTATTAATAATTAGAAATATTTTTAACAATGTAAAAAAAATATTTCTAATTACATCTTACGATAAAAAAATAAAATAATATTGATCCAAATTCTCTTAATAATTGTACCAATCAAACAAGATATAGAATATTTCTGTTGAATCTTTCTTGGCCAATCATAACGTTGTTTTGTGATAATAATATAATAATCAATCATGATATAAATTAACGGTAATGATCATCCTCCATCAATGAGAAGTGTAGAGCTGGAACCCATCAGCCTACCATCTATATGTGCCGGCAAAATAACGATTATATTAACCTAAACAGCTAGATATTTTTTGGTTAATATATGACTAGGAAAGGTGGCCAATGAGTATTTAAATAAATAAAATATATAAATTATATACATCACGACATGACATCCTGCCTAATTTTATGTATTTTGTCTAAAGTGCCTCCTCTCACCAAGCTGTATTTATTTTATTTTTCTAAGAATAAAATGTCTGAAAAGGTAAGATTTGATTACTTATTATTTAACCCATTATTTTTTTTGGAATTTCATCATTGGACTTTATAGTATTTATCCGATTGGCTTAAAAATAAAAAGGTGTTGCTTAAATTATAATTATAATGGGAGTTACGTAAATATATATATATATATATATATATATATATATATATATATATATATATATAATAAAGTAGGAATTTTTTTGGGAAGATGAAAATTGGGATTTCCTAATTCTTGCGATGACAAGGAGGGTGGGAAAAGGGCATCACAATTAGCCATTTTCACTCAATTTCGACGCCCATAACATTAATTTCATAAATTGCCCTGAGTGTGGGGTCTCTATGAAGTAAACGGTTCTGATGATGCCATGTGTAAGTTAGGTACACGTGACACAAAAGGATGAAATGTGTGAACAGCTCATGCGTGGCCAAGTGGCCGACCTACTGCCTACGTAGAGACGCAAAGAAGATCCAAGGAAGCGTAAGCGCCATCCCACCTATCGCTGTCTAATGATCCAACGGTTGTTTATCAACTTCAGCCACCACGAGTCATCTCATCCGTTGAGATTCTCAGAGTATATTTTTACTTCATTTGTTTATGAAACCTTCTTGTCTCATAGTCTTCCAGGCGTTGCTTTGTTGTTGAATTATAAGTTACAGGTTGATCTCTTCGCTCTCTCTCTCTCTCTCTCCCTCCCTCCTTCTTCCTCAGCCATTTCAATCTCATATTTTCACATTTCTTCAACAATTGCCCATTTCTGCAATTCTCCATCTTTGAAAATGGTAAAGATTTCTTCATTTCTTCTTTTAAAAGACTAAATTTCATATGATGAAGTTAATTTCTTTGGCTTGTTAACAGGGCACATTGCTGGTTCCTCCATGGCTGGAGCCATTGTTAACCACGGCCTTTTTTACAGTGTGCCGTACACATGGAGATGCCGCCAGGAGTGAATGTAATATGTATTGTTTAGACTGCAATGGCGATGCATTTTGCTTCTACTGCCGCTCCTCTAAACACAAAGATCATCAAGTCATTCAGGTTTGAATACATTGACATTGCAGGACTTTCATTTCTTTTGATTAATTAAGGGAAAATTGCCGAAGAATTGTTGATTTTGCAGATAAGAAGATCGTCGTATCATGATGTAGTGAGAGTTTCAGAGATTCAAAAGGTGCTAGATATAAGTGGAGTTCAAACTTATGTGATAAACAGTGCTCGAGTTTTGTTTCTCAATGAGAGGCCTCAACCGAGAAGTGGCAAAGGAGTTGCTCACATTTGTGAAATTTGCGGAAGAAGCTTACTCGACCCATTTCGTTTCTGTTCATTGGGATGTAAGGTTAGTCTTTTCTTCATCTTTCCCACATTGTTCTCATCGATCATCTCATCATCACCATTCAAAAGTCATCATATGGCCATGATTTCATCATGCATGTATATGTATACAAATATGTTCCACATTCTTAATCCATCACCATCACAACCACCCACCATTCATCATTATTCTATATCAAACATCCACCTTAACATTGGGGAAAATTAGGGCATGTGGAGGCATCATCATCATCATCATCAACAACATTGTTATATTTATATTATATGATATAAATTTGTTTTTATTCTTTCTTTAATTACTTAGCTTGCAGAAATAAAGAGAAATGGAGATGCAAACTTTACCTTGGAGGTTAAGAATGAGGCATTAATGGAAAGAAGAGAAGGAATATCAAAATTAGTCTCATCAAAACAACAAGAAGAATTGCGTGAAGGCTTACAGCCACAGCATCACATTTACCCTTCTACGTCTCCCAAACCTCCTTCAAGTGCAAGAAGAAGAAAAGGCATCCCTCATCGGGCACCCTTTGGCTCCTAATATTATTAACCTCACAACTCAGCCTTATACGTACATTATTCATTCAACACGGGTATATTTCTGATTTAACATTATTTATCTTTGTCCGTAAAGATAATTTGAATGACAATGAAGAGGCTTCATGAAGGTGAAAACATTATTTATCTTCAAATTTGAGAAGCATCAATATGATGGTCCCAAAGTTTGATAAAATTGTCAATTTTATAATTTAATGTATCCTTTTGGTTGAGTTGTCTAAACGAACAAAAGGGTAAGTAAAATTAGGCTTTTTAGGGGGGATTGGGACCCAAAACAACAAATTCTCTCTTGTGAAAGAAGGCAATAATGCAGAATTGTTATTGATAGTTGCAAGGTCTTCATGTAATTAAGAAATTATAAAGCAAGTCTTTGTGGAGTCCGTTTTCCAGTTTTTGGTGGGTCCAACAACCCACATGCCCCGATTACATAAAGAACCAACATCTTTTTGTTATTTAATACATGTTTCTATCATTGTTTTTGTTACTCTAATTAAATAGCTCAATGAGTGTATTATTTTTCTTTGTTCATTATTTTATTTAATTAAAATCTAATATATTTTCGATAATATCAAGAATAAATTTATTTCAGCTTCTTACCAAGAAGGTGCCTTAACAAAAAGGACAAAACTATTAGGTAGAGTGGTACCAAGTGATAATTATTTGGATGGTCAATTTAAAATGGCCAAATGACTATTTCCCACCCAAAGTATGCTATTATCTCAAAGTTCCCCCCGTTAACTTTGAAAATCTCATTTACCCACTCATGAACGGTTAAAATTAACAAAACTCTAACCCCTTAAAATTTTATCTCTTTTCTCCCTTAACCCCTAAAAACTAACCATTTCCCCTAGGCCAAATTTTAAAAAATAGCATTCCCCCCCCCCCCCCCTGTTTGGGGTTTAGCTTTCAATCTCTGACGACGAAGCTTTCCAGAAGCATCACCATGCTTTGGCCGTCTCTCTTTTCTCCTCTGAAATGTCGATTGATCGAGATCTAGTCTGAAAAGTTAAAGAGTCTTGTCAGCAGACGAAGCTCTTCGTCTTTCCAGATGAAGACGACGACCTTGTCTTCGTCTGGGAAAACAAAAAGTTTCGCCTCTCGACAAAGCTTTTCGACTTTTCAAGTCAGATCTCGACCAATCGATGTTCCAGAGGAGAAAATAGAGACGGCTAGAATATGGTGATGCCTCTTGAAAGCTTCGTTGTCGACGATGGCGACGGATTTGATGCCAGGGTTTGAAAGCTAAACCCTAGGGGGGGAATGCTATTTTTTAAAACTTGGTCTAGGGGGAAATGGTTAGTTTTTAGGGGTTAGGAGGGGGAAACTAGATTAAAATTTAATTTATTTTTAATATTATAGATAAAATAACGAATTTTTCCTTTAAACCGTTAATTTTAACCGTTTATAAATGAATAAATTAGATTTTCATAGTTAATGAGTGAAAAGTTGAGATTACAACATACTCTGGGTGAGAAATAATCCTTTGGCCATTTAAAATTAAAGAAGATTGTATTCCAATTATTCATATACTAAACCAAAAAATAGTATATTATTTTCATTTTTACAATAATTATTAAGCATTTAAATTTGAGTCAATGTATATGCTTATATATTAAGTGAAAATCTAGATGCATGCCAGATGGGTATCTATTAAAAATTGATATATACTTTAGATAGTTTAATAAATAAAAATTAAGAGTCTGAGAGAAAACGCTTTTAATTATAATATGTGATTTCACTTCTTTTAGAAAGTGAAAAAATTATTCTAAAGAGCAAGTTTCTTTTGTCAAAATGTAACTTCCCATTTCAACCGCAAATAGCAATTAAATTTATCCACATTATATTCTCATAAAGTAGAATAAAAAAAATTATAATATAATGCATTCCGTATAAATTTAAAAGAAAAGACCGGAAGGCTTATTCCCATACAATATTAGTCCATTCCTAAATTTCTACCGACTAAGTTTTAAAAATCTAAATATTCATTAGTCAGTTATTAAAGTTAATAAAATCTATTAAATTTATTAAAAATTATTAATTTACCCTTTTTAACATTTATTGTACATACTAATAGAAAACCAAAATTTGTGAAGGAATGCATTATTTAGAAAAATGACATTTTCCCCTTGTCCAAGGGTTTCATATTATTTGAAATTTTCATTTTACAGTTGCCTTCTTAAATTTAGAAACATCACACTTGCATCTCTGTTTTCCACCATTTTCTCCTTTTATCTCTAATTGATGAAGAAATCTATGGAAGAGTGGCTCGATCTAAGATAACAGATGAAGAGAACTAGTATTGCGAATGAAAAATCAAAAAATTGATCGGACGAAAACCCAAGAACAAGTTGATTCGTTTTTGACAACAAATGCAAAACCAATTGTGTGATTTGCCTTTTCCATAGCCAATTCAATGAAAAACACCGATGGAAGCTTATTGTCTCGGTGTGCCATCAATTCGTTGTCGGAGTCCCATAACTGGAGAAATAGGAGAAAAAATGCAAACCTTAACAAGGGGAAAATGTAAGTTTTTGAAACTTAGGCTAAGGAAAAATTGTTAGTTTTTCAATTAAGGTAAAGAAATGAGATAAAAAATTATTTTTTTAATAATATTACTAGTTAAATGATAATTACACTTTTAATACTAATAAATTTTGTTAACTTTAATAATTGACAGATAAGTATTTGAATTTTTTAAACTTAATGGATAAAAGTGGCAAATTAACTAAACCTTGGGTGGGAACAAGTTTTTTGGCCTAAAAAAAATATTGTTTCAAGTAATGTACCATTTTATGTGATATTCACGCATTATTACCACATCAATTCCTTATATTCATATTAATTTCTAGAATAATTTAGATATACAATTTTTTTAATATAAACTCTCCATGTAAAACAAATGAATAGATGAATTTCTAGACAAAGTCAATTCAACTAATGCTAATTAATACCACATCAATTTGTGTACAAGAGTTCATATATTAAGCACCGTTCTTCAAAATAATACAATCCTAGATATTTTGATTTAGATGAACTATATAAACTTGAATTTTGTTGCGAGAGGACTTAAAAGACACTTAAAAACTTAGGAGAGTAACAAATTTGAGGAATTGCAAGTATCTCAAACCCACAGTAGCCGCTCAAATTTGAGTCTTTAGAAATTAGGATCCATATCCCTATTGTTGAATATTGGAAATTTCATCAAGTCCTCAATCAATCCAATGTTAATGTCAAGAAGGCGACTCCAAAGAGTGCCATGCTGCTTAATTAAAGCCGCGATTTCAGCAAGTGTCACTAGCGTTAACCCTCTAACATTCAAGTCAATTGGACATTGTTAGCACTGGAGGGCCACTGACATTCAAGTCAACTGGAGAGTCTTTGCCATTACTGGAGCCAGGCCAGTTTAACATTGGCAGAGAACATTTCACCATCACCAAGACCACAAAAGGCATTTACGTTTTTTATTGACATTAAACTCAAATTCCAAATCAGTTATCAGGGATTCAGAGGTATTGATAAGATTATAAAAAAGGAAGTTGATGGAGCGGAAAGGTGAAACAAGATGAAATCTTAGAAGAGATGAAAAAAAGAAACTGCATTATTTATAGTAGTGAAAAGATTACTAGTCCAGAGGTTTGAACTAGTAACTATTAAATTCTTCTCAACTAAATTAATCTAGTTAAATCTAAATTTGTTTATCAGATAGTGACAATTGAAGTGTTGACCTTTCTGATGGACGGTTCTTATGGCAGAGGAAAATGATTCAGATTTAGACGTCATACTAATCTTATATGACGAAGAACCAAAGAGTAAAAGAATTGATTCGTGTAAGTTGGGAACTTTCAACGAAAAAACAGTTGATTCAGGTGATTGGAAGGAGAAATCGAAAAGTTTTGATTGCCATCTGGGAGAATCAGGTGAGACCCAGAAGTCTCTAGCACGGTTGGTGATGGAACCGAAAGCTGTGCATATTTTGAAAGAAGAAGACGAAGTAGTGATGTTTAAAAAAAAAAAAAAAAAAAAAAAAAAAAAAAGAAGAAACGCAATTTCCACCCAAACCCGGAACCCAACCTAACCCAAAAATCATATCACATAAACGAAACCCAAACCTATGTCCAATGCAATCCAACCTCAGTTAGCAAAATCAAATTATATAAAACTCACTCAACCTAACCCATACTCAAAGCAACCCAGCCCATCACCTTAAACTACCCTAACTCAAATTTCCTTTTTGCACAACCCACTTCCTCCTCCCAAAACAAGCAATTGATTTTACACCACCCAAACAAAACAACCCCTCAGTTCATTCTACTATTTTAATCAAAGTCCACCACCAAATTATTTACGTTGTACACTCATCTAATCTAAATTTCTTACATCCATGCAACCAAATTACCCATCTAATTGAAATCTATTGGGACCAATTAAAGAGTTTTGAGACAATTTATTTGTTAAATATTCATATCTTTTAGACTTATATATTTGTTTCAAATGTGTTGCATGGTGCAAGCAATAGAGTTGGGGAGATTCGGTCTTTGAAGTTGACGTTAAGTTTCACCTTGCGGACAAGATGAGACTAATTAAGGGAGATAATAATAAAACTCTTATTAAACAAGTTATACCAAGATAAAAAAACAAAAAGCTAAGGAAAAAAAAATGAAGAAACAAAAAACAAAAATGAAAAGACATGAAGCAAGAACAAAGAGTCAATAAATAAATAAGTTGTCAAGGAAAATCCTATAAATTGAGACGGGGTGTTCGGCCTTTCTCATCTAGAAATCAGATTTCAAATTGTCCCTTTTACTTAAGTTTTGCATTATTTAAATTACATTTAAATTTAAATTTGAGTTTATGTCATGTCCATATCACATTTTATAAATCCTTCATCTTGTGTTAGCCAGGTTTTGTTTCCCATATCAGGCAGAAGTTCCAGAATGCGTTCAAAATAATATACTTCATTTTGTGATTCAACTAAATATTCAGTTCAAGTAAAAATACATGAGTATGTACTTATATGTGTTAAAATGCAGGAGTTGCTTTGGGTGATAGCTTGATTTCTCCTGAAGATTCTGTGGTATGTGGTTTTTTGTTCAATATTTTCTCTATTCTATGAGCGGATTTTCCATTAAAAATATCTTGCACCTGATATCAATGCAGTTTTCATGGGCACCACTTCTCAAAGACCTGTCACGAATCGACAACAAAGGATATTCATCATTAAGCTTTGGATTTACTGGTTGCAATTTTAGGCCAGTCAAATTTGAGAATTGAGGAATTGAATGATAATCACCAGGATCATAGACCATATTCTGACAATTTTGTCCAGAGCAGTTGAACAAGAATAGAGATTAGTCATAGATGCAAGTCGAATAGCCTTGATACCATCAAAAGCCCAAAAAAAAAAAAAAAACTACATTTCAAGAATTGAGTTTGATTCTACTCTCAAATTTACAATTACGTCTTCTTTATATTGGCGACTAGTTTTTGACAAGTTGGCAATCATGTTAAAAAACAATTCTAAGTATAAAAACTTTTCTAAATAAAATAAAAAATTATCGATTTCAATATAAAATGGCATAGTTTTATCAAAAATAAATTTATCTACTAGTAATAAGTTACAAATAATTATTCATTAGTTCTTGTCAATAACAAAAGACAACTATCTCTTAGTTCATGTTAACAAGGAGTAACTTTATCGACAGCGACCATCCAAAACGTGCCCCGGCTTATATTATTTACATCATAAGCTTTGTTCACAATGGTATTTTCCTGGAATTTGTAATTCTTAGTAATTGTCATCAGCCTTTGTTTTAACTCTATGGAAACTCCAAGGAGATCCAAAGAGCATATTTTTATTTACATGAGATATTCAAAATCGCAACTACTAGTATTTCAGCACAATTACATTAATTAAAATTTAAATTTAAGTTCACTTTACTTCTGTATTATTTCAGTACAATTTGAGCATAAATGTTTCAATAAAATTACGTATATTCATTTTGAATATACAAATAGATACACACTTATATGTGTTATCATGTGATTAGATAATTTTAAATTAATGATAAAGTAATACTCAATCACGTAATAATACATACAAGTATGTATTCAAAGTGGTTAGCTATAATGTTCTCATAAATTTCTATTTCCCCTTTGATTTGATAAGATTCTTATATATATTTGTCATTTTCATTGGGCCAGAGGGCTATTTCTCACCCGAACTATGTTGAATTCTCAAAGTTCCCCTTATTAACTTTAAAAATATCATTTATCCACTCATGATTGGTTATATTTAACAGAACCCTAACCTTTAAAAATTTAATCTGATTTTCCCCCCTAAAAGTTTAAAACCTAACATTTTATCCCTTAAATCAAGTTTGAAAAGATCACATTCTCCCTCCCCCCTATGGTTTAGTTTCAAAAAGCATTCAGTTTCTCCGGTGCCATTGCCGACCGTCTCTCCCTCCCGACGGTTTCCCTTCCTTTGACGATCTGTCTCAACTCCATCCTAACTCATTCGACGTCGAGAAACGTCGTCTAAGAAGAGAAATCGTCTTTCCAGATGAAGACGAGTCGTCTCGTCTTCATCTGAGAAAACTATCATCTTTCCAAACAATGAAGATCGTCTGGGAAGACGATTTCTCTTCCTAGACAACGTCTCTTGGTGTCAGATGGGTTGGGATGAAGTTGAGGTGGGTCGTCGAAGGAAGGGAACCGTTGGGAGGGAGAGACGGTCAGCGATGGTGTCAGAGAAATTGAACGCGTTTTGAAACTAAACCCTAAGGGGGCAATGTGATTTTTTCAAATTTGGTTTAGAGGAAAAAAGTTAGTTTTTTAAATTTAGGGGGGGAAATGAAATTATATTTAAATTTATTTTTAATATTAAATATAAAATAACGATTTTATCTTTAAAATTAGCAGATTTAAATGATCATGGGTGGGTAAATAGTATTTTCAAAGTTAACAGAAGAGAATTTTGAGAATTCAGTATAGTTTGGGTGAGAAATAGTCCTTTGGCCTTTTCATTCTATCTATAAATAACCTTCTCTACTTTCTCTTACAATTTGTCCTCTTGTGCAAGCAAATAGTCTTCTCCTTGTCTGTGCTTTCATAGTCATTTATTTTGACTTAGCTCCTTGTAACCGTCACACATCTATATATTTATTTATGAGATAGTGACAATCAAAGTGGTGAAATTTCTTACGCTACTATGACATAAACTCGTCCAGGCAATTGCATTTGATCACATACAGTGTTCCCATGGAGAAACACTTGCTACCCTTTATCTTTTTGCTCATCTCTTCCAGATTTCTTCATGAATGCCTTGCGTTAGCTGCAGGAACCGATGACGGGTCTGAACAATGGGGATACGTTGAAGTTCGACCAAGTATGTGAACATTTGTAAAACTTGAGGAATATTAATCTTGATGATGCTAATGCTATCGTTAATGCTCGAATGGTTACTTTTGAAATGCAGAGGTTCACCTCTTTTGGTGGCTTTATAAGAGTCCATACAGAGTCGAAGATCCATCCAAGCCATGGCCAACATTGCTGTGGCTACAAGGAGGTCCTGTGAGTAAAATTTTTATAGACATGAAAAAATGATATTGGACATGTGGTTATATATGTTTGTTAAATCTGATTTGATTTTTATATGTAAATTTAGGGAGCCTCTGGTGTTGGGCTTGGAAATTTCATAGAGATGGGACCATTAGATGGCAATTTGCAACCCCGGAATTCTACCTGGCTTAAGAAAGCAGATCTTTTATTTGTGGTACAATGTTTAGTAACTTCAACATTTTTTTCCCATTTTGTTGCATAAAAAGACCAAGTTGAGTAAACCCTTTTTCTCAACTTTAATGGAATTTAGGATAGTCCAGTGGGAACAGGATTTAGTTATGTCGATGGCGATGACAGGAACTTGTTCGTTAGAACTGATGAGGAGGCTGCCGCAGATTTAATTACCTTGTTGAAGGTGCTGTTCAATGGAAATGAAACCCTTCAGAAAAGTCCATTTTACATTTTTGCAGAGTCATATGGGGGAAAATTTGCAGCCACTCTAGGGGTATCAACTCTAGGAGCCATTGAAGCTGGAGAATTAAAGCTTCATCTAGAGGGTAATTAACATCTTCTTGTTCCATCTACAGGCATTTCAAATGGCATTTTACTAAGTACTTATTATATGTTTTTAAATGCAGGAGTTGCTTTGGGCAATTCCTGGATTTCTCCTGAAGATTTTGTGGTATGTGGCTTCATTATAATAAAATCTATAAGCCAAATAATTCTACTTTCTAACTCTTAATGACTAATCCAGTTTTCATGGGCACCGCTTCTCAAAGACCTGTCGCGAATGGACGACAAAGGCTTGAATGAATCGAACAGGTTCAGATCAAAAGTTTAATTGTCTTCTTATTAATTAGTGTTTTGAGAAACGAAAATCCAATTAACATAACCCGTTTTGCAAGAACAGCTTAGCTCTACAGATCAGGCAGCAACTAGCAGCAGGTAAATACGAAAATGCAACAACAACATGGGGTGAACTCGAGTATGTTATTGTGTATCACAGTAACGTGGTATGATGCTCATGAATATCTGCAAAGACTTTTGCAATACAAAGGCTTTCAGAATTTTAGTTATTTAGTGTAAATTTGGATTGCAGGACTTCTACAACTTCTTGTTTGATGATGGAAATGACCCCATTTTCAGTACAGCAGCAGAGAAATCGAAAGGACTTGGAATGGATAAGTATGCTAAGCATCTCATCACAAAAAAATTTTCAGCTCAGCCTGTTGACCTTGATAAATTGATGAATGGGCCTATCAGAAAGAAGTTAAAGATTATTCCTGAAAACGTAACGTAAGTTCCTGCCTTTTAAATTACAAAGATGAATTGTAAACACTTGGGCTTATTTCGTGGATTATTAACCACTCTCTTGCAGATGGGCGGAGCTACATTATTCAGTTTCTTCAGCCATGTCTGGAGATATTATGAAACCAAGAATCAGTGAGGTAATAAAAATTGGTTTTCGTATAGGCTGCCAACAAAAATGTTTCAAGTCATGGAAAGTAATTAACATTCAGGCTTAACTTCTGAGGTTTAACAGGTGGATGAGCTCCTGGCCAAGGGAATTAATGTAACAATATACAACGGACAAGTAAGAGTTTTCATTTGTTAATTTTAAGAGTAATGCTCTGTTTTGAATATTCATTTAGATATCCAATTCTGAATATTTAATTGAATAATTATAAGATTGGGTATTACATTATTCTGGGTAACTGTCGTTTTATTGAAATTTTAACGTGAGTAATATATTTTTGACAACCAACAACTGAAATCTGGTTGATATTTACCACAGCTTGATGTGATATGCTCAACAAAAGGAGTAGAAGCCTGGATTAAGAAGCTCAAGTATTATTTCTCTCTTCTCCTTCAATGCTTGTGTGTTCTGTTTTTGGTGGTTGTATTAACTAATTCTGCATTTCAGGTGGGATGGGTTGAAAGATTTCTTAAGCATTGAGCATTCTCCTTTATACTGTGGAAGTGATGATTCCATTACCAAAGGATTTGTCTCTTCATACAAGAATTTCTTTTTCTATAAGATTCTTGGATCTGGCCACTTTGTAAGCACTCCATCATTATACAGCTTTGCAATTATACGTTCGTAGCTAATTTTTTTTTTTTTTTTCACGTTCAAAACAATTATGATTTTCTCAGGTTCCAGCCGAGCAGCCTTGTGTTTCTCTTCAGATGGTGGGCAACATCACTCGCTCGCCTAATTAGAATTTTGCTCATAAAAGGAAGAAACAGCATTCACAAGAGACTTCGATATGCAGAATGGAAAGAAATAAAATAGACATGTGAAATCAAATAAAAAAGATTGAGTAGAGTAGCCATTGCGACTTATCGTTCTACTATTTGACGTGGTTTTAAGACAATAAAATGAGAAAGAATGCTAGTTGTGACGGTTTCTTCTGTACATTTTAACCCAATGGGCCTAAGGTTTTTGTCATAATTGAATAAAAATAAAAATAAAATATAAGAAATTAATTAAAAAGTAAAAAAATTTAAAAAAATTGATATAAAATTTAAAAAATTATTTTAATATTTTAAATATATTACACTGATAATTTTGTATGGTCTAAAATAATATTAAATACTTATTATTTATATTAAGGGAGATAACTCATATTTTTTAACCCAATGGGGTCACTGCCCCATATTATAAACTAAACTATATATATATTTTTTAAGACATATGGATATTTTTAATAATAAAATTATATATTTATATTTTTTATATATATTTATATATTTATAGAAACAGGGGTGATTTTTTATTATGTGATTAAATAATTTTAAATTAAAAATAAAATATTATCTAATCATATAATAACATATAATATATACATATAATATTACTCTATTTTTAACCCTCTTCTTATTTGCATTCAAGAATTTGAACTCTGACATCTAATCCTTCTGTTTTTCATGACAGAGAATAGAATAATATGATATGAATATTCATTGCCCATTTACAAAATTGACCTCGCTAAGTTATGAAATGGCGATGAAAACTGATTTACTAATTTTGGGACTTTCCTTGAAACTTCTAAAATTATCAGACGCAACTGGAATTTACCTTCGCGGAAAAGCAACTTCGATGAAATCACCTTGAACTTGATTTTATATGCATACAAAATTTAAAAATTAAAAAGAAAAAAGAAAAACCAGAGACGCGGAGTCGGCAACTCACGATCCAAACCCTCTTGTTATCACTTACAATTCTAGGGTTTCTTCGATCTGCTCGTTCAAATAATCGGCCAATCGCGATTGCCTTTGAGCTATGTTCAAATTCTGGTAATTCTTCTTTAATCCGTTCGTTTTCGTCCATTTAGTAGTCTTTTTTTCAATAATTCGTTCATTCACTTGCTGTTTCTGCATAAAAAATTTGCGATTTCTGGTGTTCATATTTTTTGATACTATGGCTTCAATTGCGATTGCTTTAAAAATTTTACACGCAGTCACCGATTGTACTAGTGGTTTTTTTTATTTTTTTTCCTTTTTTGGTTATATTTGGATTGTTCATTTAATATGTTATTGTTAATTGTGAAACGAAATTTGGAGTTTCTTGCAGTTTTTACTTTTAAAGATTATTGATGTGGACAACTAATTGTTCAAGTGAATGGAATTTAGTGACTTGAGATGCTTGTATTCGAAATTTTGACAATGGATAGTCGAATTGTGACGCTGTTAAATCAAATGGTGTGTCTGACATTGAGTTCGGGTTATTGAAATATTGCTACCTGTTGCAAAAACTATAACTAGAACCGGTTGCTGCTATTGATTTTTTTTTTTTTTTAATTATAAAATGAACTTTGATTTTTATTTTAGATGGCCTCTGCTTCTTATGACTAGTTGTTTCTTTTGTTTTAATATTTATACTGATGATAATTCGATGTTGCCTTTTACTGGAGTTGGAATTTGGGAAAATTAGTTCTTTTTGAGAACCATATGTCACTTTTCATGTCTTACTAGGTCAGGGCTGACCCATGAAATTGCATGAAATTAAACATCGAGAAACACTTTTAATAAAACTTGATTCTGTGTAGTACTATCTTGTGCGTTCTAATTTTTATGTCACGGTCTTTCATTGATATCTAAAGTTTGCATGGTATTTATGTGGAAGTTAAATTACTTTTGATTGCATTGAAATATTATGAATGTTGTGTTCATAACTGTTCTAAAGAGGTCTTCTGCAGATATGTATTTATCAAGGATGAATCAGATTTGAGATGTTTGTTTGTTTGAATTCAGATAATTCAGATCTGTTGTGTTACATTTATATAGCTTTAGACTGAGCATGCCTACTTACAGGGGTTCACAGGAGCAACAAGGTCAGCCACGCCCACAAGATGGTTCTCCACAGTCTTGGTACCCTCCATCTGTAGTCACTCCAAATTCTTCCCGCCCTTCAACCTCTAGTCTCAGCTCTTCTGGTAGTTTCAATCCAACAAGGCCTGCAGATCGGCCAGGGTCCCCATCACATGTTTCGCCAGCTGAAGCTGCTGGCATTATTGCTCTCTTGAAGGACAAAAGGTGAGGCATCTGATTACTTTAACTTCATAAGCTTATTATATTGATAGTGCATTGGAATTTTTCCCTTTCCTCTCAATGAAAATTGTTTGTCTTGGGAAGATACTGAGGAACCCTATGAATGTTAACTAAATATTTTTTATTGTTAATTATTTAGTACTTTCTTTTTGGTTTACAATTTGAGTAAGGGAAGTGATGCTTGCATTCTGATTCTTATTTCCTTCACTTGATATCAGAAATGAAAGTAAAAGTATGTAATGTTTAGTCAAAATAAAAGAACAGAGTGAGGAAAACTAAACCATTGTGACAATAGGGCTATATCAATGAAGTATTTTCCGTGTATGCTGCTTCATTTCATTGATCAGTCTTGCCTATTCATGGAAGTGATTTTGTTGCTTGCTGTACACTGGAATCTGTTGAACACTTTCCAAGCAAATAAATTTAGTACTGGATGCTTCTGATCATGTTGGCCTATGCATGTGCACATTTGTCTTTCCATGTGTATTTGTGACTGTTCTTGTTTCAGTGATGTTATTTAATGTTGTTGTATTGTCATTATAATTTTTATTTGCTGAAGTCTTGACTTTCATTTTCATGATTGGAATTTAGAATTTTGGTGCCATTAGATATTGAGATTCTTTTGAATGATGATTTTAGTGTTTTTCAGATTATTCAAGAAAATTTTTTAGGTGATTTTATTGCTTGACTAGAAATGAAAAAAATTTCTTTCAAATTCTCATCTACCCTCTCTAATGAGTTTCTTGTTTTTGGTGAAAAATTATTTTAGTGTTGATGAGTTGCGGAGGCTTTTGTCTGACAAGGATGCCTACCACCAATTTTTACTTGCAATTGATCAAGTAAAAATTCAAAACAAGGTAAGTTGCTGATTTTGCTATTCTTTATTCCATGGGAGTTTCTGAGCTAATAATTTAACATATTGCTTTCTTATGTTTGCCCTAAGTGTGTAAAACATTCTGTATATTCTTTATTTATAAAGTTAGTTGTTTGGCCATGATAGGTTGATTAGTATTTGGTTTAATTGTTAGATAGAAAAACCTTATCACTCTTTATCACTGCTTTAACATGATGGTATTGTGCCTTATCAAGGTGTAGGAGAATTTAGGACTTCGGGCTTCTTATTTATTTAAATTTTTTTTTTAAATCATCTGGGCATCAATTTGAGCACCAGTGTCTTTCTATTCTATATGACTATCAACTCTTGAAAAATAAAATTCCAGGAAAGGAGCCTTACTCACTTGAAATCAATATTATAGAAAACCGAGCCTTCTCTTACTTCTTTGTTTTTAAGAATGTATATGGCACAGACAATGAAGTTCATGCACTGTGATATTTGTTTGGATGTAGTTAATTTTAAATAGCCGGTGTTGTGAGTTTATTGTTCATGGTGGCAATTCTTTTGACTAACTAATAAAATGCTGAACAGGTCTATATAAGATTTTAAAAGGCTTGGAATGTCAAGATCAGATTCCACACTGTAATGTTGTTATGTTTGCATTCCTAAATATTTACACTCATGCACAGAACAGATGCATCAGTCATTCATATGCTCTGTTATTTGTCATATCATAAACATTCTTGTGACATGGTTTCAATTTTTTAGCATCATCACATACAAGCTGAGTTATGTGTATTTTTTCTTATTTGTTGCAAAAAAATAGGCTACTATCACGGGGTGTTTCTTCCCTCATATATCTCATTTTGTTGTTGGCTTGATTCTGACAGGCTTTCCCAATTTTCTAATCATTTTTTGTGGTTTATTGTGTTCTTCATAATTATATCAGATAAGGGATGATCTACTGATGGAAACGTTGCAGCTTGCTAGTGAGATATCTCTTCCTTTTTTTTTTTTCCTCTTATTTCTGTAATTGTGTCAATAAATTGATTGCTGTAGTGGTATAAATCCAGTAGCAATTTCTAAATTTTTATGTTATTAAATCAGGGGAGAACTTAGAGAAGGAACCCCGCATCATGGAGCTTAAAAATCAAGTGAGACTGAGCCGACATTAATTTTCTTGTTGATTGATTTTTTTTTAATTATGGCTTGACAATGGTAAAACTTATTTGTCTCTTTCTAATGTTGCAGAGCAGAATCATCCGGACGACAGAATTGGCTGCTGCTCAGGAGAAATTGCATGAGCTTGAGAAACAGAAGGAAGAGCTTTTGAAGTTCTACTCCCCCGCATCCCTTCTCCAAAAGCTTCAAGGTGATAATGCTAATAAATTAATATACCCTCCCGAATACTTAGGTTTAGATTGTTGAGACATAGATGGAAAGGAACATTACGAAATAATTTAAACTTTTCTCGATTGCAGAAGCACTAGATAAGACAGAGGAGGAATCTGAGACTCTGCATGCTCAGCTCCTCAATAAGGAAATAGATACCAGTACTTTTGTGCAGAAGTACAAGAAGCTGCGGACAACTTACCACCGGCGATCCCTTATCCATCTTGCAGCAAAAACATCCTCTTTCGGTTGACCTGTGGAAAGGGGTGATGGTATACTCTATACATAAATACTATAATGCAGATCGTTTCATTGTTTGAAGTTCAACCATTAGATACAATTTATTTTGTTCCCTGTATCATTTTGTCTAATCATCGTCATATAATCCCCCTTTCCTTTGGTTTTCAAGATGCTTGCCTAATTTATAAGGCATTGTTTATGTTGTATTGAAGCAAAAATAATTCGTCATTGCATCTTATTCTTATAATTATTTAGCCACACAGCTGTACAATTACTGTTCTAACAATTGGGCATCTTGTTAGAGGTCTTAGGATCTTTTTAGTCATTAGAAATTATCTACAGAGTTTCTTAATTTGTCACTGAGAGCATTAACTATTCGCATTTAAACAGAAATTACATTTTTAGTTCATAATTTAATCAAAACATAAACTACATTCATTTTCATTTTTCATCATAAACTGCCTTCGGTGTTTCTTAGACTTATCTTTGCTAAAACAATAAAATTATGTATATTTATTTTAATATACAATTTATGTATACAAATAATGTATTGTTATGTGATTTAATGATTTTAAATTAGAAATAAAATAACTTTCAATCTTATAATGACGTATTATTTATGTATATAAATTTTGTATGAAAAGTGGATATACATAAAATTACAATTACAGAAATGCTTGGGTCAATAGTCAATTTTACTAATTTTATATTTTAACAAATTAAAAATTTTAATTTAAAAGACAGATTTTGCCTACTATAGTTTAATATAAGGTAAAATACTTAAATTAGACTACCATTGTTAATTTATTTAATAAGAATTTTGCATCGCATACTTGATACTTGAATATTATTATAATATTTATCTAATTAGTTTATCAATTTAATCCTTAATCAAATTGAGTTTCCCCCCAAATCAAACCCTTGGACGAGTAAGGCACAATCCAAGTTTTAAAATATTGTAAGTACTGAACAATAGTGTTTACAATAAATTTTAAAAGTTAACAAAATTAATAGAGTATTAAAACTTTTAAAGTAAAGATTTGAATTCGAATTTTTATTGCGTTTATGTAATTTTTACTAACTTGATACAGTGATTATAAGTCTGGTCACTGTATC
The DNA here is from genome assembly GCF_011075055.1 of Mangifera indica. NCBI lineage: Eukaryota > Viridiplantae > Streptophyta > Magnoliopsida > Sapindales > Anacardiaceae > Mangifera > Mangifera indica. Next base: position 3,952,150 of record NC_058137.1, read on the forward strand.
TCAGTTTTATCTATCTAAGAAATAAATATAGGTGGGTCTCTAATTATTTAAAAAAAAAAAAGAGTAGTCTACCGTAGTAAATTAGACAGAGAGATGATTGTTGTTTTACAACAATTGATTCTAACCTGCTACTATTACAAAGGAATACAAATCATTCCTCAATGCGAGCTAATTCTTTCTCCCACTTCAAACCAAACATCTGGCGACCAAACGGCACGATTAGGTTATACCTGAAAACCTGCAGTCCATACGTTACTCTTGGTCCAACGCCATACCAAATTTGTATAAAGCAATCTCACTAACTTAGTCGTCCTAATTAAGAGTAAAATATGATCAAGCAAAGCACAATGGTTTTTCACTTCATTAGAATTCTTTCAGAAACACAGAAATCATCATAAATCTTCTTTAAAATCACCCAGAGTTTCTTAAAATTTCTACCTAAAAGTTTCTGCTAACCTTCCAAACTAGACGAGTCAGCTTGTAATTTAAAAAACCCTTAAACAAGAAAAAATTATCCTAAAAAGAATCATTAAAACAACAAAATTATAAGCAATAGTGCATCTGATTTGCAACGCACCTTATTATTAATATAACGCAATTGCTTCTGCAATGCATCAACTGATTCAACCCATTCAGTGTGATCACCTTTGCCCTTAATTGCCCATGCTTTCTTGAGGGCTACTCGCCATGCGGATACTAGACTCCTTATTTCCTTGTTAAGTTCAACCCATTCTGGTGCACATCTGTTTTTAGAGAGGATTCGATACAAGGTATCCTCTGCTGGGTCAGCATGTGGATTGTTACCAAGATTAAGTGGTTTACCTTTTCCCGGTAATTTCTCGAACTGCCCTTCTTCCATTGAATGCCATATTCTTTGCTCCACAACATTTATTATCTCTGTTTCTGATCTGTTCCATTAACAACCCATCATAATATATCACAACCAAAGAATTCATGAACCAAACAAAAAAAAGGGTTCTCAATAACTAAGGCCTTTTTTCCCTACTCATAGAATCGGACTAAGATTAACAAAAAAACCTTTCAGACTGAAAACAACATTGACAACATTTCAGTACCTTCCGGGAACATCAAAATTTTCTTTAAAAGAGAGGCTTTTAGATGACTTTACAGGAAATACTTCTAATTGACATTGTGTTGAGGTGCTTATAAATACAATGCCTTTACTCAAATTTCAAAGAGCTGTCATAAGACATTAGTATTATTTGAACTTCAGATGCTTTGGCACTGTACAGTACACTTCTAGAGTTTCAGCTGCTGTCAATAATTCTAATGGAATTTGAACTCAAAGGCCTAATCAGAAAAATTCATACTCTTATCAATACAACATTGTTCTACAGCAAAATAGCAAAGAATTAGTAATCTAACAACGTTTTGATCAAGCAAAACGACACTTTAGTAGCATTCAATACATTACTAAAATTTTGAAATAACTGCAAGCTTTTTCTTGATTTGATAGTGTTTGATATTGACAGAGAACAGATAAACTAACAAAGAGAGTCACCAAATAGCACTTGCATTCGAAATTTCTCATAGATTTCGATTACACTAAAGCTTCAATAAATTCGAATAAATTTCAAAAGGCTACACATATACCAGTTTCAGAAATAACCTTAAACGGACCTGATGGAGTTACGCTGGCCACGGAGTTCAGGAGGGAGTTTACGGTCATTGACGGCGTCAATTAAACCTGACAGACGTTCTCTCATCTTCAAATTCTTCTCCGTCTTAGACGATGAAGAGTACGCCCACCGTCCATGCCGCCTAGAGATCTCAGCCGTTGATTTCAGAAATATCGACGATGAAACTGCTCTTGCCAGCCGAGTCGCCATGGCTCACCCCGAGATAGATTCAACTTTGGAAGGCTTGTTCATGAATCTGCGCGTTCGTGCTAACTTGGATACGCGTTGCAGAAAGATTTTACCACGTGGCGAGTGGAGGTTCATTTGTTTGACTATTTATTGTATAATTAATATTTTATACTTTTAATTTATGAAAAAACATATTTTAATTTTTATAATGTCCAATCATTTTCAGTGGAATAAAGAAACCCTGATTTCTTATAATATACATGGACACCAAAACCAGGCATTTAGAATACATAAATAATTATATATTTAATAAATATTATCAAATAATTAAATAATTTTAAATTTAAAATAAAATAATATTTAATCATATAATAATAATATATTATATGTGTACTTATTTATGTATTTAAAAATATATATATAATATTATTTAATTTTAAATTAAGAATAAAATAATAACTAATCGTATAATGATATATCATCTATATATCCAATTGAATACTCAAAATTAAATACACATAACATTGGCCATACATATATTACATGAAATTAGAGAATCACATGAAACAGAAAGTAATAATAATCCCAATAAAACTAGTAATTGTTTGCTTGGAGTTCTTGAACGTCCGGTTTTTCACACATAGGAGAAGTAAAATAGAAGGGTTGCATTGTGTATGCAACAGTGTCTCTATAAACGGAGGAGGGTCGCCGGAGTTTGACGCCGGACTTTCCACCATTGAAGTCTGTGAAAACGTTGCAGCCGGGGTGGGGCGATGACACCAATCTCACCCTACACCGTTCACTCTTCACCTCCTTATTTTGGTAAGCGTATTTATCTACGCTCATCTCAAATCGCCCTTCTTCATTCGTCTCATCACTTCTGTAGTACATCACTCTTCTTCTATTATCCATGCATGTCAAAGATACCTTAACGCCTGCAATATATTCATGGACTAAGTTAACAAACACTGAGTCTATATTTTGTTTCGTAAAAATTACCAACACATTGTGTCGTTAATTAATTAGATGAATTTAAATTAAAATCTAAATAACTTTCAATAATATAATAACACATTAATTATATACTTAATTATGTATTTAAAAGCATATAAATAGTTTAGCTTTAATGACATTACCTTTGAGAGGAATGGCATTGTTAACCCATTCGTTGTAGCTCTTGGAGCAATCCTGGCACAATACTTGACCGGTCACTTTTGTAACACCACCTGTGTTTCCTCCATAGCCGTCGTAACCCACTGCAAAATTTGTGCATACGGTAAAAAATGCTGCTGCAAGTAGCAGCACCTTCATCACCATGCTTTCCATGATCCCTTTCTTCTTCTTCTTCTTCTTGTAATTTAGAATCGATGCTTTCTCTGAAAATTCGAAGACTGCTGTTTTATTTATATAAGTATCGATTCATCAATTATTGTGTATTGGGTGGGAGGGCACTACTTGAGACGTGCAAATCATTTTCAATTTTTTTTTTTTGTTTTAGAATGATTTTAGTTGACTATATGTTACAATATTATTCTGTGCTCCTGAATTCCCAAATAAATATTTGCCATATTAGAAAGACTTTATATATATATATATATATATATATATATATATATATATATATATATATATATATATAGAAAGTCTTTCTAATATATGTATATATATACGTATATGTATATATATAATTTATGTATACAAAATAAATTTATAAATAATATATTATCATATAATTAGATGATTTTAAATTAAAGATAAAATAATATTCAATTACGTATCATTGATATACCTATTTAATATATTGAAAGAATACATATATCATTATTCTAGTGTTAATGTGATTGAATGTGTTGGTACTATCGATTGACACAGCACATTCTGAAGATATCCCCGTCTGTTTCCCTATTTTCTGCAGAATTTCAAGATTCTGCAACATTATTCGCAGCCATTAAAATTCAAAAAAACTTCAATTCAATTCAATAACCGGAAAAAAAAAAATTGTAAACTAAAGACAAAGCTAACACCTAGTGCAAGAGAGAAACACAGAGGCGAGACTGAATAGCCAATTCTCTGGTAGGACAAAAACAAAGCGCTTGAAGAACCTTGAGATTTGGATCAACTCGGCTCAACATACCAAGTACGAAACAAGTTGTCTTTCCAAGACCATTACGTGCTTGAGCGATCAAATTTTTGTATGTAGAAGTCATAATCATAGGCAACAATAGCTTCAATCTTACTAGGATTCTGAAATTTCTTGTCTAAATGATCTTCTTGTTCTGATCAATAGCCAATACTTCAAAATCAAGTGCCGCTTGGAGTTGGCCATTGAAGGTTTGGCTGAATAGGATTCTTCAAATTTTTACACCTGGCTAAACCAAACGGGAATTGGAACCATGATCCTTGAAGAGCTTGAAAACCAACTTTCAGAAGATGTAATAGAACTCCTGCGTTTCACTTGCATAAAACTATGGCCAGTGCTTAGTTGGAAAATGATGAAAATACTTTATGAAACATTGAAGGTGTAAGAAAAGAACATGCGTTTTTACAAAGAGGTTTTGCAGAGCAAGGGGGTATCGGATCGGGAGTCCAGCATCATTAAAAAATGATTTTCAAAGTTAATTGTTGTTGCCATTGGCTGATCTCAATGGATACGGTGCTGAAATTGATTAATGTCTATACCACTTATCCATAGAAGAACAACTAAGTTCTAATCTCAGATCTTCTTGTTAAGTAGGAACTTTCATTTTAGCTTTCTTTTATCAATGGAAGTCCTACTTCAACAGACCCAAAACCTACAACCGGATCGATATTTAGTGATCGGTTGAGATGATAATCTATAATATATCATTATTATCAATCTACAATTGTCTTAATTGGTACATGAATAGAGATAAATAGGCAACAATCGCCTTGGTTCAGTATATGAATAGTAATAGAGATTAATGACCCTGAAATTTTTCCAAATACAATACAAATTCAACTCAATAAAAAGGTTATAAGAGGAAATTTAATTAATAATAATCACAAAACATCGTTAAACCTCTAATAACTGACGAAGACATTGATTTCATAAGTATTCATATTACCAAACCAAAACCCATTCATGCTTTGCATTACTCAGACCACTAAAATTTACAGGTGTTGATCCTTGTTTCTCAGCCTCCGTTGATAAACTGGTACAGCAGGCGCGTTCACAGCAAACCAGCTTCCTTCAGAGCCGCCTTAAAGTCATCAACGCTATTCCATGATGGCACCTACACAAGGCAGTCGAAAGGGGATAATTAGACAGTGTAAATGCACATCACAAACACATGAAAGAACAACCTACAATTTTCACTCATGTTCTTGATTTTAATAGCAAGTGTTTTCAACAGTCAGCACCACACAAATTAATACCACATTTAGCAGGAAAACTTCAAATCCTCTTGTGGTATCCCAACTGTGTTCACATGTATATATAATGTGATTATCCTTAGATCGTGAAATTCTTCAACCAAGAGGAAAAGCCATGAAATTACCTCAAATATATGGGCACCAAAGTGTCGCTCAATTTTTTCCATCAGCATATGATCCCGATCATCCATCAACAAATTGAAAACAGCCCCTGTACATTCACATATAAGCACTTGAGTAATAATTATAATTATATCATTTAACCAGTTCTTATCCATTTCAGATGGAAACCTATTTAAAATCAAAATCTTTTGCTCCTTCATATAGAATGTAAATTGGAGAACTCTTAAAATATCAATACACAATTGTATATATATATGTCTCTGAATATGTGGTGTCATGATTTCAAGGTGATGTAAACACATTGTACATCCCCGAGAACATATAGGATTTCCTTTAAAGCACATAAATCATAATAGATGTATGAAAAAAATAACCACACATTGGGAAGTCAACAGAATAGCATGAGAATAATCAAAAGAAGACAACATTATCATTGCACATGAAAATGGCAAGTTAAAAAGCAGGCCAACTGTCTTTCAAATAACCAAATCAAATGTATTGCCAACAACAAATTAACACAACAGGATCCAAATTCAGAAAATACCTTTGCGGCCAAATCTTCCAGCCCGGCCAATTCTATGCAGGTAGACCTCATAGTCAGGCTCTAAGGTATTATGTTTCATTGGGAGATCATAATTTATGACAAGATTAACCTGAAAAAGAAATCAGAATGTTGGCTCCATGACACGAACAGAAATTCAAATAACAATGGCTTTGACAGGCACCTGTTGCTGATCGAAACCTCGGGCAAGAAGGTCAGTTGATATAAGAACTTGAGTTAAACCATCTTTAAACTCTTTAACTATCTTGTCTCTGTCTTCTTGCTTAAGAGCACCCTGAATTGTGGTCACTTCATACCCAAGTTCCACAAGAGACTTGTGCAATGTGCTTGCACTATGTCTTGTGCGTACAAAAATGATGGTTTGCCCCAGGTTTTCGCCTAATTCAAAAATTCTGTCCTTAATTACCATAACCTTAGAAAGTTCATCAGGACATTTCACTTTGTACTGCTTCACTGATTCTAATGACAACTCTTCTTTCTTGACAAAGAGTTGATTGTAATCTTTAACAATTCTCGTCACAAAATTCTTGACAGTGTCATTAAATGTGGCAGAAAATAGAAGAACCTAGAAGCAAAGTGGAAATTAAAATGTCAACAGCTGTTCATGAAATTCATCATGCAAGTAAACTCTATTGCTCACATAAATACAGCAAATAAATATCACATTAACTGGAAAAAGAGTACGAGTAATTAAATTTATGCTACATCTATCGTGTGCACTGCATGTATATTATTCAAGAATTACAAAAGAATCTACCATTCACTTTGCAGTTCTGCATACAGTCAAACGTGACAGAACTTGCAATTCCACCAAAAATAAATCTCAGTCACAGTCCTGAGTTGGAAATACATTAACCACAAATTAGAAAGACAAACCTGGCACTGAGCATTGCCTCTTTCAATGTCTTTCATAATCCTCAAAGAGTCATCTTTGAAGCCATCCTGCATATTTAATATCTACCGTAAGCAAACCATGTCTGATAGCTTATCCATTTAAAGCATAATGAATTCTCAGAATCTTTCAGAGAAATCAAATAATGATTACCACACTCATATAATGCAGAAAAGATTATCTATTGTTTTACTTCAACAAGCTAAACCATGTGCAAGAGAGTACAAATTGAAGAATTGGTAATAAAATGATTTCTATCATAAATGAAGCATTAATCACAAGGGCAATTCAGCCACTAATGGAGTGAATTATAAAGGATGTCATGGTAGCCAAGTCCTTTAAACATGTTTAAAATTAACACTTTCAGTACATGGCCATTGTTCTCATCCCCATTTACTTGTTTCCTCAAGGTCAATACACAAAAAGACATTCCATGCCCAACCCAAGAAAAACAACAAAAAATAAAAAATAGAATGACACCAAAAAGATCCAAAAAAACTTTTATTGTATCAAAACTGATTGATACTTAGCATTAACTTCAATATAACTCTAAAAGGATGCATAGGAAACTTCTGATACCAACATTTATTACAAATTTCTAATCAACCTCAAAAGCCACACTAATATTAGGGATCCTTTGACAAAGACCTAAGCACAACTTTTGGAACTACTCCCACAAACATGTGGCAATTCAGGAATTTGGAGACCAAAAACTCATATTGATGGAGACTGATATAGAATCAATAATAGCACATAGACCAAGAGACACAAAGATGTTCACATGCAGAAATTACTATTACAAAAGTTTCAAAAATCAGTATTTTCAAGTTATAAACTTTGGCACGGGAAACAATTGTTCTGTGCTTGACATACTGTAAGTTGTCATGGAAAAAAAAGATAAAAATCCATGTCTCCAATGATCCCAGATTTATAATATTAAGGAATATCAATCTATACAACTTGCTAAACCACACAATTACCCATCAATTCCAGGCAACAACATGTCAATTTTGACATCTGTACCTACAGACATTAGAAATGTAATTTCGTTAAAAGTCAGAATTACAGCATCATCAGCAAGATAAGATTACCTCAGCCAGCATGTGATCTGCTTCATCAAAAACAAGAATCTTTATACAACTGACACTCAATTTCTTTGCCGACATCCATCTCTTAATAGTACCAGGAGTGCCAATCACTATTTGTGCTGTAACTGGTGGCCGCTTATTAATTGGAATGTAATTGGTACTGTCCATTGGCACAGCACATTCAGAAGTTATCCCAGTGTGTTTTCCCATCTTCTGCAGGACTTCCAGATTCTGCAACATTTATTAATGACCATAGAATTCAACATAAAACTTTAATTCAATTTAGTAACTGAAAAAGAACTAAAAGACAAGAATCAACGACTAGAACTAGACAAAGGGAGAAACACAGAAGCTAACCTGAATGGCCAATTCTCTAGTAGGACAAATACAAAGCGCTTGAGGAGCCTTTAGGGTTGGATCAACACGGCTCAACATACCAAGCACGAAACAAGTTGTCTTTCCAGAACCATTATGCGCTTGTGCAATCAAATTTTTGTATGGAGGAGTTAATATCATGGGCAAACTGATAGCTTGAATCTTACTAGGCTTCTGAAATTTCATATCAACATATAATCCTTTTAACAGCTCCGGTGACAGATTCAAATCTTCAAATGTACTAGCTGATGTGTAAGGTGTATTATCCAGTGTAACCTAGATCCAACAACACAGCCAGTCACTAAAAAAATTAAGAAAATAAAAAACTAATGGAACCAAAAGTTGAACTAAACTCAGCCAACAAGACCTTTTCAGTTTTCACTTTAAAAAATTATCGAACAAAGATTTAGAGTCCCTTAAAATCTTTCGAATGTATAGAAACAAGCCTTGAGAATTTTATATATCCTCTTAAATTTTCTTAAGAAACAAACAAGATATAGAAATTATATTGAAGTTACAGAGACTCAGAAATGTAATTTAGAAGCAAGCCAATGAACTTTGTTTTCCTTACGATTTCTGAGAAACGAAGGGGCAAAAAAGTTACATGAAAGTCACTTAAATGTTCCGAGAATAACTTGACATAGAACCTATTGAACTTCCTTTAGTTATAAATTTTCTCCCTAAACACGAAGGTCACATAAAATATGTTTAATCTGGTAAAACCCTAAATCTAATTCAAGTAGTGAATAAACTTTTTAGATCCCAAACTTTATATAAATTAAAAACCAAAACCTAAAATAGCTCAGGAAAAAGAGATCGTACGGCTTTAATGTTAGAATCTTCAGGTTCATCAAGGAACTTATTGATCTTCTTGTTCTCATCTATAGCCAATCCATCGACATCAAGTTCAGCTCCAGATTTAGAATCCACAGCCTCTTCATCGTCCACTTCGTCGCCCCAGGATCGCTTGGGCTCTGGCTTTGGCGCTGACGATGAGGCGGCGGCGGCGGCATCGGTGGAGTCGGCCATTGAAATTTGAAAGTTTAGTTAGAGGAACAAAATTAAAAAGGAGAGGAGAAATGTGCGTGAGAGAGAGGATGAAGTTTCTGGCAATGTTGAGGGTTTGAATTTATAGAGGACGGTTTAACCGACTAATCAGAGTCTAAGCTCAGTCTTAATGCCGTAGTAACTTGCTTAAAAATCACGCTGGTAATGTTATTTTACACGAGTTCTAACTTCTAACCCAAGAATATTAGTATATGAAATTACTTTATAACCCTAAGATTTGAGAAATTATAGTTACACCCCAAATTGTGACCCTTTTTGGAGGAGAAACAAAATAGCGATATTATATTTTCAAATTCATTCTAAATACGAAGTGCGGACTTGTATTGATCTCGCCATCACCATCTGCACACTTCGTGGGAAACGCTTTAATTTCCCTGCTAACCCCATCCCAGTTCCCCTTTTGGTAACTGGCTTCAGGTTGGTGATGACTTGAACCACAGAAACATGACCAACTTAGCCAAGAAATTCGGCGAAATATTTTTGCTTCGTATGGGGCAACGCAATCTTGTGGTTGTTTCATACCAGACTTGGCCAAAGCGGTGTTGCATGCTAAGGGTGTTGAGTTTGGCTCAAGAACTAGAAATGTTGTGTTTGACATCTTCACTGGGAAGGGCCAAGATATGGTTTTTACTGTTTATGGAGAATACTGGAGAAAGATGAGAAGGATCATGACAGTTATTTTTCAAAAACAAAGTTGTTCAACAATATAGATATGGCTGGGAAGAGGAGGCTGCTTGTGTTGTTGAGGGTGTCAAGAAGAATCCTGAGGCTGCAACAAATGGAATAGTTTTGAGAAAGAAACTGCAACTTATGATGTACAATAACATGTACAGGATAATGTTTGGTAGAAGGTTTGAGAGTGAGGAGGATCCTTTGTTTAAGAAATTAAAGGAACTGAATGGTGAGAGAAGAAGTAGGTTAGCTCAAAGCTTTGTTTTATGGAATTGTGCTCAGCGTGCTTCTGATGAATTTGATCTTTTGTCTAATTGATTTTTTGGTATGGAAAACAGATTTATCTAAATGTCCTTTCCAGCAGGAGAAAATGTTAAAATTAACGCTCAAGAGTGAGATTTTTAATTTTTTAAAGTTAACGAACAATTATTTTAAAAAACAATAAATCTTGGGTGGATGGGAAGAGAGATGGCAAAATGGACAAATTAATCAGATTATCTTTAGGTAATTAATCTAAATACAGGTATAAATTTTAAATTTTTTGGTCCTTACTTGTTGGTAATAAATTTTTACAGATGAATTGGATATAATTGTGGATCACTTTTTTTTTTTTCACTTTAACATCAAACTTATAATATACCAAACATAAATTTTGTATATTTTTCTTTTTTTTATATGAAATGAACTAAAATTTATCTTAAAATTAAAAAAATTGTTATATTAAAAACAAATTTTAAAAAATACGAATATTAAATATTTTGTTATAAATACTCATTTCATGTTTAGTGTTGAAATTCTTCAAATTTATAAAAAAAAACATTTTTATAATTTGAGATAAATTTATGTTCCTCTACGAAATACTTATATATTTGAAGAGAAATATTAAAAATTAAGAAAAAAATACATTAAAATAAAAAAAATAATATAAACAGGTAATTCATAGTTTGATTTGTATCCATCGAGTTAGATACAAGTACAGAAATCATTTTTCGTATAACTTGACTTATTTTTTATTCTTATTCTTTTTATCTATACTAATATCGATCCGACCGCACGTTTGCCACTCTAGGTGGGGGCAAGTCCTTCGGCCAAAACTTGGGCTATTTCTGAGCTTAACTGATATAAGGGGTCTGATGGTTCTTTGTTACTGAATTTAAATTTAATAAAATAATATAATTTTAATTTATACTTATAATTAGTTTAAGGTATTCTCTCAATTAAAAATAAATAAAAACAGATGGTTAATTAACATTTGTTTTTAAGTAGTAAAAGCAATTTTTTTTAAAATCTGAGTTCTTACAGTAGAACTTTTGTGGAAAGAGGTTCATTAAGGCATATTAGGCTGAAGTCTGAACTATACTGATGTTGTCAACTTTGGAGGGGTGATTGCTGTTATATAGAAAGGTGCTCAGATGGTTTCATTGGTCAAGGTGAAACTGTTTTTAACAAAATGAAGAGAAAGAATCCTTTTACTTAACCAAAAAAAGAAGAAGAAAATGAATCCTTTCGAAATTATGAACAAATGCCTTTCACTGGTTAAACAAACTTCGTCTAAGTCAGGACTAAGAAAATGGAGAAAATATGATGAGACTAGTAAAAGATATCGTGAAATAAGGCTCTTTAAATGTCAGTTGAAAGGCTCATTCCCCATTATTATATGTTTAACAGACAACAAATTATATATGACATGTATTGTTAAAATAATATTTGTAAAGATTTTGCGATGATTCGAGAGTTTGAATCAATGATCAAACAAAAAACCAAGAAAAAGATTGGTTGATTCATCACAAACCATTTATGAATTTTTTGATATCGCAATACTTGATAGATGATAAAATATAAAAATATTTATATGGGTTTGAATCTGTTGAGAATAATTAAACATGTCAGGATCAAATTTTGTGAATTATATAAACAAAGATTTTGTTATTTGTTTCAATTTTCGATGAAACATCTTCGAATACAGCGTGAGGTATTGACGTTAGTCTATTTTTGTGACGTCATTTACCCACGTATTGCTTTTTATTTTGGGAGACAGGATTTGTGCATTTGTGTTGGGTGGAGAATTCTTTTCTTTACAAAAAATGGCATGTATTCTTTTTGGAAAAATAGTTAGGGTTTTAAAATAAGAGTCCAATTGTCAATCCAACTGCCTTTTATAATTGCCCTTGACAGTTATATTAAACCGGATCAAGTTAATCGATTATGGATAGACCGTATCCAATAGAATCTTTAAAGGAAGAAGTTGAAGATTAGAAAAGTAGTAAAGGGTGAAGATGGGAGAAAGTTTCTAGAATGGGCCAACAATTTATCATCAAATGTCAATTACTTTGGTTTTAAGTGAACCTTCGCCTGGAAGTAAAAAAAGCACTTCCAAAAGACACAAGCATTTGGGTCTTGGAAGTATGAGTATGAACCCACCAGCATAGCCTTTTTAAGAATTCTTAAAACATGTCACAATGCTAAAAACTTGAAGCAATTGGCACACAAACCTCCCAATGTATTTTGTTTTGCTTATAATGAGGGTAACGTGGAAGAATGTGACAATCATAATTGGCACTCTACCCAACAACATTATAAATTTGACCCATCCACCACTCACAAAATAGACGAATTCTTCCCCAAGTAAAGGGTGTTGTCAATTAATTAAGGGATAAATTAGACGATTTGGTATTGAGTGTGTTATACTTAAAAGCACTTGAGTTGAGAATATGATGAATTAGAGCAATGGTTTCGTTTTGTTTATTTTGACTCAATCTTTATATTTTATTTGATGTGTTCATTAATCATAAATCAAAGCCAGGCTGTACTTAGAAGTATAATCCAAATTAATTAAAATTCAATATTACAACAGTTAATTTTTCTTTTCAATTGGCAAAAATGAATGCCTATTAATTTTAGGAAAGAGTATATAATATTAGAGTAATATTATATGTATTTATTTTAGGTATATAAATATATATATATATATATATATTATTATGTAATTAGATATTGTTTTTTTTTTTAAATCTAAAATCACTAAATTATGTGATAACACATATAAATATATATATATATTTATATATATAAAATAAGTATACAAAATTTTATTAATCATATTATTATTTTATATTTTGACAATTACGAGTGCGAGAGGATTAAAACAAGCACTTATCCTTCGAGAAATCAAAACTTTTGGAGAATGGGGAAGTTTTCCTATTAGAGCTTACCCGTATTGAGTTCACACTTGAGTTTATCGAATTTTTTTTAAAATTATTCAAGTTTGATTAGTTTGAAAAAAGTTGAGTACAAGTTCATTTTGAGTGTCAAATTCAACTAAATTTTGAGTTTAATTCAATATTATAGTTAAGAAAAAATAGTAAAATAATGTTAATTCGATATATATTAATCAAAATAATATTATTTTAATTGATTTATATTAATTTTTTTTTATATTCATAAACTTAAAAAGAGTTTAACAAATTAAATATCCTCTTAAACTCAAATTTGTTTAAATCAATTTGGTTTTTATCTCATTTGACCCAAACCCATTTTTTTACCTTAAATAATACGGATAATTTCCAACCCTCGCTTGGTAAAAAGAACAATAACAACGAAAGTCACTCTAAGAGATGTAAAAATACATGACAGTGCAGGTAGTTCGCACATGTAGCGCGTGCTAGCTGTATGCACTTTATCATATCATATTGCCGCCTGTCGGTTTCAAAACAGATATGCTCCCCTTTTCTTTACACTGAAAAGCAACATCCGAAAACTGCAGACTGAGCCACAGTGGTATGTTCCTTTCACGTTGGCTTTATCGGTCAAAATTACCCTACACACAAATCACTTTTATAACTAATTTTTATTCTTAATATTTTTAACTGTTTTATATACACGGAAAATTTACATAAATTAATATAATAATATTTTTTAATTTTTTACATGTTAATATTATCATATTATTATTATTAAATAATTATTATATCAATTTGTATAATTTTTTTATATACAAATTTTATACATATAATATTACTATTTTAAATATTATATTAATATAATTTAAATAAATAATCGTTCATATAAATAATATATTATTATATAATTAAACATTATTTAATAAATAAAATTATGTATATATATATTTTATATAATTTAAGTACATAGATAATATGTTATCATATAATTAAGTAATATTGTATTAAAAATAAAATATTATCTAATCATATGATGATATATCATTTATATATTTAAATTATGTATAAATGTATATTAATAACATTACTCATACTTAACTACACGAAAATACATTAGATAAATATTTTATTATACATTTAAAATTGTATACGCATATTATTTGTGTATTTGTTTTAAACTATTTATATATTTATTTATTTAAATAAAATGACTATTTTTCACTTAAAGTTTGAACAAAAAATTTTAAGTTAAGAAAACCAAAATTTCACCTTTCATTTAATTTTATTTATAAATCTATTAAGTTTTTTTTTTAAATAATTATTTTGATCTTATATTAAAATTATAAAATAACCATTAAATTTACAATTTGGTATAAATATTAAATTATTAATATATATTTATTAGTTCAAAATTTTATTAGTTAGATTTTTTGAAAATTATCAAAACTTAAATCAATTTTAAAATATTATATTTTAATTGTTATTGTTTTTGAAACTATGAATGCATTAGAATTTTAAAAATTTTAAAATCACCATTAAATTTTATTTTTTTAACTTTTGAAAAAAATAAAAAAATCTTTCTAAAATGAAATTTTTATCATTTTACCTAGGGAAACTCATTTACAAAAATAGATAATAAATTAAAATTTAATTTTTTGAAACTCTAAGATAGAAATTTCATTTCAACAAATTTTAAATAAAAAATAATCTTTTGACTATTTATTTAATAATAAAATTATATATATATATATTTAATATATAATCATTATAATTAAATAAATTTAAATTAAAAATAAAAAAAAATCTAATCACGAAACCACAAATCACCTTGGCACTCAATTCTTGATTAAAAAATATTCGTAGCAGTTATCATTATTTAATGGCCAAACGACTATTTCCCACCCAAGGTATGCTGCAGTCTCAAATTTTCATCCTTTAACTATGGAAATATCAAACACCCACCTATGGTTGATTAAATTTAACAAAATCCTAACCCCTGAAAATTTAATCTCATTTCCCCCTAAAAGTTTAAAAACTAATATTTTTCCCTAAGCTAAATTTGAAAAGATCGCATTTCCCCCTTAGGGTTTAGTTTCCAAACCCTTTCACTTTCTTCGGCGCCATCGCCGGCCGTCTCCCCCTCCCGATGTTTTCTCTTCCACCGACGGCCCCCCTTAACTCCACCCCAACCCATCCAGCGCAGAGAGACGTCATCTAGGAAGACAATTATCTTTCCAGATGAAGACGACTTGTCTTTCGAGAGGATGACGAGTCATCTTGTCTTCGTTTGGAAAGACGATGCCAGACGATGACGACTGGGAAGACGAATCTTCTCCAATGAAGTTCTTCATCTTTCACAGCTTCTCTAACACCGATCGGACGTCCAAATGGGAGGAAAGAGATCATCGAAAGGAAAAGATGCTTCGGGAGGGAGAGGCCATTGGCAATGGAGTCGGAGATGTCATCAGAGATTTCAAAACGAAACCCTAGGGTGAAACTACCATTTTTTAAAACTTTGATTGAGAGAAAATTTTAGTTTTTAAAGTTTAGGAGGGAAAAGTAGATTCTATTTTAGTTTATCTTTAATATTATAGAGAAAATAACGATTTTATCCTTACCACCGTTAATTTTAACTGTTTATGGGTGGATATTTAATATTTTCATAGTTAAAGAGTGAAAACTTGAGATTACATCATACCTTGGGTGGGAAATAGTCGTTTGGCCTTATTTAATTTATATGAAAAAACAAATCAAACAAGCTTTATAAGTCGCTTCAAGTGGGAAAATCACCACTATAATAATTGAAGGACATTTTCGACCTTCAAGATCTTTCTTCTTTGTTTAAATACTTATTCTTCAAAGACAAAAGTTAACGTGAAATTAGTAACCAAAATCAGCTTCTCTTCTTCCTCTCCAACCCACTCTTTGAAGTTTGAGTTACTCAAAAGAAGTTGAACCGAAAATGTGCGCTCGGCGTGGCTTGATCTTGGCGATTTCAGCATTTCTAGTGCCGTTGTCGGTGGTTTATAGTGTAGTTCTTCCATTGCAGAGGGCTTTTCCACTCAACCACTCACTTCCACTGAGTCAACTCAGAGCTCGAGACCGTGTCAGGCACCCCAGAATCTTGCAAGCTGACACCGGTGGCGTTGTTGACTTCCCAGTTCAAGGCTCCTCTGATCCCTATCTAATTGGGTAACTTGCTCATTTCTTCTTGTTTACAATATCGCTGTTTTTTTTTTTTTTCTTTTTCTTTTTTGTAATTTTAAGTTTTTTCCTGGTAAAAGGTGTAAGGAAATTAGTTAAAGAAAGATTGTTTCTTTTTTTTATGTTTTGTGTATGTGCTTTGCTAATGATTTACCATTCTTGTTATGTTGTGGGGAAATCATCAACTTGGTTTCAAACTTTGCAGTGATTCATATTGGTAAGTGTTGGGCAAGTTTTCTGTTCTGTAATATCACTACTATTTTTTTATATTTTCTAGGTGAAATTTGTCGCCTGAATTTTATTTTTTCAATAAAATTTGAAGGTCTGTAATGCTTTTACGTTAATGGGTGTGTTCAGAAGTTTGATTATTTAGTATTCAGTGTTACTTTTTCTTGTTTCTGGGTCAGAGTTTATTGTTTTCTGTGTATATAAGTGTGTATATAATTAGAGTGATGTGAAGGTGGAAGAATAGAAACAAAAAGATTTTGCTCAAGAAGATTTTGTTGCATCTTGGTCATTGGTTCTTTCAATATTCGTGTTTTGAATATTTGTTGGTTTTGCTGAGGTCTTTTGGTTGTTTCCAGTTTCACATTAGGGTTAGATGAGGAAGTATCTTCTATTTAGCATTTGAGAACTATATTAAATCACTCTATTTAGTATTTGACAATTATATTAAATTACTTTGTTCTTGATTTGTCTAGGCTTTATTTTACAAAAGTGAAGTTGGGTTCTCCTTCTAGAGAATTCAATGTGCAAATTGATACCGGAAGCGACATTTTGTGGGTTACTTGCAGTACCTGCAGTAATTGCCCTGAAATCAGTGGACTCGGAGTAAAATCTTCTTTCTTTAACTTCTTTTTAGCTCCTCAATTAAATGAGCTATTATAGTAAAATGAAAATCTAGAATATCAATTCTTACTTGAAATTTTATTTGTTTTGCAGATTCCGCTCAATTTTTTTGACATTTCTAGCTCATCGACAGCTAGGCCGGTTCCCTGTTCAGATCCCTTATGTGCTTCAGAAATTCAAACAACAGCAACTCAATGTCCTCCTCAGAGTAATATGTGTGGTTATTCTTTTCAATATGGAGATGGAAGTGGTACATCCGGCTCATATGTATATGATACATTGTATTTTGATGCTATTTTGGGAGAGTCTATGACTGCAAACTCTTCAGCACTTATTGTTTTTGGGTGAGTTCTTATGACTATTTCAAAAATGTTTGTATGAACATGATGTGAAGAGAAAATAATCATTAAAATAAAGAGAACAAATGGGAAGAAGTTTCAGAGGATCTCAAAGTATTTGAATTATTCACTTATGAGAAAATAACTTAAGTTGCTATCAGCTATTTTAACACTAAGGTGATCGTGGCTGTACTGCACTCAACAATATTATGACAGTAAATTTTTATTAATTGTTACCAACTTTAAGATTGCTTTCATTTGCCGTAAATAAGCCAGTGCTTGTGTGATTTTTTATTGTATTATTTAAGAAGGGAACCATAATTAGTTGTCAATACAGTTAATATTGTCATGTTCTTATCTGTTTGCTGGAAATGTTGGAAAGATGCAATTGATATTGTGTTATTTAACAAGGGAGTCTTTTTTATCTGCAACTGATTTGGAGTCATGTGTTTCATTAACCCTTTAGCCATCTCTTCATTTTCTGGTAGTTTCTGTTTCTCTCGCATCCATTCCATGTTATTGTGTTACTTTAAATTTATTGTTTGGCATGGTACTTGAAACAGGTGTAGCACCTATCAGAGTGGGGACTTAACTAAAACAGATAAAGCAATTGATGGGATATTTGGATTTGGCCAAGGGGATCTGTCAGTTATATCACAGTTGTCATCCCACGGGATAACGCCAAGAGTTTTCTCTCATTGCTTAAAGGGAGAGGGCAATGGAGGTGGTATATTAGTTCTTGGAGAGATTTTGGACCCAAGCATTGTTTATACTCCACTAGTCCCATCAAAGTATGTACTTATTATTTTTTTTGTGGCAATCTTTCCTTTTCTTTGTTTTTTTACTCTTAAAAATGAGAATAGGAATTCGTTAAATCTAGATACTGGGTTTCTATTCTATCCTCTTCTGGTAATTGAAGCAATTTTGGTTTTCTTTATCATTGTTTTTGTTCGGAAATTTTTGAAGTTGAGGTGTAAGGTTAGCGATCTTAAACTTCAGGTGTTACCAAAGTTGTTTGGCTATCCGGAAGAAACTAATTCGCTAAGGTCTTCTAGCCTCTGAGAAGAATATCCTTCCATTCCCCCAGACCACTCACTTTAATAATGGTTATGCTTAAAGACAGCACACTTTTACGTTTGTACAATAATAGTGCATTGTTATTCTTTTGGCAGTTTGTATGGGTTGCTTCTATGAGTTTGGTACCTGTCAATTTTGAGTATGCTGAAGAGCTAAGTAGGTTGTTGAAAATAGCTACCAAACACGGATAATTTAATGTCTTATGAAAAAGAAAAAGAATATTTCAATGCTGCAGTGAATTCTTCTGTGAGATTCGAAACTTTTATCTGGCAGAACTGATGATAGTGGGGTGACTGCACTTTTCTAATTTGACCTTTTTAAGGATTTTTAACGTATGAAACTTTGCAGAAAGACACTGCTTGGTTTTGATTACCGTATCTTTCTTTTGGGATGGTAGGGTGAGAGTCTTGTGGTTGTCAAGCACACTTACTTTGCTGATTGTGATATTAACATTTTAATGTAGGTCCTTAATTTTCTGTTTTATATAAATGATTACTTACAAAATAAATCTTCTGTTCTAACAGAGTGTATGAATATTGATTAAACTGGAATGCCTCTTTGTTTGAAATTTCAGGCCTCATTATAATATAAATCTGCTGAGCATTTCTGTCAATGGAACATTGTTGCCCATTGATCCAACAGCTTTTGCAGCTTCAAACAACAGAGAAACTATTATTGATTCTGGAACAACTTTAACTTACCTTGTAGAAGAGGCTTTCGATCCTTTTGTTGATGCTGTAAGTTAATTTTGTCATTTTTTCAGGGTGATATAATTTTTATGATGGCATTAACTATAGTAAGTTGATCAAGATATGACATCTCTTAAGAATACCCCCTTTAAGAACCCAAAGTTAAATATTACCACAAGCAGTAATGCTTATGCATTAAAAGAAGAGAAGGGTTTTCATATCTAACTTAACATGCTTGGTTCCAGTATCATGGAGGATTTTCTTTTTCTGAAAATTGTATTGGTGTAGAAAAGTCGTTTTATAAGATTTCTGGAAAATCTCTTTATTGTTCCTCTTAATAGGTTAATTTGACAATGTGCCATCTCTGTGGAACTTGTTTTGCCATATATGATAAAAATTCCTGGAAAAGTCTCTTTATGAAGAACAAAATAGATTTTATACTTTATACTAGTATAAACCAAGAGCCCCTTTGTGTAGGCACCTGCTTTATACTGGTGGTTATTGCTGGTGTTACCTGTTTCTTTTAAATTGATAATTCATTCAGTTCATATTTGCACCATCTGCTAATTTGTTTCATCACAAAATATGGAAAGAAAACAGCAAGTAGCTGGTAAATTGGGATTTTTTTTAATACTTTTTGAAGTAATTTTGCGCCTTTGAATGGAGAATAACTTCAAAACTGCCTGCAATGGTTTGTGATTGTGATCATTTTTCAACCTGATAGAAATCAAACAGAAGTATAAGAAGCACTTTCACTTTGAGTGGTTTTAATATGCCTGCTGCCACTTCCTAGCTGCATTTTCCCCTTCTAGTGAAATTTTTGTTACAATTACTTCTATTATGTTCTGAAGGTCTTACACTGATTGATTTTGTAGATAACCACAAGTGTTTCACAAACTGTGACTCCCACCATGTCTAAAGGAAGACAGTGTTATCTAGTCTCCGCCAGGTTCAGTCTTAACTATATGTTTCCAAGGAATATTTTATAGCCACATTTCCTTTTTATATTGTACTTTTGCCCTTTTTTCTTCAAACATCTGAAGATAAATTTCTGTTTTCTTCTCAGTTTATCCGAGATATTTCCTACGGTCAGTTTAAATTTTGATGGTGGTGCATCCATGATTTTAAAACCTGAAGAGTACCTGACACATCTTGGTTTCTATGTAAGTTGTTCATCTTGTCTTGTTTACAATTCTATCTCTTTTTGAGAATAAAAAAATTAGATATGATTCTTGTCCTTGTAGAAAAAAATGAATGTTCTACTTGTTTCAGGATGGTGCTGCAATGTGGTGCATTGGTTTTGAGAAAGTCCAAGGAGGGGTATCAATCTTAGGAGGTTAGCTTCCTGGTCCTGAAATATATTTAAAGTTCTGAACAATTCACTTTGACTTCCAAAATCCTTTGAGTCATGTTGCATTTACGATAGTGGAGATCTTAGTTGTTCCACTTGTAGATGTTCAATTTTTAACTGTATGTAATGCTTTGCCTAATGCTCTGTTTACTCTTACTGTTGCATTCTTCACACTTGCAACGTTTGTTTCGCCTCTTTGTTCTAATGCCTTGTTAACGCGTCTTTCCTTATAGTCACTTTGTAATGTGTATTCAAGTTTGTTGTGACACTTACAATGTGTTAGAATACAGGGACACTTGTCCTATTTTAAGAGGTTAGATTTTATTATATCGAGGAGTAGTTAGGGTTTTTAAGGAAAAAAAGAATTTGGGATTTTAGGCAACCTTAGAGTTGTGGGCAGCCTTAAGGCTGATTGGGAGGTTTCCAACTCTTTGAATAACTTGAAATAGGACGCCCCGGCTCTTCGAATTGTCCAGTTTATCCATGTAATACTCTCTTGTGAATAAAATGATTTCCATTTTCTTTATATGTTGGTTTGTTTGTTGTTTTGGGTGAAAATGTGGCTAGATACCTGACACTATGCAGTTATAACTTATGTTGAATGCAGTTTAGGTACATGAATATGACATACTTCTATAATTTTTGGGATTTTTTTGATCTAGCAATAGTAATTTATTTAATGATGGAATAAGTTTTTCCAACTTCAATTTACGTTCTACTTTGCACTTTCTCATATATAACAGAGCATGTGTAAATACAACTCTAGATGTAGGAAATTTAATTTTGCTGACCAGCTTTTGTCATTTTCTGTGATGCTTTTCTTCCCCCAAGAAAAATCTCAGTTTTCCTTTCCACTTACAAAGTTGTTGGTCTTTTGTTGCGTAAATCCATTGGTACAACTTTTGCCTTGATTGTCAGTTTCCATTTAGTTCTTGCCTTTTTCATTAGCAAATGCAGCTGGTATAAGCTACTGCATCAGTTTTGGATATTTGAAATAGTAAGGGAATTGAGGTTTTGCAATTATTTTATTGAGTATAGGCCTTGAAATTATATCGTGGAGTAGAGACATTGAGATAATTTTGTTGAGCGGAGTCTTCACATCGAGTATATAACATAAATGTACAAGGATCAGACTAGGCACATGCCTTTTGACTTGTATGCACATTAGTCATAGGACACTCAATTCATTAGCCAATATAGGTCTGTTTCAGAACATTCAACTTTTTCTTAGAAGATTTTCTTTTAATTATGTGAGCCTTTTTTCATAACCTTTTTAAACTTGACAAGATTCTTTTGGACATGTTAGGAATTTGGGTCCATTATTTCACAATGCAAGGGATTTCTGATTACTGAACGGTTTTCATTGAAATTTAAAAAAAATCTCAGAGTAAAATTTAAAGTAACAATGTTTCATAATTTACTTGAATGTTCATTATATACCAGTTGTGGTATTGACAAGTTTATCATCCTAGTCAATGGACATCTAGAAGTTGCAATTCCTTTTCCCATTTCTTTACCATTTAAACTGTGAAACTAATTTCTTGGTTTTTTTTTCTTTGTTCTGCAGATCTTGTTCTAAAGGATAAGATCTTTGTATATGATCTGGCTCGGCAACGTGTTGGATGGGCTAACTATGATTGTAAGTTCATTGAAATTAGACTTCATCTTCTTTGCCACTTGGAGCCGCATTATTCATGTACCATGACAGATAACCGAATCTCTTAATTATCAGGTTCCTCATCTGTAAATGTTTCTGTAACTGTTGGCAAGGATGAGTTCATAAATTCGGGGCAGCTTAGTGTGAGTAGTTCATCAATAGGCATGCTCTTGAAACTGCTACCTTTGAGCATCATCGCTCTCCTCTTGCACAGCCTGGTGTATATGGAGTCTTAGTTTGTGTAATTTTAATCTCAGTGATTCCATTCTATTCTTTGTCACATATATATTGGCATGGCCAATTTTCTTCATAGCAATCAGCCAGGCTTTCTGCTTCTGTCTGGATTTCATGTGGCTGCTTACTTCTTCCAAGGTTCCAGTTGCCAGTAATGCAACTGTCGACTACTCCCGATCACAGTTCAGCCTTTTGCTTTTTAAGGATCCTCCATCGTGATCAATGCTGGAACTGTAAATTATGTCAGGTAGTTTGAGTATTGCACTGCCAAATTGGGCTACCGTATGTAGAACTGAACTAAACAGTTATTCTCTGTCGACGTAGCTACTGCTTCTGGGTTAGCTAGAGATATTAGAGTTATATATATATGACATCAGGGTTGCAGCTCAATTCTGTAATATTTGTCTATCTTAGCAATTCAAACTGTTCATCTCTGTAAACTACTTTGATCAGAAAAATGTAATATTTTAAATAGGTTTTTGTGCATGTGATGCTCAAAAGGCTAACGGGGTTTTCAATTCCTACACTTGTGAATTGATATTCTACTTGGTCATCTATGCTTTTCATTAATTTAGTGAAGAGATGTTAGATGGCGGGCAGCCATAGGTGGATTTTCAAGATCAGACGCCATGAAAAAAAATTGAATTAATCTTTACTCTCCCACAAATTATTAAACCTACTTCAACAGGATTGGTGTTACCTAAGGTCCCCCCATATAAGCCTTGAAAACAAATGACTGTCACACAATACAGGCAAGATATAGGTCAAATCAAGGTTAGATGGAAGATAAGTCAAACTCAAACAAGTATGAATATGTGTGTGTGTGTGAGAATTGGTTTCACTCAATATTTTTAAAATTGGATCGATAATCGAATCAGTTGTTTCATTAATTTATGGTTTGATTGATTTAATCGAAAATTAATTGTTTCAATTTATTATTAAATTATAATAAATTTTTTAAATAATATCAAATTAACTAATAGATTTTATTTAAAAATTTGTAAAAAAAAAATTATTAAGATACTCATATTTATGGTGATTAGAACATATCATTTCTAAGAAGTGACAATTATTCATCCAATTTCAATGAAATAATTAGATAAAAAAATGTTTCTATCTAATAATATAGGAAAAAATATCATTTTGTAAGTCATTATCTATAAAAAATATTTTAATAGATATGAATTTTTTTTAATTTTATTTTTGAATTTATATTTTCTCTATAGACCTTTAAAATTTATAGGTCTACTCTAAAATAATTAAATTACTAAAAAATAATTAAATTTTGATTAAATATAATTTTATCAATTTTAATTAGATATGATCAAGTCAACAAATAAATTATTTTTAAATATTAATTGAAACTGATTTTGATTGAATCAATTTTTAAAAGAGTAGTTCTACTTATGGTGACAGTAATCCCTATCATATAAGCAAAATAAAATAATTTTTTAGTATAAATAAATAAAAAAAGGAATAAAAGCAGAAAGCAAACAAGAATGTGAGAATAGACAGAGGAAATGACACGTATGATCGTAAAAGTTGGCATCGTATCAGGTTAAGTTACGGCGGTCAAAAGACGCCCCGTAAATCGCAGTGAAAGACAGTGTGAAGCGTTGCGTTATTTCGTTAACTTCAGAACAATCTTTCAGGATATTAGACTGTACTTATTCTTCATTCCGCACGTGTATATTTTTTAGCACGCGTCTTTTCATTTCTCACTGAACAAAGCCTTCAAACCACATGCATTAACCGTTCACCGGCTTAAGCATATTACTTTTTTTCTCTTAATAATTAGTTATTTTAATCATCCCTATTTTAATACTCAAATTATAAAAAAAAAAACCTCAATTTATATTTCATTATATAATTAAGCTTTCTATCAACATTTTTTGGACTAAAATAACCCTTTATTTGATACAATATTACAAAGATGTCAAAAATTTGTAGTAAAACCTAAAATTTCTAGTCATTTTTGCTAATAATTTTTCTGTTTTTAAGTAGACACTTGAACATGTTTATAAATTAGAAAAATCTTAAATTTTTAATTTATATTTAAAAAATATTAAAATTTTATATTTATCTTTATCGTGAATTCATACTCATTTATATATAATTTTTTTTAGGCCAAACGACTATTTCCCACCCAAGGTTTAGCGTTTTCTTAAAAGTCCCCCCTTTAACTATGGAAACACCAAACACCCACCCATGGCCGGTTAGATTTAACCAAACCCTAACGGCTGAAAATTTTATCTCCTTTTGCCCCCCTAAACTTTAAAAACTGAAATTTTCCCCCCGTCTAAGTTTTAAAAAATGACAGTTTCACCCTAGGGTTTGGTTTTGAAATCTCCGGCGACCTCTCTGGCTCCGTTGCTGACGGACGCTCCCTCCGGAAGCAACCTCTCCTTCCGGCGATCTCTTTCCTCCCATTTGGAGGTCCGATCGGCGCCCGAAGACGCCGTGGGAGACGAAGACTTCGTCGGGAAGACGAAGTTCTTCGTCTTCCCAGACGAAGCCGACGCCGTCGTCTTCGTCTGGGAAGACGATCGTCTTCCCAGAAGAAGACCTCTGGGAAGACGACCGTCTTCCCAGACGAGGACGATGGCGTCGGCTTCGTCTGGGAAGACGAAGAACTTCGTCTTCCCGACGAAGTCTTCGTCTCCCACGGCGTCTCCGGACGCCGATCGGACCTCCAAATGGGAGGAAAGAGATCGCCGGAAGGAGAGGTTGCTTCCGGAGGGAGCGGCCGTCGGCAACGGAGACAGAGAGGTCGCCGGAGATTTCAAAACCAAACCCTAGGGTGAAACTGCCATTTTTTAAAACTTAGGCGGGGGGAAAATTTCAGTTTTTAAAGTTTAGGGGGGCAAAATTAGATTCTATTTTAGTTTATTTTTAATATTATAGCTAAAATGACGATTTTACCCCTACCACCGTTAGGGTTTGGTTAAATCTAACTGGCCATGGGTGGGTGTTTGGTGTTTCCATAGTTAAAGGGGGGACTTTTGAGAAAACGCTAAACCTTGGGTGGGAAATAGTCGTTTGACCTTTTTTTTATCATTTAAATTAATTTTTCATGTAAGTATTTAAAATGTTACTTGTCAGTAAGTATTTAATATTTAAATAACTTGGTATTTAATGTCATAAATTATTATATTATTATTTTAAAGGAATAAATTTAATTTAGAGGTTTGACATTAACTGGCTATATAATTTTGGTACTTGGTTTTATTAAGATTAATTAAAGTTAATTAAGATTTAACTCACTTTAAAGTAGGTGAAATTTATTTCCATATTGGATTACCCATAACCAATGACACCTAACAAATTATAGTAACGTGAGAGTATCGCCTTTGGGAAAATATTATCGCGGGGATTTACTTAGAAATGTTTAAAATTATTTGGTAATCAAATTGAATTAATTTTAAATCAAAAATCAAATAAAAAAATAAGTTATTTGAAAAATTAATTCGAATATCGATTTAAGAATATAAAAAAACTGATTTTTTAGTTTAATTATAGGTTCATTTATTTTTTTAAAACAGGTTAGTTTTAAACAAATTGACTAAAAAATAATAAGATATTGAACATATTTTTTTAAAAATTGAAAAAAAAAGATAATTATTAAAAATTCGATTCAAAACTGATTAATCGTAAATTCAATTCTGTTAATTGGTATTTTCAATTTAGTTTAAAATTAGTTATTTTTTAAATTAATAACAGTTTTTATTTATGATTTTTTTAAATAAAAAATTTGATTCAATTCATAAAATTATCAAATCAGTTCAATTAATAGGATTTGAATACACTTAGATGCATTGACAAATTTTAGTAATTAATTACTGAATTTAAAATTTATTCTATTTTATATAAATAATTTTAATCTAATGTAATGATCCAATTTGATTGGATTTCTTCCTTTAAACAAAAACAAAAATTTAGTAATACATTAAATAATAAAATCATAAATAAAATAATAATTGTCAACTGAAAAAGAGAAAGGAGATGGAGTAATACCGGATAAGCAGGTAAAATGCGAAAGAAGGGCGCTGAAGAGGGCGCGTGGAAAGCAAATGAAGGCGTTTTAGGAGTCTTTCTACTTATTCGCGTCCATGCAAAACAAATTACCAACAATAAGCCTGATCTGTTGAAGCCTGAAGAATTCTTAAATCATTTCCATTCTTCTTTGTGATCATCATCGGCCAATGGCGGCTCCATCGACGGTTACACTCGCTGCTCCGGTGTCGCTTTACGTCGGTGATTTGGATCCCGACGTCACCGACGCTCAACTTTGTGAAGCGTTTTCTGAATTCAAGAGCCTCGCCTCCGTGCGCATTTGTAGAGACTCCAGTAGTGGCAGGTCCACGTGTTACGGTTACGTTAACTTCCTCTCGCTGCAAGATGGTATATTTTCTTCGCTTTTTTTAATCTTTATTATATTATAATGCTTCTTCATTTCGTTTAATTTTTATTTCTGATTTGTTTTTTGGTTTTATAGACTTTTTTTATTTGTTATTTTGTGCACGTGGACGTTAGAAATGCACTTTCGCTGGTGCTTCGATCATGGTTTTGTTTATTTATAAGTCTTGATCTAAGCTTGTTTGGGGTTTGAGGAACTAACGAAAATAATTATGGTGCTGTTTGGGTGGTGGGAAAATGTCGGGGAAGAATAAGGAAAGTTTTGTGAACTTGAAGAATTGTGTAATCACTCTAGCATTATCATTTTGTTTTTGCCAGATAATATCATTGTTTTTTGTTTTATATTAATTTTTGTGATTGATCTATACTATCAATTTCACTTCAGTTATATTTTTGGTTGTTTTGATAGGAAATGAATGGTACATTACATATTCTTTAATGGGAAGAAAATTATAATTTATACATCAAATTTTGAAAGAATTCCTCCTTAATTTTCACTTTTTTCTCTCTTTCTTTTGGGGGGTAGCAATTCGCGCTCTTGAGGAAAAGAATCATACTTTGCTCAATGGTAAAATTTTGAGGATTTCATGGTCATGCCGTGATCCTGATGCTAGAAGAAGTGGAGTTGGGAATGTGTTTGTTAAGGTATCTTCCTTTTCTACTATAAGATAATACTGCGCTGCCACTGTTTGTTCTCTAATTTTAAATGTAATGTAACATGTATTTTGGGAATCTATGGCAGAACTTGATTGATTCAATCGACAATATGGGGCTTCAAGAGATATTTCAGAAATTTGGGACAATAATATCCTGCAAAGTTGCCACCTTTGAGGATGGGAAGAGTAAAGGACATGGCTTTGTTCAATTTGAGTCGGAGGAATCTGCAAATGCCGCTATTGAGAGTCTTAATGGCTCCACTGTTGGTGACAAGCAGATGTAAAGGCAGCTCTTTTTTTTTTTTTTTTTTGTATGCTGTCTGAGAATCTGATTAGACGTATTCTCAGTTTCCAGTGTTTTCCCAGTTTTTGGTCTTTTAATGTTTACTATTCTAAAATTAGGATTATAACTTCTGATGCAGATATGTTGGAAAGTTTGTTAAGAAGAGCGATCGAATCTTGCCTAATCCTGATGCTAAATATACAAATCTGTACCTTAAGAATTTGGATTCAGATGTCACAGAAGAACTTCTGACAGAGAAATTCTCGGAGTTTGGGAAAATTGTTAGCCTAGTTGTTGTAAAGGATGAAAATGGGAACTCGAGAGGTTTTGGTTTTGTGAACTTTGATAATCCAGATGATGCTAGACAGGCATTGGAGGCAATGAATGGATCACAACTTGGTGGGTTTTGTATTATTATTATTATTGTTGTTGTTGTTTTTGTTTTCTTAATTGAGGAGTTGACAGTGGCCTAATAAAGTTCTCTTGTTTCACTTGATTTCTGTTGGGTAGGGTCAAAGGTTCTGTACGTAGCAAGGGCACAAAAGAAAGCAGAGCGTGAGCAAATATTGCGTCGCCAGTTTGAGGAGAAACGTAATGAGCAAATCTTGAAAAATAAGGTAATGGCTGGTCTAAATTCACTTCTAGGATTTATTGCTTATAATGGATTTTACTTCTTATTCTTGCATATCTTCAAATGAATTGTAGGGATCAAATGTCTATGTCAAGAATATTGATGATGATGTCACTGATGAAGACCTAAGAGAGCACTTCAGTCAATGTGGCACCATTACTTCTGCAAAACTTATGCGAGACGAAAAAGGAATGAATAAGGGCTTTGGATTTGTCTGCTTCTCCAGCCCTGAGGAGGCCAGTAAGGCTGTGAACACTTTTCATGGTAAGTTGATAAAACTTTGATTTGGGAGATAGGTTTACTTTTACAGTGCACTAAGGTGGAAGAAGGGAAGCTCCTCTCCCTCAATTATCCAGTAGTGTACCTGATAAATCATATCAGATGTACCTGTACAAGTTTTATTTACCTAGTTTTTCCGTTATTGAGGTTCGAAGGATCTAGTGACTATTTCTAAATAGGGTCATTTCATGATGCTGGTATCATATACCAAGGAAGTTAGAATCATAGATGAAAATTTAGTCTTTTTAATGATTGCACATTTATATCCAATGGTTTAACCATACCCAATATATGTACTTCTCAACCATCCACTATCATAAAATTGCTATCTAACATAAGAAAAATTCAACTAAGCCATCAACTTGGGCCCAGACTTGTCATGCCTCTACTTAGTGGAAGAATAAATTAGGTTCATGGATATGGTGCCCATGTATATTTTCTATTTGAAGATGCATATTTTCTATATGCTCATTTCTAAGAAAGTCTTATTTGGCAAAGAACTTGCTGATTTTTTTGAAAAAAATACTGGGTCTTTTAAGCTGCCAGTTATTTATTCCTTTTATACTTTAACAGGCCGTATGTTTCACCGCAAGCCGTTGTATGTGGCTATTGCTCAAAGGAAGGAGGATAGACAACTACAGCTGCAGCTTCAATATGCACAGCAGATGGCTGGACTAGCAGGACCTTCTACTAATGTAATTCCTGGTGGATACCCACCTCTTTACTATACGGCTCCTTCGGCTGTTGTTTCACAAGTATCTACACGACCTGGGCTGATGTACCAACCATTGGGTTTGAGGGCTGGATGGAGGGCAAATGGCTTTACTCCTTCAGCCAGGCCAGCATATCAAGCATCAACACTTCCAGCAGTAAGTGTGCTTCTCCAGCTTTACTGAATCTACTGTGCCTCTGTTTGCTTACTTTGGCCTTTCAATTTTTTTTTTTTTCAACAGGCTCCTAACAACCAGAAACAGCATAGACAAAACCGGGGTAGGATGAATGGGCATGTGCTTCCACAGACTGGTGCTCAATATATGCAGCATCCCAATCAATCTGTGGCTCCTTCAAAAGATTCAAGCAATCAGCAGGTTTGGATTCATGTTTTGTACTATTCAATCTTATCATACAAGTTTGTCTACTGACATTTTATGGTTTGCTCTATTTATAGTTTCATGTTATCACATCTTCATTTCTGTGCAGCTCTTAATTCTTGGTCGCTTATTCTTGTATCTGTATTAATAATATTCTTGATAAGTCGGGGTGCAGAAGTAGTGATGATGTTATCTATAATGGTTAAACTAATATGTGTTAATGGTGTATTATACATGTTTTTTTGTTTTATATATCACAGCGGGGCGGGCAGAGCAAGTATGTACCAAATGGGCATACACGTGAGATGAATAATGGATCTGGAGTGACATCTGCAGCTTCTAACTCTGTTGGAGTGGTGTCAAGAAAACCAGAGATGCTGAACAGCATGCTTGCTGCTGCTACTACAGAGCAGCAGAAACAGATACTTGGCGAGCACCTGTATCCCCTCGTGGAGAAGCACCAGGTAAATATTGCATATATATATATATATATTGTATTGTTACTGGTTTAAGAAAACGTATTCAACATAATTTTGACTAATATAAAATGCTTGTGCAGCCTGATCTTGTTGCAAAGATAACAGGGATGCTTTTGGAGATGGACAACTCGGAACTCCTGCTTTTGTTGGAGTCACCAGAATCATTGACTGCCAAAGTAGAGGAAGCTGTGCAAGTACTGAAGCTTTCCCAGGCCAAAGTTTCTGGTCAAGAAGTGCTTCATTCTGGTTACCTATCTGCTGAGGTTGCAGTGAATTAAAAGAATAAAATCTTTAGGACTTTGATATAAGTTGATATAACTCTTTTTTAAGAGTTAAGTTGAAGAACTCTTATTATGGGCTAGTTTTTTAGTAAGATAAGGATTAATTTAAATTTGATTGAAACTCTTAGTGCTGGCAGGCGCATCTTAGATTGTGGATAAGTTTTGGCACCATCATTGGCGATAGCAATGTAACAATATAAGTTTTGCCTTGGAATTATAGTCTTCTATAGATTGTTATTAATGATTATACATTTGCAATGCATTGGTTTCTAGACAGACTATTCATTTGCAACATGGGACTTCATTGGCTGATTTATTTGAAAAACTCCTTAACCTTTGTTCTCGAAAAGTTGGAATGTACATTGACACATCAATCGAATATTAGGATTTTCATTTTTAGCTTGACGCAGCATTCTTAAAAAAAAAAAATTAAAAAAGAAAAAAATTGATTAGTTAAACAAAAAGAAAAAAAATAAACAAATTCAAAATTTATTTGGAAGAAAATTACACTAAAATATAAAATCTTGGGATTTTTTTGGTCATACATATGTATAAAAAAAATTAATTTGTCTTAGTGTTATCATAACAAATTAAATAAATAAAACCCTTCACCTTAAATATTTATCACCTAACCCTCATTTTCAAAGTTTAATGTATACATTAAACTTCAATTTCAATGATAAAATTGATAATATAAACTATTAAAATCTATTTAATCTATTACAAATACACACTAAATTTTATAAATCACATATAAATTTATAACTTAATCACTTAAACAATCATAAAAATTGTTATTTTTATACTAAAATCAGACCAAGGAGCACAAATGAGAAGATGGAGGGAAAACTTGCCTTGCAAGGTTGAGGAAGTGAATGTTGTAGATTTATAGTCAAATGTTTTTTGTTGAAAAATCCACAAAAATTAAGGTTGAATTTTTTGTGTTTATGATTTGTTTGCTAACTATATTGTTGTGTTTAAATTCTTGTCAAAGTCCTATACTATATCCCTATAAATAGTCCAATAAACAAATAAACACTGAAAATATTGATAAATAAAAATCTTATATAAAAGGAAGAGAACTTAATAAGTTGAATTCAATTCAACCATCCCCAACCGGAGTAGGTTTAGGGAGTCGCAAAATCGATTTGCCTCTATAATAGGCAGAGAAGGACCAGAATTGAAGCCCTAGTTTTCCAATAGCAACGTTCAAGCGATAATGGGAGGAAGTAACGAAAGGAGCAAGAGAGAAAAATCATCTTCTTCAAAACGTAGAAGCCGAAGTCAAAGAAGGAGATCTGACGACTCTGCAGCGGAGTCGGAAGCTGAGTCTGAATCGTACACCGACTCGGACGAGGCACCATCGAGGAGCTCGCGGAAGCACAAAGATCGAAGCGGAAGCAAGAGAAAAAGCAGAATTAGTAGACGTGATAGCTACTCGGATGATTATAGTGACGATAGCGACGAGAGCGATCGTGGCCGCAATAAGCGAAGGTCTTCGAGGAAGATTACTGAGGAACAAATTACTGAGTATTTGGCTAAAAAAGCTCAGAGAAAGGTAAATTATTTACTTTGTTTTTCAGTGTTTTTCCATTATAACTTTAATTTCTGAAATTAATTTATTCATCGAGTATGTTATTGTTATTTTTCAGGCGGCTAGCGTTTCGAAGAAGTTGAAGGCGCAGAACGTGTCTGGTTATTCAAACGATTCGAATCCATTCGGTGATTCAAATCTAAATGAGAAGTAAGTTTTTTCATTTTCCTTATATTGCATTAATTGATTCTGTTTTGTGCAGTAATTAAGTCAATTTGGGTTCTCCTTTAATGATTGATGAAATTTTCGAAATTGAAGTTTGGTGTATGTGGAAGAGCATTAAAGTAGTAAAAATTTATAGGTTGTAAATTTGAGGCAGGATTCTTTTTTTTTTTTTTTTCCTTTTTGAATGTGATTGAGTTGTGATGTGTGGGCTGCAGATTTGTGTGGCGTAAGAAGATCGAGCGAGATGTTTCCCAAGGTGTACCTCTTGATGAGTTCTCGATTAAAGCAGAGAGAAAGAGACAGAGAGAAAGGCTGGTATGTGAATCTAAGTTGATGAGAAGACACTGCCTCTTATTTGCAAAATTGAAGCCCTTGTTGTCTTTGTGTCATCTTAATTTTGGCTTTTCATGGAGTTTCCTTTAGAGTATCAGAATTTAATATGTCTTTGCCATTCATGATACAGGCAGAGATTGAAAAGGTTAAAAAGAGAAGAGAGGAAAGAGCTGTTGAAAAAGCACGGCATGAAGAAGAAATGGTAAGCTTAGTTCCTTGATAGAGCAAAATTTTTTGTTTGGAATATGTTGGTGAAGATACCCCATTGTGCCTTATATTATTGAAATTAATGTATAAATATTTTGAAAAAGTTTTCTTACTTTAAATATGATTAATAATTTCTGCAGGCATTGTTAGCAAGGGAACGTGCTCGTGCTGAATTTCAGGACTGGGAGAAGAAAGAGGAAGAGGTGTGTGGCTGAGGTGCTTCCAATATTCTATTTTTTAATGATACTGCAACTTTTTATTTGCCATCTGAAGAGTTAGCTATATATTTGATCTGCAGTTTCATTTTGATCAAAGCAAAGTCAGATCTGAGATTAGATTGCGTGAAGGTCGTGTAAAGGCTATTGATATTCTCTGCAACCATCTTAGTGGCTCAGATGACTTGGACATAGAAATAAATGAACCTTACATGGTTTTCAAGGTAATTAAGTGGTGTTATCTCATTTTTGACGTGATTGCATTTACAGACATGCTTTAAATATTTTTCTTAGACTTTCACAGTGGCATTTTGATGTGTATTGTTTGATACAGGGCTTGACAGTTAAGGAGATGGAAGAGCTTCGTGAGGACATCAAGATGTATCTGGATTTGGACAGGGCAACACCAATGCATATAGAATATTGGGAGGTATTACCCCTTCATTTTTACAGACTTTGTGAGTAGCTATATTAGTCCCAGCTGAGAGGTAGAATTTTTAGCTGTACATTCAGAGAACTGCTTTCTTTCAGGCATTTCTCTTACAAACGTTTCCATCTTGCCTGCCTTTCGTTATTTGCTATTAAATTAGCCCTCTTAAGAAAATAACTATGTAGGATTTATGTAATCTTTTCTAGGGATTATGAAGTAGGGTTTGTTAAATTGAGAGAAAATAACTTTCATGTCAGGACTCTGTCTTTCTCTCTCTTCAGATATATGCTTGCATTTTCAATTTATGTATCTTCTTGGTCTAGAAGCGTGTTGTCTCCCACATACCATAGTTTTTGGATGAAATGATTGCTCAAGATCAGTTCAAATGGTTATAATTGGAAGATTATAACCAGAATATTTTTATATATAAAGTTATGAGCTTGCTGGAATTAATGATGTTACTTGTTACATTTAGTGCTGAATGTCAAGTAGACTGTCTCTTGACTCTATGTATTCAACAGGCACTTATGGTGGTTTGTGATTGGGAACTAGCTGAAGCACGGAAGAAGGATGCTCTGGATCGAGCTAGAGTGCGTGGGGAGGAACCTCCTGCTGAGTTGCTTGCCGAAGAAAGGGGATTGCATTCTAGTATTGAACCAGATGTCAGGAACCTTTTGCAAGGGAAGACTCACAGTGAGCTTGAGGCATTACAAAGTCATATTGAATCACAAATGCGTACTGGCACTGCAAAGGTGGTAGAGTATTGGGAAGCCATTCTTAAAAGACTCCACATATACAAAGCAAAGGTACTTATCTGCGACATTTTTAAATGGCTTTATTTAAATTATTCACAACTTGTTTTGGACCTTGCTGTAATTTGGTACAATTACAGGCTTGTTTGAAAGAAATACATGCTAAAATGCTGCGTAAGCATCTGCAACGCCTTGAGCAACCTTTGGAGGGTGAAAATAAATTTGAAACTGATCATGATTTGCAGTCTGAAGACGAGAACATTCAGCTTGAGAATGATGATAATGGTATGCCGTTTTTTCTTCCCTTTTGTTGAAATTCTGGATTTTTTTTTTATTAAGATTATTGCAGTGATAACGATTGATTAATGTCTTCGATATATAGATGTGGGAAACTTCTCTCCAGAGCTTGTATCAAGGGAAGAGACTCAAAAAGCAGAAGAGCCTGGATCATTCTCACCTGAACTATTGCATGGTGATGACAATGAAGAAGCTATTGACCCTGAAGAGGACAGGGCTATATTGGTAACTAGCTTATACAAAATCTTTGTCGTCTACTAAGAATCTTATGAGTTATAAGCTGTGTCTTGGCTTAATCATGTATGGTGTTGCTTTGTTACAGGAACGTAAACGTGTAGCTGTGTTGGAAGAGCAGCAAAGGCGGATTCAAGAAGCTATGGCATCAAAACCACCTCCTTCAGAAGATAACTTTGAGCTGAAAGCCATGAAAGCTATGGGAGCTATGGAAGAAGGAGATGCTGTATTTGGCTCTGGTGCAGAAGTGAACCTGGACTCTCAGGTGGTTCATCTTACCCTGTCTCTGAATTTCATGCATGGTTTGACTGTTTTTCTCCAAGTTCTATCATAAGTTCCATTTTCTGAAAATCAATATGGATGCAGGTGTATTGGTGGCATGACAAGTACCGACCAAGAAAACCAAAATATTTCAACCGTGTTCACACTGGATATGAGTGGAACAAATATAACCAGACTCACTATGACCATGACAACCCCCCACCAAAGATTGTGCAAGGATATAAATTCAACATCTTCTATCCAGACCTTGTAGACAAGACAAAGGCTCCAACCTACACGATTGAGAAGGATGGAAGCAATGGTGAAACATGCATCATCAGGTTCCATGCTGGGCCTCCCTATGAGGACATTGTAAGTTCACTTGGTCCATTTTTTTTTTTTTTTTTATAATTTCATATTTAGTTTATTTACGATTAATTTGCTCTGCCACTTATCTTGATATTACAGGCATTTAAAATTGTAAACAAAGAATGGGAGTATTCTCATAAGAAAGGATTCAAGTGCACATTTGAGCGTGGGATATTACATGTATATTTCAACTTCAAACGCTATCGCTACCGTAGGTGATATGTGGCTAATTTTTCAACTTGTCCCTGAACCAATGCCTCGGGGACTATTACCATAGTAGGAGGCCATTGGCAGTGTAACACAGATTTTGTTGTCATAGATAATTTATTACTATGTGAATATTATTCAAATGAAATGTTATGACTTGTTTTAAGTCCACATAATTCAATCATTTGGTTATGCAGCAGTAGTGTTAATACACACAAAACACAGTAAAACAGCGCTTTGTTACTGGTTATTTATTGCCTTGTCACAGTAATCTTCATAAGGACTTCTGCAAAATAGTTAATCTTGCTTTTCTTTTGATAACTCTCTTACTATCTTTTTGTCAAATTGTTCATGCATTTTTTTCCATCGAATGAAGACATGAAATTGTGTGGAGTTTTTCATGGCCAAGCAGATGATCCTTTTTCCATATTCATATTCCTTCTAATATTGTGTGTAGATGTAATTAGGAAGGAGTTGATTGATCAGTTAAACAGTTTGTGAATTCTTGTAAAAGCACCCATAATTAATTTAATGAAAATTAACGGCTCAGGAAAACGTTTGAATTTTTCACCCAATAAAGTTGTGATACTTGGAAGTCTCTTTTGTCATTTAACACTAAAATTTGAAAAACGTGGACGAATAAAAAATTGTTTATTCATTTTATGATGAACGATAAAATGCCAAAATGAAGTCTTTTGGCTTCTCGTTTTCCTTTCCAGTGCTTTGAGAGAGAGTTTTGCTATGAAATTTTTCCCTAGTAAAATTGTGAAACAATCGATGAATTTTTTACGACGACAAGAACTTAGTAAATACATTATATTAATAATTTAAGTTGCAAGATACTTTTCTCATTTTCTTAAAAAATGGTAAAATAATTATTCAAATTAAAAGGTATTTTAATTATTTCACTAGATATTGGGTAAATTAATTATTTAAACTTTAAAGTAATAAAAATTGTTAAACTTAACTCTTGATAGGTGAGAGTTTGGGTTTACAAAATTAGTGGGTGGGAATTTGAGAAATCAACAAAATTTGGGTGGGAATAAGTCCTTTGGCTAAGACAGATTATTAAAATAATCTTTCTACCATTTGAGTCAAACGCCCTTATAAGTAATACTATGTCTACAAATAATGTGCACAAATGATAATATATTATTATGTAATTATATATTATTTTATCTCTAATTTAAAATCACTTACTTATATAATAACATATCATCATTTGTGCATATTGTTTGTGAGCAAAATTTGATTGTAATACTATACCAACCCAAAAAATGTTCCCAAGTGATGTGTCATTTTCCTTTGGGATAAATAGAATTATTGTTTATTAAATATTAAAACATTTTAATTAAATATACCAGTCTTCTTTATCTTCAAAATATATATATATATGAAATGCAAGCTATGTAATCTATTTAAGCTTTATATTTACACATATGTTGGTAGATATCTTGTGCAATTGCAACTTTGTTTCTGGTGTATTGATAGAATTATAAGTATGCCTTATTTATTGTTGGTAATGGTTCAAGTTCCTCATCAATTCTTACCTTTGAACAGCCACTGGAATTAATTACTCTGCTTTTTGACTAATGCCATGCCATCAACAAATACAAAGAAGGTAAATGGCTGTCTGTTCTTATCATTGCCTCTCCATTAACCCATTTAGCTAACATTTACCATTTTTTAAGTATTTCATTTCCAAATGCTATCCCCATTTCAAAAAGCTTGTTTATTTATATTCCTCCATAAAGCATTAATTATCACTTACAAATAAAATCCCACTTAGATTCCATAATTTCCAAAATGCCCTATCTTGGAAGTGTTAGTCTTTTTCATCAGTCAAAAGCTTTTACTTCAAAAAGAAAGCATCTGATCCCAATCCCATCTATTCTTATTTTATGTTAATTTCCACCAGCTTAAAATGTACCCTTTCGAATCAATTCAGCTTCTGTGGCCCTTCCCTTCACATTATTTCCACTTCCTTCACTCCTTTAATTGCTTTCCAACATGAATATTCAAAGCTCACTTATCTATCACTTCCAATCCAGCCACACAATTTTTGTTCATTTCAGTTTTTATGCCCATGTTATTTCTCTTTCACATATTCGGTTTTAGATTTCTAGCTAATATATGAAACCCTACCGCTATGACAGGGAGAACAAACTTCAAAGTACAAAGGTTAATTTGACCTTAAACAGGAATTTTAAGCCATTAAGGTCATATTAACATTTATATAATATGTCCTTAATGGCTTACATATGACCTTAATTAATCGCACGTCTACCTACTCCCTTGATTTTCACACACCATTCTGGATTCTTATTTGTAGATTATTGCCCTAACTGTTTCAAATTTACTTCATTGTATCTTTGGTTGTGTTGCATTTGTATATCTTCACAAACATGGCTAAAATAAGTTAGCTCCTAGAGCATTATGGTATGTTTTGGTTTTTTTTTGGATATGTTATGCTTAAAAAGGGTTATCGGTGTTATCATTCTCCAACTCATCAAATGTTTATAAGCATTATCATCCTCAAACTCGTTAAATGTTTATCATAATGGATGTGATATTTTATGAAGATTACATGTATTTTTCTTTTGAACCTAAACTTCAAGAAGGGTATAATGAGAAAGTTCAGACTGATTTATAATGTGTAAGTTATCACAATTGATTTATATTATGAAGTACAAAGCTGATGGTACAATTAATTTAAGTAAAATTAATGGCAAAATTATACATCTTAATTTATAGGACTGATTACATAGAAACATTTGCATCTATTGTCAAGATCAACACAGTTCAAATATTGTTATTGTTGACTGTAAACTTGGATTGACCATTATAATAATTCAATAGGAAGAACACTTTTCTGCATGGTGAATCGTTTAAGGATGTCTATATGGATTAAAATTGTCTCTCAAAAATTGGTTTGAAAAGTTCACAAAATCAATTATACACTTTGGTTAGCATCAAAGTAATTCAAATTATGCTCTATTCTAGAAAACACAAAAGCATCAAATCACTGCTCTCATTTTATATGTGGAGGATAAGGGAAGGACCAAAAGAAAAAAAGACTCTACACAAAAACATTTATTTAGATAATTCAAACTAAATGATTTAGGTCATCTGAAACATTTTTTTGGTATTGAAGTTTCACGATCATTTGAAAGAATTTTTATATCATAAAGATAATATGTTTTAGATATCTTAGAGAAAACAAAGATGTCATGATGTCATCTAGTTGATACGCTAGTAGAAAAAGGTTTAAAGTTAAACATTGAATCTAACCAAGTTCCTGGCAATAAAAGAAGGTAACAAAGACTTGTGGGGAGATTGATGTATCTATCTCACACAAGATTAAATCTTTCTTATACATTGAGTGTCATTAGTCAATGTGTGTATAGTCTTAGAGAGCAACATATGAATGTGATCATACATGTATTAAGGTATCTAAAGTACACTGTTGAAAAGGAAATTTTTTTTCACCAAGTATACAAATTTTGAAAGCATATAGGTGTATACAAATACTAACTAGGTTGGATTAGTAAATACTAGATGATCAATTTCATATTACTTTACTTTTGTAAGTGGTAATTCGATCACATGGAGAACTAAGAAACAAAATATCATTGTCCGATCTAGTGCTAAAGTTAAGTTTAAGAGTATGACAATTGAATTTTGTGGAACATTATGGATACAACTCCTCTTGCAAGACTTGGGTTACTCATTTGGGCATATGATCCAATTGTATTGTAATAATAAAGCTACATGTGACATTGCATATAATCTAATATAATATGATCATATTAAACATGTAAAGATGAACATATTCTTCATAAAGAAAAAGCTCATTAAGAAAATTTTAGAGCTATCTAATATTCGATCAAAAAACTAATTGATTGATATTCTTACAAAAGCTATCTCACATTGATTATTCTTAAGATTTTTAGATAAGTTGAATCTAAGTAACATCTATACACCGATTTAAGTGAAAATATTGAAAATTGAGTTGATTATATAAATATTTTTGTATTTCATCCTAATATAATAAGATTTCTTTCTATTATAACTTGATAGATTAGAAAATTATTGATTGTATAAGATTATTGGACAAAAATTTCAAAAAAACAATCTTTATTAAATTTTGAGTTATGTTATAAATGGTGGATTTTTCCACAATGTGAAATAGACTTTGGCCAAAAGATAATGTGAAAGCATTAAATGCTTTGAAAAATTTACTTTGAAGATAGTCATTTTTCTTGATTGGAGGGGCGGTAATAATCCCTATAAAAACCCCCTTCTCTCTTCATTTGTAAGAGAGAGCCCATCTCTTAATTAATCGTAGACTTTGCTTTGGAACTTTATTATATTTGGCTTAATATATTAAATTAGATATATTTTTTATAGTCAATTTATAGATTCGATTTAACTTTGTACTAATCTATCATCACTGAAACGAAATTAAATATATATTTCATTACTTATATGAGACTAAAGATTTGTGATTATTCTATTATATCAAATCGTTTAAAAATTCTAGTTTGATTGGATATGTAGATATTGATTATCTTTTTAACCCTTATAAGACCCGCTTATAGAAGTGATATATTTTTATTTATAATGATATAGTGATATTTTGATGCTCTATCAAACAAACTTTGGTTGCAATGTTTTCAAATTATTTAAAGATTCTAGCTCTCTATGAGGCTAACCAAGAATACATATGGTTACAGTCTATCATCTATCATATTTGAAATACATACAGTCTTCTTTCTACAACAGATACTTCTTCTATATTATATGAAGACAATACAAAATGTATTGCCCAAATTAGAGGAGAATACATTAAATGAGACAAAATCAAATATATATCATGGAAGCTATTTAACATTTATGAGCTCCAATAGAGTAGAAAGATTGATGTCAAACAAATAAGATCTAGTGAGAATTTTATAGATTTGTTCACTAAGACATTACTGATATCAACATTTAAAAAATTAATGTATAATATCGGTATGCGATAACTCAACAAGCAACTAAATTAATCTCACTACAAAGAGGGGAAACATTTATCAGAAGAAGAAAATTTTTGAAGTTTATAATATTTTGGATAAAATGTGTATTGTATTCTTTTTACTTTACCAGGTTTTGTTTTACTGGGTTTTTCTAGTAAAACTTTTAATGAGACAATTTTAGTACATCTAATCCTACTTTATAAGATATTAAATAATTATATTCTTTTACTTTGATTTTTGTTTTATTAAATTTTTTTTAATATAATTATTTGTAAGTGATAAGAGTTTAAGGAAGAGTATTATCGATGACAGATTTTTCCACCATGTGAAATAAACTTTGGCCAAAAATAATGTGAAAGCATTAAATGCCTTAGAAAATTTGCTTTGAAGATAGTCATTTTTATTGACCGGAGGGATGATAATAATTCTTATAAAAACCCCCCTCCTCTTTTCATTTGTAAGAGAGAACAATAGATGCCCATCTCTCAATTAACAGTAGACTTTGCTTCTTTCTATTTTCTTCTCGGTTTCTACTGCATTTTTATTTTCACTTTTAAAATTTTGTTCCAATTATATAAAATTTATAATAAGTTTGGTAGAAATGTATCAACATATTCTAGAAAGGACAAGTATAGAAAAAACAACCTTCAAATTATCAAAGGTTGCTTTTTTAAATTACATATATTCAACACGTACTGATGTCACAAATTCTAGAGAGTATGGAAGTTCATACAGTTTCATCTTTGACCTCATTAGAAACCTGTTTTTCCTGACTTACAATCTGGATTATGCCTTCGAGTTGATGTACAACATCATTCATGGAAGGTCTCGCAATTTTCTTCTCCCTCAAACAAGCAAATGCAAGCTCCAAAAATACTTTAGCACTCGCCAGAATATTTTCAGAGGGCTCCTCCCCAATCAGCCTCTGATCCATCACTTCAATGATTGCACCATTTGCAGCTCTTTGGCTCACATATATCGCCAAGTTCACATCATCCGCCTCTCGTGAGAAGTCAATCGCTTTGTTTGAAGTCAGAAGCTCGAGCAACACCACCCCGAAACTATAAACATCACTTTTATCAGTCAACTGATAGTTTCGAAAGTACTCAGGATCCAAGTATCCGAGTGTTCCCTGAGCACATGTTGATACATGACTCAGCCCTGGAAGAGCCAATCTTGAGAGACCAAAATCAGAAACCTTTGCATTGAACTCATCATCTAACAGAATATTTGTTGATTTGACATCTCTATGGTAAATGGGAGTATATGCAGCAGAATGGAGATAAGCTAGAGCTTCAGCGGTTTGTAAAGCGATTCTTAGCCTTGTTTCCCAGGTTAAAAATGTGGAATACTTTCCTTGTAAATGGTCAAAGAGGGTCCCGTTTGAAATGTAGTCATAGATCATCAATGGCTGCTCAGCTTCTACACAATAACCTAAGAGTCTGACCAAGTTCTTGTGGTTGACTTGTGAAAGTATCCCGAGTTCATTGAGAACTTGTTCGGTGCTTTTAATGTTTCCCACTTTTGCTGCTTTGACAGCAACTACAGTTCCATCTTGAAGCTCCCCTTTGTACACTTCACCAAACCCACCACTCCCCAAAATCCTGTCTTTTGAGAACCCGTTTGTGGCTTTCTTCACCTCTTTCAAGTGAAAAATTCTTGCTTGTTTTCCACCATGGCTCGATTTCAACAAGTCTTCTCTTGCCTTGGCAAGCCTTATTGCCTTGTTGGAAGGTTTCAGGAATTTTCTTACTGTAATTGCTGCCAAAGCAACACTTAAAGCGAAAAAGGAGATTAACCCAATTGACACCTTCAAGGTGAGGCCAGTTTTATTGTTTCTCTTCATCCTCAAGCAGGTTCCAAGAACATGATCCCATTTGTAGCCGTTATCGCAAAGGCAGCGACGAAAGAGGCCATTCGTGGCAGAAGGTGAACATTTTGAAGCTCCAGTGCAATCAGTCTGTGTTTTGCAAACTGGTTCCGAGGGAGGAGCCCACTGAATTTCCAGTCCTTCTTCCCATTCATTTGCAGGCTTTTCAGGGTCCAAATGGAGGATACTTCTGAAAGCTTTACACCCCGAACTGTGAAGTCTAATCCTATATGCTGAAGGCATACCGCCCGCAACAAAAGTGCAACAAGGGTCGAGCTCACTGGCACACTGAGCAGCTTTTTGTCTGTCAACACGCCCCGAGCTCTCCAGGAATTTGTGACAAAGACTAGAAGGAGTACAATTTAGAGGCGAAACCAAGAGGCGCGGCGAGCAATTGAAGAGGAAGACCGTGTTAGATGAAGTGATGTTAAAAGGAAGAGACTGATTCAACCGGATTCCTTCACTTACCACCATATCTTGAGTAACACAAGTCCCAGCTAGCCACGGCGATGGCTGCACCACCAAGCGTTGCGACGA
This sequence comes from Mangifera indica, assembly GCF_011075055.1. Classification (NCBI taxonomy): domain Eukaryota; kingdom Viridiplantae; phylum Streptophyta; class Magnoliopsida; order Sapindales; family Anacardiaceae; genus Mangifera; species Mangifera indica. Next base: position 3,995,335 of record NC_058137.1, read on the forward strand.
AGCCATGATTCTAAGTACAAGGTAAGAGCTTCCATTCATGGCGTCCAAGTAAAGCTTCTGAGAGTGAATATCACAGCTTAGAGCATAGTTTGAATCGCCACACTTGGGGCTTGTGCTTAAGGGATAAGGAACTTGCATAGAGCCACAGTTTGGGCAGGTGATTTGGGAAGAACAACAATGAATAAAGATTAAAAGAAAGAAAAAAATTATATCGCTAGAAAGAAACAAGACTTTAAGTTTAGATATCATTTTGCATGAACAAAATGAAAGAGCTACTGGTGAAAGGATGATGGAACAAAGAGGAAGGAAATGGGGAACTTTAAAAAGACTACAGAAAGAGAATAAAGTTGGATAAAAAGAAGAATTTTAAAAGTGATTACAAGAATCTTTATTTAAAATTCATGAATTTTTTTTATGAATTACAGAAGCTTTGGATATCTATCTAAAGAATTGTATTACTGGGATAACAAAATTATGTGCGCATATTTTTTAATATATAATTAAATATATAGGTAATATATTATTATATAATTAGATAAATTTAAATTATAATAAAATTATGTGTATAAATATGATTAAGTATTATTTTATCTCTAATTTAAAACTATCTAATCACGTGATAATATGTTATTATTTGTATAAAATATTTTACATATAACTCTAATATTTAAATTAAAAATAAAATAATATCTAATCACATAATAACAAATTATCTATATTCTCAATTATATATTTAAAAGTGTATACATATAATAATAAAATTAAATATATCTATTTTGAATACATAAATTAATACATATTTGATATATGTTATCAAATTATTGATAATTAATAATATTATAATTAATATTTAATTATATAATAATATATCATATATATATAAATATTTATTTATTTATTTATATATATAAAATAAATATATACAATATTATCCAACTCTTAATATTGTTTAGCTTAACTCGAGATTTATGACACCTAACCCCCTTGACATTGGTCTCAGCAAAGTTAGGAAGTGAAGTAGTAGGGTGAAATTTAGAAAGTGATATAATTTAAAATTTCCAACATAATAGTAATTATTGATAACAGGTGTGCAAACATTCAACAAAACTATAATCACCTTCCACGTGCTTTAATGTTTTGAAAGCCACCATTGTTGGTAGGCATTATTAAACTCATTAAATAAATGAAATTAAAATTTTTAAAGATAATATAAAATATTTAGAAAGCGGAATTCGCAAGTGATAGTTAAAAAGATTCAATAATAATGATAAATATTATCCACTTCAATCATTACTGAAAATTTTGTATATACTACAATTATAGTTGTCCTCCAAAAGACTATGTCATTGGATCACTTTTGTACTAATTAACAAATTAATGGGAACATCATTGGATAGATAGACTAATTGTTTGGTTAAACCACATAAAAACTTTGGTTTCCATATATTTCTCCAAGAATTTTCAAACACCCACAATAAATTTACTTGAGTTTTCTCAAGCTCTACTCTTTATTATTGAAGTTTATTTTGTATAAAACTCTATATTATATATATCAGTTAATAACAAAAAATTACATCAATAATTTGATATTATAAAACACTTATAATAAGATATTTTTAGCAGTATATATGACATATGTACATGAAGAGATGGATTGCAAGAGTTTATATGAATAGGGTGACTATGCACTTACAACCTAGTTTGATAGGAAAAGTAAAATGATTACGAGAAAAAGAAAATTAGCATTCTTTTACAAGATCATCATAAATAAGATCGAAAGATTTACCTTAGATTATGTTAGTTGTGTGAAAGAATACATAAATTAGTGTGAAAAAATAAATAAATAATTGAAAGATAAGTTGTGTGCAAGATTTAAGGTATCTTAAAAGTCACTTTTAAGTGTTCAACACTTATTTACTCTTTTATGATTGTTTTACAAATAGGAACTAGTCTTGTGAGGCTAAGGAGGAATGTGAGTAAGCGAGAGAAGATTATATAAGGAGGAGATTTACCCAATGTTGATATGTTTATATACATATTTTCTTTCATAATTTTATGTGGATATTTGACGTTGTGTTCATGTTTTAGTTGTTATGACATCATTTACACACATAATTATGGAAATTTTTCAATGCTCTTTTAAAAGTTTATGATATGAGTTAAGTTTGATTAATTTTTTTTTTTAGTTTAAATGCATGATTTTGAAGTAAATTTAAGTAACACTTCCTCCTCAAACATGCATCCTCTTTTGGTGGGCATTCGTCTGAAGGGGCATTATAGTAAAGTTAAAGATAAAGTTGGTAAATATAGTATACAATTACTCTTAAAGGTAATATAGTAATTATAGATTCTATTACAATTTCCGTTAAATAAATTTGATTTTAAGTGAGAAAGTATGATTTATATTATCAAAAATTAAAAAATATTTTTAAGTCAAACTTTGGGTGAAAAAGATATTATAATAAAATTATATATACCCAATTTTAGATACCTAATTAAACATCAATATGATATATCATCATATAATTTAAATTAAATATCTAATTAAATATTTAAAATTAAATATATATAATATTTTTCCGCATGTTAATCAGTAGTGTAAGTTCATGATTTACGAACGGGTGCAAAAATGTTGTCAATTCATAATGTTTAGAAATTTTTTGCTATGACATCAAACTTGAGAGATGAATATTTTTTTTGGAACACTTACATTTTTATTTATTACTACAGAAGAATGCGTACAATTGTTAAAGAACAAAATATAAATGCATAAATTTGGCATCTTATTGCTAGAATTTAAATAGATAAGCTTCGAGACAAAGAAGTGGGACATGCAAATAAATCACAATATAAGACATTGGCCCCTCCAGTCTTTTTGCCGTGCAAAACCTTCTAAGTCCTGCGTATGTGAAACAAAAATTATATTGCGTAATAATGCCATAATCCAATAGGCACTTGGCCAAAAGACTGCCACGTCTTATATTTAGTATTCAATTTTGTTTTGATTTCCTTTTATGTCAAATCAGATACTTGCATTTTTCTGTCCTATCAAGGTTGAATCAGCAAGATTCTATGAACAAGGCCCATGAAAAGATTACTTTAGTTTGAATGAGAATTTTATTGGCATTCTACTACTGAAGAACAGCAAGCTGGAGGTGTCAGCAAGCAACTGACACTCAATACAAGTCTAGAAATAGACACTTACATTCTTTATTTTAATTTTCACCAGACAATGTTTATGGGTTTTGTCAACAAGGCATTGACCAAAATCCCAGATGTTTCTACTGCCTAACATTGACCCATAATTTCACATTCTACAGATTCTTTATTGGCTGCTGCAAAAGCCTAAAAATCCCATAAACTCATGATTGTGGATCATTCTAATGCTTTTCTCTATGCCTACAACACCTGCAAGAGCATTTCAATGAACAAGAATTTAGTTAGTCAACACTACTAAGATGAAGAAATAAAAATTTTTTGTTTAGTGATTTGCAGTACCCATTGTAATAGCGCTAGCAAAGATCACACCGGAGAGGATGAAGATGATAATTGAAGCTCGTTTCAGAATGGTAACAAGTTTTCTAACAAAATACTGACCCCAGAAGCCAGCTAGAATTGACACTGACATAAGGTATAATGCTGCGAAAGAAATTAAATTTTATCAGTAAAATTAATAGTCATGATACAGAATAATGGGATAGTTTTTGAACTAGAAGGGAGAGTTACCATAGGGAATTGGAAATCTCTTGAGTAAATAGAATTCAACCACTGATAAGGATGATGAAAACATCATCACAAATGTAGCTGTTGCACTTGCAACCTGTTGCAAGCCTTGACAAAATTAGACCAACAGGAAACCAAACCACATTCATTGATTGAATATTTTCATTTAATGAAGTTATGCACAATTAGGAGATATGGGTTATAATCAGACCTGAGGGATGACACCAATCTCGAGGAGAAGGGGGCCGAGAATGAATCCACCACCGGAACCTAGCAGGCCGCCGACTGTGCCACCCAAGATGCCACAAAGTGCACAGAATGCAATGTGCATTGCAGTCCACTCAATTGAAGCCTCACAAATGGATTCTGTGTTTCCTGTGCTCATTCTCTTTTTGTGCTCTCTGTACAGTTTGACTGCCTCATATCCAAACAATCCTAGAGCTATGGGAAACTGAAAGATAACACCCCAAATGTTTAGTCCACCATTAACCCAGAAACCATAAACTATGAAGAAGTATATTCTTATTATAACTTACCTGTAAGAAGAACAAAACCCAATACCATGTGCCACAAACAGGTAAATCATTCTGCAGAAACAAATTTAAAAGCATAACATATTATTAAAAAAGTTTCATTTCATTGATGAGGTGATTAATTCATGAGAGATGCTTGCCTTAATGATCTGAATGACTAGGAACAAAGCCCAGACAGCAAATAGCATAGCAACCCATTTCAATCTAAGATTGAAACGCAATATTTCCTGGAAAATTCAGAAAAATTAATTCAGTTTCTACCACAGAAAGAATAGAAAATTATTAGTAAAAGGGGAAAATTGTGCCCTCGGCTTACCAATTCTGATTTCTCTTCTCTGGGAACCAACGGATCATACTCCGAATCAATCAAGACTGCAAACAAAAAAAGACAACAAATTAATGAATATATCTTTATCTAGCCTAGATTTTAGTAACTAGGAGCTAGTTACTCACGTTCGCCATGAGAATTAACCAGAGTTTCTTTTTGTTTTGCCATTTCCTTCTGCAAAAGTTTAAAGAATTTAACCTGGGTTAATACAAATAAAACTTCTCCAATAAATCTGACATTAGTTCATTTTAAACTTGCCTTGAGTATTGTCTCTTCCTTCCACATTTGAATCGCTTTGTAGAAGGACCTTGATGAGGTTCCTGATCATCAAATTAAGAAGAAAGCATTTTTTTTTTCTCTATTAGCAAAACAGTAAAATAAATACTGCAATTAAAAGAGCAATGATTCTTCAAACATACCAATAAAAAGTATAATGATGAGGACAGTAATGAGCCAGTAAGGAAAGACAACACTAAGAGCAACACCGACTGTTATGCCGAGTAATAGCATAGGCTGGAACAACAGAGCCAAATCATAGTCTAAAATTGGTACATCTTTTGTTGGATGACTCACTTTCAGATTGTACCACACTGATGAAGCTGATGCCCCCATTATCATGCCTGCAACCATGACATCATATTTCCACTAAAATAATCTCAAATAGGAAAAGTTTTAAAAAGATGAAACTAGGAAAGTAAATCGCTATTTTAAAGATAGCCTCTTCATTAGTGAACTCCCAGGGAGCTCTAGCGGCAAAAACATGGAAAGGAAGAAGAGGCTGAAACTGGAAAAGAGATTTACATTTAGAAAGAGCCGCCGCAGATTTGGTATCAAATCCAACGATCAAAGTGAGCATTGGAACAAAAATGCCTCCACCACCGACGCCACCAACTGTCCCACAGGCCGATCCAAGAAATCCTATTACAGTTGCCAACACTAATCTCCAATTAAACTCCAAATCCTACATCAAAATAAACATTAAACAAACCACTCCTTCGTACCTTTACACAAAACCTCAATAATAATCATATAAATTTGAATATACAATGACAGAGGATAGGTTAACATACAGGCCAAACTTTCTCAGAGCTTGAAGCATATCTGGAGAAAGAGTCTGAAGAGGAACCAAGATACTCATGTGGGTTTGTATCATACTTGTTGATGAGAAAGAACGCAGAGAGAACAGCCACCGAGAAACCTGAAAGCAAATAAAGAACGAAACCTCCAGTGGCCATGTCTGTTTCAGTCACAGCCGACTTCCTATTGCTACGTAACACTAGTGTATCAACGTTCAAAAAAAAAAGTGTAAGACAGATGAAGAAAGAAAGAAACTGAAGAGAAAACAATGGAAGAGAGGACTATGCTTCTGTGTTGTTGCTTTTGTTATTTTCTGGTACCTTATAACAAAACAAAAGAGGCAGTAGCGACATCACATGCAATTTAATTTACAGCGCAGAAACTGAGTTTACTTCGAAAACAAATGAATCATGCTAGGTGGTGTTTGCATAAACCTAATTATTTTTTTATTAATGACATAACCTTGTTTATAGTTAAGAAAAATAGTGTTTTTTATCTAATTAATAAAAATTAATACCATGAATATTTTAAAAAAATATATGGAAAATATGGCGATTAATAAAAAATAATTTAATTAATTAATTCAACAATATAACAATATAAAAAATCTTAATAAATTGTTTAGATAATATTTTCAAAAAATACACAAAATAAATGTTATGTTATAAAATATGTTAGTTTAAATAAACACAATACTAAATTATATTTTTAGAAATAGTTAAATTAAATAATAATTAAATATTTTTTTATATCATAAACTAAATATAAAATTATTTGTATATAGTAATTTTCATAAATATAATAATAATTTCTACACATAATTTATGGTTGATATTATTATTATTATTATTATTATTATTATTATTATTATTATTATTATTTTGGTTATAAAAGATTATATGAATCTACCAAAAGAGAAAAGTTATATGAATCTAAACACATCATTATCATTATTGTAATATACCAACTAAATAGTGCAATAAAAGAAATACCATACTCGGAAAAGTACCTTATTCTTATAGTAGAACGACGTAGTTTCACTTGAAGGAAATAAATTGGAAACTAGTGAAACAGTGGGTTGATGACGGTAAGAAGTAGGCCCAGAAATTGGATTTGAAGCAGCTTGAGATGAATAGGGCACCGTTTAAGGGTTGGCATTCGGGGCCACGGCCTCAATGAGCTGGAGAGGTAGGTAAGAATGATCTTCAATAATATTTGTAGGACAAAATGAGAGTAGCAATAATTGAGAAAAAGAATAAATTTAATAATTTTCAAAAAAGCGTTGCTCATTTTCCTCTTTTTAAATTCTGGCTATTTATTTCCCCTATAAACCCAACCAAATACCAAGCTTTGTTTCTATTCCCTAACAAATAGGTTTAAATACAAATAAAGATTTGTTAATAACAAATATTTTATTAATTGATAAATTAAGATAATATTAAAAATAAAAATAAATTATCAAATAAATTATATATTAGCTCGAACCAATCATATTAAAAAAAAAGCACGCATAAATATTTTCTTAATTATTAGATTTGATTCAAGAGGAGAAGAGTCCCATAAATAAAATAAAATCATAACACAAGTGGCGTAATTTATAGAAATGAAAAATAATAATAATAATATAATGTATTACTTGACGTAAAGACTAGACACTTGGCCAGTAGAACAAAGGAAACGTTACTTTGATTAAATGAATAGTCCAAAATCATTATGTCATTTTCAACTGTAAATTTAATATCATTCTATACACAATTTTTTATTAAAAAATAATTATAATTATAAATAAATACATTCGACATAAATTTGTAAAATAGTAGTAGTAGTAGTAGCAAAAACAAAATTAAAATTGGCAACACACCAAGTTTTCTAAATGGATAATATTGATTAGGTGGAGTGGAGAAGTAGGTGTATAAAATTACATTTAAAGAAAAAGGTAAGGCCGCATGACTCACTATTCACTTGGCGGCTCATCCCCATTCTAATCATTTTTACTAAAAGACAAAGACCATTTATATTTTTTTTTTTTACAAAATTTATGGAATATTCCCATATCCAATATGGTAACATATTAGGTGTAACTAATTCTAAATACTTAATTATATATTTAGAATATGTCATTATAAAATTATATATTATTTTATTTTTAATTAAAATTATTTAATTATATAATAATACATCATTTAAATATTTAATTAAATGTTTAAAATTTTGTCTTAATATTAATGGATGTAAGATAAGATGCACCAAAAATAAGCTGAGTTGGGAATTTGTGTGGGATGTTGCAACTTGGGTAGGTCCTATCCATGTGTGTGTCATGTGATCAAATTAGCATTGATTATAAAATTAGCGTACCATGTTAAACCAATAAGAAGAAGAAGAAGAAGAAGGATAGTGAAAACTCACATGATGTTGATGACCAGTGATGATTGGATCCAATACAGGATTGGCTAGTTATAAAGAATTGTTTCTTCATCAACCCACATCCTGATCCATCTCTCTTATAATATGTATTCCTGTTTCACCATAAAATCAATTGTTGAAAGTTTCAATTATTACTTATTTTAACCATTTTTGTCTTTGCTATTTTCACCAAAAAATAGTGATCTTATATTACATAATTATTAAAACCATAATTATAAAATTACAAAATTAAAACTGAAAACCAAGGGTAGATGGTTGTGAGGAAGGCCAAACTGATTGATGTGAATATTTTTCAAAAATTCATGATGAATAGAGAGAATCTTCTCAGAATCAATTTCATTTATTTGTTTTTTATGTAAGAGTTTCATTTTTATCTCCGTTACTTTCTTTTTTTAAAGTGATCAAAGATTTCTCATGTTTTTATTAGATAAATAAACTCATAACATAATGATCAAATTTATAATTATTGTATCAGATAAATTAGTATAATAGAAGTTTAAACTCAAACCATTACTTTCAAAATTCTAATATCCGCTAATTTTACTAACTCTTAGAAATCATCTCCATTGCTTTTTTGTATACCACGTCCTTTGAGAATTTTTTCAATCTACCCTTGAAAAGCTATCTGCCAAAGTTTTGTTTCTATCTTCATTACAAATAAGAAAACTACAATAGCACCTGTAACTTTAATGGCCTACCACCTACTTCAATCATTCATTCACTTCCAATCTCTACATATAAAATGAGGATTTAAGAGAATGATTGAATGGTTCCAGGCTATGAGGTTGTCAATTTCTGTTCCCTACCAAAATATAGGAATCTTTCAATGTCATTTGCCCAACGTTTTTCCATCAAACCAATTCAGATATTATAATATGGAAGACTGGTATTATTTTCTACATATAGGCTTTAAAATATTCATTAAAATGGTAAATCTTTATGGTAGGCCTTTACTTTTCACACCAAAAAGAATTATTTGATGTAATTAAATTTAATTGTTAAAAATAATAATAAAATTAAACAAGTTAAGAGTGTTTTGATTCAAAAATAATTTCCGAATGAATATACATCTAGAAGGTATATAATACTAAATCACTTATTTATGATTGAAAATATAATATTATTATTAAAAGTCCGTCGCTTTCATGTCGTGCCTTGCAATTTCAGGCTGACAGCTTTAGCAAGCGGACGTCATTCAAACAGACCCAACAAAAATACTGTCTGCAGCCACGCTTTCCAAGTGTTGTTTATTTTTTTGAGCAGGGCTGTCAACATAATTAAGGTGCATAATTTTGCGTATAATTAATAATATATTATTATATAATTAAATAATTTTAAATTAAAATTAAAATAATAATTAATTATGAGAGTCTTTTCCTTTTTCTTAATTGATTGTAGATTCTCCTATTTTCTTCCCACTTTCTCTAATTTCCCGATCAACCAAACACCTCATTGTCCCTTTTTAAAACTAAAATAAATAATAAAATAAACCTCGCAGAGAGAGCGATCATAACTTAAGATAAACTTTGACAATTTTTAAAGTCTATCTAAAACCTAATGAATAAGGAGAACGATTTTATCCATTTTATATATATATATATATATATATATATATATATATATATATATATATATATATATATTGTAACAAGGGTAAAATTATCTCTATCAACTTTTAAACTAATAATTGAGAAAAGAAGGGCAGAACTTAAAAAGAAAATCTGGGATATGAGAATACCCCACAAGCGCCATATCAATGATACTTCAGAGAAAGAATGGATGGGGTTTCATGGAAGTAACAACCGTTTATTGATTGACATGAGTTCTCTTCAATAATTGAAAAATAAGAAAACAGAGAACCTTTATATTTTCCAAAATGAAAATCAGAATCCAGTTGACTCTATAGGCCAAAAAACAAATCCCTCTGCAAATGGCTTGAAGCAAACTTTGTGGATATGAAAATTATGATATGCTTTACTTGAAATGAAAAAGATAGTATATCAACCGGCAAAATTAATCAACAAATCAAATATTTAATGATGGACTTGCGCCAATTATTCATGTAAACAACAAAACAAAGAATCAAATGCATACCTGTTTGAATTTTGATTAAGAGCTTTGACTGTTGTCTTTGTTGTTGGATACAGAGAGAGAAAGGTAAATGGGAGGGGAGTCCAGCGGTTGAAAGATTTGAAAACGGTCAGAGTATTTTTTATATTTTGTTGGCTATATTTAAATAGTGATTGGATATTTAGAAAAATGAAAATTATATAATTAATTGCCTATTTTTCAGGAGTTTAATATAAAGCCTCATTTTCTAAATATGCTAATTTAAAAAATAAATTCTAAATATTTTTTTTTCTCAACAAAACTGGAAAAAACAATGGCTATTTCGAGTGTCTAGTCTCTCCCACTAATGATCCACTTATTCAAATTCTACTTGCTCCCCTCTTTTTGTCATGCTCCTTTTTAAATACTTCTTCCTCCAATCATGCACAACCACGTGGACTTGTTTACTGGTTGCTTGAATATTCTTGGATCACTTTCCATCGCCCAATTTCCCCCCTTCAGGGCCTAATTTCGGCCTCCTATGCATTGCGCCAACTTCATCATGTTTTCCGACCTCTTTGGCACGGCCAGCGGGCCGTGCGGGCGTGGTTTCGTGTCTCTAACTACCTTCCAACACTGTTGAGTACAACGGTTGCTCGACGTGGGATGATTCACCAGCAATTGACATGGTTCCGTTATACATTGTTGGCTGATTCAATGATATCGACGATGAGTCATAAGTTGGTTCAGTGGTATACCTTTCATTTCCTTCACCATATGCTGCTTGAGCTTCTGCTTAAAACCAGTCAGGACAACAAATCGATTCTCGTTTTGATCCAACTTGATAGTCAGTTCATCCAATCGTACTTCCATGGACGCCATTCGACCAACCAAACTTTGATAAACTTACTCCAATTCATCAATTCAACCATCCATCCTTGTAGATAAGGTTGAATTCGAATTAAAATTGTTCGAATTCAAATTTAACTCTAAGAATTAAATATATTCTAACTTGAATTTGAACTGAAGTTTTAAAGATATTCAGTTCGTTAAACTTGTAAACATGAAAAAATTTAACACTAACTAACTAAAACGATATTATTTTAATCAATACGCATCAAAATAATATCATTTTAACTATTTATGTTTAGTTGCAATATCTAACCAAACTTAAAACTTGATTCGAATTCAAACTCGAGCTTGACTCCTTTTAAACATCTAAACTTGAACACTTTTGAAGAGAACTTGAATTGAAACTTAAATTTGACTACACTATAGAACTACTTTGCCTCAATTCAAATCCAACTCTATTTAAACACTATGTACTTGCTTTAAGGCTATGATATTAAATTTAACGAGATTTCAACCAGATTACAACCAAATACAACAATGAAAGTTCACCACATAACAATGAAATAATGAATTTCATAAAAAAGGAACAAACTGACTGTAACATGAAACTGAATTGGTGAATTATATTTGATATAGTAGCAGAACAACAACTGGTCTTAGCTTAGGAACGATAGAGGAGACTTGAACGTGCCCAAAAAGAACTAGCTTCAAATTACATAACGAGAGACAAAAACAGAACAAAATAGAAACGAAGCAAAACCATATTATTTAGCTTTCTTCATACAACTTTTCATCACATTTTGCCATAGCCGTCTTCTTTCCGCTCTATGCGTATTGCGCCTTCTTCATCTATGCGTCCAATATCGTTGAAAGTTTGCCCCGTAATCCGATCCGCCGCTTTCAATGTTTCCACAATGGCGCCGGGATGTGTCTCTTCAATGTCGTTCTCAACCGTCCCCGCCGGCACAGTTCTTCCTGTGCTTCCATGCTTACGTGCAGCCCTTGGCTCTTCACCTTTCAGCTTCAATTCCTCCATTTTCTGCCAAGCTGCGTCCTCCGAGTCACTCGACTTCTCCTGAATTATGTTTTCAACAAAAATCAAAATCCAACATTGAGTTGAACACACAAGTAGTAACTATATCTATATTTAATCATGGCATCAGCCATATCTGACCTTTGCGGACTCTTTAGTATCCTGAGCCTTCTGTTTAGCAGATGCTTTAGGCTCTTCAGCCTTTTGCTTAGCTGACTCTGCCGTCTCTTCGGCCTTCTGCTTAGTTTCCTCCTTCTTACCAGTCAAGTAATCCATTGCTTTCTTGGCAGCACCAGCAGCAGGATCCTTGAGCTCGTCCAACTTACCCACAGTGGTGTCCTTCCCTTCTTTTGCTTTCTCAGCCGGATAATCCTTGTGTTCCTCAGCCTTTTGCATTGTAGTGTCCTTGGCCTCCTGGGCCTTCTCTGCTGCATAATCTTTATACTCTCCAGCCTTTCCCAACGTCGTGTCCTTCGCCTCCTTTGCCTTCTCCGCCGCATAATCTTTATACTCTCCAGCCTTCCCCGACGTCGTGTCCGTCGCCTGCTTTGCCTTCTCTGCGTTATAATCTTTATACTCTCCAGCTTTCCCCAACGTTTTATCCTTAGCTTCTTTTGCCTTTTCAGCAGAGTAATCTTTATACTCTCCCGCCTTCTCCATTGTCTTGTCTTTTGCTTCCTTGGCTTTCTGTGGAGGATAATCAGCAGTCTCCTTTGCTTTCTCGGCATTCTCTCCCGCCTTTCCTGTAGTAGATTCTTTAGCTTCTTTAGCCTTCTGCGCTGCGTAATCTTCATATTCTTCCATCTTTTGACTGGCCTTGTTGGTAGTCTCCCTCGCCTTCTCCGTCGTGTAGTCCTTATTCTCTTTGGCTTTCTCCGCCGCCGTTTGAGCTCCTTCCTTGGTTGCCTCAGCAGCCTCATAGCTCTTCCCAACAAGGGCGTCTTTGGCATGCCCAATGGTCCCCGTCACAGCTTTCAAAACCGACCCAATCAACCCTGGTCTCTTCTGTTGTTGCTGAGGCTGATCTGTCGTCGTATCAACCCTACAAACTCTCTCTTCATATTCTCTTCCTCGGTTCACGTCTCTCAGGTCAGCTCCAGCAATTCTCACTGCCGCCTCGGCTCTCTCTTCTTTTTGTTGCCTCGTTGCCATTGCTAAATCACAAAGACACACTGGCAATAACCAAAATCGACAACTTTTTTCTTGGAATTTCTTTGATTTCCCAATGTTGTTGATGGTGCAATGCGGTGAACTGTGGAATATATAACAGGTGCATACATAAGGAGGTTACTTTTTATGAATGTGACACGCATAGCAGAGAGATTTGAGGAGCGGTTGCCACGTTTGAGTTGGTGAGACGTGACGGACACCTGGTGACTACGGAGAACGGAGGTGACACGTGGATTTAAAATGGAAAAGGGAAGGGAAGCAAAGCTGTGGACCGAAGCTACAGATATAATTTTTATGTCCTTGAGTAGAGTAGGGATGACATCGAGGAGGACAACTCAGTCTCCGTATCTTTTGTCGTATGGAATATCAATTTTTGTTTCGAGAATAAAAATAATTCTCTATTTTCTGCCTAATAGAGGAAAATCTTTTTTTATCTTTTTTTTTATTTTTTTAAAAAAACCTTTTTTTATGTTTACAAGAAAAAATGTATTTTTTATATATTTTAAACACAATATAAATATATTAAATAATAAAATTAAATAAAATTAAAATTAATTTATTATTTTAAATATTATAAATATTAATATTTTAACATAATTAAGTAAAATTAAAATTAACTTACTATTTTATAATATAAGAATTTTTAATAAAATTTAAGATATGTTAGTATTTTAAGTAAATATATTAATATAAAAAAACGAGAATAGGGTAAAGATACATATATCCCTATCTTCAACTAATTCTTAATTACAAAAACTTTTTTATCTCTATCTCTGTTCTTCTCCCTATTTTTATTAGAGAATTTATTTTTCATTAGAGTAAAAAAAAAAAGGTCGAAACCTTTAAAATTGGGCGAAATTGCCACCTGTAGACCAGAGAAGTTTAATGGGAACATTTGACTATAGTTTACTTACTCGTGTCATAACACGTGGCTAGATAACAGACATTGTCTAGGTTACTGAACGGTTAATATAGATAAGATACCAGCCAGTTACTCAAAAAATTAATAAGTCAGTTCATTTTTCATACAGGCAAGAGATTCATAAAATCAAAATTGTAATTTAACCTCAAACGGTCTTAAATTCATAGTAATACAAATTATAAATAAAATTGGAGCTAGAATCATACGATAATATTGTAATTTGATCAAATCACACTATTTTAATAAGATTTATATGGGATCTCAACCAAAATTACCTCACTACAGTTCTATTCTGAATTTGTTGATGTACCAACATGATTCTAGTATGAATCACACTATATTTCAATTGAAATTATACTAATATGATATAATTAAATGTCAATTTTATTTTATTTTTTAAAAGTTAAGGTCATAAATATGTTTAATAAAGTTTGAAGACACAATATTATTTCTAAAAATTAAAGAATATAATATATCTGATAAAAGTGGAAGACAATGTCATTTTTCAAACTAAATAGTGGCATTTATCGGGAAAATGACTATTTCTCACCCTTTGTTTTATCTCATTCTTAAACTTATACCCACGATAGATCAAAAATCACTTTTTTCACCCATGACCAAACTGTTGTCCATTTTTTCTGTTAAAGAGAGGGGTAAAATAGTTATTTTATTGTTTATATTAAAAAGTTATAAAATTTATTACTTTTCACCCTCCATAGGTTTTAGAAACTAATATTTCACTTTTACCTAAAGTTTTTAAACTTTAAAAAGTAACATTTTCACCCCCAAACCTAGGATTTCCATATTTTTCAAAACGCAACCGCCCCCATAACTTTCAAAAATAGTAGTTTCACCCTCGTTCTTCAACTTCATCTTCCGACGTCATCACCGATCTCTTCCTTCTTCTGGTGCGACGACGGTGGTGCGACGAAGAGATCTTCATCTCCCCGTCACACGATGCGACGGAGATCTCTTCGTCGCACGATGCGACGAAGAGATCTCTCTTCGTCGCTCCACCTAGACGACGCTTTGTTGTCCTTCGTCACTCGTTGCGTCGTCCAGACGCGACAACGAAATATTGTCCTTCGTTTGTTCTTCCAGATCTGAACGACACTTCATCGTCGAAATCTGGGTGACGAATGGTAGTCTTTCGTCGTCCTTTGTAGTCGAAGATAGGAGATCGGTGGAATGCGTTAGCCGTCGATGGTGGCCGAAGAAGGAAACAAACCTTAGGGGTGAAATCTAAATTTTTTAAACTTTGAGGATGGGTTAAGGTGTTAGTTTTTAAAACCTAGAGGGGGGAAATAGTGAAATTTTAAAGTTTTGAGGTTTATAATTAAAATGAAGATTTTATCCCTATTCCTAACTGAAAAAATGAATGGTAGTTTGGTCATAGGTGGGAAAAGTGGTTTCTGATCTACCGCGAGTATAGGTTTGAGAATGGGGTAAAAAATAGGTGGGAAATAGTCATTTTCCCGACATTTATCGTTTTTGGATAGCTTGGTGGGAAATAGTCATTTTACCATGATTAATCACCAAGTCAATAAACAAAATTAATAAAAGGGAAATTAAAATTTTTACCCTTATTTTAATTTATGTATACATATATGTCACTCATTTTAAAATTTAAACAAATATACCACAACAGTAATCTACTTTTCCAAAATACCTCTTTTTAAATGATTAGTACATAGATTCTCTTTTTTTCTCTAAAAATTTGTTCTTTCTTCTTCCTCGGCTTTCAAGTGAGGACTCATGTAAAGAAATTTTCTCTCTTTTTCTCTACAACTTTAAAACTGTACTGTGATGAGAAAAAAAAATCATTTAGTAAGATTTAACTAAAAAAAAAAAAGAGTTGACATTTAACTGAAAAAAAACAGTTACTGAAAAATTTTAAAAAAATATTAGAAAAGGGTTGGCGTTCAATTAAAAAAAGGTTGGCGTTGGCCAACCCTTCATTTAAAAAAGGGTTGATGTGGGCCCACCCTTCAATAAAAGGGTTGTCGTTGTAAAATAAAAGGGTTGGTGTCACGCCAACCTTTCTTAAAACTAAAAAAGGTTGGTGTCGCCAACCCTTGGCGCCGACTTTTTTATTTTACTATTATAAATTTTTGGATTCTCTTTTATATGGTGAGGCTATATAAGTTAAAATATTGTTTCTATGAAAAAGAATCTAAAAATCTTCAAATGCAGTAGGCCCCACTGCATGAAAGAGAATCCATAAATCTTCAAATTCAATAGGGTCCATTGCATGAGTGTTGACGTGAACTGAATCTTTCATACAATGAACTCAATTTTAAAAAAATATAAGCTAGTGGGTGTTGGCGTTGCCGCTAAGGGTTAGCGTTAACGCCAAGGGGTTGGCGATACCAAGCCGTTCTTCGTCTGAAAATTTTTCAGATTTAAAATTTTGTATTTTATAACAATTAATATAATATTATAACAACTTTAAACAATAAAAATAACATGAAATAACAATATTAAACAATCTAACAACATAAAATCACAACAAAATTAAATTTCATATGAACTCATGAACATGAATCTATCTTACATTATTTGATTTTCAATTGTTCATAAAAAAAACACATAACATATAAGTTTTATTGTTTAATCACATGTTTTCTTTGTTGAAGAATTTTTTTTCCATACTGCAGAGTAGGGCTGGATTCGAACCGACCTAGCTCGAGCTCAAGCTATTCGCCAGATTTTTTAATTAAAAATTTTGATACAAAACGACATCGTTTTGACCAATATGTATTAAAACGACGTTGTTTTAATAACGAAAAATGAGTCAAACTGAATTCGAGCTGAATTTGAGTTTGAATTTCACGAGCTCAACGAGCTCAACTATATGTGAACTGAGCTGAGCTCGAGCTTGACTCGACTCGAATCTAACTCTACTGCAGAGATTTCTTTCTCACTAGAAGGTTGAAGAAAATAAGAGAAATAATATTCTCTCTTTCTGTATAAGTTACATCAATAGGAGTATTTTAAAAAAATGTTATATTATTGTGGTAATTTTGTTTAAACTTTAGAATAAATGGTATATATGTATACATGGTAAAAAAAAAAGGGTAAAAATTTCAATATCCCTTAATAAAAACACAATGGGAAAGAAGAAACCATTTATTTGCTTAGATGATTATTAACGTGGTAATCTACCAGAAAGCCAAGAATTTTTCAACTCCCTGCACAAATCTGAAACTGAACCATTTTGGTTCATCAATTGGTGAAACCACTTTGATCGTTATGGATTCTAACGTTTAGTCTTCTAAGCCAAATAGAATGAAGAATCATATGAAACACGTCAAATCTCCTTGGAGGCGAATTGAATTCGAAATGTCTTCTTACCTGCACCACTCTCCTGTACATTCTTAAGTACTGTCTTGTAGATACACTTGTTAATATTCTCTTCAGATTTGGTATATCCCTCATAGAAACCTCCACGGAGAATGATTTCCAATTCAGAACGTCGCTAAACGGCGGCACATAGTGTTCAGAGATCAGCACCGGAACACAGCCGGTGTATATTGCCTCGACGACTCTCGGGCTGGCGACTTCGTAGCCACTGGGGCAAAGGCAAAACTTGCTGTTTCTCATCATTTCATAGTATGAGACTCCTTTTGGGAGGTATTTGTGGACCCTGATGTCGTCGTCCTTACTTTCCCAATGCTCAAGAAGGACGGGCCTGATTGGACCGTGAACGCCGCCGGCGAAGAAGGCCAAAATTGATCGGCGAGATGGGGATGGGCCACCAACCAGGCCTTTTATTTTGCCTGTTAGGAGATTGATTTCAGGAAATGATACATCCCTCATGGGGCTGAATTTTTCAGAGGTGTTGGCATTGCATAAGGCTCGAATGGAGTTTTTCCCCAGGTATGGTACAGAAAAAGAAGTTTCTGGCCCCTGCAACCATTAAAAATACTTGAAAATTACATATTTTTGTTTCAAATGTTTGTGCCTATAAAATTGAATACCAGAAATTCAGTATCTTATTCCAAGTTTATATTTTCTCCCATGCCATACAATATTGTCATAAAATCAAATTTAGTAAGTGATTATCATTGGTGCAGGTGCAGGGTCAAATATCTTACTCAATGTTCCCGTTCCTGCAAGAAAAACTTTTTTTTGTCCTCACTTCTTCCTCGATACATACAAGGATGATAAGAAACATATGTCCTCTCCCTGTGAGATCTCTCTCTTCTTCCCCTTCCTATTCCATGAGAAAAATTCTCTGCACTTCTCCTCTCCATCCCAATTAGAAAGATAATAAAATATTTATTAAATATTAATACATATTTGTAATAATTTACAACTTAATTTAATAGGTTAAGATTTAATAAATTTATAAGAAAAGAGACGAAACAGAGAAAGAGCGTCTCTATTTTTGATTGTTAGGATTTTAGTCATTTTTATCATTATTTTTATTCCTATCTTTATCAATTAACCTTCTCTTTATTAAAGGAGGAGAGGGTTTGAGACCCAATTTTATAAACCAAATTGTCACCTCTAGATATGGCTGGCAGAGGTTAATAGAAAATTAATGACAATAAAAAGCTAGTTGTTGACATTATTCCCTTATAGTGATCTCTATTTTGCAGATTGCAACTGCAGCAGAATACAAGGCAAAAAGCTGTGAACTTACCCAATCATGGCAGGCAAGCATAAAATGATCAGCTCCAAGGCTTCGATTCCAGTAGGGGTATCTTGAAGAAATAAGATTGACATAGTCGACGACTGTCCTCCTGATGGGACCAAAATCATGGGAATCGCGGACATAGACAAATTGCACCATCTTCGCCACACTGAAGGGAAGGAAGAAGACGTGTGCTTTCTCAGGATCTTTGGTCCGGAATTGTCCATTAACCTCCATAGTGTAGATAAAATTTCCCTCCATGGAGTATATACTCTTGCAGGGACCATCATGAAAAACTGGTGGCTCTCCTTCTTCATAGACAAAGACCTTAAACTGTTTCTCCATTTCCAAGTAGCTCCTGTAACATGAGGAACCAAGCTTATTTGCAAATTGAATATAAATCAATGGGTTGATGCAAATATGGCTAAAGATTAACATTAAGAAGCCATCAATGTTTATCCTTTGACATTTTCTTATCAAGCTTCTATTCATGTAGCTCTGGATATGAAATGCTTAGTTTTAATTGCTGTCTTTAAAAATAGGATGATCTTTGAAAATGGTACATTGAAATATACCTGTGAAAGGCTTTGGAATCCCAATACATTGGGCCTAGAGGGACGAAATTAGGGTCCCGTGGATCAGTTTGATTTCCATTCGAAGCTTGTTTAATTGCAACTCTTGCTCTTTGGAGACCAGCTTCCAGCTTCTCCAATTTTGTAAGTAACTTTGGTCGCATTGCTTTCGTGGGAACAGCCACCGATTCACTCATGGGAGCTTCACCAGGAGATTCAGCCATTACTGAAATGTTCAAGCCATCTTCCAACACTGAACCATTCTGTTTAAATCCCAATTATTGGTTATTATCTTTCTAGTAAATAAAATTATATACACTTATTATATATCAGTTGGGCATAAAAATAATAATAATATATTTTCGTATAATTAAATAATTTTAAAATAAAAATAAAATAATATTAATCAAATATACACATCATTGTTATGTCCAAATTATTAGTTATGAATGCCAATACGTTTTGTTAATATATATATAAATAATAAAATTATGTATATATATTTTAAATATAAAAAATAAATAAACAGATAATATATTATTATATAATTAAATAATTTTAAATTAAAGAAAAATTAACACTCTTGTGTTCTCAAAGTGCCAAGAAAAACTAAATAAAAGATTATATAAGTGAAAAAGAAAACTTATAATACATTAACTACGTTAATGTTTTCAATGGAAAGGATTAATTATTTCCTAGAATTGATGTTCTCGGGAAACATACTTAATTTCAGATGCCAAAAACAAGGAGAAAAAAATAGTGCTACCGATTGTTGAACGTGCACGGCTTCTACTGGAAGAGGAGGGGAAGACGATTTGTTGAGAACAAGCTGATCAACATTCAGAAGAGCTTCTTCCTTATCCTGTAAACCCACCACAACCATTCTTGACTGTAAATCCACCATCTCCTCTGTCTTTTTTGCATCATTCTGTTTAGTTTCAGAAGAAGAAGATGACCAAGAACGGTTAGGAAATACAACCCAAGTGGAAGTTCTAGAACCCAAAATTGAAACAAACCCAGATGCAACTATGATTAATGGAACCACAAACAACAGCTTCTTCATTGATGATGATGAAGAAGACCACAATGCACAGCAGTTTTTGTAACCTCCTCCCATTTTGATCAAAGTTCTTTTCCTGTTTCTTTTTCTTTTTCTCAATGACTATGACCCTGAGATTCTATTTCTGTTTCTGAAATTGAAGTAATAAAAGCAATGACGTTTGGGGAGTTCATGAAATGAATAAAATTACAGTGTACAGCAAAATTCTACAAAATAAACTAAACAATTTATATATACAAATTGAGCTGATCATTTATAATTGTATTTATAATATGGATGTTTATTTTTTTCTCATTTTAGCATCATCTAATTAGATATTTTTATCCTAATTTATATAAATAAGTTTGTATATATAATATTATTTTTACAAAGATAATAAAATCATATATACAAATAATTAGAGTTTCTAAAATTCATAAAACTATAACGCAAATAATTAGAGAATTTATAGAAATAATAAAATTAATATATAAATAATAAACATATATTTATATATAAATAATAATCTATTATTATAATTTACTAATTTTAAATTAAAAATAAAATAATATTTAATTATTCTTCAACCAACATAAGTTTGTCTAAAATATGTGTTAGTAGTATTTCTCTTTTTCAAACATTTGGAGATTAATGGCATCATAATCACGCCAAGCGTCCGCTCCTCATGCAAACTTTACTGTTTTCCCCTTTTACCCTTCTCCCCGCTCTCTCCGCCTACGTAGTTTTTTATTACCTAGCGGCGCTATATGCCAATGTTACTCCACGCGCTTCACATCATCGCTTAGACTATGTTATCGTACATATACTAGTAACTCCTAACTTGAAAAATGATATTTGTAAAATTATAAAACCTTTTTATAATTTTAGAAATAATTTAGGGCAATGCAAAGGCATGACCTATTAAAAAGTTTTAGATAGTATCATAAATCCTATCACATTACCAGATTGATTTAATCTAACCCTTAGATATGATTGATCATATCAAAATTGATATAATCTATTGATATGTCAAATATGAATCTTACCTCAAATAATGATTAATTTATATGATATTTTAAAAAATAAAATAATTAATTAAAAAAATCAATGCATGCTTTTGTTATTGGGAATATTAATTATTTTAACCGTTTTTTCAATTGTATATACATATTTAACGACTTTTTTATTCAATATATATTTCTAGTCATATTTATGTTTAACTTCTTTTTAAAAAATAAAAGTTACTCGATCAAGTGTTTGGTCTAATATTTGGCTAGCCAACTACCTATTTTTCACTTAAAAAAAAATTGTGTAGAAATAAAAGTTGTTTGACCTAATATTTGGTTAGGTGTTTAACCAGTTAACCAGTAAAAATAATTTCTTTAAAAATAAAAGTTGTTTAGTTTATTGGTTAACAAATTTTTTTTTCAAATGAAAGTTGTCTAATTAAGTATTTGATCGAATAACTTTTATTTTAAAAAAATTAAATAAAAATATGATTATAAATATATTAATGATAGAAAAAATAGTTAAAATAATGATTACCTCTTGTTATTGTTTATAATGTGTAATCCTTATAGCGGGTACAACACAACAGTTGCTAAGAATGACTTCATTTTGCTATGTGGCAATAAAATGCAGAGAGTACATTTCTTTAGGTAGTCGAGAGAGTGAATATTACACGCATAAAGGGGTGTTGTTTTCTCTTTCCATAAGCGAAAACTTGAAGGGCTTCTTTGTCTTTCATTGTCTAATAATAATCTATGGGCTCTCGTGCTTTACTGCCAATTACCACCTTTCATTCATTTCATCACTACTTGTCTTTTACCAAATTTCTCTTCCATTTTCTATTTTCTTATCATCTAAATTTAGGTCTAAATTTTGTGCATAAATAAAACTTTATTTTAATTTTTATTTCTCGGCATGGTCATAAATAAAAATCAGTGGGTGGGTAGTGGCTAGGCTACATATTGACTTTTTTAAAATATAGAACACGTTAGGGAACCTCACCAATCTAATTTCGGGAAAATATTTATTGAATGTGACCTCATATTCTTTCTATTTATTGGCATTAAATTGTTATCTCATTTGATATGCTTCTCTTTTTTAAGATCGTTACTGGTTAAGTGTTTTCCTCTCTTGAATATAAATCATGTGACTGGCTATAAAATTTAAGTGGGTGAATGTTGATCGCATTAATTAATTAATTAAATGTTTTCCAATTTTGAAATATTTTTTATTAAAGTACATCTAATTAATTAAATTAGATACGTAATTTGACATTCAAAACTGAGTGCATATATCAGTGTTCAATATTATTTGTTTTGAAGAGAAATTAATAGAAAAATAAAAGAGAGATTGAGGATATAATAAAAAGCAACGCTAAGTGTGTAATACACTTTAAATATATTTTTGAATATACAGATAATATATTATTATATGATTAGATGTTATTTTATTTTTAATTAATAATATTATATATATAAATAATGACGTATCATTTTGTGATTGAGTATTGATTTATTTTTAATTTTTAACTATCTAATCACATGATAATACATTATTGTTTATGCACTAAATTATATATATAACAGTACTCATCTTTAATTCAAATCCCTATGCTACCAAAATGTGCCCTAATTTAGATGTTCTACCCAACGGTTAGGGATTGAACCTAATTTAGATATTCTACTGTAAGATGGCAAGAAAAAAGGGTAGTTAAAGAGAGTAGGTGTCTTCTGGCTGTCTCTATTAATTCATCCCCTCGCCGTCACCGGTAAACTGAAGCATTATTGTTATTATTATTTTTTTTTTTCTGAAAAGAAGCTTAATAATAAATAAATGATTAATTGGAGGCTTCTTTTTTTTCTTTCTTTAGAATGAACAATCTTATTTGAAAGTTTCAAACCTTTGTAATGGTCAAAAAATCTAACGGAGTTGATAATTGTCACAGTTTAAAGTTGGTGAGTATGACAAGTATTTGAACAAAAATGGTATATAAGTGTGCTAATGGGTGAATGTACATGATGGTTGGTTTCATGGATGTGTTGTTATTTGTTGGGGGTGTTCTACGCATGTGATGTACACAATGGAGTTAGGGAGGTGACATTGAAAGGGAATTAAATCATCTCTGCGCAAATTGGTCTGAGAGTTATTGTCACTACTCTGATGAGTCCAAAACAAGAGTGACGATAAGTCATAATATGGGCACATAAAAAGTTGATCTTTGAGAAAACAGTCTTGAAGATATTATGTGGGTGTGTCACAAAGTTAGCTCTTGACATAATACGAAAGAGCCCTCCAATTTGAAATGGGTTTGGGAAAATGAGGCATAGAGGAAATTAAGAATGGCATTGTTGTTGGTAGTGATTTCACTACAAATGAACCCTTCCATCAAAAAGTTGTAAAAAATGACACCAGAGACTACTTGTGGTATATGACTAGGTGGTAGGTAATTCTCTGTCTTCGGTTTTCTACTAATCGAGCCTATATTTGGTTCATGTACGAGAAAACTTTTGCTATTTCTTTCATATTTTCAGTACTGTTGTTGATGAGAAAGATGCTCTTGTGGGCAAGAAAGTGGACACATTCTTCGTGCATTTTTCAACTCAAAGCAAATTGGTAAGCAAGAAATGGATCATATTTCACTATTATTTGGCTTTCACTTTTCTAGAACTAACGTATGAACATCACATTAAGTCATTAACACTTGCTCAGGATAAAAAATGGCTCAAAATGGTCACTATGACTTTGTTTTGAAGAAGATTTTCCAACAGATAAGATGTTTTTTTGGTACAAGGTAATATTAAGGATCATTTTAAGGCAGATGTGAACAGCTAGTTTGTGCGAACCCTTTTGAGGGCAGCACCCTGAAACTATCATGCTAAGGAGAAAAAGTGTTTTCTGAAATTGATTTGCTAGCTTTGCTGAAACTGAGGGTTCTTGTGGGTCATTTAGGAAGGGCAGATGTGAATCAGCCAACACTTTATATCAGTGATTGAACAAGAACAAATGCTAATACGATGCTAATTAGCTTATTTCTTTTCTTGAAAGTTTAGATTGATTTGATGGGAATGAAGTGATTAATTAACCTTATGTTATGAATGACTGGCATGCCTTGGCAAAGTGACTTGTTCCATACCAGTGACAGATGCTTTTCTGGGGCAAACCGGTTGCCATTCTGAGATAAATTGATTAGCTGATTGTTGAAATCTGTTTCTTCTTCTTTAAGTTTGGAATTTGTCAACTCAGCATCAAGAGTTCTTTGATTCATAATTTGAGCCGAGTTTGCAGCTTAGTTCGTTGATCTCAAATTAATTCTTTTAGATTTGAACTGATCTCAAATTAAAATTTGTCCATGTTCAGCCATAATTGAATCCAACCCAACCCTAGTAAGGGACTTAGGTTTGGCAAAGTGATAGTTTTTCAGTTTCATAGTGTAATTGGCATGCATAAATGTGACAAATAGAAGACTAAAATTTCCAACATAAGAAATAGATCATTTAAACTTGATTAATGATAGGATCAATTTACACCAGAAAGTGTATCTGTTATTCGCCTTCTCTGTTCCAACTTCCAAGCCTTACACTATCATAACATTCACTCAATTCAGTTTATGTGCACAAAAATTTCATACAAGACAATTACCCATTAGTCTTAAAAAACCTCGACAAAATCCCTGTATTGACTAATATCATGAAGAATTACACATTTTAATTACAGAAATACATATAATCTATAATGTACTCAGCTTGCAACTTTTCATTTTGACAAAAGCAGGGATATATGTCAAAACTTCTTCAGCATACCCTTACAGAAAAGATAACTGGCTTTGGAAACATAGTAAATTGCTCAACTACCAGAAATCTTTACATGAACACTGGCCATCTGAAAAATGATGAAATCCTGAAGCATCCCTGAGAAATATCTCTCTTCTAGTGACAGCTGAGACATATTTTAAGAACATATGGCAGTCCCCACAAACAAGGATGTTCTTCACAATCCGAATGGGCTCTCTATGCTGGGTCTTCAGAAGCCCAAAGGTTGCTGCTAGTTTTGCACTATGATAGAACAGGAAATCCTTCTTTTGGTGTTCCTCTACTTCATGAAGAACGTACCTTGTGTCTGGTACATACCCGGCTTTGAAGCATTCTAAGATTAGTATATCTAATGCGCTATATATGTCTTTTTCTTGTGGGTGGGACTTGTCTCTTGTGTAGAATGAATGCACCTTGTTCTGATGAATTATCCAACTTCGACTTGGGTGCTTCTGAAACCCTTTTTCTCGCATATCCTCCCTGATAATTTCAGAGTTATGCCATCTCCCGGACGCAGAATACAAATTTGATATAAGCACATATGCAGAGGGATCTTGTGGCTCCATGGTAAGTATATGCTTGGCAACTCGTTTCCCAATAGTAGTATTCTTGTGGGTTCTACAACTGTCTAGCAAAGCTCGCCAAACTGAAACATTTGGTTCAAAAGGCATTTTGTTGATGATTTCTTCTGCTTCATCATGAAAACCCCAGCATCCCAAAACACTGACTAAGGATGCATAATGATCTGAAGTGGGCTCAATGTTATAAATGGTTTCCATGGAGTGAAACAATTTTCGGCAACTATCAACCAAATTTAACTTAGTGCACCTGTAAGCTGAAATAACTAAGACAAAAGTTACTGCATCTGGCTTTATGCTTGCATTCTCCATCCTTGACCAGATATTCAAGGCCTCATCGCCCTGTCGGTAGAGAAGATGACCAGCAATCAAACCATTCCAAGAAACTATATCATGTGAAGGCATAACATGAAAAGCCTTAGTTGCATCACTCATGTTACAACATTTAAAATACATGCTAATAATTGAATTTCCCACTCCTACATCAAATGAAAAACCAGTCTTAAGAGCATGACAGTGGATTTGTTTTCCCATCTCATGAAATCCTAAAGTTCCACAGACACCTAGTACTGAAGTTACTGCAACTTCATCCACAACCATCATTCCTTCTGACTGGCTGCGGTGGAAAAGAGAAATTGCATGTTCTGGCTGCCCATTTCGAGCATACCCACATAGCATCGATGTCCAAATTATGGAGCTTTCCTGATATGATGGCCATTGGTGGAACATCTTCTCAGCATCTGCCATCCTCCCACACCTTGTCATCATATCCAACAATGCTGCTTCAATGCAAGCATTTGAACCAAAACCAAACTTTAAAACAAACACATGAATTTGCTCACTCAATTTTACTTCTGCGAGAGACCCACAAGCGTTAATAACGCTGGTCAAAGTGAAATCCGTTAAGACTAAACCTGCCTCCACCATCTTAACAAAAAAATCAATTGCTCTCATGCCCCTGCTATTCTTACAAAATCCAGCTAGAAGAGCATTGTACGAAATACAATTCTTCTCTGGCATCATATCAAATGTCTCCACTGCAGAATCCACTAACCCAAATTCCATGTAAGCTATTACCATCTCCGTCCAAGTAATAACATCCCTAATAGGCATCCTCTCAAATATGGTCTCCACATCTTTTACACTTCCACACTTGGTGTAGAACCCAATAAGCCCATTGTTAACACTCAAATTGCACCCTAACCCAATTCTAATAGCATGAGCATGAAGAGATCGGCCTTCCATCAAACTAAAACTTCCGGTCAAAGCCGTCAAAAGGGTTGAAATTGTGATATAATCAACTCTAAAATCATCATTTCTTTTCATATCACGGAACAATTCAAATGCTTTCTCATACTTAAGCTCCTTAACCACGCTAGAAATCACAGTATTCCAAGACGCAATGTCTCGTTGAGACATTTCATCAAACACTTTAACTACATACTCCAACAATCCACCAAATTTACCATAAAGTCCCATAAGCGCATTAGCAACAAAAACATTGTCCAAATAGCCCATTTTGACTATCAAACCATGAACTTGTGAACCGAAATTCAACTCCAAAAGTCTAATACAAGCAGTCAAAATAGCAACGAAACTATGTTCATTAGGCTCAATACCTTCATCTCGCATTCTAAGAAATAACTCAATTGCTTCCTCCTCTCGACCAGACTTCGCAAAACCAGAAACCAGAGACGTAAAAGACACAACATTGGGGTTTGAAAGTCCAGTAAAGACTTTATAAGCATCAACAGCAAGACCCAGTTTGACATAAGCTGAAATAAGAGGATTACCGAGACGAGTATGCTCTTCTTCTTGAATTTTTACAATTGAAGCATGCACGGCTTTGGCAAGTGACACGTCACCGTATTGAACTGACAAGCGAAGCAAAGTGAAGAAGTTTTCAACGTCAAGGTCAATGTTGGTAGTAACGTTATTAGGTGAAGAAGAGTTGTGGATGTTGACAGGGTAAGAAGAGATAGGTGGGTGGTGGAGTGAGGAGAGAAGGGGCTGAGGAGTGGCGGTGGAGGTGGAAGTGGAGAAGGGAAGGAAGTGGGGTTTGGATTTAGGTGGTGGGGATGAAGGGAGGAAGTGAAGGAAGGGGGTCTTGGGTTGGATACCTGTTGTGATGGCGGTGGTAGCCATGAAGTCAAGGCGCCAACCATAACTGGAGCTCTCTTATACCATTTTGGTTTTCGGCCACATTATCTTTTGTACAACTTATCAAAGTAAATATTTGTTATAAATGTAAGAATTTGAACTACAAGGGACTGATCAAAGCTTTAACAATTTTACAGGATATCGGTTTTTTGAAGTAGTCAATCTGCAGAGGCTACAGAAAAAGCCCACGCAGCCTGCACAGAAACAGCCCAAAAGCAACCTCATTTGGGGAGACCAGCCCATTCTACTGAAACCAACAACCAGCCAAATTTCCGCATACTTTGTCAGATTTTTTTAAGGCATGGTAACACATTGCACAGTGCACAACTCTAGACATTCTCACATTGAGACATGAATTTAGGTATTTCACTTAAAATTTTTTCCCTTGTGTGTAAATAGACCAAATGTACAACTCATTTGTAGAGCGAGTAATAAGCAACATAGCTTGCATTTTCCAGCACACTCTCCATTCTATTTTGCTACTATTTTTTCTGCATACTTTGTGCTTATTTTCTCTCTCTTCTTTAGCTCCTGCCTCTACATTTCATTATTTCGGTTGGATACCTAAGATAGGGAGGCTAACTTAGTTGTGAGTTTAAACTAAGTGTTGCAAAAAAATGTTATAAGAGCAATCGACCTGTTACACTAAGTATGTCTTTACTAGTTTCATTATTACACCTATAAAAAAGGATAGGTGTAATAATGTTACGAAATTGTATAAGATAGCATGTTATAGGTGATTATATTTTTCTAGGATTACAAGTTTTATGCTTAGAAACACAATTTGATGTAAGTGAATGGAAATTAATGACACAATTGGTTTTGATGAGTGTGATGAACAAGGAAGTTATGATTTATAACATGTGAATTTCAAAAATGCCAATTATTTAAACTTATTGCATCACCCAATCATATATGGCAAAATCTGGAAGAATCAATAAAAACACTCGTTTTCGTTGATTTTAAAAGAATCGATGAAAACACTTGTTTTTGTCTATTCTAAAAGAATTGACAAAAAACGAACATCTTTGTCAATGATCAATTATATTAGAGAGATGATAACTTTTTAGAAAGAAAATAAAAGATCATCAAAGAGAGAGATAGTGGTCAAAAAATAAAGAAAACAACTCTTAAGTTTGGGAGAGGGGAATGTCACATTTTTTAAACTAAAAAACTTTAAATAATAATAAAATTGTTAGTTTTTAAAATCTTAAAAAAAACTATAAAGAATTATTTATTTTTTAATATTATTCTTAAAATGATGGTTTTTAAAAGTTGATTGTGGGAGTTGTAATCACATCAAACCTTGGGTGGGAAAAAGATTTTTGGCCTCTATATATTCGTGTAAATTGAAGCCCATAATAATTAAAAAAAAATATATATATATATATATATATACAACTAAACATTATTATTCGTTTCTTCATCAATATGCTTTGATGATCTTCGCTTGATCTTCCATGGACCCTGCTCGCAAGTATCAAGTATTCTCTATCCTCGATCCAATTCAATTTCCTCTAATTATATTCATAATACTAATTAGCTATGGAATTTGACTAATTGTTGAGTCTTTAATCTTTTGATTGATCAGGTGTCCTTGAGAGGAGCGAGTGTCAAGGAGATTTCCAGAGAAGCGCTTCTTGAGAAGGTCTCGCAGGAAAGAGAGTTGCGTAACTATGCCAGACGAGCTACAGCGGCGGCAATATTTACTCAGGTCAATTCTTTTTCCTTTTCTTTCTCTTTTTTTTTTTTCTTTTTTCAGATTTTGCTGTTTGTGTTTTTAGGTTTTGATTGTTGTGCATCTAATCATTTGGTCAAAATAATGTTATCATTTCGTCAGTTATTGCTGAGATGCTTTTTTTTACTGTTAAAATTTTGATCTGTGCTGTCGATGCCTGGTTAAAGTAGTTGTTTGTGTGTGCGGGTACTACTTAACTTAGTGGGCAAAGTAAAAAGTCTTTTCAACTACGGTTTTATGGAAAATATTTGTTAAACATTAGGTTCTGAATTATGTGGATGATTTGAGCTTTGAGAAAGGGTGTATTTTGAAAGTGGATGATTCAATGGCCAATTGTGTGTGAAAGAAATAGGGGTTGACTTTCTTTGAACTCGACAAAGAAGTTCCAAAAAAAAAAAGAAGCTAGTATTTTGTGAAATTATTTTTGGTTAAAGCTGTTAGTGGTCAATGCAGCAACTGTTAGATGTGAAGCTTCTCAGATCAACAAAATGGATATTTATAAAAGTTGCTTCGTGAAATTTAAAGGGAAATATTTTATCTAAAATGATACTGATGGAACATGTTTTGTTTTCTCTACTCTGCACTTTTCTGGTTGATAAATCTTTGGCCAGGAACTTTCTTTGTTCAATATAGACTTATGGTTTGTACTTGAAACCCAAACAATAGTATATCCAACATTTAAATAATATTTAGTATCTTTTTGCATGTACACTACGCAAGAAATGAAGTGAGATCCATAAAATGGGATGATAGCATTGTTTTTTTAAATTAATTTTAGAGTGTTTGGAGGTGCTACTATGTGAAAAAGAAGGTGGCCATTAAGCTTCTAGGCGAATGGGAAACTGTGATGAATTCTCAGGCAGTTGTACTCACCGCAACATGGATTTCTGGAAGTCTTTTAAGGCCTTTTCTCTTCTTTATTACGTGTTTATCAATTCAGCGTCAGAAGATCAGTCCCAGAGACATAGAGTGCATGCAGAGTTGCTTTAAAATTCTGCTGGAAAGCATAAATTCCAAAGGTATGCATTTTTTAAATCTTAACTTTGTTTCATTATTTTGTTCATAAATTTCAATACTTATTATCAATTATCGAGTTACTTTGATGTGATTTTAGATTTTATTAATTATTAAAGAAAAAAAGTTCTGGATTTTTGCAATGACAAATTTCCTTTATGGTTACCTATTTATTCCTCAAGTTTTTATTTTATATAGAGAATGTAATTCATTGACTAAATCAGAAAAAGCATAACTTACAATTGTTGTTTGGCAGCAGGCATCTTACTTTTTCGATATTATTTTTATATTTTGGAAACTCCTTGAAAATATAAAAAAGTAATAATAGAGAAGTGTCATTCTCCCATTTGCAATTCATAGATAATACTAATTGTGTTGATTTTTTTCATCTAGTGATGAAGATAATTTTTTTTGTTGACATTATTAAGGTGTTGAAGCATTTTGTACTTCATATGGTTTATCCAAAGGAGGGAAGTTGGCTTTTATCCTTTTTGTGTATTTTTTTTTTCCCACCTCCTTTCTGTTCTTATTCGGGTGTGCACTAAAAGGTTGGAAAAGCCATGAGAGACTTTTTACGAGAAGGGGTTGGGGAAGGTAAGAGAGAAATATTGTTAGCTGGAGTTTGGTCTCAGCCTTATTGTGGAGGAGGTTTAAGAATTGGAAACCTTGTTAAAAGGAATTAAGCTTTGCTAGAGATTCCCCTTGGAAGCTTATACCCTTTTGTAAATGGTGACTAAAGGCAAACCTGGGATTCTTAAAACTGCCCCAAAGGAGTAGTTTAGGAATTCTTGTAGATGTTATTGGACAAGCATTTCCCAGGGCAGTAGCTTCATTTTACCTAATGTCAGACTAGTGGTGGACAATGGTGAGAAAATTAGATTCTGAGAAGACATTTGGATGGGTGATGCAGCTATTTGTAAGCTTTTTCCAGGCTTTACAGGTTTTTCATGGGCCTAATCTTTCTATTGAGCGTGCAGTGGATGCTACCTCTTCTCATAGATACGGAAACCTCAATTTTTTTTGATATTAAAATGATGGAGAGTCTCTTCAATTTGCTGAGCTTCTTCTGTTGTTGATGGTTTCTTCCCTCAAGAATTGAAGGAATTAGGACTCTGCTGTTATGGCAATTATATTGGATCCTTTGGATTGGAAGATACAAGAGAATTTGCAGATTTTTGTGGCGAATAATTTTGTTTCTTATGGGATAAAGAAACGTTTTGCTGTTCTTTTTCTTCAGAGTTTTAGGAAAATTCCCTTTTAATAAAATCTGGGAAGTTTTAATGATATATCTTTGGAGGCTTTTCTATTTTCTGACCTGTTGTCTTTGTCTGTTCTAGTTGAAATCAGTATAATTTTGCATAGCTTTTGAACCTTTTCATGATTTGTAGACCAGCTTGTCTTTTTTTGTATCTTCTTTAATAGTGCAAATTTTTCTTTGTTTACTGGTATGATTTTAAAATAAAATTATGGGAGGAACACCAGAGTGAGAGAAACTATGGAAGAAAACTATAGAGCATAAAGCTGCTTGATGTTATCTGTTCTGTTTAAGTTCAAGCATCTGATTCATGCCATGCATTTTCAGTAATTTATCTTTAATTTTATCACATCCATTGACAAATAACTAATTTATTGATCTTATATTTTTAAGTGTAGATTCAAGGAAGAATGTTTGCTCCCTGGCAGTGGGTACACTTGAAGAGAGAAGAACATGGACTTATCAAGCAAAGAAGCTGATTTCTCTCTGCTCATTTATTCTTTCAGAGTGTGATAAATCCTATCCAGTGGATCAACGTATTGTTGTTCTCACCTCCATTGCATTGCGTCTTGTCGTTGTCTTAACTGATGTGAAAGGCTGGAAGTGCATTAGTGATGATACCATTCAGGAAGTAGACATGGCAGTAAAGGATTTAGTTCAATTTATGGGAAGTTGTCATAGTGGTCTGTACATATCTATTAGACGATACTTCGAAAAATTAAGTGTTCCTTCTTCTTATCAAGTAAACAGTACTGTCCAGAAAGATGATAGATTCTTGATTACTGCAAGTGCAGTAACCTTAGCTGTAAGACCATTTCATATGATTGACCATATTGTTGTTAGCCCCGGCCCAGTGGATGTGCATTCTGCAGCTGAGCAGTACTGTTTGCTTCTACTAACAATTCCTTGGCTTCTTCAACGTCTACCTGCTGTTTTTATGCCTGCCCTGAAGCATAAGTCTATTATGTCTCCGTGCTTCCAGGTTTTGCTGGTAAGGCTCTTTAAAATTGAACAAAACTATTCAGCAATCTCTTTTAATTTGAAGTTCTGATGAAATATTTTCTAATGAATGTAATATTTGAGGGGACGTTAATTCATATTTTTAATTAGTATGTTCTCAAGGTAATGAGATTTCATTGTTCGCTTTGATGTTTCAAAACATGTGGAGACTTATCAAACTGTGGCAGGTGATGGCAGATTCTGAGAGATAAGATCTTCAAAGAGATGCAGGAGATGGATCAGTTGGAAAAACACCTTTCTCCAAAAGAAATTCCATCTGTTGGTTGGGCTCTTGCAAACATTATGTGTCTAGCTGCAGGGAGTGAGAATGACTTTGTGAATTCTATGGACTGTGCATCCTATGTCCAGGTTGTTATCACTCTTGCAGAGAATTTGTTAACTCAGTTTGACAGAGTTGAATTTATGAAAAATGAGTATCAAGATCTTCAAGGTAATACTGAAACTTCCGCAGCAAGAATTGGTGCAGTTTCATATGGTGAGACTTCTTGTGGGTCCTCAAAGATGACATATATGGACCTACTTAGACCTGTTTGCCAGCGGTGGCATCTTGTAAAACTTCTGGAAATTGCAAAAACAGATGCTAGTTTTCATGGGACTGAAACACTACCAAAGAATGATTCAAAGTACATTGTGAAGTTGGATTTGCTCGACATTGCATATTTTTACTCCTACATGCTTAGAATATTTTCACTCTTCAATCCTGTAGTTGGGTCTTTTCCTGTTCTTAACTTACTATCTTTTACACCTGGATATCTTGTGGATCTATGGGGACAACTCGAAAATTCCATTTTTCCTGGAAATGGTCACTTTAGTGAAGATAATAATGTTTCTACGAGTAGAAGCTCAGGAAACAAGAAAGATGGGATTTCAGAGAGAAAGCAAAAGCAAAAGCAAATCAATAAGGATGGTTCTAATAAATTTTTTAACGCATTGCATAAACTTACTGGGAAGTCACAGGCTGGGGTTAATTATACAGATAATTATGATGATCCACCTACAACAGTACAGTTAGGTGAGGAATCTTCTGATTTCTGGGATGTACAACCCTTGAGACGAGGCCCACTGGGAATTTCCAAAGATATGTCATGTCTGCTTCATCTGTTCTGTGCCACCTATTCACACCTGCTGTTAGTTCTTGATGACATAGAGTTCTATGAGAAACAGGTAAACTGGTTATAGGTTTTTCTAGCCATTTGGAGTTATTATGTTACTTAGCATTTTGTGACTTGGGTTAGGTTCCATTCACGCTGGAGCAGCAGCGAAGAATTGCATCTATGCTTAATACCTTAGTGTATAATAGCTTGAACCAAAGTATTGGTCATCAGAATAGGCCCCTAATGGATTCCGCAATCAGATGCTTGCATTTGATTTATGAAAGGGATTGCAGGCACCGGTTTTGCCCACCTGTTTTGTGGCTATCACCTGCTAAAGAAAGCCGGCTTCCAGTTGCTGTTGCTGCAAGAACTCATGAAGTTTTGTCAGCTAACACAAAATCAGATGATGTCTCCGCTGTTCCAAGCATTGGGTCTGTTATCACTACTACTCCCCATGTCTTTCCATTTGAAGAAAGGTTAGTAAGTCAAGCTTAAGATCTTCATCACCACTCGGTTGCTCTAACTCACCACACTTCTAGAGTTGCTAGTGAATCATGTAACTTTTAAGCAGGGTATTCTTTAGATATGCATTCTTAATATCCTTTGTTCTACGGGAGTTAGTTTTATGAAGAAAAAACCTACAGCTTACAGCTTACTGCTTACTGCGTACCTCTGAGTCGGCTTTGGAGTCCTAATGCAGGATGCAGTGAAATCTATAAATTCCTCTTGTACATAATGTATTTTTAAGGATTTCTCAGAACTTCACTACAACATCTGCTGTAAAGAATGTATTGTAGTGAGTGGAAAGGAAAATTATTACTCAAAAATTGTTTCCTTTTCATTGCAACATGTATTAGTGGTCCTTGCAATACTGAATTCTCCATCTGTGTCTTTGCAAATGCAAATCATGTACAATGCATGTACTTTTTGTGTGGCATGAGCCATGATCACTTTATTACATGTGTATTTGGAAATTTTTTGTTTATACCAAATTTTGTTAATTGTTAGCTTCTTCACCACCTATCCGGCACATTTTACCTTAGAGATGTGCGCCAATCATCTATTAATATTAGAATAATGAGACTTAAAACATTACTGTCTGATTATCTTGAAAGTAAGAGGTGACATTCCATTTTACTTATTTTATAATGAATGACTTTTGAAGCTTTCAAGCTGATTTAAGTGATTTGATAACTAGTTATAGTTTTGTTTAGACTAGCCAAATACTGTTTTTGAGTTAATTTATTTGTTAACAGAGTTGAAATGTTTCGAGAGTTCATCGGTATGGATAAAGTCTCCCGTAAAATGGCTGGTGAAGTGACTGGACCTGGTTCTCGGTCTATTGAAATTGTAGTTCGGAGAGGTCATATTGTTGAAGATGGCTTTAGACAATTAAATTCCCTTGGATCGAGATTGAAGTCACCCATCCACGTTTCATTTGTTAGTGAATGTGGCCTTCCAGAGGCTGGTCTGGACTATGGTGGGCTATCAAAAGAGTTTTTAACTGATATATCAAAATCAGCCTTCTCTCCTGAGTAAGTTTTACAAGCTGGTTTTCTGATTTTGATTTCCCACAGTATCGTTTGCTGTTTCAGAAGACATGTTAATTAATTATTCATGAGCTTTTTTTTTTTTTTTTAATACTATTGCCTAAGGTACGGTCTATTTTCTCAAACCTCAACTTCCGAAGGACTTCTAGTACCTAATGCAGCTGCAAGATATTTAGAGAATGGTATCCAGATGTTTGAATTCCTAGGAAGAGTTGTTGGCAAAGCACTTTACGAAGGAATACTACTTGATTACACCTTTTCACATGTCTTTGTACAAAAGCTTTTAGGTCGATATAGCTTTCTTGATGAACTGTCAACACTTGATCCAGAGCTCTATAGGAATCTCATGTATGCCAAGGTAAATCCTTGTGATGGATAACTTTATGATTGTATTTGTATGGATTTACTCATTCTTGTTTGCTGCTCATTGAATCACCGCTATGGCGTCACTAGTTAATTTGTGAATATGCTTTGAGCTCTATAAGGTTAATCTACTGGTAAAGATGCAAATATGATGATGATGCTGCATGTGACATTTGTTCTCCAAACAATCTACTTATGGTAAGATACTTTGACAGGATGTTGATCTCTATCACTTTATCACCATTTAATAATAGAGCAATACTAGGCGTACCCACTTTGAGTATATAAGTAGATACACATTTATGTGTGTCATCATGTGATTGGATGTTACTTTATCTTTAATTTAAAATAATTCAATCACATGATGACACACATTAAGTGTGTACCCACTTGTGTACTCAAAGTGGATATGCGTAGTTTTATTGTTAGTAATAACTGAGACTAAGCTTCCATTTTAATCTAAAATACCTTCCTAATAAGGACACTGCATTAATCTTGTGTAATATATACTAACAGGACCAGCAAGTTCAGTTGTTCATCATTATAAAAAAAAGGTGTAGCATTATAATTTAAATATTATGAACACTCTTTAAAGATTTGTGTAAGTTCAATTCTGCATCATTGACCGGACCATTTGACTTATTATATCATATATCTTCATTATTTATTCTTTGTCAGCTTTGTATGGTCTTCCATTTTTTCTTGAAATATATGGATTTATTCTGCAGTTTAAGTTTTGCACATGCTTGGTTGTGTGTGCATTTTTTTTACTTTAGAAGTTCCCTATATTGTGACAGTTTATTGGTTCTGTTACTACAGCATTATGAAGGTGATATCAAGGAGCTCTGTCTTGATTTCACTGTTACAGAAGAATCATTTGGTAAACACCGTGTCATTGAGCTTAAACCTGGTGGCAAGGATACATCAGTGACAAATGAGAACAAGATGCAGTATGTACATGCAATGGCAGATTATAAACTCAACCGTCAGGTCTCTAATTAGTTCTGAAATGTTAAGAATGTTTCTTCATTTTTCTGACACTAGGATATGGAAATGAATTGCTTGTGTGATAATTAGATTTCCTTCTTTTTTCTAATGTGAAATTGCAGATACTGCCTTTCTCAAATGCATTTTACAGAGGGTTGACAGATCTCATACAGCCATCTTGGTTAAAGTTATTCAATGCAAGTGAATTCAATCAGGTATTTTCCCCTTATGAATGCATTTAGTGTTCTTTTTGCGTATCTGTTAATAACATTGAACCATTGGTGCTGTTGCTTATAAATAAGAACTGAATTTACTCAACTTCGTTTGTCACTAATTTTGTAATATTGGTATGACAATGATGTCAAGATCAGAAGTTAAAAGGAACCTATATTCATATCGATTAGTCTTTTGCTCTTGCTCATAAGTTGACAGGAAAGAGATGGAAGTTTTAGAAACATATATGTGGCATATTTGTCTTTAGATTAGTTTGCTCTGTGACTAGTGCAGATAGAAAGGTATCTTTTATTTTGACCTATGTTGCCTATATTCTTAAGTAGTTATTTTAGATAGAAATACAGCTTCAAACATAAAATAAAAATATTCCTTGTATATAACAATTTCAAATCTTTCATTTTTCATAAAATCAGGATTGCTGTTGGGACTTGGGGGTCTTAAGTGGTTATTTTAATACTAATAAACTTTATACTATTATACTTATTGACCACGTGTAGTCCTTTTGAAATATATATATGTTTATTATCTGCTATTTCCTCGGTTCAGAAGTTGGGCATCTAATCAAATTTTTGTGGAGTCATAATCAGTAACACAAAATTGTGACATATTTTAATTTTTTTTTTCTTTGTTCCTTGTTCTACTTGTACATAGAATGTTTTCTCTTTATTTTTGTAATTGAAATATAGTGAAGATTATAGCAAAAACTCATTATTTTTTTCCAAGTCTGGGAATCTTGGAAGGGTGGACTATGATTTTGAAATGGACTATCGTTCACTCGGTTGAAGCTTCAAGGATTCTCCCTTGAACTTGCCATCCAGCTCTTGAGTGACAGGTCTTATTGCATAATGAACATAGGAACTCATGAACTTTTACAGAATCCTTTCAAGCCAAAAGAGGCACATGCTTTATTGGATCTTGAAAAGCAAATCAAAAGTCAATTTGGCCTTCTTTCTGCACCAGACTGAGAGCTAATTCTCCTGTGTTCAATTTGGCAGTTCACTCGCAGCATTTTCTAATCAATACATATTTAATTGGTTTATGTGCCTATAATTACACTGGGAAGTTTAAAATCAATTATGCATTTGGTTACTGGGGGATAAAGCATAATGATTGTGCAATGGGCATGTTGCTTAAGCATACACTACTTACTGCCTAGTTTAGTCAATACCATATTTTGAGTGGTACTGTCTCCATTTATTTTCTCTTATTGTGTGGACTGTAAAACTAGTCTACTCTCAAGTATGCGGGGGAACCTCTGGTAAGGAAAGGGCTGACTAAATTGTGCCTTCTAAGGTCAGTGGGTGAAATGGAGTTAGTGAAAAGTGGATTTTCGGTGGTCTTAATAAACAAACGGGAACGGGGT
The DNA here is from genome assembly GCF_011075055.1 of Mangifera indica. Lineage (NCBI taxonomy): Eukaryota > Viridiplantae > Streptophyta > Magnoliopsida > Sapindales > Anacardiaceae > Mangifera > Mangifera indica. The sequence continues at coordinate 4,033,869 of NC_058137.1, forward strand.
TTATGTCTTGGTAATCAGAAATTTTCCATCTTTGGACGGTTTATAGTTCTTATATAGCTCTGAGTGTGACTGGATTGGTATAATGATCATAATTCCTTCTCTTTAGAATTTCTTTTTTGATGGTGCTAAATTTTGTTTGACTAATCTTTTTCATTAATTTGTTCTGTTGGTCAAATGCTGATGCACAGTGCAATTTTCAGTTACTTTCAGGTGGAAATCATGACATTGACATAGATGATTTGAGAAATAACACAAAGTACACTGGTGGCTATTCGGAGGGGAGTCGCACTATTAAACTCTTTTGGGAGGTATTGCACCTGCTTTGCAGAAGTTTAATGATCCAATTCTTTTTGTGCATGTGCTATATTTTACCATAAGAATAAGAAATTCCTTATGCTAGGTTTGACATGGACTCAGCTTCTATGTACCAGTCCAGTGATTCATTCATCTTTCCGATTCCCTTTTGCATTATATAAGCTAATTTGGAACCTTTTCATGCTTCTAATATGTTCTCTCTGCATTAGCAATCTATGCATGAAGACTTGTGTATCTATTGAGATGTAAATGTGTACCATCATTGGCATTTGACTGTCTAGTTTATTTAACATCCTGTTACCCATTTGGACAAATATAAAGATCATTTGATTGTGGACATTTTACTTAAAGTTCCTGATCTTGATTTAAAGTTTCCAATGAATTTTTCTGGTTGTTTAATGCAGGTCATTGAGGGATTTGAACCTAAAGAACGCTGTATGTTGCTTAAATTTGTGACCAGTTGTTCTCGAGCTCCATTACTTGGATTCAAACACTTGCAGCCATCTTTTACTATTCATAAGGTGTAATCCTGATCTTGTTGCTTCTACAGAAAAGTTGTTTAATTTATTTGTTAAGATGAGTACAATCTGGCTCCTCATTGGGATCTCTGAGGTTGGTCATTGCCCCTGTCAGTAAAATGCCTCGTATATAGAAAAACCGACAAATGATATAAACATTTAATTTTATATTTATATTTAACGCAAGACATAATTTCACCGTGCAATACAAATGAATTGTAGATTAAATAGGCTGATACTTATCTTATTCATTTTAGGCATTGTGGACTGAATTGCCTTTTAAGGAAATGAGACACTGCCATTTCTCTCTCTCTCTCTTTTTCATTTAACAACATCCCGATTGGGTCGATTATTCAGGTTGCGTGTGATTCTTCTCTTTGGGCAGCAATTGGTGGACAGGATGTGGAGCGGCTTCCATCAGCTTCTACTTGCTACAATACTCTCAAGGTTCTGTTTCTCATGATGTGACATATATTGCAAAACTTAAAACCAAGTCAATTGATATTTCTCATTGCCTCTTTCATCTCTCATCTTACCCCTAAATCATATGCATGTGCTCTGCTCTGTTGGTGCTTGCAGCTTCCAACCTACAAACGTTCAAGCACTATGAGAACAAAGCTTCTTTATGCAATTAATTCCAATGCAGGATTTGAACTTTCTTAGGGATCCAAGTTCTGCTTCAGGTGAATTTGTTTCTCATTTGTCTTACTAAATCCTAATTCTACACTGAATGCGTGTTGTTGTGATTACTACCCAAAAAAAAAAGCAAGTAAGAAATGGTTATAACTGCTACACATTTGAAATTCTAGTTATTTTATTGGATTACCACAAAGCACAACCGCTATTTTCTGTCCAGTCTGTTCTATACAAGTATTGGAACTGCCTTGTGGATAAAATACAGAACCTTACAATCAGGGAAATAAGATGAATAAATGATCGAATGTATTGCCTGTTTGAAAGAATATTTTTTTCACTTATCTTTCTTTTTCTTAAAAAGACATTCTCAAAATTTGTGAATTTCACAAAATAATTTATGAAAGTTAAGGTTGCAAACGCATTGTAAAAGCTGTGTGCATATTAGCACATTAATAGAACAGATCAGTCATAATTGTCATTATCATTTTGTGATTTGCTTCCAGTTGCAATCATAACCCAAATTAAATATATAAATTACTCATTGAGCTAAGCATAATTATCTTATTGATCCTACATAAAATTGTAGAAGTAGCAAGCAGCCCCTGTCATATGATTAGCCAAGGAGGCTTTACAGATATCCCATTATGGGGGTCCAATTCTGTCTTACTAAAACTGCAGAAGTACATATCTATTTCTATAATATATATATGTAAAATATGTTTTTAAGAAAATATACTGCTGAAATAGTAATAAATAAGTTTTAAGAGATGAGGTCAAATCCCTGTCCAAGTAGATCACCAGCCAGAACCTTGTTGGCAGCTTCAGATGGATGGAATCCGTCCCAAAACACATAATTTGTAGCATTGGAACATGTCCCTATAGACCTGGAATTACAAAGCACAGAGGTTTCTAGGGTGCCTGTTCCACAGCAAGCCCTTCTCGACTCAAAGAATCCTGTAGTATCAAGTACCATTTTACATATTAAAAAAAAAGAAAAAACACTTATCAGTTTCTGCATAGTTAATATATGAATATGATTATATTCATGCTTAATGGATTCTGTGATGCTTTTTTGATCTGTGTGTTTCTTTTGGACTTTGGATGAAGAGAATATCACCAATAAACTTGTGTACATGCAATTACTCTAAAGGAAAATGTGTTTTGTTTAAAAGGTAGGAATAGGTGGTGATCTTTTACTTTATAATAATAGAATAAAAATTAGGAAAGAACTAAAATTCAAGACAATGTATCTTTAGATTTTCAATTCACCCATTGTGTTGCCATTATTAATAAATGGACTATAGGCTTAAAGTTCTTACTTAACAAGTAAATGTGCTTTTTTATTAATGGTGACATGTTGTCTAACCACTTGCAGAATAGGCACATACCACTGTCGCTAGGGCTATTGATCATGTCCAAGAGAGGCTGGTAAACATCAAATACTACAAGTTTGAGACTGGGGAGCTTATTAATGAGGCTCTGAGATGTATTGTTCAGTTTCACGTTGAATGAAGTAGCATCTTGATTTAACCTTGCGACGCACTGATTACTTCCTGCTCCATACACAGTGATTGCCGCTGGCAGACATCCTATTGGAGGTAGATTTGTTACTCCTAGCCTCCTTACTCCTAGGCCATATAGATCCTGCCAGAAAGAAAAGTTTGTTACCAAAGAGAAATAAGACTGGGTACTTTTTTTCTTTTTTGTATCATCTTAAGCATTATCTTGAGCTTCTGTATACATTCACATTTAGAATAATCACATCTGTATATTAAGTCATAAAGTTTTTCTCCACTTTGCAAATAATTTATATATGAAAACGAAGGCCTAGACACCTGTCTATGAGTCGTACAGATATTAGGAGATACCTCAACAAAAGCAGAGTAGGAATTCATGAGCAAGTCCGAGAACCGAGCAGGGGAGTAGATTCTATTAATGAGGGGATTGATGTAGTAATTCTGAATAAAATCACTAGTCCCTGCACTCAACAGATGGATCGCACCAGATATTATTGAATTGGCCTTTTCTTTTCCTACCAGATTTACTATTTTTGTTTGATACTCCCCGTAGTATCTAAGTTGCTGAGTCAATGAAATGGTATTCTGCAAAACCAGAAAGTGTTATTTTTAGGTGGAGTAGCATTATTAGAATCTTGCATGATATCAGTGAGAGATTTGGATCCTGTTTCTTACATATAACTGAGCTGTGGTGTCAGATAAGCCGGAAGCACCAGATGCGAAGTTGACTCCTCTCAGGAGTCTATTCCCTTGCGCTTCTTGGCTAAGGTAAGCTGGTGGGTATGTGGTGAATCCAAGGAACTCAGCTGTGCATCAATGTCACAAAGACATCATTAGAGAAAGGAAACTACTTGTAGAAAAAGAACAGAGAGTGAGGTCTTGAAAAAGTTTTACCAGTGAAGTCTGTAGCCAACTTTCCATTGCAGAATCTTCCTGTTGGTCTGTGTGTAACAAAGTCCCTTCCATAAGGTGGGAAGTTAGCCTTGATAAGTGTATTGAGGTTATTGTTGTTTCCCACATCAACAATTGAGTCCCCAAAAATGATGAGAGCAGGAACAACAGGTTGGCCATTAGCAAATGTGATTACCATAGCAAGAAACACAAACCAACCCTGAAGCCTGCATGAGAACTTCATTTTCTCTGTTGAAAAGCTATAACAAGAGAGAGGGAGTTGCAGAAGTGTAGTGAATGGACTGAAGGATGAATTTAATAGGTGGAGCTCTGGTCAAAGATATAACTGTCTTGGTGAGTATGGTTCCAAGAAAGCTGAGCCTTTCCTGTAAAGCATGCATGTTTAGCACCACCCAAGGTTTGTCCTCATTGTTACTTTTGATCTTTGAAAGGCTAACCAATTTGTAATATTTTCGGTTATTGTTTATGTTTATTGATAGTGAATTTGCTTTGGAGGAGATGACAAAAGGATTTAGTGAAAGCTTCAGTTACTTTCTCAAGAGGTTAGTTCTGTTTTCAATGGCATCATCTCTCACGTTTTACATGATGTGTCAAGTATCGTGTGTTGAACAAATAGTACATGGCCATCTAAATCCAAGGATTTGTTACAGGGAAAATATCATTAAGGCTCTGATAATTTTAGATAATTAATTATGGTAAATATCTTAGAGAGAAATGATTGTTTGTCCATTTGCTAACTTAGGCTGATGGTTGTGGCAAGTGGCAACCCAGAAATGAGAAAACAAATCCAATACACCATTAAGGTGAGCGTTACATGCCTTTCAACTCCGTGGTAAATGGGATACATAATAATTTAGCTTTCTGTTATGGCGATACGGTCAGCTCAAACGTGCATATGTGTGTGGTAGACAAGCATGAAGCAACATAATCATAAAATATTGTACACTTCATCTTCAGCTTCATTTCAACATACAGATTTTGCTGAAATAATCACTCGTAAGGGTGACGATACAACTGGAATTTTGTTGGTCAAAGAAGCTGGTCAATTATGTTCATAACCAAAATGTTAGGGGTAAAACTGGAATTTTACTAAAAGGGTAAGGGGTAAGGTGGAATTTAAGAGGTCAATGCTAGTTAACTTACAACAAATGGAAGTTAAGGGCCAAAGGATTTACTGGGTGTCATCGTTTTTTGAATTTAGGGCAACAGTTTCTTTTGGCAAACCTCGTGGGTGCGTACGTTTTTAACCCAAACCCAATCTAGCAGTTCACTTGTTAATGACCCACTGGGTTCTTATTTAATAATCTGTGATCCGTTTATTATGTAAGAACTCAAACATAACCCTTTGAATTCAATGGTATCATGGATGATAGCCTGAACATCACAGTGTAATTACCTGAACCTTTAATATAAATATCTACCTTCAATTAAGTCGCACGCTCTAAACTTGCATTTTCTTACCATTTCACATTAATCTATATAAGGGCTACGCACTTCAGGGGAAAGTTTTAATTAAAAAATACTGTATACTACTCTTTGTATACGCTCTGCTGCAAATATCAGGAATGCTTGTTACCAGATCTGGATTGCATCTGGGTTTCTTGAATTCAGATTAAATGAATTAAATTCAAGTTCGAGTTGAGTAAAGATGAGTGAAAATGAAAAAAATTTATATAATCGAATTTAAGGGTATTTTTGGTATTAAGAATAATTAACAGTGAACTAAACATGGATGGAGAGAAAACGTAAAACCTTTCATTTAAAAAATATTTTATTATTAAAATTAAAAGATCATTTCCAAAATAAATTATCTTGGAGATCAAGTTAAAAAAATTTAAAAAAAAAAATATATTAATTTACTTAAATATTCTTGAATTTAATTATTCTAAAATATTTTTATGTTATTTATTATATTAATTGAAAATAAAATTATTTTTACTTTGAAAAAATTAATAAATAAAGATATAGTATAATAAAATCATAATTATTTTGATAATCTTTCAATATATAAAATTAAAATAATAATCAAATTTTCTCTTATACTACCTTTTATATTTTATATTACATCATTATTGATAATAAAAATTACGAGAATTATTATAAATTTTATAAACCTTATAAAACAAATAAAATAATTTAACTAATAAAAGATAAATACCAAAATAATCTTTATAAACTTTCAACCAAAGACTCCTAAATATATCAACTTGTAATGCCTTTGAATGGTATCATATATTATATCCTATTTTCAACCATATATAAACGGAATTTCAAATTAAAAATATAAGCATATTTACCTCCTTTTCAATCTTAATCTTTAAAAACAAAATCTCCTTTAAATTTATTAGAAACCTCCCTGCTTAATAAAAGGTATATCCAATCACGAAGCCATATCATTTCACAAGGATTTAAATAGGAACTCACCGACAACCAAATACAACTGGATCGGTTCTCATTTGGGACATAATTATAATACATAGATACGAGGAAAAAGACATTTAAAGGCGTAACTCACTTCTCAATAGAGTAAGGTGATCCGGAGGTCCTTTGCGTCTCTCTTTTCTCTTCTAGTTAAGGAGTCTGCCCATATAATCTGAAGGATCTATAGTGGCTGAGCAGCCTGTCAATGCATCAAAAGTTGGAAGTGGTCGTCATTAGTTACAACTACATAGTCATACCCCAGACTGTTGGCACGATTCTGGAACTCTTCCATGTCATTCTCCAAAACCTGGATTCCTACCAATACATTGGCACCAGTTTCACCCTGTTGCACAGGAAATTAAATAGTTACTTAATCATTATGGGAAAAAATTCCTTCGCATGCTGCACTCCAAAGGTGAAGCCACATGGAGTGCAGGGGAGGCACACCGTCCGGAACTTTGGAGAAAACAAAAATGAAAATTTATGTGCCTTAAAAATTACTAAATTTGCTATAAAGTCTCATGCTTTGCTTTGTTAATGTATTGACATGGTATGGTAGATATCTTTATAGGGTTTGAGGGCAATAAGCTTGAATCTGTCCTTAACAAGTTTTGGTATAAATCTTGAATATGCATATTGTTGGATCAACTTAATTCCTTACATGGGGAATACATACTAAAAATCCTGATTTAGAATATATATTAAAGTTTTCCTTGGTGCAAGGTTTTTTATATGTTCTAGACAAGAAGAATTTGTTATACAATAAAATTATGTGCACACACTTTTGAGTACACTATTAGGTATACAATTACAAATAATGTGTCATCAGGTGATTGAGTGATTTTGAATTAAGGATAAAATAATACTCAATTAAATGATGACACATCGTATACGCATCTAATTGTGTATTCAAAAGTGTGTAATACTAAGAGGAATCATGTCTCAATTGGTGATGACCAGAAAAATAAATAAATAAAAGAAAAAGGTTCCAATTTTAGAACAAAGACCATCAATGTTGTGCACTGTTAAAAAAATTGGTCACTAAAATTCATGCAAATCTATGATTTCTATGTTGCCTTGACATCATGACCTTTAGATATAATGTTTTCTCTCATTTATAGCTCCAAGTGTTACTTCTCCAATAGTTGTAGATAATATCGATTTTCAACATTATGAATTAATCTTAAACTAGGTTTTTTATTTTTTTTTTAATTTAATTTATATTTGCGATTTGAACTTAGACCTCCTGAATTCAGTTCCTCTTTGCCCTTGGTCCACAAACTATAAAACTTTATAATGAACAAAAGGTTTGGAAGCCCACCTGACTTCGGTAATGGAACAAGCTAATATTCCATTGCGGACTAAAAGCGTCCAAGAACTTCATCAAAGCACCAGGTCTCTCTGGGAAATCAAAACGACAAAGGACCTCGTCTGCAACATTTAATCTGCCACCCATCTGGAAAAAAAACAGAGATAAATGAACTTGTAGCAAAATTGCACACAATACATATGCCGAACACCAACTTTTGGAGAGAATACTTAGTATTGCCATTTTTGTTATCAGAAGAGTGATTTCAAAGGCACTTCAAAAATAACCTTTTTCAAGGAAAGGTTTTTTGCTACTCTGTCGAAGAATAAAAATGAATGAAAAATGCACTGGGCTCCCCAACCATATGATTTGGTCCTTAGAAAGCACAAATATAGGAAATGTGAGTCGAGACTTCTTATCTAAAAGAGTGCAGGACAACCAGGAAACAGAAACAGCACCTAAGTTCCACTACCCATGGTTGAGTAAATGACTACAGATATAGTGAAGTGATACCATTAACTCATTCTTCATGATTCAAGGGTGAAGTAATAACCAATCTATTGTTCTCATGAATGAATGAACTGTTCAAATTTTGGATTGGATAGGACAAAAAAACACCAGTGTTGTTTCTGTGCTGATGTCTGTTAACACAGATTCATAGATGGACATATTAAAACATAAGAACTACTTGGGACGGCTTTAATATACACTAGAAAATACTGCTGTTTTTAGCTTCTAAATGCAAAATTATGTGGTTTCTTGTATAAGCAGAGCACATGACTCTTTCAGAAATATCACTCCCTGATCTATCTTTAGGAATAAGAATGGGTTATTAAGTATAACTCTAAGTTAATATGTTGAGAGAGAGAAAGCATGAGAAGGAAACTGCAATGTCAAACTAATGTGTACCACTAGAAAACATTTAAGGGGTCTCAAGTAACCGAACAACAGAGAGTAAGAGAAAGGAACTGTGATCTCAAACCAAGTAACAGTACTAGAAGGCATTTCAGAGGCCTTGGGTAAACAAATATTAATTTGCACCAATAACAGACATTTAAATACTTCCAAAGCCTGATAAACATCATACAGTAAATAAGCATCCAATTCAACTAAAAACTGAGATCTAGAAAAAGACTATAATTACCAAATAACGCAAGTGATCTTTAACCAAGTCACTTGATGTGAGATTGTCAGTTTTAAGTTGAGAAGATTCCATTCGCTCCCGCATTGCTTCAAGTTCAGCAACCGTGTGAACACCAACACTGCATTTAAAATATAGAAAGGATTTTGACTATTATTGCTTCTTAACATAATAATGATTAAGAAATGACCTCTTTTAACTACCAAATGCAGTTGTTAGATTGGCAATTACATCTGAATACCAAATAAATAATAATAACACCTAGTATAAACAACTTCAACTGAAGAATTAGTTATTTTGTTATTGTTGATTAAGACTTAAGTCACTTGCCTGTATAAAACTACAGCTGCTTTATCAGAAGTATATCGGTATTTGAACTCAGTGATATTCATAGGGCCCACCTGCCAATCCCAGTGACTTTCAGGTCATTCAACAATAAATTTTCATTGAAGTTCGTTAGGAAGAACTACTTACAAGTTCACAAAATTGTTTGAAACTCCCACGCTCCTCTGGCATGATAGTTGCAAGGACAGCCTCTTGTTGCCTACCAACATTAGCAAGTTCAGTCACCACCCTCAATTTATCAAAGTTCATGTTTGCCCCACTGGTTATAGCTACAACATTTTCTCCGCTGAGACCATAATATTTGCAGTATGCTTCAGCTCCAGCAAGGGCAAGTGCACCTGCAGGTTCCAAAATGCTTCTTTTCTCCTCAAACATGTCCTACACACCATAATTGTCATTGTAAATCGATCTGGGCTAAAACTCTACATCAATTCTCAAGGATGGTCATCATTTCTCCATTAAATTGCATTTATAAATGTACCAAAATCTTTAACAGGCAACTTTAGCAAATTTAGAAACTTACGGCTATTTTGATTGAATGAGCCAAACTAGCATGTTTCGGGAAGCATAATGATTTTGATAAAAAATACAACTACAGTACTAACTATAAAAGCAAAATACTTTATTTTCTGCCTTAAGTGTAAAACACCACCTGATCTTTAGCCTCACCTTTATCGATGCACAGATAGCATCACGACTGACAAGTACCACACCATCTACCAATTCCTTACATAAACGGAAGGTTTCTTCACCAACCTCTTTAACAGCCACACCATCTGCAAAACCCCCAACTTGGTCCAACATAACCCTTTCACCATGATGTAGTGACAATGCCATTGCATTTGCATCAGAAGGCTCCACTCCAATAATTTTAACCTATATTAATGATATCACATTGAATTGCCTTAATTTATAGTGTGTTGTAGTAAGACAAAGATTAATGAGACACAAGTTCAAGTTAAAGGGCAAAAGAGCAAAGTTATTGATTTGATACTCAATCTAAAGGCACTGCTCCGAAAACATTTTACACTGAAATTAGAATCAGTAAAGTGTGATACATTCAGTGCAGAAATTGATCAGGAGTTGGGAGTGGCAAAAGAGAACTGAGAAAAAAAAAATTCTTCCTGTGATTTGTTACATTCTCAATTAGAATGAATTAGTATATGAAGAAATTTTAAACAATGAACCTAGAAGGCATGAATGTAACAATATCACTTTTGATATGTATGGTCAAAAGTCAAGTAGCAATAGGAATTGAGCTGACTCTAGCACTTCAGGCAAAAAGATAATATTCAAGAATGATAAATAAAAAAACAGAAAACTATGATAAAAGAAATAACCTTTTAGTTTCAGTCAACATCATTATGTCCTCTTCCACATTGTTTTACATAGTCAAGCCTATCAACAATCTAAGCCAATAAGTATATTGATCATTTAAATAGGACAAACACAGTTTGCTTTTGAGCAAACTTGTACAAGTTTGATCGATATTCTATATTTTGAAAATTTGAAAGCAGTATCAGGATTGCACAAGCAACTCAGACAGGACTTAACAAAGCACAATGACTTCTACTAAGCCTTATTAGATCATTCTCTGCTTAAAGAAACTTCTAATAACACATCACAGAATAATTCCCCATTACACAACAGTTCAAAGCATAAGCTTAAAAAGAAAATTTGTTAATAGTGTAGCAAAGGTGAGCATCATATATTTTGAACCGGATGAATGTTGATGAATCAGAATAGGAATTTTAATTTAAATTAATTCTGGAAACCATGAGCCTGCATCCTGATCATGCCAATCTAACACCAAAGGAAATTTCATTTGAATAAAATTACTGAAATTAGCCCTCTCTTTAAAAATTTAAACATGAAAAGGCATGAGTGAAAAAAACTAAAATTTATTCTAGGGTTTTTGTATGCTCAGCATCATGAAAACAATATTTTCAACCAGGAAACAACAATGCCTCACAAATCATAACAGAATGAAAACTGTCAATGAGCTCTTACACAACAACCAACAGACCTGCGGAGACACCCTCTTTATATAAGCAGCAATACCAGCAATTAGCCCACCACCCCCAACAGGCACAAAGATTGCATGCAATGGCTCTTGCATTTGACGTATAATTTCCATCCCAACTGTTCCCTGCCCCATGATTACATCTGGATGATCAAAAGGAGGTATGAATGTACGGCCCTCCTCTTTGGCCAGTTTTTTAGCGTAAGCCTGTGCCTCATCATAGGAATCCCCCACAAGAATAACTTTTGCTCCCAACCTCTCAACAGATTGCCACTGTAAAATTTTTATAAGAAAACCCACATTTCAATTGACAAGCCACAATTTTGTAACACAACAATTACCAACTCATTCATACAAAATGTACCTTAATTTCTGGCGTGGTCACGGGCATAACAATCACAGCATCGCAGCCTAGTGTCTTGGCAGAAAATGCAACTCCTTGAGCATGATTTCCAGCGGATGAGCAGATAACGCCACTTTTCAATTGATCCCTTGGAAGTTTTGCCATCATGTTATATGCTCCACGGATCTTGAACGAGAAAACCTAAGAAACCCAAACCATTTTAAGCATAACTTGATTTCATAATAAAGATATGTTCCCAATTCAAACATAGTAGTCCAGCTAACTGATTCATCCAAGTGGTTACCGACTACATTCCAACAATCAAAAACCTAAGTCCCATCTGGTTGCATATAATTGAAATTGAATTTGAATAGGAGAAATAATTCTGCCTGAATTGATTATATCAAAACAGGAATTCAATGAATTAAAAAATAATGATAAGATATAAACAAGATGAAATGCATGTTGTAATACTCATGTTTCTAAAACTAAAACGCTTAAAATAAAGCATAAACTTGTGAAACATTAAAATTCTTGTAAAATAAAAAGACAATAATCATACAAACTGAAAAAACATGCACATAGTTCACTAAAGTTGGACGAAACGAGTTGAAATTGAAATAAAATAACTAATTAAAAGTCCAACTTACAGGCTGTAAATCTTCTCTCTTTAGCCAAAGCTTAACGCCAATTCGCTCAGACAACTTTGGCGCGAAATCTAACGGTGATTCGATTGCGACGTCATATACCTTGGATGCGAGTATATTGGTCAAATAACTCATGGCATTAGTAACGTTGTCACCGTCGTCGTTAACCCTATGCTCCGGTACTGCACCGAGGTAACCGGACGGATACTGCAAAGAATTCGAGGACACTTTCTTCGTGGATGACGGAGGATGCGGCGATAGTAACGTATTTTCGCGAGAAGTAACGGCAGGTGAGATCTCCGCCGTTGGTTTGGACAGGGTGGCCTTTATGTACTGCACTTTTTTGGCGGTGGAGAGGTAGTAGCCGGTAGAGAATGGCGGATGGGCCTTTCCAGAAAGGTCCGGGCGGAGGAGAGGATAGTTTGGTGGCATCAACCGGAGTGACTCCATTGCGAGGCGGCTGGGGCTTCGGGTGGCTGCGGTGAATGTTTTTGAGTTGAGAGAGGCAAGGGACTTTTGAAAATGTAACCTTTGAATATATATATATATATATATACACACACACACGCGGTTGCTCGTTTGTTTTGGAAATTTGACCTACTACGAAAGAGCGAAACTTGGATTAATTTAATACGTGGCATTTTGGAAGTGAGGATGACTGAGATTTCTGTAAAATTAAATGTGAATGTAGAAATACCCCTTTCAAAGAAGAGGCAGTTTGTAAAGCTCGTGACTAGAGTTTGTTCTTTTTTTACCATAAACAGTAAGTTTGACCGGTGAGTTTGTAGGAATAGTTGTAAACATAAATATAAAAGTATTTTATATATAAAAAATATGAATTTAATTTTTTTAATAATTTATCAAAATTAAATTCTTATCTTTTCAATAAATTTATAAACATATCAAAATTGAGTTAGACAACGATGGAGCTACGAAGACCTCTCTAACCAAAATTTTGATTATTGTGGAAAAGCATGAAAGGTATTTTACACGTTTTTTTTTTTTTCCTCTCGAAATCAATTTCTTGAAGTCATTTATTTTAATACGTAATTTCTATTGTTAGTCAAGACATGAAACAATCTACGGAGTTGTCTTCATTTAATCATTATGGAATTTCTCGGTTTTATTCAGACAGGTTGGAGGAATGAATAAAGGCAACTTGAATGGCAAAATTACTTGGTGGGAAATAGTCTTTTGGAAAAGTTTGGGTGGAACAAAGTCATTTGCCTTAATTTATAGTTAAAAATGAAGGGAGTCCTAAATAAGACCAAATTTCAAACTTACATAAAACGACAATGAAAAATATGACAACAAAAACAAAAGGCCAAGAGATTTAAGTTATGGGAAAATCTCATACTCCTATTTTTTAATTTTTAAAAACTTAAATATTTATTTATAATTAAATATTTATTAAAATTTTTAGTTAAAATTAAAAGTAAAATAATCATTTCTTAAAAGATTTTAAAATTTAAAGTTTTATCTTATTTTCCTTTTCAGGTTTAGAAATCTTATAATTTTTCCTCTAACCCAATGTTTGAAAATTGCAAACACTCCTTAAGGTTTGTTTATTTTCTCTCTAACACCAATTTGTCGTCTTCGACCTTCAATCATCCTCCCTCTGACCTTATGTCTCCCTCTAGTCACTCACCCTTCTCATTTTGACCGCCTTCAATCAAGACAAAGACGATACATCGTCTTCATCTCAAACAAAAACAATTTCATCTTCGTCTCAACTAAAGACAACCGAAGAAGGAACGGAGAGTGATTGGAGGGAGAGATAAGGTAAGAGAGGACAACCGACCATTGGAGACGATGAATCGACGCTGGAGAGAATAAGAACAAACCCTATGAGGTATTTGTTAGTTTTCAAACTTTGGGTTAGAGGAAAATTGTAAGTTTTTAAACCTAGAGAGAAACATATAATAAAACTTTTAAATTTTTAATAAATAATAGTTTTATCTCTAACCCTAACTGAGTTTTTTGATAGAAATTTAGAATTTTTAAAAGTTAGAAGGTAGGAGTTTAAGATTTCACTATACCTTAAGCTGGAATAAGTCTTTCAACCAAAACAGAATATTATAGAAATTGACGGTATCTTTAACCTATCATGTGTCTTGACTGTTTATCTTATCTATAGCTCAAACTCAATTAGTATGAAAAAAATAATAATAAATCCAATAGATACTGGAAGTGTCATTTCCTATAAATAAATAAATATTATTTCAATTGGTAGAGTAACTTAAATAATTATAAAGTTGTTTTCCCTTATTTATCGTATATAAAATAACAATAAAATAATATGTTTACGTTTTTTATTTATAATTTAAGTATATAAATAATGTTTTATCATATAATTTAATAATTTTAAATTAAAAATATAACACTTAATTATATGATAATATATTATCTGTATATTTAAATTATATACTAATATATATATATATAACATTACTTGTAAAATAATTCTCGGGTGGGATAAATATGCTAATGGGCATTACATTTATGGAATAGACAAACGAACTTTCTAAACTTAATGGGTGAGAAGTTGCATCGCAACAAAGTTTTGGTGGGACATAGTGTTTCGCCAATGTTAAACGACATTCTATATCATGATTTTTTTTGTGCTTTGAAGTGCCTAGTTTGTGGATGACTTTGAACATTCTATCTCCTCTTTATGACAACTCAAAGGCCAAACCCAACCAAAATTATATCCTCAGCTCGTAACTAAATCAAATCAATGGAGCTCTTCTCCTTTCCCTGCTATCAAAACCACCCATCTACTTTCCTTCACAACCCTCTTATTTCCAGTCCCATCTCAAGTATTCTCTCTTTATTCTCTGTGCATGCAACTTCGAGTTTTTGTGATTCTTTGACAATGCTAATTATAACAACATGTTTAATCTTCAGGGAAGAGAGCATCCAAAGCAAACTCAAGTGTGTTCCTGCCTTGTCACTGCTCATTTTCTTCACCAAATGAAACTGCAAAACCAACAATACTTTCTTCACAACATGGGGCCAGGAGGGCACTCATTGGTTCCTTCCTTATTGCTGGTTCTTTCTCTCTTCATATCTCTATAATATCTTATCTACCTTCAATTATATTATTTGATCAAACCATCTGATGATTTTTTCCTCAAATGAATTATATGTGCAAAGTCTTATTTACTCTGTTTATGGGGCAGCTGCGGAAATTTTTGTCTGTGACATTACTGAAGCTGTTAGCAAAAGAGCTGTAAGTTTCCTGTTTGAAGTGAATAATGTTCTGCTAAATGTAACATCTTTAATGTGGTGAAATTGTGCTATTGTTTTGCTGTTGATGCAGCTTAAAGGAGCCAAAATACCAGAGAGCGAATACAAAACGCTTCCCAATGGTTTAAAGTTAGTATACCGTCATGTTTACTAGTGAAATTCTGTCATTCTGTTTTCACCCATAGTTTTATGGTTTTGTCGTTTTCTTATTGCCTTGGATGCTATAATCACATGTAATTACACGTTTTTACTGGATTCTGATGGTATTATCCTTCAGGTACTATGACTTGAAGGTTGGAAGTGGACCGGTAGCGAAGAAAGGATCCAGGGTTGCAGTATGGTTGTGACTCAGTTATATTTTAATTTTTAATCACATTACAGTTTCAACTAGACAGATAGGAAGTAGCAATATCAATACTCATATCATTTATATATTTAGCCGATAAAAGGTGTAATGTTTTTCTCAGGCACCCATAAACTTGTTGATGCTTTGCCCACCAAGAAATCCCTGTCAGACTTCTTCAAAAACAATGCTATTTTTTCTCTGTTTTATAAAATCTTTATACTCACTTATTGATATTGCCAAGGACCAGTGAAATAGAGGAAATTCTTGATATGAGAACTTCACATGGAACATAAACTTTCTGATATGAGAATTTCAGATTCACTGATGTCTTTCAATAGTAATACTTGAAATGATTCCAAGTTTGTTTACCTTTGGTCTGCAGGTATTTGAAAGTGTTAAGACCGGATGCGTGAGTCTAGTCTAATAAAAAATTCTGACGTTTCTTTCAACTCCTGTTGCTATCCATTGACCGTGAGAGAATGTTCTAAGATCAATGGTCTAGTTTTGAACACTTTGTGAAAGCTAAGAAAAAATTAGGACAGAAAAGATCTTGATATATGCTCAAATCGTGAAGAGTGCAGTAATATTCTGTTAAATAATGGGCAACAGAATTGTGTTAATACTAATGTACTCTGAATAAAGTTACTTATAAAGTCATTTATCTATGTTTATCTGATGCTGTAGGTTCACTATGTTGCCAAATGGAAGAATATCACTTTTATGACTAGTAGACAAGGACTTGGTATCGGTGGCGGCACGGTAAGAAGCCCTTCTCACTCTCCACTGATACTTGGGTAACCAGAAAACATTTTGTTGAATCTTTCCTCAATTTGTCATCACTGTGATAGAACAATGAATAAGATGCAAACTATTGACATTGCGCACGCAGAATGCTAATTATGTTACTGGCATTTTAGGTCAGTATTTTTATGGGGATAAAAGTTTCTTCTGTATAAATGTATTGGACTTCTGGAAGATTATACATGTTCTAGTGTTAAGCTCAGGCTTGATCATCTTTGGCATACTATCTCGTAGTAATATTGTTCATATTCCGAAAGTTACAGGTTGGACCAATAGTAAATTTTAACTCTTGCGCGATTAATTATTCCTTGTTTTGACAAAGAAGATAACTTGACAGCTGCTGTTAATTCAGCATCCTTGCTAGAGATATCCATAATAATATAAGAATGATAAGATTGTACTTACTGTTCTTCTACTTTTAATAATGCTGCTACACTTGTACTGATGCAGCCTTACGGGTTTGATGTGGGTCAATCCGAGAGAGGAAATGTCCTTAAAGGATTAGACCTTGGGGTTGAAGGGATGCATGTTGGAGGGCAGGTTAGACCAGTTTCTTGTTAGTCTCAACATCCATGCTTTCTTCTTATAATTTCCTACTAATCATATATGTTTATATTTGATTTTCTTAAAGAGAAGGGCCAGTCATTATGATTTAGCAGACTTTCATGATTTCCTATTATTAGTTTATTACTCATCCGCGGCATTGTCAGGCTAACAAGCATTTAGCTTTCTACTTCAATGTTGATGATACAAATTCAATCCAGTTTATTCTGCTATGTTTTGCAGCGGCTGCTAATAGTTCCTCCGGAGCTCGCTTATGGAAGTAAAGGAGTCCAGGAAATCCCTCCGAATGCAACAATTGAGGTACCAGCTGTTGATTCTTGGTCATCGATATTCACTATTACACTTGGCATGGACTGATTCTGTAACCTAGATGGTTATGGTCAAATTTTGTTTCAACCAGCTGTTTCTTTTAGTTGTTGGGAGAACTAATATCAAGAGCTGGTGGCAAATTACATTAAATTTCAGTTTGGAAATTTTTTTTGTTTCAGGGTTCATAAAGTCGATTGAGATGAACCACATTAAGCTTCAAATCTTCCAAAATATTTTAAGCTTATGTTGTTAAGAGTAGTTATTTGTAAATCTGCTGTTACATTCCTACCTTTCCAGTGATGTCATTGGTTTTGAATGTGCAGTTGGATGTAGAACTACTATCAATCAAACAAAGTCCATTTGGGTGAGTGATGGATTCTAAAACCACTTCTTTTGTACACTACTATTTACACTAGTGTTATCGTTTTTTGTGGGTTATTCTAACTCCTACCTTGTTTCGGCAGAACTCCTGTGAAAATTGTTGAAGGTTAAACCTCTCATGAACCACACAGCAGTATGATCTTCCCACTCATTAAGAATTTGCTATATATTTTTAGCACAAATGATCAATAATTCTGTAATTGGTGTCTATAACACACTAGTGAATATTGCTTTGTATATTGTTTTCCAGAGTGTAATATATTTGAAGATTGCTCCCTTCTATATGATTTCTGCTGCGAAATTCCGGAAAATCTTTCCCCAGAAGTATAATCTTCACTCATTGCATATTGCTATAAGATTTCGAAAGTGTAATTGGCATTCAATGTATCAAAAGGGGGTCAGATTTACACTAGGATACTACTCAAAAGTCTGAATTAAAAATAAATGAACTTTTTTTCTTACAAGTAATGTAGCATGATCAAAGAGATATATATATATATATATATATATAAGAATGGCATGCAGTGCCTTACTACATTGATCACACAATAAATTGAACAATAACAATTATAAAAATAAATATATAAAAATAAAGATAAAAGATATAAAGTAGGAGATGTATATACCCCAACAAATAATTGTGCATGCACTTATCCTTCTTAAGCTTTTGTTGTACTCGAGCTCTTGCAAGGATTCGAATCAAAAGGTATCCCTTCTGCGTCCAACCGCTGAACAACATGGAAGATCAGACCACAAGGGGAAGGAATCAGTGCCCTGCAATGCAAGAAGAGCGGATGTGGCTGAGTCATACCTTAGGTATTGCTAGATAAAACCTTCGTGGTTTTACTGCTAGACTCCGTATCTTTGCCTGATTTTAAATCCACACTGATAGAAATATTACTCATTCCAGCTTCCATTGCCTCTCTCTCATCCTTCTCTCTCTCTTTTTTCTCAGACTTGAGATTGTCAGCAGCATGATTTTGGGTAGCAGGCATAGATGGCTCTAAGCTACAAGGGACTGCATTCATCCATGGATGAAGA
The DNA here is from genome assembly GCF_011075055.1 of Mangifera indica. Lineage (NCBI taxonomy): Eukaryota > Viridiplantae > Streptophyta > Magnoliopsida > Sapindales > Anacardiaceae > Mangifera > Mangifera indica. Next base: position 4,052,687 of record NC_058137.1, read on the forward strand.
AGGCACTGAGCTGCAGTGGGCCGCTTCTCAGGGACAAAATCAAGGATTGGAACCAAGAAGTCAGTCATGTTATTTGCATCTTGCTCGCTAAATTCATATTTCTCCATAAGAACCTTATTAAGAGGCCAGAAGCGCAACCGACGAATATGCCTAAGATCACCATATCTATTAAAAAAGTCCCGAGAATACCGGCCACCTAAAGCAATCTGGAATAGCTCAAAATTAGTCAAGTTTCTCATGATATGAAGTATCAACTTACAAGGTGGCAATAATGACTTTTCTCACCTTTCGAGGCATCATTCCAAGAAGCTCCATCATCAGTGCTAAGTGATCCTGCATATAGCCAAAAACAGTAAAATAATGGTCAAACATGATTGAAACATATTTTAAAATGTACCTGTAGCAGCTATTCACAAACAACCTAACCAATCCAAAACACTGATTTTTGCAGCCTATATGATGCTACAAGGGTTCACAAACAAAATCCATTTGCATAACGGAACCAAAAAAAAGCACATGCAAAATTCCTCCGAAAAATTTTTATGGTACCCAACAGAAGATCAACACATTAATATTATTGTCAGATATTACACAGTTCTAGTCACCAAAATGAAAGGTGATTATATAATGATCCCTTTAGTTATTCTGACATCAGTGACTGATCTCAAAACTTGAACCTTCTCACTTCCACCGGGCGGTGCTATCCAGAGAAAATGCAGGATAGCTTATAACAAATGATTCACCATCTCCAGCTTAAAGAACATGAGAAACATTCATGGAAAACTATTATCAGTTTGGAAGCCACCAAGTTTTCCTCATCATGCAAATCTCATCTGTCCATGTTATTTTTCTTCTTTTGGCATACTGCTCCTGAGTTTGCTTTAGAGTCCCAAACAGCTAGCAAGTTTCATAGACCACAAGACGCATATAAGATTGCCATTGCATCATTACTGAACCAATCAACAAATAATTGTACCTCATCTTCTAAAGGGCAAAATGGAAACTGCTGATGCATCATCAACCTTGCCTCAAAAGATTAAGAGATCATCAATATGCTCAGCTCTCACTTTCAGCACAGCTAAACCATAATCACACAAAGATGTCGCACCAATAGCTTTTGAAATTTGCATTGGAAGTCCAGAAAATGTACAAGATAATTTAAGGATAATCAATGGATATAAAGGAGTTCTTAGTCACCAGCAACTCTTTGATAATAACAGGTTTATTTTATGGCCCTTCCATGATTTCATTAAACCTACCCCACCTATTCTTCCTCCCTTCTCCACATATATTTGTATTTCAGCTTAGAAATCAGACAGGAACAAGAAAAAATTGCATTTTATCAAAACTGGACCTGAGTTCAGCTTTGGGAAAGACTAATTAAAGACAACTTAAAAACCACTAAAAATACAGTTGTTTATTTCAATAAACTTCACATACAAAATACAAAAGAACACAATTTCAAATACATTGATATACTAATTTTTAGTTTTTGTTTTCCTATATCGGGTTCCAACTGTTAAGACAACCTCTATTTGAAAATTCAAGGGACATTTAATACTCCCCCCAAAAAAAAAATCTTTTTTTTTATATTATGCATTGCATACCTCAATAATCCAAATTGTAAGAACTCTTAAAACCAAATAAATCAACTGCATTCTCCTCTAGCATGACTGTTTTGCACTACAAAGCCTGAAACCAGCACTGCAGTAGCTTAATTCTAATACTGGAAATGCAAGTTGCATCAACTTTCAGCGTATAGCTTTATATTTGAGCCTCTTGAAGTATCCAGTCCTCCAAATTAATTTATATCAATGATAACATCATTATTTTGAAGCTCCCTTGGACATCAGGTTATTAGCAGTACTGCATCACATAATAACCACACACAACTATAGCTTCCACATTTATTAGCACATTATGGACAACTGCTATATTTGATTATCTGAGCTGTGAGTATTGTGTGAGGCACATTCAAGGGTACGATACCATGTCCCAAGAAAAAAGATGGTGCATTGGCAGAAAGAGAGACAAATACAAACTTTCACCAGGAATTTGGTTTTTGGGGAGGGAGTAGAGTTGAGAGAGAGAGAGAAATGTAAACATGTATCATACCGAGTGCAAATGGCATAACAATAAACCATGATAGCTTTAAATATTAACAACCATACCTCATCCCTGTCAAAGTTGTCACCGCTGTGAGGATCAAAGAGTACATCACCAGTTGCAAGCTCAAAACAAATGCAAGCAAAGGACCAAAGATCTGCTGATGTAGAATATTTAGAACCTAAGATCACCTCCGGGCACCTATACTGTCTTGTTTGAATATCATTCGTAAACTGTTTGTACGTCCAACAAGCATTTCCAAAGTCCACTAATTTGCACTTCAAGTCTACTGATTGGAGCAGTTTCTTCCTTGTAGAACGGCTCCCCCGTTTATTACCTAGCTTCCCGGATCCAGTAGCCTTTGTTGCATCAGCATCTGATTCCTTACTTCCACTGGCAGAACTACTTGGCAGGTCTCCCACCAAATCCACACTTGATTTTGCATTAAGAGATGACTCCACTGCATCAAACGTTTCAGGATTTGCATCACCTTCAGTAGCAACATCCTTCCCCACACACCCCAGAGCTACATGCTTAGCCTTCCTTCTAACTTTTTTCTTCTGATTTCTTGTCAAACCTCCATTTGAATTCCCATCCAGAGCCTCCAACAGAATCTTATCTTTATTGGGAAGAATGAGAGGAGCGCCTGATTTTCTGGGATCCTTAGAGGGATCTATCATGGACAAGAGCAATATATTCTCTGGTTTCAGATCAGTGTGTATAATAGAGAGCTGTCTGTGCAAGTAATCTAAGCCCACTAATATATGGTAACAGATCTCTTTAACCCTATGAACAGGGACTCCATGATAATCACTATACTTAATAAGGGTCAAAAGATTATCCCCTAAGTACTCAAAAACCATACAAACATGTTGTCCATTTGGGCCCGAATGCTTAAAATGATCCAAGAGCTTTACTACACATTTTTTGTCATCTGGGTCTCCCTCTGCAATTTGTTGTAAGATAGTTATCTCATCCATAGCCGCCTCAGTGTAGTGCTGAGCACTCTTTTGAACCTTCAGAGCTACATAGTGCTGAGGTATTTTTACATATTAATCAGAACGTAAAAAGAAATATCAGAAACATTTCCCAGAAAATTCATGTGATGAACAGATAATACATAATAAAGAAAAGAATATCAGAGGTTTTATGATATTTCAATAAACAAAATCTACAAAGTATAAAGGCATCGTGCTGATTAAATAATCCAGGCTCAGATAACTGAAAGTTCTTATGTCTTCTCAAACATTAACCAATTGAAAAAAAAAATACCATATCTTTTTTATTCTCTTCATCTCATCAGCAACCAGACATAATTGACTTCAAAGAGTGAGAACGATAGACAAACAAATATCTCGAAAAATAAAACAACAAAAGCAGAACCATCTCTATGTCAAGATCAATCAACAATGCATTCCTGCATTATAGATGGAGCAACTACAAAAACAATTAAATTAAAAAACAAAAAGCAAAGCACAATATAATTTGATTTTACAAACAAGTACTAGCACAAATAACAAATAATTAAATTTCATTAAAGCCACAATATCAGAAGAAGAACGAGACACCTACGGTTTTTTGAGTGTCCCAAGCGAGCCAAACGGTGGAGAAATGTCCCCAGCCGAGCTTCGATTGCACAACATAACGGCCGTTTTTGAAGGCGTCACCAATTCTAACGGCATGATATCCACCACGCCTGTAATCCTCGATTCCTTCGTCCTCAGACGTGCAGTCGCTGCTCTCTTCGCTGCTACGATCATCCTCCGGCGGCCTCTCCGCCATCAAATATCGACCAAATTTCAAGTTAGGGTTAGAGTTAAATTACAATAATAGATCGGCTTGCATTTGCAAACACAGAGTCTTTGATTGAAATTGCAATCCTCAAAGTTTGAATTTGATGGAGCGTACAAATCGGGTCCGGATCCTTTTCAAGTTTGGGTGATTTATTACTCACCTGTTACAAATGGTGGTTGAGTGAGGTGTCAGCCTTCAAGCGGATATGTTGGAATGATGAGGATGAACAGATATACTCTTTGGTTAATGCTAATCAAACTCAAAAATTTATTTAATTCCCTCAGGTTGAGGAGAAAATCAAATACATCTCTGACTTTTCAGAAACTATACAAGAGGTACAAGTTTTTAAAATTTTTAAACACCCCCTGATAAAGATGACACAAATTTTCAAAGACAATTCCGCCCCTAATTTGCCCTTATCAAGTGCCCAAACATCATCTTAATAATTTCCACGTCATTTTTATAAATCTTTTTCATGACAAAACTTAAATTATTTTAACTTGTACTAAGAGTTTAAAATCATAACAATCAACACAATCACATTTGTTTTATTGATTGATTAATCATCTTAAATCATCTAGTTATCAAAGTTCGAAAATCGATGAAGAGATACATTTTATATTAAAGGTTTCTTATATTAATACAATTGGGTGTTTAGTGTATGTTATGGTTTACATTAAACCAAATTTGACACATATAATTACATTGATTAGTAAATGTATAACTAATCCAAACAAGGAACATTGATAGACAATCAGGCTCTTAGATATTTAAAAGGTATGAAAGATTATTGAATTTTCTTTGACATTATCAGTAGTTCAATTTCCTTTGTGGGTTATGTTGATTCTTTATGCTAGAGATATGTATAATAGGAATTACAAAGCCTACTACAAGCTATATATTCATAGTTGCAAAAAGTCCAATTAATTGGAGGCCAACTTTAGAACATGTAATAGCATTATCCATCAATGAGGCAAAATGCATAGCAGTAATATAATTAACTAAAAAAACATTATGGTTAAAATAGTTGATGTCGGACATTGGTTTTAAGCAACAAACCCTTAGTTAAAGTATCATTGAGCTATCAAAGAATCAAATATATCATACAAGAACTAAACATATTGATGTGAGATATCACGAGATTAAAGAATTAATTTTTTCAAGTAAGATTTTGTTGGAGAAGGTGTACACTAAAGATAATACATCATTAGGGCTGGATTTGAACCAAACTCATTGAAACTCTAGCTCAATTCGAACGAACCCAAACCAAGCTAAAGCTCAAACGAGCTCTCGCTTTATAGTGTTTAGCTCGTTAAACTTGGAGTTAAAAATTTTAATACAAAACGAAATTATTTTACTAACGAGCTAATTAAAAGTTCGAGCTCAAACCAAACTCTAGTTGGGTTCTTTTAAAATGAGCCGAGCTCGAGCTCGAGCTTAAGCTCAAGCTCAATTCCATATAAATCAAGCTTAAGCGAGCTCGAGTTTGACTTGGCTCGAATCCATTCCTATACATTATATATATTTATGAACGTGGAACCGTTAGAGGAGTTCAAACATTTTTTTAGACTTGGTTCAAATCATTGCATGTTAAATAATAAGGGGTTGGAGCTTAAGTTGGAGATACATGTTTTCAAGTTAAGCTACTCTTCTAAGTGTGCAAATATTTGTCAAGGTGAAAATTGTTAAATAAAAGTGGCTCATATTTAAAAATGTGTCAAACTTAAAATTTTAAGATAGATGGAATAGGTGTTCTATTAAAGTTGAACGATTGTTTCAAAATGATAAAGAATCAGAATATAATTGTTCCAAGCATGGGACAGTTGTTCTAAGTATCATATATATACAAAACGATCATTCTAAGTATTTTGTCATTGCTAGTTCCAAAAATGTTTAAGTTATTCTAAAGAAAAATAAGGTCGTTCTAAGGAGAACAATGTCATTCCAAGTACTAAAATTTGTGGAAGGTAGAACGGGAAGGGGAAAGAGCTCCTTCCATGCAAAACAAGCAAGATTGGAAGCTTGGAACAAGCATTCAATAACTTGGAATGTTCATTCCATTGAGTAGGACTAAAGAGTTTTAGTTAGGATAAAAAAGTATTTTGGATTCTTGATATAAAAGAAACTCTAGGTTTTACAAAATTTTCTCTTTGTTTTGTAATTGATTGCTTTTTTCATATCATTTCTATTGAAGTTATCATGTTATTTAATTCAAATCATTTTCAAGAAGAAATTAACAACAAACATGATACTTCTTAAACTTTGTAAAGTTTTTGAGTTGTGATGCATCATGTATATATATTCATATATATTTTAAGTAATCTTTGATAAGTTCTCTCTTCTACGTAAAACACTGACTAATGACTTAACGAAGTTTGAACACATAAAATAATTGAATTAAAGCATGATTAGATAAACTTTTCCAACAAAGAAAAGGTATTCAGCATTTAGATAATAAAATTTTATATCAAACATGCCATAAGCCATTTTGAAGGTAATGGCTCATTTTCTTCCTCCACTCTATTGGTTGCACACTAATGGGTAAGTTAATTACTTGTCAAAGTGGGTTTGACTTGTTAAACCCTTTTAAGGCTTTTCCTGCTAGGCCTTGATCCATTAGTTCATTGGACTCATTTTGGGCTTGTTGGCCCTATATTTGTGCCTATAGGTCTCTTATGAAAAAAAACTTGCAAACTCGATAATTTATACCTGATAATATATTTATATATTTGAAAACACAAAGCAAAAAACAAAATATGCCACCAACTGTTGTGACATTGCATCACCACTAACAAAGTCTTTAAAAATAATAAAACTATGTGCATAATTTTATATATAAAATAATAATATATCATCATATAATTAATATTATTTATCATTAATTTAAAATTATCAAATTATATGATAATATGTTATTATTTGTACACATAATATTACTTTTTTAAAGGCTAAAAGACTTATTCTCATCTAAGGTTTAGTGAAATCATAAACTCCCACCTGTTTATTTTTAAAAGCCCAAATATCTACTATTTTATTAAAATTCACTGTTACAGTAGCTAAAAATATTTTTTTTTTAAAAATTTATCATATTTTCTCTCTTTAGTTTAAAAATATAACAATTCCCCCTCTCCACCTCCACCCCCCCCCCCCCCCCCCTCTCTCTCCCCCATCACACACACACACACACACACAAAGTTTGAAAATTGATAATTTTTCTCCTAAGGTTTTGAAACCGTCATCACTTTTCAACAAAATTCACCGAATCCGACTGCCTTTGTCCTTAGTCTCTCTCCCTCCCTCCCTCTCCGATGAATTTACCAGTGTCTCTCCCGCCCTTCATAGCAATCTTTGTTAGAGAAAAAGACAATAAATCATCTTCAACTGAGAGACAAAGACATCATCTTTGGGGATTTAAAATTTTCTATCTGATTTATATAAAAATCAATAAAATAATATACATAACTTAGTATACAAATAATGATATATCACTATATGATTGAATATTACTTTATTTCTAATTTAAAACTATCTAATTATATTATAATATATCGTTGTTTATTTATAAAATTGTATATATTGTTTGTATATATATCACTACTCTTTATTAATTGATTTGGTGGTATAATAAAATAATTATAGACACAAGAGATCTAATGTTTTAACCTTATTACAATGGTAAAATACGAAGTATAACATGTTTAATCAATATATTAATTAGACCGATCACATGAAAATTTTGACAATTTATTTCATTATAATATGCAAGCAAAACTTGATTACTCACCCTCTTCAATACTTGCTACATTATCCCTCATTTATTTGAGTCAATGAGATGCATAAAAAATATTAATGGGCACTAGTGGTTGCTAGAGAGTGGGAAAGCAAAGAACTACCACTACTTCCTACTCATTTTATGCATCGATTTTTAGTAATACTTTATATGGAAGAAAAACATATTTATAACAATTGGATATTATCTCTTTATTATTATTTTTCTCGATAAAGCTAGTGTTTTTTGATAATATTCTTTCTACAAATTCTAACATATGGTTGATCGAACTCAAACAACTATAAACAATTCTCTATCGTTTATTTTTCCTACCTCACTTTATTATTTAATGTTCACAACAAAATTAATTTATAAATGTATGAATATACTAGAGAAATATCTGAACAACCTTATACCAAATGAAAAACATGAGTTAATTATAACATAATAATATTAAATAAAACTAACAATATTCATAAAATTTGCTAATTAAGTTTATTAAAGAGTACGTACTTAATTTCTAATCTAAATTAGCTCTAAATGATTAAGATACGTAAACCAAAGTTAACAAGCATAACAACAGCTAGCAGCTAGCCAAGGCTTATGGATAAGAAGACAAAACACCCCAGAAAGGAGATGATGCCGCAGGGTTATTATACTCCTCAACAACATTGAAAACGTAGTTGCATTGTTCCGTATTGTTAATATTTTGATGTTGATTTAATCCTCTTGGCTTGTTTGAGCTTCGCATTGCCAGAGATGTGCTTTCAACTGTTTCTTCTCCCGACACTTCAGTGTACCCAGCAGTGGATACTTGCTTCCTTGTGGCTTGCTCTCTTAGCATACATTTTAACTTCATCACCTACGTAATTAACCATAACAGTTATAAGTTCAGACGATAGCATCAAATATTGCAACTCTTTATAAGCTTTTGATCAGTTCTAAGAGCCCTCCTATTTCAACCTTTTTTATATTGTCGTTCCATTTTCGACCAAATGCAGATCATAAAAGAGGCTGTCTCTCTTGCAGGAAATTGTACAATGTAAAAGTGGGGTCACATTTCATCAAGAGTTATGAACTTTTCAATCTTATGTTTTTGTCACAAGATCTGTCTCTGGCTAGTGTGAAATCTTCATTTGTTTGCTCTTTCGCAAGAAATATGTGCTATCTGATACATCTAAAAGCTATTTTTGGAGACTGAACTTTGAACGAGATATTATAAATATAGTAATATCATGGTGCCAATTTTTATATAAAAATGGATATATATTTGTGTGTGTTATCTTGTAATTGGATATTATGAGAATGACCTTAAGAAAAGTGGGGAAATCAGAAATGATTGTATATGCATAGTGTTGTGCAAGAAATTGCATGAAGAGCTGAGAAAAGGAGCTAAGTTTTGAAACAGTGCAAACCTCTTCTTGGAGCTTCTGCTTCTCTTTGGAGACAGCATCAAACTCTTGTTTAAGAGCATCATAAAGCATCTCAAGCTGCTTGGCCTTCCACCTTGCACGCCTATTTTGGAACCAGACGGCGATTTGTCTAGGCTGAAGTCCAAGCTCCCTGGAGAGCTTCATTTTTCGATCAGGGTCAAGCTTAATCTCCTCTTGGAAACTCCTCTCCAGTGAATCTAGCTGATCGGTTGTCAATCGCTTCTTCTTCTCCTGACTTCCATAGTTGCTCTTGTCCATTCCTGGAATCAACCCCAGTGATTTCTCTGCCATTACTGCATGCTTCATATCCATACCTGAATAAAAAGAAAGCACCCAAACGACAATGATTCATTAGCCTGAAAGAAGGGTTCCAAAATTAGGGAGTAAGAATTTAGGGTCAAATGGTTAACTTCTTCTTTTGAGCTCAAATAACTCTTTTGGGGTATCTCCCAGAAAGCAGAAAAACCAGAATATAACAGCATGAGAGATGTGCTATACACAAGTGTAGTAGTAACAAAGGCTGCTGAAGTTTTCCCCTTGAAGTTTCTTAAAAATTAAACCTTGCAGATTGTAATCAAAGGAATAATGCAAACAGGCAATGACACTTAGTGAATACAACTGAAGTTAAATTACCTGAGTATTGGTCGTAGTTATAGTTGTAGAGGAAGTCAAAAGAAGTTTCGGGTCGAGGAAGAAAGGTTCTTAAGTTGCTATTCCAATCCATGCTTTGGCTTCAAACAAATCAAAAGATGAACAAAGACTTATATAGAGTAGTAAAAATATTGGGATTGGGAGAGAGGAATGGAAAGGACCACGAGGAGAAAGACAAAGATAAGAGGCGTGGGAAGAGGTTGATGAGTAAGGTTGTTGTTAGTGAAGTTGTCTTTTGGGGTGCAATGCAACAAAGTGAAGAGAAACTTGAAGGTTCTTTATACTTCACTTTAAGGGAGCAAGGCAACAGTTAAGTCGAGGAGAAGAAGATGAAGAGAGAGAGTTGTCGGTTGGAAAATGAAATGAGGAATAGTGTGGAATCATAGGTCTCCATCTGGTCCTACCTTTCTTCACTGACACTGTATGCCTTCTTCTTCTCACGCCAACTCTTTTTATGTCAAAGGAGACCATTTCATGCACATTTTTTCCTTTTTTTATCAACTAGCGATAAAATTTTTCATTATCAACTCAAATATATAATTTTAAATTTTTCTCAAGATAAATTATGATTATGATGATTAAAATGTAAGTGAATTACACAAAAAAAGATTTTTAACATGATTCAATATATTACTCGGAAACCTATATATATAGTTATTGTAACATCCTCCTCTAACAGTCATGTTGTTTAAAAAAAAATACCACCTAACTTGACTAATTTGAGCATAGAACACTTAAAATACCTATATCCATGCAACTTATAATTCAAAATGATTGAAATACATTTTTACGCAAGACATGCCAATAATGGCAGTTGGAGTTGGATAAGCAATTTTATGTCCATTGCATAAGGATGATGAGAATGTGAGTGAATTAGATTTAGAGAACTTTTTAACATGGTTTAACTCGCTGTCTGAGAGCTTATATTTATAGATAAGTTATTGATGACTTCGAAAAAGTGTTTTGAGAAAACATGAATAGTATTTACAAGAGGTACTCGCCGAGAAGACCTTGATTTGGAAGAAATCTCTGAGAATTATAATTGTATTTCTTTGAGGGTCTTCTCGCCTATCTTAGGACATTTTTTATGTAATTATCTATGTTGAAGAGTGTTTTATTACTTACTCCTTTAAATTATCTTTTATATTTATGAGATGAAGAAAATGAATTACAATCTTGTCAATCATAATTACAATTTAAATTCAAAAATTAATTTCTATTCCATCATATTGAAGATTTGGTATTAGATCTTGAAGGACAAGATAAAAACGGAATATAAATAATAAATTGCTCTCTCTAAGTGACTCATATCAACTCGTATGTTAAGCCATTCTTCACTATTTTTGTATTGTATTTAATCGCTTCTTTAAATATCGTCCCATAAGTTTGGTGAACAAGAGAGTTTAAATAAAATAAATTTTGTTCGGCAATGTAATAAAAGTTGAGCTAGGTAGAGTTAAAAGAGTTCGAATACAAACATAGGAAGAGTTAAAGAGGTAGAGAAACGAAAACCTGCAACCTCTTTTACGTACAACACCAATAATTTAAGGACAGGAAAAAGAAGAGAAGCCATCCTCCTTCTGTTCTTTCACACTCTTCACTCCATCTTGTAATTAATTAACTTTGAGAATAGCAGAAGAAGAAAGCTGAGTCTTTCTCTCTCTGTGCTTTAGAGGACAACAAGACTGAGCTGCGTACATGATGGGGATAGCTAGCTTTCTAGGTTAACCCAACTCTAACTCAGAAAGCGTGTTCACTCAATGCGGCACAGTTTGTGAGAAATTGTCGAATAGATTGAATATTCAAACATTAATATAGAGCCCGAAATATTTATGATAAAAGATGAAACACAGGTCACTGCTTGGTGTTTTTGCCTGTGATTAACTGCTGCTTCCTTCTGCTGTACGCATTAATTTTACTCCATAAAATTTCTAAAATGTTGATGATACTGATACCGACAGTAACACCTTGAAATATCAATTAAAATCTTCCTAATTAGGGTATGTTTTAGACATATTAGTTTTTTCCACTTACAGTGAAGTCGAGTGTTTTGTTATTTATATTTTTCCGCCATTGATGAAGTGTTCTATTCATCTTTAAAGTTCTTCTCGTACTTAAAGATGGGAAAATATGCCCACAAGATAATTTAGATGATAAAGATGTAAAATATCAAAAGAGAGGATTTAAATTTAAGATTGATTAACATTACATTAAAATTACACTCTTATTTTAACTTATCTAATATGATAATTAATGGAGTTGGTTCGACCCTTTTAATTCTTGGACCCTTTAAACTAAATTTGAGCTAATTAAAAGAGTAATTAGCCCTTTATAGAGGCTTACACAATGATCATAAATTCTGTCACAGTAAATGCCTACAACATTTACAAGAAAGAAGATGATTTTGAATTTTTGTAGGCTTTAATTTGAGTTTAAATATATTGGTGTAGATCGTCAAACCTCAATAACCATGCTCTTTAATGTATCACTTAATTGGTCAGATTTTTTTTTTTAATTTATTATCATTTTTACATATGACTTTACAGTTAGATAATTTACATTTTGTTAGCTGAGAACCCATGCTTAAATGGATGGTCCCTTCCAAGAAGAAGAATTGCTCCCATCAAATTGATAAAACTTTAAATATATTAATCAATTTTATAATTATTATACTAAAATATATATGAGTATATATTTAATATATATTATTATGTGATTGAACGATTTTAAATTAAAAATAAATTAATATTCAATTATGTGATGATACACATAAGTGTATACTTATTTACGGATGCGTATAGTATTACTCATAAAATTATACATGCTAGTGCCCATTTTTCTGTATGAAATTAATGCATGAAATAAGATGATTAATTATATTAAAGTAGTGGATTAAATCATATGGGATCGAATCTTTTAATTTTAATCCTTTACTTAAAATTTTAACTCTAAATTCAATAAAATCTGATGTTGTAAGAGTTGTTGTGGCGGTGACAAAAAAGATAATTAGTGTGAAACTCACCCTCACATCTAATAAGAGGATAAAATATAAACAATAAAAATTTTATATTTCAATTTAAGTCCATATTTTAAATTAAATTGTCTTATTTTCCTATCATATAATTTTAATTTGAAAAGATGGAGTATTCATTTGGATCATTTCTAACTTCTGTAATAAAGTTAAAATTTTGGGTTATATATGGGGGGAAATCGGATTTGTGTTCTTGTTTTGTGATGAAATGAATTGAGCCTGATTCTTTGAACAATTAATAATGTAAAACACAGTAATTAATTAATTAATTACATCACTAGTAGTATTTAAGAGATTAATTACGATTATTAATTTGAATCACATTTTTAGTACATAATTTGAATATACAAATGATGTATTATTATATAATTAGATGAATTTAAATTAAAAAAATACGTATCCAAATTATACACTTAAAAATATATACATATAACATCGCTTTAACATTTACTAATAATTAACAATTATATGTAAGTTGGACCATCCTCTGGTATTGGATCAGTAGCATTACTGTCAGAAAACACTGTTGTTTTCCCCATGAGATCAAAAGGAATCTTGATATATATGTGGATACAAATCCAGGGGGGCAAAGAGCTAGAAGATAAAACTGAGCTCAAGGTTGAAGAAGAATGAGATGGTGAAGAGCATGGTGAAGCAGTGGTCCTGAGTAATTTTACTTGGCAAAGAAAGGCCAAACGACTATTTCCCATCCAAGGTTTAGCGTTTTCTCAAATGTTCCCCCTTTAACTATAGAAACACCAAACACCCACCCATGACCGGTTAGATTTAATAGAACCCTAATGCCTAAAAATTTAATCTCATTTTCCCCCCTAAAAGTTTAAAAACTAACATTTTTTCCCTAAGCTAAGTTTGAAAAGATTGCATTTTCCCCCCTAGGGTTTATTTCCAAACCCTTCTCCGTCGCTTTTTCCGGCGCCATCACCAGCCGTCTTCCCCTTCCAACGGTTTCTTTTCCGCCGACGACCCCTCTCAACTCGACCTCAACGCATCCGATCGATCGATCTCGTCTTCGTCGTCTGGGAAGACGATTTCTCTTCCCAGATGAAGACGACGAGTCGTCTCATCGTCTTGTCTTCGTTTGGGAAGACGTCGTCTTCCCAGACGACGACGATGATTGGGAAGACGAAGAACTTCGTCTTCCCCGACGAAGTTCTTCGTCTTCCACAGCTTCTCCGACTCCGATTGGAAGTCCAAATGGGAGGAAAGAGATCTCTGGAAGGTGAGGATGCTTCGAGAGGGAGAGACCGTCGGCAATGGAGCCGGAGACCGTCGGCAATGGAGCCGGAGACCGTCGGCAATGCTTCGGGAGGGTGAAACTGCGATTTTTTAAAACTTAGGCTGGGGGGAATTTTAGTTTTTAAAGTTTAGGGGGGTAAAATATATTCTATTTTAGTTTATTTTTAATATTCTAGAGAAAATGACGATTTTACCCTTATCACCGTTAGGGTTTTGTTAAATCTAACCAGTCATGGGTGGGTGTTTGGTGTTTCCATAGTTAAAGGGGGGACATTTGAGAAAACGCTAAACCTTGGGTGGGAAATAGTCGTTTGGCCGCAAAGAAACTTCAACTTCTAACATAGTGTGTGTGTATATATATATATACCCCCTTTAGGGTTTTGATGCGACCATTTTTTTTAATCTTGATAGAGTCTCGAATCTAAACCCTCTCATTATAGATTTAACATTTTTTTGTCATTCAAGTTATCCATTAGAGGTATAAACATAGTTATTAGTATTCTACGATATACGATATGTATCATAGGATATAATACAATATAAGCATAAAACAATATATATTATAAAATGTATTGAATTAATATGATACAGTAAATGTATTATACGATATGATACAAATTACTGATATAAATCGATACACTTTTTAAAGAAAATGATGATATAATAAGAGTGTATATGAAAAATCTTAAATTTTCAAATGTATTTATGATATTTTTTAGAATGATAACATGTCAATTAAATTTTTTATTATTATTTTATTTTTAAAAAATTGTATCATATGATACTTAATACATAATATGATATGTGATTCAACAAACATAGGTGCAACGGCGTAATTTTTAGCATTTGAAAAACTTATATCTTGTCTTATTGGACAAAAGGCTCAAGGTAGATGAATTCATTCTTTCTCTTATTGTAGTAATTGAAATGAGCATCTAGCTTTAGCTTTTATTTTTCAAGTATGGAGTGGTCCAGATTGAATAGGTGGTTAGGCAAAACAAAACTTTAAATATTGACCAGCTGCTAGCTAAAATTGAAGGGTTTCCAGGTGTAAATTAATGTATTGAGTCCCAAACTGAGACAGTACTAGTGCCATTTTTTTCAGCCTAGGAAAACTACTTCTTCAAACTTCATCAAAGAATCCTGCTCAACAGACGCCTTCATTTTCTCCACAGCCGGCGCCGATTTGTGGACCATACTCTCTATTTCTCTTTTTAAATCAACCACCTAAGCTCTTCAATGCCAATTCCAATTCATAGAGAAGAAGACTCATTACCCAATATCAAATCAAGTTTAGAGAATGGAGATAATCTTAATGTTAAAGGGGTTTAAGTGGTAATGAGTCAAATTATTAAATGGTACAATTGATTCTGAAAGGTTTAAAAGATTTGTTGTTGAGTGCATGCAATAATTAAGATTTAACAAAGAGTAGATGCAATTAAAGCAGTCAAAAGAAAGTGAAAAGGAAAAAACAGACTAATGGGTAGCCTAGCCTCTTTAATTATTTACTAAACATACAAACACTTCAATTCAATGATGGAGAAGATGCCACTTCACAAATTATAAGCTGGCAGTGGCTGCACCTGCCAAAATTAGTGAATAATAATCATAGGAACAGAAAGCTTCAATTAGCCTCTCTAATTGTTAACCACATTTCAGAAGGAGAAAAACTATCCATGCACACAAATTATATATACTTATTTGTACAAACTGAGATAATAGTTTATGATTTTTTATTTTTTCTCTCGTTTCAAAATCAGTTAATTAGATACTATCACATCAAATTGTAAGAATAAACTTAGAATCCTTTGAGAGAATCCAAGCCCAAATCATCCTTCTTGAGTTATTTGATAAAATTATATGACACAAACCATTCAAAAATCATTCTTCTTCATATTTTATAAAACTAAGCACACCAAGTCTCTCTTCTACATTAAGTTCTAGTGTAAACTTCACCAAAGCAATGAATTAAGATAAACATCCATTATCTATCAGATTCACTGTCATACCGCTGGAGAGAGAGAGAGAGAGTACAGAACAACTTGCTATATATCATTAAACAAAAAGAAAATTTAAGTTGTATGATACTGCTTTTAGTAAAGTTTTAAGAATGATAAGTTACAAATTGCTTAACAAAAGCACCAACCCCTCCAAGGGAAAAACAAAAGAGTATAACCAAAGCCAATATACTAGTATAAATGAAACAAAACTAAATCATAATGCACAGGAGTCACCTAATTGATAAAATCTTTCCTTTTCCACTCTTTCAAACGACTGGGGGTGATAAACACGGAATCTACACAAAGCCCACCTTTCGAGTGTGTGCAATCAATCTGTTTCATTGAGAACCTAACTTCTGTTGCTGGTTTTGAGTCGGTGACAATGAATTCACCAACGTTATACTCAATCCAGCATCCACGCTTATGGTTGCCATTTGCATCATCTTGTTCAGTGTCATCTAAATAACATTTACATGATGCTTGCTGACCATCTGAAGTAGACAACTCTAATTTTACAGGCTTTATATCCCAACCATGGGTGTGCTCAAAATTACACACTCGCCGTCCCAACCTTTTGGAAAATTTTCCAAGATGAAGCCTGAATGACAGAGTATAGACATCAGGAGGAAAATGGAACTTCACTATCCCATCTACCTCAAACCACCATATCTGTTGCAAGTAGGCCACAACATGGAATCTGACCAAAACAAAAAAGAGCAAAAGGGCAGGCAAACCATCAAAATCCGTAGGGCAGTACGCTATATCAACACAAAATTGACAGATTAAGAGCGAAAGCAAGCCTATTTTTCTTTAACCAGGGCAAGTTTTGTACAAAGCTAAGTTAGAAAGTAATGATAAAATTAATGCAAATGAGCAACTGAACCATATCTTCTCTAACTTTTGAGTGGTTATGAACCAAAAAGGACAGTCAAACTCCAAGCAAATAGAACATATCCACAATTCAATTTGACATGCTACCATGAGGCCCAAATTGCAGAGTGGGAAAATTAAAAGGAATTCCAAACTAGATGAGCATTAGCAGGGATCCTATGGAGACAAACCATGACACCTATCATGATGTATCTACTGAGATCAGAAAGTTCAAAGCCATCAAGTCAAACAGACTTAACGAAAGAGATAAATAGCATCTACATCTGTAAATTCATTTATAATGGAAAAAGGTCCACATGAGAAAAATATACAATTTCTTCCCATGTCCCTCATTAATCAAAGTTGCCTATTGATGAGAAGGTTATGATAAATGCAATACAACATTGCAAGACGATTTAACATTGCAATCATAGAGTTTCAAAGTGCTATAACTGCATATTACTAATGACACTTATATTGGAAGTGTTGCAGACATAACTAATACTCTCAGAAAGAAACATAGAACATCATTCAAGAATTCTATGCAACCACTAACCTTCCCCTTCCTAAAAAAGAACAAGAAAAATGAATGCTTGGACCAGCCATATTCCTACTATTAAGAATTGAAATCTCCTAATACAGTATCAACATAAAATAATTTATTAACCATTAATTTTGGTTGATAATAAGGAAAGATTAACCAGATGGAGAATTTGTAGGATATGGAAAAGATATTTAAAAGGTAAAAGAAAGAAACACAATCCCAGAAAGTTGTAGGTAGAAAATTTACACAAAAGGCAGTTGCCATACAGCCTTAAATTCAAAAGCAACCAGTGAAATCCAATAAAGAGAAAGAAGAAAACAAAAGCATCAATAAACATCAAAGAGTAAAGCGAACTAAGAACATAATTCATGAGAAAACGCAATGGTTTTTGGTCCCATGATAGCCATAGGTATTGAACAGCAAACAGAGGAACCATATGTAATTGCCTATCAAAAATTTAGAAATGGAATAACCTTCACAACAATCAGTCCCGCTCCTCCCTCCAGCATTAGCTTATCTACAAAATATGGCATAAAAATACCACATAGCACATAATTCAATCTCCAATTTCAATTCTCTACATTCCAAAAAAAATAAAATAAAATAAGATTTTCTCAATCTTCAGCCCACATAAGAAACTCAAAAATAGACCCTAGAACACGCCATAAACATGACTTGAATCATAATAAGATTAACAAGGTTTCTCGATCTAAGGATGACCAATTAAATTCAAATAAGAATGCACTAAGTTCTGAAGTCATAGCTCTCTTCTATGTCAAACACTTACTAATGACTCTCAACACAGGAAAACAAGTGAATTCAAGCAAGATTAGAGAAACTTTTCTAGCAGAAAAAACGTATTCAAGATTTACATAATAAAAACAATTTAGTTCATATGTATTGGAAAATCAGAATATAAATAAAATCCATTTTTTCCAGCACAGATTAAAGAAAGAAAGTCTCCGAAGAGAACATATCTGCCTTGGTAAGACAACAAAATTGATTCACTAATAGAAGAATATAAAAGCTAGGCACTCTGTTAAAGGAGTGGAACTACAGATCAATAACTTATAATAAGAAAAATGGTAGGAAATTAGACACGCACATAGCCCACTCTACTTAAGCAAAAGTTTCATATAGAATGAAGAAAAGGTATCAGAATTTAAGAACAACAAAGGGATAGATGTGATTAGGCCATGACCAGCTAAATTAAAAGGTTCATGGCAGCATAGTTTAACAGCACCTGAGGTCATTACCATTTAATGCACAACTTGGTCTGGTTAGAAAGACTTGAGCAGGATTGGACTAGGTCATACTGTAGCTAAAGGGTTCACAACCTTGTATTTACACCCAATGCAATTGGAGAAGATACGAATTCTCCAGGGCAAACTAAATGAATAAAATTTGAAAACACCACATGAATTTACATTCTGAATTTGACCATACAAAGTTCACTTCTACTCAAGAATGCATGGGATAAACTCAATGATTGTATGAAAAAACAATAAAAGCTACTCAGTTAGTTTCAAGCCAAATAAATGCTTCAGGCTGTCAATAAGGTAATATTAAAATAAGATGCACTCACATATTATTCTCACACATTCCTTCAGCTTGCTCATATTCAAAATTCTGAAGTACACATATACACATTCTAAAGGAAGAGAAGTTGATGCAGTTTGTGAGTGGCTAAAAGAAACCAAGAAAACAGCTGAGAGTAAAGTTTAATGCATGGTACACAAATATGTAGCATCAGAAAGGCAGTTAATTACATGAAACTCATCAATATAGGAGAAGTTGAAGATAACTTAAAATGATGAATGACACCAAATGATAAAAAATGCAAACAAAGAGAGAAAGCCTATGAATTTGCAGCCACTGAAGCTATCTTTCACAAGTTGGTTCCATTAAGAAGCACAGAAATTGCACTAAACAGGTTCACCTAAAAGAATAGAAATAGTATCCCAAGTTCAAACACCGACTAAATACAGCTCATCAGATATTACAACTTTCAAATTTCCAAAATTTGAAGAGAATTAAGATGCACAGAAAATGCATTTAACAGGTTCACCTTAAAGAGAGGAAATAGTAACCTAAGTTCAAACACCAAGAAATTACAGCTCATCCAGATTTACCAACTTTCCTAAAATTTGAAGAGAAGTAAATAAAACCAAAGAGGGATATTTAATGAGCACTACATCTACACCAACATTCAGAGCCGTCAACAGCATAAAATATAAAAGTTGACCCCATAATTCAATTGTAGCTTTACTAACATAACATAAACTAACGCTATATTGCCTTTTGTAATTAGATACCAAATCAATTGACAATTTAGTGAACATGGTTTCAACTGTATAATGATTTCATTGCCATATCAAGCTTATGACACATTCAATAAACTAAAGCTTAAACAGTTAAAATCTAACCTAGATTCTTCAGTAGGAATCCAATTCCAATATCTCCGATCTTCAATTCCAGTTATGGCCATTGCTTTTGCTGATATTGACATACAAACTCTTCCAGTAACTCTATCTATCCACACTTCCTGCAAAAATAAAACCAAATAAAATTCACAAAACCCTAATTTTCACCGCTTAAAAGAACCCAAAAATTCAACACTTTCACGAAACCGTTCATTACGGCGCCAGAACTAACAAAGCCAGAAACTCAAAACCCCAATTTTTCCCAAAAATTGTTCAAAAAAAATCTAACCTTATTTCCATCATCAAAGGGAACGGGACGAGAGAGGAGGGAAAAAATGTCCTTTTTAGACAAATTTTGATAGCGTTCAGGAGGCATAAAATGGAGCAGATCTTGATAATTAGGCGGAAGCTTCTTTTCCCAAACGGCATCGGACGACGCCGCACCACGAAAAGCGCGGTTTAATCGAGCAAGATTACAAATCTCGGGTGGAGTCAAGTACAAAAAGACGCAGGCCACGCAGCTCTCCGGTATGTCCCCCAGTCCCGGACCCATGGTCGCACCGTTAAGGTTCGATAGCGATGCGCCCATGTCTCTGTTGGTTGTTGTTGTTGCAACTTTAGCTTGGGTCGTTATGGCTGTGTTTTGTGTCGTTGGTTTTGTCAAGTCATGATTATGCTGTTGAAGAGAGAGTGAAGTAAGAGGAGGAGAGAAAGGATGTTCCGTTAGGAAGAAAGTAAGACTGTTTCGTCATGTCTCATCTTTCCCTTTATTTTTTTCCTTTTGGGTTTTTCCAGGAAAGTCTTCGAGAAAATGAGGGAGATTTTTTCTTTTTTTTTACAGGTAAGTGAGAAATTTTTTTATTTACAATTTTTTACATTAAATATTTTGTCGATTATTAACTTTAACCAATGCGTTAAAGGACAAGAATCTGGTAAGGGTAAAAGTCTCTTTGCATTTTTAGACAAGTTGAATTTTAGTAGGCCAAAGGTCTTTTTCCCACCCAAGGTTTGTTGAACACTCTCTTGATCATTAATTTTAAAAAAGTTAAATAATTACCGTTATGGTTAAAAGTAAAAATATTCCTTGGTTATAAATATTAAAAGAATTTTTTTAAACCCAAATATTAAAAGTAAAAAAACTAAAAATATCATTTGCTCTTTTAATTTAAAAATTTAACTATTTTTTCATTTAAATTTGAAAAATGATTATTTTCTTTTTAAAGTTTATCTCTTGTTGACATCTTTGATGAAGACAACAAGAGAAAAGAAGAGAAGAAGATGTCGACAAGAAAAGAAAAGATCTAAAAAGACAAATCAATGGTTGAGAAGAAGATATCATCAGAGAAAAGTAGAAAAAAATTTAAAAGAAAAATATTACTTTTTAAAATTTTGATAGAAAAAAATGTTTAAAATGTGATAAATTTTTAGTTTTTTAATATATTTAGATAAATGACATTTTACTTATAATTCTAATAATATATTTTTAATAAAATGGTGGATATTTGAGTTTTTGAAAGTTAGTGGATGAGTGTTGGAATTTCACCAAACTTTGGGTGGGAACAAGTGTTTTGGCATTTTAGGTATTATTTTGTTATTATTGTTAGTTTGAATTCAAATGCATCCGACCCTACCCGGAAATTTCTTCCAATCTTAGTGATGACAACTTATACTTAACTTGGCTAGCACCTAGTTTACTTGCCAGTCTTATGCTCTACTTTGCCACAAGCTAAAGAAAGTAATTCCACTTAGATTCTGCTTTTATTAAAAGAACTATATTCTAAAATTTTTGAAAATTATGTAATTTGAACCATACCCAAACTTTCCCTTAATCAAATTTCCTTATTGTTACAAAACCCCTTAAACAAAAATAATCTATGTTATTTTTTAATAGAGGAAGATTATATGTAATTATAAAATTAACGCATCATCATAAATTACTAAATTAGTAAGTGCACGTAATTTTACTTTTTATTGTTTGCTCGTACTATGAGTACGGATATGAGTATCAATAATAATGTGTTATTATTTTATTTTTAATTTAAAATCACTTAATTATATAGTAATATATTATCATTGACATTTGAATTGATATAATTATATATGATTTTATTATGATTTTTGAAATTTTGGGTATGCTTTAAATGAAATGAATTATATATGAAATCAACACTAAATTTTAAACAAAATATTTTAATTTTTAAAATTTAAAAAAAAAAAATCTATTGGTGGTTATAGAAGAATACTTTCGAATTTTTGTTTTATTTTAACTAATATCTAGAAAAGAAAAAAAAAAACCTCTATAAATGATTTTTTAGGTAAAAGTATGGTTAGATTTGGGTTGGAATTTCTTGAAGGTCTCCTAGAAAGTAAAGATGTTTAGCTGTGCTTTATCGGTCCTTTGAAATGTTTTTCGTTTCAATAAAATTATGTGTATCCACTTTGAATACACAAATGTATACACATTTATATGTGTCATCATGTGATTAAATGATTTTGAATTAAAAATAAAACAATAACCAATCATATGATGACACATATGAGTGTGTATATATTTGTGTACTGAAAGCGGGTACACATAGTATTGCTCTTTTCGTTTTCATTGACAAATGGGAAGACATCTTGAATCATCTTTCAACCCTTATTTCAGTCTAACTTTTTTACTGTGTTTTTACCCCAATTCCATTCCAATCAATTCAGAGGTCAAAAGTGAGGACAAATATGGTAAACTACTCATGTTTAAGCCCTCCACAGTCTTCTAATTTTTCGAGGAGTAATATTATATATACATATTTTTTTTATATAATTTATATATATAAATAATATATTATTATATGATTAGGTGTTATTTTATTTTTAATTCAAAATTATCTAATTATATAATGAGAAATTATTTATATACTTAAATTATATAAAATATATATGTATATAATTATATATTTAAAATCGATACATATAATATTACTTTTCTTAGAATATGGCATATAATATACATCGAAAAAAAAAAAAAAAAGGATGAATTGGTTCAAAGTAAGTCCCATATTCAAACGTACATGCCTCTTGCTTTAGAAAATCAGTTGGCTTCTTCAACTTTGCTTTCTCTACGACTATGATTTGCTAATTGGGTTGTAAATATTTTATCTTTTAGAAAGCTAATAAATTTGTCGAAATACGGCCTAGCCTAAAAAAACATAAGGTCAAGTGAGAAAGATTAACAATTTGGGGTTGTTTGGTTATGAGTTTTAAAGATTATCTTGGTAATCTATCTTTTATTCTCTTGTTTGGTTTGTCAATAATAAAATATTATAGCAATCTTTTATTACCTATGCTGATGTGAGAGGTAATGTAGGTGGTAATCTGATTACCACTTTTACCTTAAGTATTTAAAGATTACCAAGGTACTCTTAATTTTATTATAATTATATTAGTATTTATTAATTTTTTGAGACAAAAATAAATTTAATTTTAATTAATATGATAAATAATATGAAAAATATTTAAAAATAACTATATTCAAGGGCATTTAAGTAAAATAATTTACGGGTAATTTTTTATTACCTTTAACCAAACACAATAATTATTTATACTTATCAAATTTTATCAAACATAATAATCATTTATACCCAGTAATCTTTTAAGTAATCTATCTTCAAGGTAATATTTCTATTTTAGTAATAAAACATTACCCAAACCAAACGCCTCCTTTATGCCAAAATTTATTTCTCTCTTTGTATACTTAGAATTCACATCTTTATTTTCTTTTTTACTTTGATAAAACATATTTCCAAAAAATAAGATCATGGTGTGTTGAATTCGATTCGACACAACCCACTGTCATGTTTGTATTATATTAACAATAGTCTGAATACATCTAAACTATTAAACTAAGAAGATGAACAGTGACAATAACAAATGTGTTTAGATTTTTTTTTTATAACAAAAAACTTCATTTAAGTTAAATCACTTATTTAGGATTAAATCGATCATGCCAAATTAAGAATTTGGTACTAACAGTCTTAATAGAGGATAAACATTTTTAGATAGTTGGATAATGGCCTTGCTTGATTTTTAACTTTTTACGGATAATTGCTTACAACAAAGGTAATTATTTATAGATAGAAGACTTGGGTTCGAATTTATGTCATACTTATGAAATATTAAAAAAATTATATATCAAAAAAATTAATTAAACATTTTTTAAATAAAAAATTGAATAAAATGACATTTTATTTAAATTGATTAACAGTTAACTACAAAGACTTTTGAAGAATTACAAAGGGGAGGAATTAAGAATACAGTCGAACGTCTGCCCGTGGCGATGTCATTAGGAGATTTGCAAGAGAAAAGATTTCAAAACAAAAATTTCTAACCATGAAGATACTGCGTGAGGGAGTTCATCTAGATAGATCTAGTCCTTATGCAAAGTGAGGTTAGAAGAAAGAGGAGAAAAGAAGTGGAAACCAAGGCGAATTTGCTTTTTATGTGCACTAAGAAGCACAAGTTACCAACAAGGGAGCCGAGTAAATGTAGACTTAGGGCATCTCATAACTTTTATCAATCGGTAAAATAGAAGTTGGTGCCTTGAAGATAGAGAAACCGATGAACGAAGACTTAGTGAATGATGATTGTCATCAATGATTTAAAAATCAGACTGGATCGATTGATTCAACCAATTGAATCAGGAACCAGTTTCAAGTCTTATCTAGTTAATATAAAAAATTAGTTTTATTATTGACTCAATCAAATCCGATCAAAATCTAGATTTGACTTTTGAATTTTTTTAAATTTTAATTATTTTTAAGTAATTTGATTATTTTTTATTAATTAAATAAATTTCTAAAGGTTTATAAGGAAAAATAAGTTCAAAAATAAAATTAAAAAAATATCTTATATCCATTGAAACGTCTTCTATAGACAATAATTTATAGAATTATTACTGTTATTTATATCATGAGATTGAGACTTTTTTATTTTAACTGTTTCATCGAAATTAAATAAATAATTATTACTCCTTAAAAAAGATATAATCTAATCTCCGTAGGTGTGAGTATTTTGATTAATTTTATTTTTTATAAATTTTTAAACAAAATATATTCATTATAATTTGATAATAAATTGAACCGGTTAATTCTCTGGTTAAATTATGAATTAGTAAGACAATCAGTTTAATTATCGGTCTGATTTTAAAAACATTGATTATCATCATAAAAAACTTAGAGAATGTTGAGCGCGAGGTAATATTTAATTAATATATTTTATTATTGATATTATTTTATTTAGTTTGTCAAATAATAAAATATTTCAATAATATTTACTACCTCCAATTTAAAAGTGTTTATACATAACATTATTTTTAAAAATTAATAAGGGAATCTTAATTTTTTTTACAATTTGATTCTTACTAAATTTTTAAATAAAAAACTATCATTTTCAAATAAAATAATAAATAACATTTAAAATATATATATATATTCACAATAAGATCATAACTTGAATAAATAATTTTATTAATAAATTTTATAATTTGATAACATAATACTGATATATGTCATGTTAGTTTAATTAAACATAATACTAATTTATATATATCAATTTTACTATATATAATAATAATAATTTATACTTAGTAATTTTTTTAAATAATTATATATATAGTAGTTTTTTTATTTTAATAATAAATTCTTTCTTAAAACCTAACCACTTTTTAAAGTAATAATTTTTTTATCAAGCAAGTTGCGGCCCACAGAAAATGTGAATTACTTAGATTTAGAATGTCTCTGTGGCTAGTAGTTGAAGCAAAAAATAATGTTGGGGAGGATTGAACAAAAAGAGTTGATGAATAAAGGAAACAAAATCAAAACAAATTTATTTAGGAACTAAATCTTTGGGGATGCAATATGCCAAAGTTGAAATATTACCTAATAGATGATATTGTAGCTTTATATATAAATTTATATAAAAGGCCCAAGGGGCAGTCTACCCTCTTTTATGCCCATGAATTTGTATTCAAAATTAAGTAAATATATTTAAGTTATCATAGTTTATATATATATTAAAAGAGTATTATTATGTACATAAATAATATACGTAATTTTGTATACAAACGATAATATATTATCATGTGATTGGATAGTTTTAAATTAGAGATAAAATAACACTCAACTATACGGTGACATGTCATTGATTATGTATAAAATTATGCACGTTATTTGTATACATAATTTTATTGATATTAAAATTAATTAATTCAACTCAAATTCTTGAATTATATCTTAGTTCTCCAAATATATTATAATTGTTAAATTATAAACAAAATAATTTTAAAAAAAAAGTTTTGAATGTTGAATATAATATAATTTTAAATGTGTGGTTAAAAGATGAATAAAATGAAATCAATGGGCCTTGATATTGTAGAGAACATTGTTTGATCATAAATGCAAGCTAATGCTACTCATTAATCAATCAATTAAGGCCAAAACACTATTTACCACCCAAGGTTTGTTGAACTGACACTGTCACCCTTTAAGTTACAAAAAGTCATATTTACACCCTCATTCACTTCCATTTGTTATTTCGTTAAGTGAAAAGACAAGAATATCATTTTGCATAAAATTCCCAATTATATTTTTCTTTTCAAAATGATATATATTTGAGAGATAAACTATAAACTTTGAAAATATTCAAGATATTAATGATTTCTTTGGATATTTTTGAAAATTTGAAAAAAGTTTAGAGGTGTTATTGAAAATTTTCAAAATTTAAATATATTATTCAATAGTTTAAAAAATAACAATTATAACTTAAAAAACTAAATAAAATCACAATATTTTAAGATGAGCTAGAGTTCTAATATCTTTTGGGTCTAAGTATAAATTTATAGAATGTAAAAATATATTGATCTTAATTTCAATAAAAGGACGAAACAATTATTTGTAAGAAATCTAAACAAAATTTACTAACAGATATAAAAAATAAATAAAAATAATAAGAATTTGTCGTTTCATCAAACCTTGGGCGGAAAATAGTCATTTGGCCATTAATTTAATCTTAAACAAAGCCAATTTGTTCCAACTTTAGTAGAATCTCTCCATCACAATCATTCCTTGCTTCAATAACATTTTCATACTCAACCTTTCAATTTGTTCCAACTAAAAATTGCATTAAATTTTTAAGTTCAAAATTTAAGTGAAATAGATCCCAATAAACAACAAATCTCAAAATAAGTGTTCCTTCGCCATTAAATTATTATAATTAACCCTCGATCGTATTATTTCATATATATTCATTAATAAACTAAATTTAATATGATCCACAAGTTTGATATTATTTACATTATGTCCATATTTGTACTCGTCGCACATTTTAACTTCAACCCTTTCACAAATTAAAATCACTCAAATACATTTCAATTTTTTTTTTATATAAATATACTTAAAGAGTATTTAATTTAAAAAAGGTTACAATTATTCAAGTTAATCTATGTGCTCGCTGATGGAGCTACCGTGCCTAGAATCGAGGCCCAATATAGGCCCATGATGGGCTTTGACTATTAAAAATGAGGTAAATAAACTTAGGATGAACTAATTTTAGAGGTTGCGAATGTTATTTGAAATATCTATTCATATAATAATATATTATTATTTATAATTTTATGTATAAATTTTTTTAATAAAAAAATTTATTTGAATTAAATTGTCATATTAAACAATAATCAACTACACCTAACATAAATTTTATATATAAATTTATGTTTAATATTTGTATATATAATTTTATTAATTAAAAAAATGACTTATTGATGTATAACAAAAGTATGTATACAATAATAATGTATCATTATATTATTAAATATTATTTTATTTTTAATTTTTAACTATTTAATTATATAATGATCATCATTATTTATACATATAACATTAATTATTATCGTAACTAAGGGGGCATTTGGTTGAATATTTATAAAAATTACTCTGATAATTTATCTTTTATTTATTTACATTATTTTGTTTGATTTATAAATAATAAAAGATTTCGATAATCTTCTATTATTAATAGTGATGTGTCAGATAATATAAAAAAAACTTAATTATCACATCTATATTAGGTATTAAAATATTACCAATATAATTTAGATTTATAATAATTATTTATACTTACCTATTTTTATTAAATTTATTTAATTAAAATAATAATTTATATATAATATTTTTCAACTTAAATAATCATCATAATTTAATAATAAAACCTTTTTCAAATTCAACACCCAAACGTTAAAAAAAAAAAACATGATGAAATATGGAGCCTCCCTTTGTTTTCGCAAAACCAGTGGGTTTTGCATCCACAAACCAAAACCAAAACCAAGACCAAAACCATGGGCAGAGTGGATTCTTTCCAAACAAAAACCTACGTGCCTTAACAAAACCGGCTGCTAAGCTCTCTGTATATACTTTCTACCTACCCCTTCTTCTATCTCTATCACTTGTTCTGACCTTTCAAATCTTCTACAACAAGCTATAATCTTCCTCTTCCTGTTTCTGCTGCTTTTCTTGGGTACGTTTTGTTTTCATATCTGCTTCTTGTTTCTAAGAATTTCGTTGTTTTATGATTAGAATTGGAAAGATTAAAGCTGGTAAAAAAGCATTGTTTTTTTTGTAGAATTAGTTGTGTTTTAGTTTGATGGAACCAAATGGTTTAAATGTTGGGTTGTTTTCTGGTATTGCTTCAGGAATGCTGGGGCTAGAAATGCCATTACACCCTCAACAAAACTCTCAAAAGCCGCAAATTCAGAACCCACAAAACCCTCAAAAGCCTCAAATTCAAAACCCACAAAACCCTCACAATTTACACAATCAATCTCCAATGCTTGTTGGTTATTCTCATTCTCAACATCATGACACTGATCACCACCACCACCACTCACAATCACAATCCCAATCCCACCAATCTGCGAAACAACATGGCTATTTGTTTACGCCAAAGCCAAAACAGCAACTTTCACCTTTCAGTGATGATGATGAACTTGGATTTGCCCCGGATGACGGTGCTGGAGATGGCAAGAGAAAGGCATCTCCTTGGCAGAGAATGAAGTGGACTGATGGCATGGTTAGGCTTCTTATAATGGCTGTTTATTATATTGGTGATGAAGCTGGATCCGAAGGGAATGATAAGAAAAAGACTGGAGCTTTACTGCAGAAG
The DNA here is from genome assembly GCF_011075055.1 of Mangifera indica. Classification (NCBI taxonomy): domain Eukaryota; kingdom Viridiplantae; phylum Streptophyta; class Magnoliopsida; order Sapindales; family Anacardiaceae; genus Mangifera; species Mangifera indica. The sequence continues at coordinate 4,081,757 of NC_058137.1, forward strand.
AAAGGGAAATGGAAATCAGTGTCGATGGCTATGATGGAGAAGGGGTTTTATGTGTCTCCTCAACAATGTGAGGATAAATTTAATGACTTGAATAAGAGGTACAAAAGGGTTAATGAAATTCTTGGTAAGGGAACTGCTTGCCGTGTTGTGGAGAATCAGAGTTTGCTGGATAATATGGATTTGTCGCCGAAAATGAAGGAGGAGGTTAAGAAGTTGCTTAATTCTAAGCATTTGTTTTTCAGGGAAATGTGTGCTTATCATAATAGTTGTAATCATGGTAGTGGTACTAGTGGAGCTACTGGTACCAATCAGTCACCAGAGCTAAGCACGGACATGTCTCAGGTTCAGCATCAACAGTCACAACAGCAACGATGCTTGCATTCATCAGAAAATGCCCATAGTGGGGCTTCTGCAAGTAGAATGGAAATAGAAGGGCCAAAAATGGTGAACGTGGGAAGTGAAGAAGAGGATGAGGATGAGGATGACAGTGATGATGAGGATGACAATGATGAGGATGATGAGGCAGTAGAAGGGACTTCAAGGGGCCCAAATGGGCATGGGCAAGAAGACGACGATGAGAACGATGATAAACCATCTGAAAATAGGGGTAGAAAAGGTGTTTTTTCTGCCCAATTGACACCGTTGATGCAGCAGTTGAATGGTGAATTGATGAGTGTGATTCAAGATGGAGCCAAGAGTGCATGGGAGAAGAAGCAGTGGATGAAGATGAGGTTACTACAACTGGAGGAGCAGCAAGTTAATTATGAATACCATGCTCTGCAGCTTGAGAAGCAAAGGTTAAAGTGGGTGAAGTTTAGCTCCAAGAAGGAGAGGGAAATGGAGAGAGCAAAGATTGAAAACGAGCGAAGGCGGCTTGAGAATGAAAGAATGGTGCTCCTTCTTAGGCAGAAGGAGCTTGAGTTGCTGGATCACCATCATTCTCATCAACAACAACAGCACTCATCAAACAAGAGGAGTGACCCATCTTCCATTACTGGATAAATTTGTACAATATATATAGATCACATTACATAGGCTTGTTCTCTCAAATCATGTTTATTAGATTTTGCATTTCTATGTGAATCAATTATGTTCCCTTTCTAATAATTATTTTAGTGTTCATTTAGCTTGGAGAATAAGCTGATAATGAAGTTCCAACATTGTCAAGGGAAAGGAAATTTGAGAGGCATTGATGCTGTATTGAGCATTAGATAAATCTATGAAGTCATGTTGTTAGTTCGGTAATGGCGTTAAAATGGTTGAGCATTAGCTACAATTGGCGGTGGTAAGTGCCCAAGTTTAAAACTCTTTTAGGCGGATAACCAGGTAATATGAAAGAGTCTGGATGTGTGGATTTTGGGTCTATACTCATAAATGAAACATTATTATTAACATAGATTATTTAAAAAATTATTGCGTATAAGTTTGTATGGTAACAAATTATGAAATATTATCATAAAGTTATTTGTTCTATTTTAAAAATATTTTTTATATTAATAAGATATTAAAATTTCTTCATAGAACGGCTTCAGGAGTCAGGACCATCATAGGGAGCATGCAAAAATTAAACAGAAATGGAACGCATGCACGCCTGATGGGACTCGAACCCACAATCGTCTGATTAGAAGTCAGACGCCTTATCCATTAGGCCACAGGCGCTCGTTGTTGATTCGGTGAAATAGATAAATTATATTCATATGTAAATCATGTATCCCCAATCCCATTACCATGGGGTATTGAAGTACCCGTACGGCTTTTTACATTTTTTCGGAAAGCAAATTATAAGCTTGACGAGTACCTAGTAATTCTAACCGTAAAGGATGTTTACTTTTTTCGGCATTTGGGAATGAAAGTGAGAGTGGTCCAAATCAAACTAATTCAATTTGAATTTATTTACTTTAAATATGAATTAAATTTAAATTAATAGGTTACGCTTATTTTATAATCGAATTGAATTTGAATTAATACGTTAGACTTATTTTGTAATCGAATTGAATTCATAATATAAAGAATTTAGCTTAGTTTGACTCGTGAATTAGATAGATGATTCGATTTGATTTAAATTTGACTGGTGACTCAATTCGAATTATATTAAATAATTATTAAACGAAGTCTCTTTGTCAATAAGCCACGAATATGAGTCATACATCTAAACTTTGAATTTGAACTATAAATTCAAACCAAACTATAATCATATTTAATGTTGACTCGACAGATTCGAATCAAACTCAAACAAAAGAATACTTAAACTCGATTTGATTCGTATTTACCCCTAAGTCAAAGTAATGCATAAAAACTAAAGCACATCATTAATTTTCATAATATTTACGCATGAATTAATTTACAACAACAAACAAAATAAAAGTTTAAACAAAATGTTTGTAAAATATCATACCCTTATATGAAATTTAGTATTTACTTGCTAGAAATGGAAACTATTATGTGCATCACATAGGGCTGGATTCGAGCCGAGCCAGCTCGAGCTCGGCTCGGCTCGGTTCGAGCCCGAAACGAGTCGGGCTCTGCTTGGCTCGATCGAGCTCGAGCTGGTTCGGCTTGGCAGGGCATATTTTTTTAAAAATTTTTTAAAATTTTTTTATACAAAACGACGTCTTTTTGATCCATATATATACACAAAATGATGTCGTTTTGATATGAAAAACGAACCAAATCGAGCTAAAAACGAGTCGAACTCGAGCCGAGCAGAGTTCAGCTCGAGTCGAGCTCGAGCCGAACTCGAGCCGCCCCTAAATAAAGCGAGCCTAGCCCGAGCTGGCTGCGAGCCGAGCTCGGCTCGGCTTGAATCCAGCCCTAGCATCACATATAATTAAGGAAATATCAAAATTTGAAACTCTTTGCACATGAAAATTATTAATGACACCCATTATATGGAGTACAAATTCCCGTGTAAACCATGTATACCTGAAGATTATTATTAACCCCCCTATCTTGATCACACCTACTTAATTACACCCCCATATAGATCACACATATAGATAACACAAATGTTAAGTAAATAGAGTAATATTATATATATTCACCTTAAATACACAAATTAATTAATATATATTTATATGTCTCATTACGTAATTAAAAATTTTTAATTTTTAATTTAAAATCATCTAATTATATTATAATATTTATTAAATATATATTTATTTATGTATTCAAAATACGTACATATAATTTTATTGCAACAGATATCACTAAACTCTAAACCTTTTAAGAGTTGGTCTTGGTCATACACCTATAACCTCCCTCAGATTAATACATTTTAATTAATTACTCTTAAATTTAACATTAAAAAATGACAATAACTAACAAAAAAGTGTCAAATTTATAGTTAATATGATCTTTCAAGGTAATCTTATTGCACTGGAGATAACGGCCTACGCTTTGAGCAAACCGGCAAACTATTGTGTTTCCGCAATTACATTCAAAGACCTCAGACTTCAGAAGTGTGCCAAATACATTTGACTCAAAGAAGAGTCCAAAATCTAAAGTCTTATGCTTTGCTACAAGACTTAACGATTTTGGATGAGGTTGAGCTTTGCAACAGTAGATCAACATAAAAAACGAAGTAATAATATATATATAAACAATAATATATTATTATATGATTAGATAGTTAAAAATTAAAAATAAAATAATATCTAATCACATTATAACACGTCGTTGTTTGTGCATAAGATTATATACATAATTTTATTGAAAAAAATATACCACATGAAAGCCATATGCTTTACTATAAATACCAACAAACAAACTTATAAAATCCTTTTGTGAATATTTATTTCAATTACCAGTGTATTTTCTCAATACGTTTCAATCATAAACTTACCCAAAAAACCTGGAGATATACCTCACAGGTGCTGCCAACATAGTCAAACACCACTGCCTTCAAAATTTTGAGGGAAAAAAATACCACATTAGGAGAGTACAACGCAAATTTTAATCTTCAAGCTCGATAATCTTAACGACAGATGCATCCCCGACTTTCTGGCAAACAACAACTCGGTCATGCGATTTTATAACTCCTGAAGCCTTTCCATGATCAAGAGCAACCTTTAAGACTGACTCATTTGTTGCACTTGTGGACTCAGCCTGCAATTTCCATTAGTAATATGATATCAGATTTCAAGAAAAACACAATATACACGAGAATTTTTTCAAGAAATAGAAATATATAGGAATATTAAAAGCCACTCCTAAACATAAAAAAAAAAAAATGAAATTGAAGAGAGAAATAACATAAATAATAGTTTGCCAGAGACAAATATTGCATCAGTAATATCATTTTGTGTACAAAAATTAGCTTTACAGGACTGACACAGATTGCTACTCTGACAACAGTCACCACAAAACCCGATGAAAGGCAGAATCTAAGTATGAGCTTTAACCCAGAAGAGTTATAATTTAACAAAGAATGCAGCTTGAGTTCAAATTCACCATCATATACGGATGTGGATGTTTTAAGCCCCACTCCCCCATAAAGGAAAAGGATAAAAGAAAAAGAACTTACTGGATGTCGTGGATCAGCAAGCATGGGGAAGAGGCCTCTCACAATGAGAGATTGCCTTGCCTGAAAGTTAAGGGGAGGCCATAAGCATATATCAGCTTGAATATTAAAGCCACAAAAGTTCAAGAAAATATAGAAGGGAGCAGATGAATGCACAACATCTCTTTCAACAGAACAATAAATTCCAGAAAAAATAATAAAAAAAAAAGTAGTGCTATGCACACAACTTTTATGCATAATTTTATAAACAAATAACGACGTGTTATTATGTAATTGGATAATTGAAAATTAAAGATAAAAACAATACTTAATCACATAATGATACATCATTGTTTGTGTATAAAGTTGTATACATAATATTACTGATTAAAAAAACCTCAAAATACTACCTTAAGTGAAAGATTAAAAGTCAAGAATCCTCAGTTTGGTAAACCAATAAATATTAATGTAATGATCCATAATGACTTCCTAATATTGACAAAATGGCTTTCCCAACATAATATTATGGAAGATTTCAAGATAAACTTGTGCATTAAATTTGACAATTCAATAGAAAGTAAAATGGCAATAACAACAAAGATTCATAAAACTGCTTAAGCTCTAAAATTTGGAACATATAATAAGATGGAAGTCACGCAGGTTATTAGATATCAATTCCATCCACCAAACCTCGAAGAATCAATAGAACTATGTGTATTTATTTCGAATACACAAATATGGACACACTTCATGTGTATCATCATATGATTAGTTCACTTTGAATTAAGGATAAAGTAATACCCAATCATGTTATAACACATAAATATGTATATATTTGTACACATAAATATGTATATATTTGTATACCTAAAATGGATACGCATAGTATTGCTCTTGAAAAATTATATTACCTCTAATTGCAAGTTAATGAAAACATATTTTCGGAACAATTTGATTTAGGACACTACAATCACTGGAAGAGATTCTTTATTAACATCTCCATAGTAATGCCAACCATTAAAAAAGTCCAAAGGTTTATAGGTCAAACAAAATGTTTTTTTATCTGAAGTATAAAACAAATAAATGTGAATGAAATATAATTGGAATACCTCAAAGGCTCCGCTAAAGCTCCATTTCAGTTGATTTGTTTTAAGCCTAGGAATAACAACTGATAGAACTGGCATTGTTGGCCTATACTTGGCAATCAACCTGCATTACATGCTTAACGTATCAATAACATTGGAGACAAAAATATATATGAAAGCTGCAAAAAAAGAAAAAAAGAGAATCAATCAAGGCATTTGATGGCCTTGAAGCCCATCCTGCAAATTAAAAAAGAGTACCTCGCAGCTCTTCCTGATGAAGTGAAGCATATAATAACAGATGCCTTGACCTTGATGGCTGCCCTTACCTACATAAAAATAGAAAAATGGCCTATAACACATTCTGAAATATCCAACTACTTCAACTCTCAACCAGGATTGGAGTTGTAGAAACACAAAATATAAGCAATTAAAACATCTACATAAAAGAAGAGCCAAAAAGTGAATACCGCTGAGGAAGCAATAGATTCTAAGTGAGTCATTGGCTCTCCAACAAATTTGACTGTCTTCTTAAAATATAAGTCTTGATTGAAAACCTTCTCTGCCTGTATGCATTATAAGAAAAAGGTTAAAATATTACATGGAACACAAAGAAGAAAACAAAAAGATAAATTATCCGATCTATACTACAAATTCCGCAACTGATGTAATATTACTGTGTATTTTATGTCAAGCCCAGCAAATTAAATCACCCTAAATGCTGCTGCAGAGGATATATATAAAATACATATAAACGCATGAAGTATCCACACAAAATTTTATGAATAATCTATAGTCAATTTTACAAATGGAAACAATAAACTATTCACGGCGTCTATGGTTTGGCACCAGCAGCATCATATACTGGTTTGATTCCTTAAGTGAGATAACTGGAATTATTTTCATATAGATCTGGTGAACAGACTACAACAGGTCAGTCTTAAAAGTCTTATGATGTAAATGGAACAGCACAAATGACAATGTTGTTGGTTACAGAAAATTTCTGGAAGCCAAGTGGTTCTTGGAGTGGTTAGGTAGTTTTCACCTTACGATTTCTCTCACACTCTATTAATTTCTGATTGAAAACAAGGCAAAAGCTGTTCATTTGTAACAAAAAGTTCCATACAACAGAGTCCTACTGGACCAAGGCAAAGGTAATTCATGTCTGGTTGGAGAAAGAAAATATAGAAAATGTTTAGTCTGGTAATAAAGCATCTATGGGGTACAATTTCTGGAATAAATAAACCAATTCTTTGAAGAACCAAACAAGAAAGAGTACAAAAGATTTTGCCAGCTCCCACTGACTATAGAACCATAAACACAAAGCACATTCCAAATGTCAAAGTCAAGTATTCAATTTACTTATTACTAGGTAAACACAAGTTAGTAACTGAAATTTTAAAATAGAGCTTCCACCTTGAAACAAAGTTGCCTAATTAGTGAACATATAAGTAATGTAAAAATTATTTACCTCAGCACAGATTTTACCAACAGTTGAAATCGTTTCAACAGGGTACAAGCCACGTAGAGTCTCAGCACCAAGAAGAATTGCATCACTCCCTGCACGTATGAAGAAATAGGACTGTGAATAAGGTAGTGATTTCATGTGTCGTTCATGTAAACAGTTTGGCAGAAAACCAGGTACATTGAACGCAAAATAACAATAAATTGAAGAGCGTCCTTAAAATATTTGCACATAAATGTAAATTTTGATGTCACAAAGTAACAAGATTGAGTTAAAAGTTACCAACGCACCATCCAATACAGCATTTGCAACATCAGTGGCCTCTGCACGGGTAGGCCTTAGGTTGTCAGTCATACTGTCCACAACACGAGTAACAACAGCAGGCTTTCCAGCCATGTTACACTTGTAAAGAGCAGCTTTTTGAAATAAGAACACCTGCAAAGTACACACAGATCTGTTGCCAGTGAAATCTGCCAAACACACAATATATGACTCGCTTAAGACAATCTATTACTTGCTTATAATTCATTTCCACAAAACTTTTAGATGTCTTGCAATTAGAATGAACAATTTCAAAACCTCTCTCCATTACAGAATAATTTGAATGGATTTAAAAAACTATAAAACAAAATAAAAAAGGGCGTGTTTTCCCCACTAAAGAGATTTAATTTCTATCTCCAGTGCATAGAATCTAAATTAAGTGATTGGTTCTCTAGATAAATGCAACTCCGAGAGATCTTAAAGCAAATATACTAATACATCTTAGAAATCACCATATAGGAAGTTTAAGACTTAACAATCATAAAATGATTCATCAGTGAAGATAGGAAACAGACCTTCTCGGGTGGGAGATCTATACCCAAATTTCCACGGGAAAGAATAATACCATCTGCTTCTTGAAGGATCTCATCAAAATGAGTCAAACCCTAGAAATGAGAACATAAATACACATACATAACTCAAACTGAACTGGAGTGGACTAGTCACAAATCTTTTGCATGGCTTATAAAACATACACATCTGTTTTAAGTCAGAAAACAGTATGCCCCACAAACCTCTACATTTTCAATCTTTGCAAAAATTTGAGTTTGACACAGGTCACCTAACTTGGAAAGATACTCCCTAGCCTGCATAAGAACATATAGAATAAAAAATCATTCAGATAAATAAAGTAGAAATAAGCAAATGCAGCACACTAATCAATTTTTGGAATAAATAAATAATATGATAGCAGAAATGTTTAAACAGATTACCTGGCGCACATCTTCTGCATGGCGTGTATATGACAAGGAGAGGAAGTCAATTTTGTTTTGAACTCCCCAAGAGCTAATTACCTGAAACATAAGAAAAACACCAAATTAACAAGCTTGTGCAGCAAACCAAACATCATACCAAAGAGAAAACATTCCTCAAGCATATTACATACCCACTTGATCTTATAAACAGAAACCAGGATTTACCTCCTTGTCTTTATTAGAAAGGGTTGGCAATTCAATATGAATTTGAGAGGCATGCAAAGTGAATAATGAACCAGCCAAAGTTGCAGAGTTCTTTATCACACAAACTACATCATCCCCTTTCACTTCAGAAACCTGCTCAACACAAATTAAAAGTTATGAGTCCATGTGCAATCACAAGGTTTTTGACTATTACAGGAGAGAAACTTTCGCCAATAATAATTGACTTGATGCAACAAACTCACTCGATAACTAGAGTTCCAAATTGAACTCTTAAGTTGAAACAAAAAAGGCCTACTCCTAGGACCATAGCCATCTAGGTTATATTTCTCTTACCTCCATCCACACAGAGGTAGTCTCACTTCCAGTGAACAAGTATTGACCAATAAAAATGGTGTCTCCCTTCTTAACTGCCTGGAAAAACCGATTTGAAGGTTATAAATTTATAATAGTCACATACCTTGCACATAAACACAGCATTCAACTAAAAAACCATCAATAACGTGAAAAAACAGACAATTTCCAAGTATGTGTCATTGCTATCCATCCACATGCATTTCTCAAGAATAATATGCATAGTGTAGCATTCAATAATGAAATTGCAACAAATATCCGGCTTTCAGAAAGCAACAGGACGCTTGCCATGCAGAGAATCATATGACTTAATTCAATATAACCCATAATATATATGATATCATAAATGTGAATTAGCATTTTGCAACTGTATATCACAATGTTGTACAATGAGTGCCACATCAAGCACCAAAAAAAAAAAGAACCTTCGAAAGTCCTTCGAAATTGATGGGCAACACTTCTGAAGAGGCTTCTTGTCCTTGATCAGGAGTGAGAACAACAGAAGCTTCAGCCTTAAGTGAAATAGCATACTCATTCTTATTAATAACTTGCATCTCCGGACCCACGGTATCCAGCATAACCTGAAACCCAAACAAAAATTTGTATTATTCACAACAGCACTTATTTACGTAACAAACTAACAATAAGAACCACTGTTTCAATATTTCCGGACATACAGCACAAAGCTTCTTAGTGCTCTTGACAGCAGCCTTGAGATTCTCTAAAGTCTCTTGATGGTACTCAGCATTACCCCATGAGAAGTCAAACCTAGCCACTGCGAATACCACAAAATCACTCGCTAAAAAACAAACAACTAAACTACCAAACATGATAAAAACATTCAACAAGTTCTGATCAAAATGGACGTCACAAATTGTAACGGTAACTCACTCAATAATATATATATCTCTCAAAACAAAGGTAACTCTGTAACTTACCGGACATTCCTGCTTTGAGGCAGCCGGATATAACATCAACAGATCGAGATTTAGGGCCAAGTGTTCCCACAATCTTCGTCATTGCGGGGAAGAAACTCTGAAAATATAATTAAAAAATAAATCTAGATCGAAAATCAAAACAAAAATTACACAGAACAAAAAGAATCTAAACACAAAACACTTACGGCCTTGGATGGCTCCAAGATGGAAGCCATCCGAATCGGCTCTTCGAGAAGCAAGTGGCTTGAATGCATCTTTCAAAGAATAGAAAACGCTGAGTTTCGCAAAAGAATCAACCTACAAAGAAGAAGAAGGCTTTTGATGGTTTTCGTTCAATGTTAAAGCGACGCCAGGAAAGTGCTTGCTTTTACTTATATTCTACTTTTATTTCTTTTTTTATTCTGCTGAAATAACTTAATTTTTTGCATTTTACTTTATTTAGTACCGTATAATGACTTTTTCAATCTTACACGTGGCGGACAAGGATGAAATCTGAGAGCTCATGAGACGTCAACAACCATGCGGCGCCGAGGTTTGGAGTTTGTCGGGTTTCGAAGGGAAGAGGTAGGTTAAAACCAAGCGCACCTGCAGCGCGTTAGGAGAAAGTGAGCGTGGTGGGTAGTTTAGGGGAGTGAGTTAGTGTAAAGCTTTGAGAGAGTGAGGTGGTGCGTGCGGGGTGTTTTTTAAAAAAAAAAGCACGTGCTTTGGCGTGTGTGAATCGGTGCGCTTTCAACGTAGAGAAGGGATGGTCGTTTGTTCGATTGCCAATGCAGAAAGTGTCTCCGCCCCACGAAATGAAAAAACATAAAACGAGAAATTGATACCGTGAGCGTCTACAGTTAAAGTTTGGTCCATTACATGACATAAATACCATGGGCTGTCGTTTTGGTTGGGCCCTTTGGATTGCCGTAGGTGGGGGGAGAACATGTTTGGAATGAGTATTCAGATTTCTCACCCACGGTTTAGAGTTGAATTTTGGTAATTAATCAACTTAACTAGTTACTTTTTGGAATGAGTATGAAGGATTTCTCACCCACGGTTTGTCTAAAAGAACATTCTTTTCTGTTCATTGGATTTATAAGTCCCACGGTTCCAGTCAAAACTTATTTCTGTTAATAGAAATTGAACTTTGACACATTAAAAAAAAATTACAATTACCATATTATCTTTGTTATTTGACTTTTATGACAAATACTTTAATTAATTAGTATATTTTTTAATTTTATCTTACCAAATTACCATATTACCTATTAAAACACTACCAATTACGATTATGGTCTCTAATCTCTCTATCACTAAATATCTTTACTAGATTTACATTAAAAATTGGAGATTGTGAGAATTTGAGTGAAAGGAAAATGATAAAAAAAGACTTAAACAAGTTAGAGATGACAAGATTAATGCCCAAGCTAGTATTTTCGTGGTGAAACCAAATAATATAATCATTTGTAGTCTTATGCGGTTTGAGTGATAGCCATTATCAATGGTTTTGGAGGTTTAATTTTGTCACTTAACGGAGATTGAGAAACTACAATCATTGTTCAGATATATTATATAAGGAACAATATGTTTAACCTTACATAAGGAACTATGTGCTAGTGTAATAATACTTAAGACGATTTTATGTAACATAATATGTTTAATCTTATATAAGGAACTATTCAGTAGTAAATATTAAGAAAAATAATCAAATATTTAAATACCGAAACATATGAATTTATACATATAGTACAAAAAAAAAAAGCAAATTTTGCAAAAAACCATATTCTAAATTTTATTCTTTACTAAGGTAGGGAATGTGCTAGTGCAATAATATTGATGAAATATTGTATGATACAATGTGCTTCACTCTATATAAGTCTAACAAAATATTTCAATATTTAAGCACCAAAATATATGATTTTTTACATACCTGACAAAAAAAATACAAATATTGCAAAAAAAAAAAAAAAGGCTTTGAATTTTTTACACACCAAAACAACTAGTCAAATATTTCAATATTTAAGCACTTAAACATATCAATAAAACTATGTGTACTTATTTTTGGTACACAATTTGTGTACACAGATGAAGTGTTATCATATGATTGAATATTTCTTTATCATATGATAACACATATTTTAAAATTACCTAATTATATGATGACACATCACTGTGTATATGAATTGTGTACTAAAAATGGATACACATAGCATTGTTCTAAACATATAGATTTGTAGATCCAAAAACACACAAAAATATAATGAAAAATCATACTCTATATTCCATTCCTTATATTTTATTATCAGATGAAGATTTATATTAAACTTAGATTAAACTATCAAATTGAAACTTTAATTTGAATTTTATTCAAATCAAATTTAACACACAACTTTAGTTGAATTAGTTTGGTATGAATCCAACAGTAAAACCAATAGGAAGCTTTAGTTTGAAATGAAACATTTTGACTTAATTGTGATGTATCATTTCATACGTTGGTTATGCTATAAACTGATGGAATAGACTTAAAATGATTAAAAATAGGAACAAGATTAAAGTAACAATAATAATTTGAAAAAAAAAAGTTAAAAATTATAATATTTAAAACAATTAGACTAACACGAAATAATATTATTTTATATGATAATAAACAAAACGAAATTCTTGTAATAATTGGTTAAGATCATTAAAATCGAATCAGGTACCATAGTTAAACTAGATCAAACTTCAAACTACCCAATTTTATAGTTGGATTGAACCAAATTCTACAAATGCAAATGAGTTAATCAGTAATGAAATAGCGAAATTAATAAAAAACAGAGAAAAGAGATTGTAATGGAGACTCACAACATGAAGATGCAGATAGATGAACAAGCAAAATTAAGAAAAGATAGGGAAATGAGATTGCAGTGGAGACTCACCATATGAAGATGAAGATAAATGAGAGTAAAATTTAGTCTCCAAAATCTAAAAAGTAAAAAAAGTTAAAGAATTCATTCAAAATCCTTCAACACCAAATTTCCTATTGTACTTCTTTTTTTTTTTTCGTATTTTCAAATTTTGTTTAATAACATGACTCTTTAGTCCACGATCTAGTGCTCTCTGTTAGTTTTAGATGTTGATGCTTTGATTCAAAAGTCTAAGCTTGTGATAAATCCATGGTAAGATTAAAGATCAAACGAAAGATTGGACAATGCCATGCAAGACCAAAACCACATTTAATATTTGTACACATCTTGTTAGGGTTAGGCCAATAGGGTTTTAGATTTTACCAACACCTGAGTAAAAATTTAAATATATTTATGGGTTAGATTCAATAAGAAAGTTGGATAGATGAAAACTAAGATTTGGAGGAGATGCCCCAACTGGTTTGGGCTGATCCAAGGCCAAGAAAAATAACCCCGACTTAATACTGTAGTATGTTGGGCACGCCCAACCTAATAATAGTCCCATTATATTAAAAAAGTTGATTGATTAATAATTATAATATAAAAAATTAAATTTTTTATTAAAATTAATATAAACAGCAATAGATTAGGGTAACCCGAAGGACTATTATTGTAACAAACCTTAGGCTTGGTCTAACCCATAAACATCTTTAATTTGGAGTATATGTTAAAATGACGAAATATTTGCTATGACATTAGGGTTAGGATAAGAATTTGTTGTGATAATTAGGAAATGAAAAGAAAAAGGAAGATGAAAAGTTTCAAAAAAGAAAACGTAGTCAAAACAAAAACAATACATTAGTGCTTCACTCCAAAGCGATGTAGTTTTGGAGTATATTCCAAATCAACATCTTTTTTGTATTTTATATTAATACAAGAGAAATTTTATGAACTGGACTTACAAATTAAATAGAGTTAAGCTAAATTCAGCTCAAACTTAATTCGTTTAATAAAAAAAACCCATTTCCTCGATTGAGCTTAGATTATCAACTCAAATTTTACCGGTGCAAGCTGTAACCCAAATTGGAATTAATTGAATTTAATCTATCATTACAGCTGGTTGACAGTACATAATTGTTTTCTTTCTCGAGTTACTGTGATGAAGTTGCAATTCAAAACCTTACGCAACCCAGCCCCACGAAACAGACCCAAAAGAGGCAAACAATCTTCCATTCTAATTTAAGTTTGCAAAGCGAATTACCAAAAATGTCCACGGTATGTTCACACCCATTTAACTCTTACCACGTGTTCGTATACTTTCCTTATTACTTAACGGAACCGTCACCACCCGTCACGGCCCATCTCTCTCTATCTCACGACACTCTTCTTCCGTTAAACCTCTTCTGCTCTCTTCCTTCAACGTCCTAGCCCCGTCTCTAACGTTACCGTTCACCAAGACACCCTAACCCTAACGTCGCCTAATGGCCTCTTGTGACGACGATTTTCCACTTCTCGGTGACGACCACCACCACCAGATCTACCAACAACAACAACAAATAGAACGATCGCCCTACACGTCTCAACGTTTCGAGCCTGGACACCCGTCGCAGCCTCAACGGATCTCCGAGAACATCGGCGTGCGATGTGGAGACAAAGAAGAAGAAGAAGAAGAAGAAAACGTTATTGATTCGGCTTTCAATTCTGGTGCCAACAGCAATCATAATTCTCAAATTGCGGCTTCACGGACGGTGGAGAAAAGGAAAGATCGGGAAGATGTCAGCAATGGAGACGTTAGTAATCTCAGTAGCCCGTACAGTTCGAAGAAGTCGAAGCAGTATCAGAACGAGTACAGGAAGGATCGGGAGGAGTGGAGCGACGCGGCGATCGCGTGTCTTCTGGATGCGTATTTGGACAAGTTTATGCAGCTGAATAGGGGGAATCTGAGAGGAAGGGACTGGGAGGAGGTGGCAGCGACGGTGAGTGAGCGGTGCGAGAAGCACAGCAAGAGTGTGGAGCAGTGTAAGAACAAGGTTGATAATTTGAAGAAAAGGTATAAGTTGGAGCGGCACAGAATGAATAATGGTGGAATTTCGACCAGTCATTGGCCGTGGTTTAAGAGGATGGAACAAATTGTTGGAAATTCAGTTCCTGTTAAGAATGTGGCTGATGAAGATAAAGGGAGTGTCTCTTCCATTTCTAATTCGGTTAGGCAATCCAAGAGGTATATTTTATTCTTCTCTTGTATTTATTTTTTAAAGCTTTAGGTTCTTACTGCATAAATTTACGGATAATTTGTTTTACGTGATCCTGAACATATAGGAAGGTATGGACCCTTGGGTGAGGATTATGTTAATATCTTAGGTATGGTAGAAATTTTCTTTGCTTTTCATTTTCACCAATTTGTGGCTGTCCCTTATGTATTATTTGATATTAAGAATCACATGTCAATGGTCATTATATGAATGTGCTAGAGTACTTTGCTTCCTCGAGGAGAGGGAGGTGTTAGCATAAGTAGAATTGCACCAACTGAAAAGACACGAAAAATATGTCTCTTGTGGGGCCACTTTTGATTCTAATTTTTTGGGTTGAAATGTAGTCACTGAATGATTTAACTTTCAGCTTGCTTCTGTTTCATATGCTTGTGTTTTATGTGTCATTTATATGTTCCCAAAATTTAAATCTTTTATTAGCTGTGGTTTTCTTGTCTTGAGAAATACATTCAGAAATCTTTTATACATTGGCTGGTGTTGCTTGTATATATCGCATCAATTTTATTTGTTGGCATGGCTATTTCTGTTTTCAGCACATGGGGAAATAACTTGTGCAATTCTTCTGTTTTTTATTTTTTTTATTTTATATTTCTTTTTGTTAAATGTAATGGTATGTTGATTGTTTACTTGCTTAGCTTACTTAATCAAGGCTTATTGTGTTGCAGTAAGATGCATCCCTTATTGATTATTTTATATGCTTTTAGTTGACCACAATTTGCTGCTTTGCTCATGTAATGGGTTGGAATTGCATGTAACAAAACATCCTTTTGTGGTACTCTTCTTCTGGATGGCAATAAACTGAATATGCCAATGAAACTAGCTATCTCATTTCCACTGTCACTGTCTCCTCAAAATGGAATAGGCATATCTTCTAGTCATGTCATCCGCTAGACTTTAATAGTTTATGTTTTGGTTTATGTGATTTTGTTTTGAAGGGGCTTGGTTCTTCCTTTTTCAGTGGTGTGAAACTTTTATTCATTGTGTCATCATTGAGTTGTGGCAATGTAGATTTTATAATGTTCTCTGAAATCTTAGAGTTTGTGATGTTCTTTGTTTTGCCTTTCAACTTGAGTATTGGTTTCTATGTTTGTCATTCTCACACCAGAAAAATTGAAGGGTATGATTATTATGCTTTAACAGATTTTTTGTTTTGTTATTTTCAGATACATTGCAGCCACGCCAAGCACAACAGTTCCTATAAATAATGTGAAGCCCAAGCCAAGCCCTAAATGGCGGAGAGTAGTCTTCAAAATTAGTGGTGCTGCTCTTTCTGGTGCTGACCATAACAACATTGACTCAAAGGTTTATCCTGACATCTTTCTAGATATAGAAACTTAAATAGATTGCCTTGGTTGCTGACCTTGTTATCAAGTGAAGAGCAATCTGACCTCAATGTTTGTGTTCAGATTAGAGCCTTAGTTAAATTAATTTTGTTTATGTTAGGTGGCTATACTGATTGCGGAAGAAGTTTCAGCTGCTTGCCGCTTGGGAATAGAGGTATTTATCCTGCAACCTTGGATATTTGCAGTCTCTCTCTTTCTCTCTCTATATGACATGTAATATACTTCTTTTTATGTGGTATTTCAGGTTGCAATTGTTGTTGGAGGTCGTAATTTCTTTTGCGGAAATACATGGGTAGATGAAATGGGTTCAGATAGAAGTACTGCTTACCAAATTGGGTAATGTGGTTTTTACTAGACTCAATACCACATTATCTCTGCTTTCCTGAAACATTTCAGGTTTTATTGTTGAATCATGTTCATGTCTAAAGTAAAGCATACAAGATCAAGCGAGCCAACTGTTTGTTTTTTTCTTGATAAAATTTTCTAAATGTTAAATATATGTTGTTTTCCCTGTATAAATGTGATTGAAATTTGACTGATGATATGATAACAATAACAGTTGACCTCTGGCTAAAATTTCATGAAGTGCCTTTTTTTGATGAAATTATATTTATGAGATTGGTAATTTAATGAGATAGACTGAAGAAATTTCATAAATAAATATTGATTTGTCTTTTATTTAGGAGTAGGCACTTATTGAAGTTCTAAATTCTCAATTCTTTGTGCTTTTTTTTGTTTTTAGTGGAGATAAAGGGGTGTAACCTTATGAGTTAAAACACAAGAGGCTTAATATATAAATGCCTTTACAGAGCTTACTCGTTTGACTTCCCTTTGTCATCTCCAGTTGAACATTATTCGCAAATTGCAGTATCATTTATTTTGTAAACTTTTTTAGGAATGGAGGAAGTTAATCTTTACGGTAAGAGTTGACAAGGACCCGTGTGATCAGGAATTGTAGTTTTGGTTACTGTCGATAGAACAAAAGGTTGGATGATCATGTGCTATAATGAAAGATTGATGAAAATTCATATGAAAACCTTGTTTTCTGTATCAATTTGGATGAAATAATAGGATATATATTTCTTTCATGGCTATTTGTTGATTTCACTTGATTAATGTGACTGTGATTCATAAAATGTCATAAGCTATGATCTAAGCCAGTTGTGACTTTGCAATTTGTACCAGAATGATGGCAAGTGTGATGAATTCTATATTGCTCCAGTCTGCCTTAGAGAAGATGGGTGTTCAGACACGTGTGCAAAGTGCTTTTCCAGTGCAGGAGATTACTGAACCTTACAATAGGCAACGAGCTATTCGACACCTTGAGAAAGGGAAAGTTGTAATATTTGGTGGCATTGGTGCTGGGATTGGAAATCCACTCTTTTCCACGGACACAGCTGCGGCTCTTAGAGCTACAGAGAGTATAATTCTGCTCCAACCATTGATTTTTATTAAATTCTTATATGATATATCTCATATTTCTATTAATATATCTGGGTATTCAATGTTGCATTTATTTAAATTCTACTGATACTCTCTTTGCTTTCCAGTTAATGCTGAGGCTGTCGTCAAAGGTACCAATTTTGATGGATATGACTTCTGCTCCGGGGACAGCAATGCTTCTTTTAAGCACATCTCTTTCAGGGAGTTGGAGTCTAGAGGTGTAATACCAATGGATTCAATGGCACTCTCATTCTGTGAGGACAATGGCATACCTGGTTGGTATTTTTGCTTATAATTGTTTTGCTTCAAGTTTATTTTCATTTTGATATGGGGATATCTAGCTGATTTGTTTTCGGCTGATTGCATCCCATTGAATGTTCAAGGATATTCCATAGTGAAGTGGTTTAGGCTGACTACTTTATATGACACGTAGTTTTATAGTCCTATACTGTCATGACAGAACTTTATTGATCATATTGAACACTTTATACATTCAATGGCAATATGATGTGAAGAATAAGCTAAAGCTCTGGAGTTTCTGTTGTTGGATTATTGTTGGGTATTTGATCCCAGCCCCACTAATTTTGATTTATTTTTTTGACAGTTGTGATCTTTAATCTTCTAGAGCCTGGAAACATCCTCAAAGCTATAAGTGGAGACCAAGTTGGTACATATATTGATATACCTGGAAAGATTGCCTAATCTGTGGATCCTTTCATTCCGGTGCCTTACCAGGTGTCATCACCTAACTACTTCTCGCTAACGCTATTACTTTTAAGTATCAATTAACCGTAATTTGGCTGCGCGGCTACACCAGGTTATGCTTGGATGGTAATTTCTTTTTTTCTTTGGATATATACTTCTGGAGAAGTTTTTGATTTTCTGATGTTATAAATTAATCGATGATTTGAATCTCTTGCTTGATGTTGATACTGCTTGTATCTTTTTACTTGTAAAATTTATTGACTTATTAGAAGTGTTAGATAAGGATAGTCTTTACTGGATTGATTAGCGGTTAACCTTGCTTGTAGTATTAGCAAGTAGTACCAATACTGATGCTGAATAGAATCTATGGATGTAATCAGGGGTTCATGTATAGTGAAATTCGAATTATTATATATAATACTGCATCTCATGATCTTCAATGTTTCCACCACGAAGTTTGTCACACTGTCTAAACTGTGATAACTATGGAAGTTAAATTGTATCAAATCGTGTATTAAAAATTTAATTTGATGTATTATGTAGTATCGAATCATATTTATAATATAATTTTTAAAAAATAAAATTATAAAATATTAATAAAAAATATAATTAATATATTATTATTTTAAAAAATATTCAAAATTTAAAATATTTTGTATTTTTATTATTATTTTTTAAAAATATATTAATTTACCTCAATAATATATGAGATATTAATTAAAATCGATAAAATTTTTTTCACGTAAATGTTTTTAGGTAAACGTATAGTAATTTTATTTTTATAAGCAAATTTTTTTGTAACTTCAAAAATACCCTTTGGTTTATTACACGTCATTTTCAACCATTTCGTGTGTGTGATGTCAAGGGTCGTACAGGGTGCGTGTGTGCATGCGAAGTGCGTGAGTGTGTGCAGGTGCATACGCACCCTCATATATATAGTGCGTGCGTGGTGCGTGAACTGCATAACTAAAAAATTGATTATTTTTAATCAATTACAAGCATATTTAAAAATAAAAATTGATTATAATATAATATATTTAATATTTAATATAATATATATAAATAATAATAATAATTTTTAAATATATATTTATTATATTTTTTAAATGTTATATTATATTATATTAAATATTAAATATATTATATTATAATCAATTTTTATTTTTAAATATGTTTGTAGTTGATTAGAAATAATCAATTTTTTAGTTATACAGTTCACGCACCATGCGCACTTCGCACTCATCGTGCACTTCGCACACTCTGCACACACTCAAACATTCTTTCTCGTGCCTACGCATCCTGTATGACACCTACAGAGTCGGGAGGATATTTTTAAAATTATAAATAAATTTACTTATAAAGATAAAATAAATGTACGTTTACCTAAAATGGTTGAAGTGAAAATTTTTTTACCTATTTTAATTAATATCTCGTAATATATAATATATATTATATTTATAATATATCTTATGTGATGTGTTCCTTTTTATTTAATCATATAATATAAAATACCAATAATTATGATGACAACCTCTTGATTTGAAGTGGCGGTGGTTGGCATGGGACAAGCAATGAACCGCGGAAACATGATGTCATTCTAATGATGATAATGACAAAAATGTGTTGCAGTGATAGAGAGAGAGAGAGAGAGAGTGTGTGTGCGCGCTCTACCTCAAGGGAGAGCTAAATGATTTTGTCTGTGTTTATATCTTTTTAAAGCTATTTATTTTCTTTATAATCTATCTGATATCGAATTAGGATTGTTTTCATTAACAGAATTTCGTTTTTGGTGGATAATTGGAAATTTAAGAAGAATCAAGGGTGAAAGTTGAACTTATCAAACTTAGGGTGAGAAAAATGTAATTTACTCATTGATAATTATTCCTTGAAATTAAATAACATTTAGTTGCGATGTGGTAGTCCGCATATGACAAAGCAGTCAAAAACACCCACCTAGAGAAACAAAACACTATTCCAATTGGATGCTCTTTTATTTTACTTTGATTAAGACGGAATTTCCATCCGTCCCGAGGATCCTTCTATTCCTGTGCCACAAACCTGCTGAAAAAGCTTGAAAATTTTCCAAATCTAGAATTGTTTAAACAAATGAACAACCTTAAATTGTTGCATTAAAAATTCAATAACAAAATTATTTTAGGTATACAAATATATATATATATACTTATATATGATATCATAAGATCAGGTGATTTTGAATTAAAAATAAAATATTATTCAATCATGTAATGACACATATAAGTGTGTACATATTTATATATTCAAAATGAATACACATAGTAATGCTCAAAATTCAAAATCCCTTGGCCTTTGATGCGACTATGTATGACTAATCAATTTAAGTAATACAACATGTTTATACTTTTATGTACACAAATGGATATATATGATATATTATCGAGTATTATTTTATCATTAATTCAAAATTATTTAATTATATGATGATATATCGTATATATATTTATTTATGTGTACACAAAAGTGAGTACATATAATTTTATTAAATCAATTATAGGTATTGATGTGCAATCCACTCTCAAGATTCAATCCATTGAGCAAAGTTGCTTGAGCTTTAAACAATACTAGCTACTAACTGAAATCTGAAAATTACATTACATAGCAGAAAGAATAAGCAAACACAAGGCAATACTACACAGAACACATAAGACAATCACAAGTCTTAAGGGAAGAGGCTGCAAGAGGTGACAATTTGCATTAAGAAAATGCAAATAATAAAAATGGACTATGATAATACAACTCCATGGAACTAATAATTTAGCAGTCGCAATTAAAGTATCAAGCTAGCCCATCTTCTGTGGTTGCGAGGGAAGGCGAGAGTGAATTGCGCGATTCATCGTATTCCTCCCCTAGAGGAGATTGCTCCACCCTGATATCTTCGATCATTTTAGCAACTTCAGTCATTGTAGGCCTCTTTTCAGGCAGTGGCACCACACAGGCCAAACCCACATGAAGCATTGACACAAGTTCCTCTTCAATGTTCTTATACCTCAAAAGTTCTTGATCAAACACTTCTGCTGTCCACTCTTCCTTCACTACTGATCTCACCCATTTGGGAAGATCCACTGCCTGCTCCTCTTCATCGAGGCGAGGATGCATTGGTGAAGGGTACTGTGATGGAGCTTTCCCTGTAAGCACTTCCAACAACAACACCCCAAAACTATACACATCAGACTTTTGAGAGAGCCTCTTTACTTCAAGTTGTTCCGGGGCCCTGTATCCACCTAATTTCGCTATGGCATGAGCCGGATTCAAAAGCAATGACAACCCAAAATCAGAAATGCAAGCAACTCCATTCTTGTCAAGTAACACATTAGAAGACTTAACATTTCCATGTGGTATTTTCGCTGCCCCATACTCTTGATGAATCCTTGCCAATCCTCTGGCTGCTCCCAAAACCAAACTGATCCTCGTCGTCCAATCCAAAGGGATTCTCCCAGGTCCCCGGTTCCCTGGTCAAGAATCAGAAACTTCACTAAATCTGAACAGAATTTGTTATATCATATAAGAAAACTCAAACAAAAACTCACCATGAAGAAGTGAATGCAAGCTTCCATTAGGAAGATAATCGTAAACAAGAAGTTTCTCCTCTTTGGCATAATAATAAGCTCGAAGTTTAACAACATTTGGATGCTTAAGCTTCCCAATCACATCCATATATTGCTCAAAATCTTTTCTTGCACAAGGGTTAGCATCCTTCAATCTCTTCACAGCCACAACACTTCCATCATCAAGAACGGCTTTGTAAACAGTCCCAAGACTGCCCTTCCCCAACATTTCAGCTGAAGCCCTCAACAGATCTTCCAGTTCAAACTGATTCTTCCTTTCATAAAACACAAGTTTACTTCTATCTGTTGCATTTGTTCCATCACTGTCATTACCTCCATTTGCGTACACTCTCTTTTCACTTCCATAACTGCTCCCACTTTTTCTCCTCTGTTTCTCACTTGAATTCGTTCGATCTTTACGGCAACAATACGCCACAACAAATGACGTTACCACTAACAAAGCCACGCAATTGCCTAACACAATTGCCACAATAGCCCCGGTACTAAAACCTTTTCTGGGTTTCTTTTTATCTTCACCGAGTTTAGGCGTTTGTGGCATTGAGCTTGGATTAGACGGCACCGTTTCGGTTGATGCAACATCCGGTGGAGAAGTATCAGCTGTGAATGAACAAACCGGTAACGGACTGGACCCACATAGTCCTTCATTTCCGATAAAGCTTCGTTGACCGAACTTCTTTAGCAGACCATCCGGTAACCGACCGTAAAGTTCGTTGTTAGACAAGTTGAGCTCTTTTAAGTTGAGAAGAGAAGCCGATAAATCGGGAATGCGGCCGGTGAGTTCATTGTTCTGTAGCCTGAGAGTCAGAAGCTCAGTCAAGTTTGTTACTTCTATGGGAATTGGGCCGCGGATGTTGTTATTGGACAAATCTAAGCGCATAATTCGCTTGAGAGCCGATATTTCGGGCGGAATCTCGGCCGAGAAATCGTTCCCGGATAGATAAACGAGTTTCAAGTCGGTGCAGTTCGTGAGCGGCAAAATGGTCCCATTTAAGCGGTTGTCGTGGAGGTCTAGAAACCGTAGCTGGTCTAGAAGAGAGAGATAAGTGATGGGCCCACGCAGTGAAAGCGAAGAAAGAGAGAGTGCAACGACACGGTTGGCTTTTAAGGAGCAAATGACCCCGCGCCAGGCGGAGGCGCAAGCATCGTCGCCGGTCCAGTTGGAGAGAAGGGTGCCGTGGGTATCGGCCTGGAGGCGAAACAATGTGAGGGCATTAGTGTCATTTGGAAGAGAAGAAGATAAAGAAAGTGAGAACAGAGAGAGAGTTAGAGAGAAAAGAAAGAGAAAAGATTTGAGGAGGTTCATCTTCTGAAAATCAGAGAGTGCAAGCGGGAAGAGTGAAGAAAGTGTTTTAAAAATATCGTAAGAGTGCTTTGCTTTTCTTTTTCCCATACCCCTCAAGGTTTTGGAATTTATTCATTTTTACACTCTTTTTTTCAAAAAAACCCTACAAATTTGAGAATTATATATGAATACCCTTTACCTAGAGATGGCAATTTGTTTCACGAAATTGGGTCTTTAGCCCACCCTTCCCTCAGAGAGAAGATTTTCCAATAAAAATAGATATGAGTATAAGATGGAGATGATTAAAATCTCTATAGTCGAGAATGGAATGAGAATGAAAATAAATATAATTTTGAGTTATCCTCTCTTAGACTCATGTTCTCTTCTATATATTCTTTAAATCTTTATATATTGAGTTATCATTAAAATTTTTAAATTATTATAAATATATCTTAAAATTTAATAAATATTTCATTATTTTTTTAAGTAAAGATGAGAAAGGGAAAATATAAGAAATTTTCTCTGAAAAGATAAGGAAGGGAAGGAGAGATTAATTTTTCCCATGAAAAGGGGATCTCCGCATGAGAGATAAAATGAAACGATAACAAAAACATATATTACAGTATATTAGTTTTTCTCTGCGTCGTTAGCATCTTTACCTTTACTTTATTACTAGATACAAAGTTTAAAAACTTAATCTCAAACATTCTTCACCGAGTTCCAATACATTGCTATTAGATTATAGATTTACATAATTTTTTCTGATAAGACCGAAGTTATTATTTTAACTAAATAATACAATACTTCATGTAGCAATATAAAAGAAATAAGGTAAAAGAGTATCCACTTGAAGAGTTTATTTGTAAAAGTGGATATGAAAATCTTCAGGGTAATATCTGATATTCTCCAATTCTTTTGCATGTGGTGCTTTTTTAGCCTGTCAAATGATTAAAGAAAGAGAGAGAGAGAGAGAGACAGGAAGGGAGGCAGAGGTTTTAATTATTATGAAGGGAAGGGTATTGTTGGCATGTTTGAATGATTAAAGGGGGAAAATTAGAATATGGGTGAATCATTGCTGTTCTCCACTTTTTACAATTGAATGAGTAAAATTAGCCCTTTTTTTTTGTTTTTTTCTTATTTCATTCTTTCAACTTTCCTCTTTTTTCTTTTTTTTACCAATTGGGATTTTTCCCACAATTTTGCTTTGGAGCTAGATCTTCTAATATCAAAGGCAATTTGAATTCTTATTTCCGTATTCCAAACCTTTTTTCTTTATCATTTAAATCATAGTTTTTAAAATCAGATCAAATTGATCGATCTGACTAACTGAATTATCAATTTTTAATCAAATCAATTGGATTATATATAAAATTGGATTTAACTCAATCAATATAAACAATGAAGTTTTTTTTTTCAAAAATTTGTTATAAAAACTTAAAAACCGTATTTATTATATTTAATATATATATATATATATATATATATATATATATATATATATATATATATATTATCAAACTAAATTTAACTTACTATTAAATAAGTGAAATTTTATATTTAATAATAAATTATACACAATTTTTTAATATTATTTTTTAACAATTAACTCATTCGATCACCGATAAACTAATCTAATCATCGATTGGATCAAATTGATACCTAATTTAATTCTAAAAACATAGATTTAACCTACCTTTTGGGGCATAAGATTTTTACCGGAGAAGATATACAGTGAAATTGTGTATATATAATACTTTGGTAAAGCGCATGGACCTGCGACACAAGAACATAACTTCATCGTTTATCCTAAGGTAAAACAACTACTCCTACTTTATAAAAGAATGGGATTTGTTTCAGAAGGAAATTTACTTTTTACCATAAATATAACCGCATGAGACATCTGATTTGATTTGTTTCAGAATGGATTGGCTTGGATTGCATTGCATTCTTTCTACGTCCCACTAGTGTATTTCAATTTCAAACCCTAACTCAATTATGAGATTTTGTGTATCTTCTTAACTTTTGAAATGGTGCCATTTGCCTCTTAAATGATGGGCCGTATTAGAGTTGACTGCATATTAATTAACAAATATTTATGTGCATATGACAATCATATTTTAAATGCATTTATAGCTTGCAAGGAAAGATTGCGTGTGATTAAATGTACCAATGTAACTCATAAACTATTATAAGTTTTTACGCCTAAAAAACTTATTCCCACCCAATGAATAATAAAATCTTATTAAAAATTTAAATACGTATTTATAAGTCAATTTCTGGTAAAAAATCTCAGTTAAGATTAGGGGTAAAATCATTATTTATTAAAAAATTAAAGTTTTGTTATATTTTCCTCCTCTAGTTTAAAAATCTCACAATTTTCCTTCACCCAAAGTTTGAAAAATTATCCTTTTACTCCTAGGTTTTTTTCTCCTCCTCCTCCGCTGGTGACAATCTCCTCTCTAGTCGTCGACTAGCTTCCTACCATCTTCAAGGTCGACCGATCTTCTCTTTTTGGTGGCCAATTTTGTCAAACAAAGATGAATCGTCTTCATCTAATTGAAATCAGCCATCCCAAAATTGTTTGGCCAGCTTGAGAGAAAGCACACGTGTCTTCATTTGGCCATTTTCTTTAGTTGACTACCTTGGCCAACAAAAATCACATCTCAAGATTAGCATCTCCAAAACAACATTTGACGAAATTGGTCATCAAAGACAGAAGATCGACCACCAAAAACAGAAGATCAGCCAACCTTGAAGATGGTGGGAAGCTGATCGATGACTAAAGAGGAGATTGTTGCCAAATGAGGAGGAGAAAAAAAAGACCTAAGGGTTAAAAGGAAAATTTTTAAATTTGAGGAGAAAAATATGATAAAACTTTATCTTTTTGATAAATGATGATTTTACTCTTAATTTTAACTGAGATTTTAATAGAAATTTACTTATGAGTAGATATTTGAGTTTTTAAAAATTAAAGAGTAAGATTTTGAGATTCTACTATACTTTGGTGGGAAAAAGTCTTTTGTCCAAGTTTTTATGAAGCTAATTACGTGTTTGAAATGTTGTTTCTACAAACGTGGATATTGCTACATACATATGTTAGTGTTAGGCCAAGGATATAAGGTCATTAATAATATGGGATTTTTAGTCAATTTAAATCTTTGACCGTCATCAAAGGGTAAATGTAGTCAGTAATATTAGTGTTATTGTTTGATGGGATTCATTCACCAAGGGTTAAAGGTAAAATCACATATGGGCTTAACTAGTCCAATCTTCATATATATATATATATATATATATAGAGAGAGAGAGAGAGAGAGAGAGAGAGAGAGAGAGAGACACACACACACACACACACACACACACACACACACACTTACTTACTTACAAATATACGTAAGGTAAGAGTTGCTCTTGAACTTACAGTTAGTTAACTTGAAATTGTATGCATACATATCTATAACCATACCTTATTTAGTTGACCATGAAACCAATTTCACTCATAAGTTGACATGTGTCATAAAAATCATTATGAGGGGGCACCTATTAAATACTCTCTACATCACTCATGGTATGGTGGGTCGTAATAGGCTTAAGGTATGAGTTGTTATCTAATAGTAAATGTAGGGAGAGTATTGCATAGTAAAAGTATTCATATGGTTAAAGTGCCTAATTTTTGTATCGATCTAGTTCGATCAGCATAACAGTTAGAGTTTCAATTCAATTATAGTTGAGTTATAAGTTTTCACCCAATATATTAAGGATTAAAAAATCATCCCAGTTACGATTTTAAGATACCATTAAATGAACAAACCAAAATATTATGGTTTTTCAAATAGGTTTAGGGGATTGAAGTTGATCCTCAGTCAAGAATAAATATAAATAGGTTCACATCATTAATGTACGAAGTACAAGGCATACTCTTAATGAACAAGTTAAGTGGATCAAGTTAAAGGGCAAAATAGAGGTTATATAAAGTTTAAATTAGATTTCTTACTTACTAGATGATTATAATTCACTCTCTTATCTTAATGTCTTGCAGATGATAGGTGAACGTAATGGTTGTAGTGCTAGAGACAGGTTAGTAGGCATGGACATCATGAGGGGCAATGTCGTCTTTTTATATCATTATGTTTTGATGTACTTGAGTCATTATTTTATGATTAAGAGACGTGTTTTGGATTTGAGAATTTATGTTTTGTATTTGATAATGGATTAATTTTTTTAGTGATATCTTTTGATTGCTTCTATGTATTTTTATATTGAAGGTTATTTTGATCTTTTTCAAATTATGTGTGAAATGATTGGTTTTATATTAACTAAATACATCCTCTAATAGTCAATGTAAGTGACACTTACCTCCAAAGGGTAATTTCCCAGAGAAGTATTATAGTTTGATTATTATGATATTGAATAAGCTCATCAAAAGATGATAACATATTTTACGTGTCAAAATTGTTTGTTGATAGTTTAGTGTAACACATTAGTGTACATTGTAGTCATTTGCACTGGACAAACTTACCAAGAGGATTTTATATGGATGGTTGCTCCAATGTCTATAAAATAAATCATTTTATTTGATTGAGTTGGTGCTTAATCCAATATTGCTTGAGTATTGACACAAACGTCAATATATGTATATTAAGGGTTTCTTGAAGTAGACACTTAATTTATATCTCAACCTTGAAGAGATGTCGTATGAGGAAAAGAAATAATTATATGAGCATTGTATTACTGATATGTTAAAGGTCAATTACTAACACTTCATTAGCTAAATGATCATAATAATTTACTAGAGACCAGTCTTATAATGTATGTGGATGGTTGTTGGGTCAAGAACATGTTTTGGTATATCTTGGTAACCTGTGAAAGACGAAAGAGCCTCCAAATGTTAGTATGGTGTCTTCTCTCGATTGTAAAGATCACACGTTTTCTTATGTCATGTTGCAATATGAAGTGTAAAAGTGGATCCTGGTTTTAGGTTATAACTTTCTTGTATGGTTTTATAAATTTTAAAATACACATATTCTGTTGTGTTGTATGTTATTTTGCACCATATTTCCAACAACAGTTTCATCTTTCTTACCTCTTCTCTAATGTTACTATCATCAAGCTTTAAAATTTCATCAACGATCCTTCAATTAATAGTATTTTTGTAAAATTTTCTTGCTTTATTCTTGGACTTCTTTATTTAGATTTTCAATTTCAACAACCATGAATGGGTGTGCAGTCATAATGCACAAGGGTATTTAACAGTTTATTCCACTTAAATTGTGCCCTTTCTTTTATAACCACAAGTATTCGATAACTTTCACTCATGAACAATTGTCCCTCATACATGCACAACCATTCATGATGTCAAATTAACCTTTTTAACCTTTAGCAATCGTTCATCCTTCATGAATGTCTTACAGACACTATACAGGTATTCATCCTCCATGAATGACTATTCATCGACAATTCAAGACATTAAAAATTTTGATACAATTGATGAAATGAAAATTCATGTTAGAGGCAAGTATACCACTAATTTATAATTTTTGCATTGTTGAACTTTATGTGTTTCATTTCAAATATGTGGCCAAAAGTTTGCTTCACTTGCGTTAAATTGGTTATGTAATGTCCTATTGAAAACAAATTGTCAAGTTTGTGTCTTTTTAACTTAGGGAATAATTTACTAATAAAAATAAAGTTTTATATATTTTTTATTTCTCTTTGTGTAAATTAATATTATTAAACCTGGTAAAGTCGACGAGTTGCTCATGGGTATCCACTCATAAAATGGGTATAGGTTTTAAGTTTTTAGACCTATACTTATATAAATTTAATTCTTACGAGTAGGTTGGATACACCTAGAATAAATTTAAGAAAAAAATAAAAAGTATAACTTATAAGGATAATTTATCCTTAGAGTTGTGGATGGAAAATTTAAAGGCATGTGGTACCATCATGGTTAAAGAGACCTCTATACTTTGAGTTCTCAAACAAAACAAATAAGCAAATTTAGTAAGTTGCATTCAATCGAATTAGCAAAAATAAATTATTGAGTACACAAAGGAATTATTTATATTGGAACATAAAAGAATTATTAGTTTAGACTATTAGTTTAACCATGAAAGATTTATTGGTTTGGACTTAGTGGTGTTTTTTAAAGTTTTTACTCATTGTTGATATTATTTATATTGAAATATAAAGGAATTAATAGCTTTAAAAGCAATGTTTAGATTCGGATCATACATTGACTCAGTGAAGAGATTTATCTGGATTGATCGATGGTTTGATCGGGTTACCCTTTAAATCAATATTAAGATTAATATATAAAATACTTTTACCTATTTAATCATTAAATATAACATCTAAATTACATTTAAATAAAATTTAATTAAGCTTGGGGGCACATTGATACAATGTGTTAGGGCAAGGCATTGTGTTCAAATCCTTGCAATTGAAAATTTGCACAAGATTTCTCATAACAAGAGATAGAAGTTGTAATTTGATTTGTCGGCTGGTCCCTTTCTTTAGTCATCGTGAAAGGAAAAAGCTCACAATAACTTTAAGTCTCACTAAAGCAAGGTTGTTGTGGCTGGACCAATTAATTTTTGGTTTATTAACATACATAAATTTATAAAGTAAACATGAATTAACAGCTCTCCTAACTTTGGTTGACCCTTTCCTTTTCATAAAATTCCCCAGCTCCATTTGTCTCCCAATAAATTCACTAATTGTAAAGAGCAGTGTCATGAAGTGAAAACATTGTGAAGGAAAATCAGTGCATCAAGGAGTTTAATCTTGAAATGTTACGGATTTGAACATATGCTCTTATGTTTAACATTCCACTATTTTTTTTTGTAATGAAAAATTTTATCCGAATCATATCGTCTTTTCGGGGTTGAATCAACTATACCAAATTAATAAAATTTCAAGTCTAGTGATCGACTCAATATCCCATCACTTTGCTATTCAAACTACCTAGTGAGGGTGAGAAAATTTAATTGATAAAAGAGATAAAAAATAATTAAAATTAGGTAAATGGTAAGAGGTTTTGAAAGGCACATGGTAGGGCAAAGTGGGTTGATGAGTACGGTGATAATGTTGCAAAAAGTGGAGGAAACACTTCAGCTTTTTTCTTCTGCCAATTCATCAGAGGCCATTTTTCTTTTGCTTTTTGTTCCCGGTTGAAAAAAGAGAGATTGAAGGCGGGATTGGCGTTCTAAATTTGTGTCAGCTCCGGGATATGGACAAAACAAACACCACCTACCGTCCTTGCTAAATGAATAGCCGAGTGAAAAATGTTTTCTTTATTAATTTTCTTATTGTTGGAGCACAAAGCCAAGTGCAACAAATTTTTTCGTGTTTTAAGAAGTTTCTGTACAGCGATAAGGCCAAAACAGAAGGTTGAGTTTGCATATGCTGTTGTAGTTTGATCATTGGAGCCTTGATTTACGTGACAAGAAACCGGGGTGGATCTTCAGTTGGATCAACTCGATCAGGACCCAGCTGCCAATCAAATAGAGTTGTTGGACTGTGGTTCAAGGCCACGTTGGAACATATAAATATTTTTTTAAGAAATATTGACACATGTCTTAGTCACATTTCATCTTATCTCTTTACTACACGGTAGTCTTTTATCATCGACAGTAGTTTCCCATTGCCGACATCACCAATGGATAGCTCAAACAAGAAAATAATTGATGTCAATTCAACTCAAACAAAGGAAGATATCGAAAAGATGTCAAAAATTGAAGGTTAAACGAAAGATAAAATTATAGTTTTTAAAAGTTGTGAGGGCAACTAAAATTAAAAAAAGATGAAAATTCTAGGTTTGAAGGAAAAATATGATTTTTTAAAGTTAAAAAAATTTTAAACAAAAGTGAAATTGTTAGTTTTTAAAACATAAAAAAAAAAATATAATGAATTATATATATTGTTAATATTAAAACAGTCATTTTACCCTTAACTTTAACTAAAAATTTTAACAAAAATTAACTGATAAGTAAGTATTTGAATTTTTGAAAATTAAAAAGTACGATTTTGAGATTTTACTATACCTTAGGTGAAAACAAGTCCCTCGGCTTTTAAAAAATATTGGATTCAGGTTTGAGTCTTGACATTTAGTATGAGTAATATTATAACCGCAAGTCTAATTCATAGTATATTATAAATATTATATATTTAAACAATGTTATTTTCTTGATCCGAATGTCAATCTAACTAGTTAGAAAAAAGAAAAAAAACCAAACCATTCTTTCACCAGGTTAGAATGCAAGGTGCTTTTAAGATGCTCTAGAATATTTCTTACCCAAACATGTAGCAAAATAGGATTATGATTGTTATTCTTATATTATTAACCTTGACCATCCATTCTAGATTCCGTATGCTTCTAGGCTGTTAAATTTACTTGTAAACTCTTATAGTTATATTCATTCCAAGCGCCGTATTATTTCAAGAGCTTTAATAATACATTTATTTTTAACTATAATTACCCTGTTCTCTTCCTCTCTTCTCTATTCATTTTCCAAAATACTGAGATTGATCAACAAAATCAAACCAAGAATGTTTTGAGGACTCTTTTGGCCAAACAAACATAGAAAATTGTCATCCCAATCTCTTTCTTTTTGAGTTCTTCATATTTTCAGGAGTCCCTTGTATGTTTCTTTTCAAGCTTACTTAAAGCCAAATGTCACCATTTGTACTCTTAAGGTCAAGAAATTCACCAAGGCCAAAATTTTGAAATGACTTGAAACTAAGAGAAGTATAGGTAGACGAGTGAGAACCTACGTGTGTCTTGAAAATCAGCAATATCATAAACGGTCAATTTGTAATTAGGGGTAACAATTTATATCTCAAATTACTAGTTTACAAGATAAAAATGTAAAGCGATAAGAAGTAAAGAAAAATAAGAAGAAAAGTGATGGTGGTTAGTGGTTGTTTATTTTTTATTTTTTCTATATTTTGAAAGTAGGATATGAACAAAGATTGCAAAGAAGCAAGGTTTTGATGAATAAAAAGATTATTATGTTACGTTATGACTTATTATAGATTGATATCATTGTACAGTAATTTTAGTTTGCTTTATGGGGGTGTTTGGTTGGAGTTTTTTAGGATTACCTTAATAATCTATCTTTTATTTCCTTGTTTGGTTTGTCAGTAATAAAATATTACAGTAATCTTCTATTACCAATGCTGACATGACATGTAATATAAGTGGTAATCTAATTACCGCATTCACCTTAGGTATTTAAAGATTACTGAGGTAATCTTGAATTTATTATAATTATATTATTATTTATTAATTTTTTGAGATAAAAATAAATTTATTTTTAATTAATATGACAAATAATATAAAAAATATTTAAAAATAATTATATTCAAGGGCATTTAAGTAAAATAATTTACTAGTAATCTTTTATTACATTTAACCAAACACAATAATTATTTATATCTATCAAATTTTATCAAACATAGTAATCATTTATACCCAGTAATCTTTTAAGTAATTTATCTTCAAGGTAATTTTTCTATTTTGATAATAAAACATTACCTAAACTAAACGCCCCCTATATGTTATATTTCAATTAACATCTTTTGAACTCTTTTGCATATGTTATGAAATTAAGGTCAAGTTAACATATTTTTCAAATGTTAACTTTGGTATTTATGCATGATTGTAGTTAAGTTTAAGTGGTTACTATTTTTTTGAGCATACGTTCTCCTCGAAGAGTAGTCGTCTTAAAAGGAATGTTATACTACTATAATCTCATCAAAAATATAATATAAATTAAAGTCTCTCTTATGGGAGAAATCAATCATTTACATATACGTAGACAATGTATTGAAAGAAGAAAAACCAGAGGTTTTTTCAATTATTTATTGTGAGTTAGTGCTATTAGAAATATATTAAGAACACCCACATGTTTTTTGGATCATGAAAATAGAGAATAACAAAGAAAACTACTTGGTTAGAGCTCTTTTGGTGACATTATTCAATCTCTTCATTCGTCACTAAATCAATTTTGTCGTGGATTCGAGGTATTTATGATTGTTAAGTAAAAAAATCTGATACTCTAATAACCAAACAAAATAAGGCAATAGTCTATGATAAAAAATATTTTCCAATCTTCTATGCAAACCTATTAAGAACTCACAAATAAAGCAAATGCAACAAAATTAAATAAATCAATAGACACTAGATTTTTAACATAGAAAACCCCCGCAATGAGGAAACAAAAAATCACGAGACCTAGTCTAGATAAATCTTTCACTATCAACAGTAATAATGGGTACAAGCAGAGTTCTCTCTAGTAAAATTAAAGATATATAATCAACAATACATCAAGAGCAACTATTCTTGGCAATAAGGAATCAAATAACACAAGTTTAATGAAGAGAAATCACTAAAATAGGTTTTTTGTTCACATGTCTAGATTTGGATCAAGACACCTCAAAATCATATCTCCACCGTTCAAAATGTAGAGCCTTGTGTTTGAACGCCTCCACAAAATTTCAGCTCAATCTAATGGTGAATAACTTTAGAAACTTAGATTTGCAAAAACTCTTAGAGTATAAACAGAAACAGAAAAGTGACTCTTCCTCTCCTCTTTTCTCTTTATTTTAGATAAGTTTTTCACCTCTATTAATTTTCATCTGAATGGATATTTATAAGTCTTCATTAAACTTTGTGAAAAGACTAAAATAGCCTTCATCTATATTTAACCAAAAGATCAAAAATAGGTAAGACAGTAAATGGGTTGTCCTCTCACATAAGAGGAAAACCTTAACAATGAGTATTGAGTTAAATATTGCATATGACATCATAAGCATGAATTTGTGACCATTTTTGTAAAAATTTAAAAGCTTTCGTTACTTCTTTATCTTAAGATAGGTAAGATGATTTTGAGAGAAATTTTGATATCCTCTTTAGTCAATTCTCCAAAATCAAGTAATTCTTGAGATATATCCTTTGTAAAATTCTCCTCATACTTTGTCAACACACATTTTTAAAGTTGTCAATAGCATAAGTATAGATGTAAGCTATTGAACAATATACTAAACACATTACAAATTTCATGTGTCTAATCCACATACAATTCTAATTATTTTTATTATAGTGGATAACATAGTTTGATTAGCTTAATCATAATTAATGTAGTCTATCATGTGTAAAGATCAAAATTACATACATTAGTTGGTAATTAGAAAATCGCAACAATCTATATAAAAAAAGAAGGGTCAAAAAGTGGAATCGTCCTGAGCATCAATGAAGAGAGTTTAGAGCAACTAGCCAATCCAATTGCTAGAACGAAAGGGGGATGAGAAGCAAAATCAAATAGAAAAGAACTACGACTCCCAAACCTAGCTGCCCAGATATCATACAGTGAAGCAAAAGCAGAATGATTTCCATTATATCGCAACTCAAATGGAAAGATTGGGCCTTGGCAGCTACGACCAAGATTGGCTTGTTGATTATCGGTTACGTTATTTTTATTTAAAAAATTGTGTAATATTATATGTACAAATAAATTATATAATTTAATATAATAATATTTAATTAAGTTATATTTTATCATTTAATTTCAAACTCTTCCCTCAGTTTGTACAATTTTTTTTTTTTTGTAAGTTTAGTTATATTCTAAAATCTTTAGGAGAGGTTTGGAATGTTTTTGTTCGTTTAAATGGTATATTGTTTGCCTTAAATGACTAAGTTAACCCTTTGCCTTGCCGATGAAGTTTAACCGCTGAAAAAAAAACAGGGAGGAACGTTCACAGTTTTCAAAACCAGGGGTGGGAAATTGATTCGACAAACCTAGCATTTAAAAAAAAAACAAGAGAGATTTCGTTGAAACGAACAGCGAGGCTGATGCGATTACTGCAATTAAGGCTGATTCGGGTCGGATACTGTTGATGTTGAAAAGTCCAGTCGAAAACTCGAGCGACAAAATCAGGAGGAAGTTCCCTAACGCACGCACGTTGAGAATGAGAAAGCGGACCGTTTACGCATGGAGCGTGGCGATCATCTGCTTCGTTGTACTGATGATTGTCACTCCTGCTATCCCTCAGTCTCAAGAATATCACGATTTCGCTGACCAACGCGAGTTCTTTGGTACCTCTTCTCGCTTTTTCATAGATTTTTTTATATGATTTTTCAGAATTCTATTCTTTACTATGTTGAGTTGACTGAAATGTTAACTAATGTTAATTTCAGGTATACCTAATTTTCTAAACGTCGTTTCCAATTTCCCCTTTCTTATTGTTGGTCTCATCGGGCTTGTCCTCTGCTATCATGGCAATTATTTTAAGCTAAGGTAATTCAAAATAGCTAATTTGTCGAATTGTGTGGGTCTGTTTTTAATTAGGCTAATCTTACGGTGAATTTATTGAAAAATTTCCCGATTACAGTGATATCAGAAGCAGGAAGATGATTCTTTTTTTTTTTTGTTTTATGTTTATTGATTTTGAAATTTGTATAATTTGGACTTGAAAAGCTTGCAAGGTGAGCTTTGGGGTTGGACATGCTTTTTCATTGGTGTGGCCGCAGTTGGTATTGGATCGTCATACTATCATCTCAAGCCTAATGATGCTCGGCTTGTGTGGGATCGGTTGCCTGTAAGTATTGTTGTTCGGGCTTTGAATGGGGATTTAGTTTTTAGTTCATTGGTTATGGTTCCTTATATTTGCGCATGTGGTGGTGGAAATTGTAGATGACTATTGCTTTCACATCAATAATTGCAATCTTTGTCATCGAAAGGATTGATGAGCAGAAGGGAACTGTTTCACTTGTACCTTTACTTTTGGCTGGTGTAGTTAGCATTTTGTATTGGAGGTGAGAATGCTGCTTCTTTATTTTTCAGGAGTCAACTTCAGTTATTTATAAATAGTACCATGTTTGTTGTGATCTGGCTTTTTTGTTGCATGGTTTAGGCATTAAATCAGTGAAAGTATTTTTTCTTACTAATAGAATAAACATTGATTTTGATATCTATGCTTTTATATTGATGTAAAAGTTGTGATGGGTCAAACATTGGTGGAGACTCTTGTTATAGAGAGCCCTTATCGAGCAAATTTGCCTAATTATGCCGTGTTTTCCTCTGCAGGTTTTTTGATGACCTGAGGCCTTATGCTTTGATCCAGTTTGTTCCCTGTATTGCCATCCCTCTGATGGCTATATTGTTGCCTCCAATGTACACACATTCCTCATACTGGCTTTGGGCAGCAGGTTTTTGCTTTTCATCTTGCTAGTACTTCTCTTACATTTCTAGCAGTATTGTGGTTCTTATGCATTACTCACTCTGAATTTAATCTCATGGTTGCAGTATTTTATCTGTTAGCTAAGGTAGAAGAGGCAGCAGATAAACCAATATATAGATGGACTCATCATGTTGTCAGTGGGCACACTCTTAAGCATCTTTTTGCTGCAATGGTTCCTGTCTTCTTGACACTCATGCTTGCGAAGAGAAGTATTGAAACCCAAAGGTATTTCGTTTTCTCTTGTTGTGATCTTATGAACTTGTTTCTTCTACCCTGAAACTTCAATGTCGCTTTTGAATGATCTAGAGATTGGAAATTTTCAATAAAAGATAAAACATAAAAAGGATATACCCTTGCTAAGAGGCTACTTTGATATCACTCATTTTGATCAGGTTTCCCTGGCAGTCCATGTTACTGAATGCATTTCATATTTTTTAGTTTATATTAGTAGTTATGCCTTTCTAGAAAATTTGCAATATTCCCCTGTTGAATACCAATTACTACTCTCTGTATATTAACAAAGGATGATGATAATGCAAATTGTGGGACATGTTGCTCTTGGGTTCCCTTTTTTTATTTATTTTTTTCTATGAAAAGAATTTATGAATATATGAGTTCTAGTTGTAGACTTGCCACATGAATTTATGTTTAAGTGCCATAAACTACTATGCTTATTGTGACTCTCTCTCTAAGACTTTCTCTGACCAATGTCTTTCTGTCCCTATTAATGCTGCCTGTCTCCAGTGCATAGGATTTTAGGTACTAGTCTATGATTTTTGTAATGTAAAATCATGCTTTAGATTAAAATGTTATTGCAAAATTGATTGTGCATCAGGAATTAGTGGAACATGTAAACTTATTTTTTTTGTTTAGCCTATAGCATTGACACACTTTGAAGTTCCTAGTTCAAGTGGAAATAAATTTGCAATAAAACTATGTGTATCTGCTTTTGGTACACAAATATATACACACTTATGTATGTTATTACATGATTAGGTAACTTTAAATTAAGAATAAAGTAACACCATGTGATGATACATATAAGTATGTACATATTTATGTACTCAAAACGGATATGTATAGTATTACTCATAAATTTAATATCTATAATGTACTTATTGACCTTCTGCTTAATCAATCTAAAAAAGTGAGTCTTCATAAACTGACTTTTCAAAAAGCTGTGACACCTTGAAGAGTTCACTCTTATTTTTCCTCTTTTCAAAATAAAAGTTTAACACTTGGTCAGAACATTTGTTTTCTTTTTTAATAAAAAAAAGCATAAAAGCTACCTTTGGTTCCTGAAAACTAATTATTTATCTTACCACAGGAATGTTCCAACCATGGTTGTCTATAAGTTTAAGGTATATGGCAAGGAATATGGGAGCCTACAACATTAATAAGAATTTGAGCCTCTACTATTATCAAATGTCATGGACTCATGTAGCAAACATTGCATTGTGGGTAGACATTGGTTCCCTAGTGTACCACATAATAGAGGGGGTCCACATATAATTCTTGCTATAACTAAATAAACTTAATCCAAGAATAAGCTTGAAGGAGGATGTACGTATGGCAAAAGACTAATTGACGAGAATCATTATGAGATTGATGTTTTTAAGTCTAAAATAGGGCAAGAGAGGGCAATCAAGAATTAAGATATTGGGCGAATGAAATGGATGTGACTATATTAATCTATAGTATATAACATTGAAAACAACAATGAAGACATCACAGAATCAAGTGTGTTATAGCTTAAGATTGAATGTTGCAGTAAATAGCCTGGCAGCATTTTTCCCTCATGGAGATGTATGCACTGGAAAATTTATCATGTCTTGGAAGGTTTTGGATTATTGTGCTTTATTCTAGGTGATATAATATTAGAAGTTTGTGCATTTTTCTTTAATTTCTTTTATTTGATAAAAATGTTCAGGATAGTGTTTTATTGGCACTCACTTTGTAGGAATGATGAATAATAGATAATGCTTGGATATTAAGATCTATATCATGATAAATCAACATAGTGAGATTAAATGTTTAATTTATCATTACATGCAAATGACAGCATCTTTTGGCATAACTTTTCTATATGGCTTTTGAATTAAGCAAATTTTGAGTTTCATCTGGGGCCTACCATTGTTTCAAGTGGCAATGTCACAGTTTAGATTTTGAGATCCTTTCAGATAATATTCTTGAAATGAGGAATACCATGCTTTTTCTACACGCATGTTTGTGAGAATTATCTTATTCACATTTCGCAATAATGAAATGAGATCACTCTTGTGCTGCTACTAATGCATTTTTTCATTATGCCAATATTCTCTCTGTCACTTATACACATGTTTTTGTTATTGGCTTGACCATCGCAGGATAAGTCTTCTTAAGACATGGAAAATATCATGGGCAAAGTATAAAGAAAATGGTTCAAAGGTAGAGACTTACACATGTACCTACTCAACTGTTCCAGTTGAAGAATCATCTTGATTACATGATACTTGCTGTTTCTGTATTTGGTGAAGAATTTCACACATGTAGATAAACATGAAACAAATTACGCTAACAATGTTAAAGAAAAATGTTCTAACTACTAAAAAAAACTTTTAAAATTCATACAAATCTGATCTCATTTCATTGGTATGTATTTCAATAGCTTGATTTACATTTACTCTGTTTCTTACAATTTCAGGTATGTTAATAAAAACTGCTCCCACTTCCTTTCTTGTGTGTCTGTTAGATTCTCGCTTCGATTGGGCTTACTTGACACAGCTTAATTGGGCAGTTTTAACCTGCTTTGTACTTTATTTTAGGTTTTGAGTTTGGGTTTCACGTGTTTTAGTTTTCTATTTGCAGTTGTATCCTTACTGAATTACGGGAGTTTTCTGTTTAGCATAATTTATTTAATCTATATTA
Source organism: Mangifera indica (assembly GCF_011075055.1). Lineage (NCBI taxonomy): Eukaryota > Viridiplantae > Streptophyta > Magnoliopsida > Sapindales > Anacardiaceae > Mangifera > Mangifera indica. The sequence continues at coordinate 4,121,215 of NC_058137.1, forward strand.
TTAAATTAAATAATCAATTATGACATGTTTAAGGTAATTCATATAAATAATCTAATTATGGATTATAACATATTTAAAATAATTTAAGTTATGACCCAAACGTTTGTAAGATTATTCTTTTCTTGAAATTTTGGATTATAGGCAGTCTCACTTTGACAGTTTCTATGGGCCCTAGGCCTCTCAAAAGGAAACAGAGGTGTGCAAAGTTTTCTTCAGGTTGGATAGAGATTGGCCTTGAGTGCAAAGACAGAAGGGAGTTTGGGTGCAAGATCCACCCATCGAATAGGGATGAAAGTCGGCCTCAGTAATTTGACAATGTTGAGCGGAAGAGTCATCGTTCAATGGATAAAAGTTACTCTAAGAATAACAGGATAGGAAAATGTAGAATCCAAGAGCCAGGAGTAACTTCTTGAATTATTGGGATTACAAACTTTCAACAATTTAAAAGAATAATACTTTTTTAAACACAAATAATCGTTTTCAACTTATTCGTCAAGCAATGACAATTTGATTTTGTTTGTTTATAACCTACACTCGGGTTCCCCCTGAGTTGGGTCATTAAATTAATCCTGCAGCCTGAGAAGTTTTTTCTTTATCTTTGTATAGCCATATGTATGGCTATTAATATCTTTATGAGATATGTACATATCTTATAATATAATATAAATAAAATATTATATATATTATAAAGTATATTAAATTAATATAAATATATTTTATGATAAGATACATATTATTGATGTAGATTAATGATTTTTAAGAAAATAATAATTTAATAATATATATATATATATATAAATTTTAAAATTTTAAAATTTATAATATTTTAAAAATAATAATATATTAATTATAATTTTTATTATTTTATTTTAAAAAATATTATATAATAAATATAATATAATATAAAAATTAAGTTTTTATTACATTATTAGGTCACTGAATACAGAGGGTTCAGTTTATCCCATCTTCTAAACATCCTTGCTAGTCATTTGCCGGCAGTTATTTTGGCGGCGTGGTGGAGATCCACCAGTCATTTCATGAGATTCTCTTGTACTCATTCCGTCGCTCGGCAGCGGCTTTTTATTAATGTAATTATGTAAAAACACCAAGGATGCCAATTAAGGGACCCTTCTCGACTTGGAACATTTCTCCAATTTGCTTCCTTTAATACTTCATTTTCACCATTTTTTTGCTGCCAAAATACTTTTTCCATAATCACCTTCGGCCATGATTCCTTCTGATAATTTGTTGGTACGGGGGAATCAAAATTGGAAAGAGTACAAGTAACTTAATCCAAAACAAATTAAAGCAAAACTCTAGTTGATGTGTCAATTTCTTGATTAATACAAATTACTCCTAGTTTTTGTCCCATTTCTCGATTTGGGAACCAATTCAACTTTGATATAATTATTTAACCGGCCAAAGGACTATTTTCGACTCAAATTTTGGTATGATTTCAAAATTATATTCATAAAATTTAAAAAATTTAAAATTTTATTTATTGAATAATTGAGATTAACATTTTTCATTAGATATAAAAATAAAATCATTATTTTAATAATAAGATAAAAAATATAGAATTTATTATATTTTCTCTTTTAAGTTTTAAAAACTAACGTTTCACTTATTCTAAAGCTTTTTTACTTTAAAAAATAATATTTTCTCCTTCAAAATTTTAGAATTTTTTTCTTTCCCTCCAACCACTTTCTTTTCATCAACAAAACCTCTTCATTGACAAAGAGATTTCAAATCTCTTCATCAACGAAAAGATTCCAAATCGTAGATGAAATTCAGATCTCGTTGGATCTTTCATCTTTAACGAAGAGATCCGTTCTAAATTTATCTATGTGCATCGGCCAAAGGTTTAGGTTGGAGAGTAGAAGTCGTCGACGTCAGAGATGGTGGCCAGAGAGATAAAGAAAAAATTTCGAGAAAAATATGACTTTTTAAAATTAGAAAATTTTAAGTAAGGATGAAATTATTAATTTTTTAAACTTATGAGAGAAAATATAATAAACTTTATATTTTTTAATATTATTAATAAAATAATGATTTTATCTTTATTTTTAACTGAAAATTTAATGATAGTTACATCATAGACGTGACTTTAGATTTTTTAATCCCTATGGATATAATTTAAAAAATGCACTTAAACTTGTGTGGGAAATAGTCCTTTGGCCTTGTTTAACCAGGTCCATGTAAATTGCTAATTAGCTTACTTTAATCTCAATCAAACCTCTAATCAGGTACCAATTGTACCGACCAGACGTATAGGCTGATGCAATTTCCCCAAAAATTCAATTTCATATTCAAATAAAAGCTAATACATCATGTTTATTTCTTGAGTTCACGCCGAGCAGGGACCAGGTTCAATTTTTTTTTTAGTGTGGAAAATCATTTAAGAAAATAAATTGATATGTTTATTTGTGTTGTACCGGGGGGACCAAATGTACAACTGTAATAATTCATGTCCTTATTATGATTCCATGTCAAAATCAATTTGATTATTATCTTTAAACTTTTAAGTATCAATGAATAACCCTCAAAGTAAACATATTTCCAATTTTATCAAAAGATTCGACAATCTGAAATGTGTTATATTTAAGTAACTAAGAAAGAAATTAAGCTAGGACAAATTTTATGGCCTCTAAAAGACTATAGCTTAGTATTGACATATAAGCTTAAAAGGCATTTATAGGTATTACTATAATGATAAGATCAAACTTCAAAGATTTGGATTCAATGTCGTCGGCTTCTGTAGCAAGTGTGACAAAATGGCAAAATTATTTTATTTCCACATATAAGAGAATGATTGAACCAATATATTCACATCTAATTTATTGAACCGGTAAATATTTATATAATACATCATTTATTGTTAGTTCCAATCTCTTTATTTCGTTTCAAAATAACTACGAGTTTTTTTTTTAAGATAACTGGATCCGTTTGAATTGATTAAGCATATAAATCTGAGATATAGTAATCGAACTCACAATTATTATACTCGATAATTCAAAGTTTCACAAGTATGACAAAAAATCAAACCTAAATATTTTTCTTGAAAGTTTTAACATTTTATCAGTTTTACAAAATTTTGTCATTATATATGAGTTATTTTAGCATGAGAGAATGACTATTTCCCATCCCTTTTTGGTCCCAATGACATTTTTTCAATTTTAAATTTTAAAAATGTTAATTTCTCATTTTATATTGTTCTGTTTGTGAAATTTATTAATTTTTATGATAGAATTATTAAAAAGACAAAATATATATATTATTCTTTTCAATGTTTACAAAACTAAATAATCTTAATCCCCAAAAGTTTAACTATAGTTTATATTAATTATAGGATTGATAATTATAATAATAAATTTACATAATTAAAACACTTATCAATAGTGAATATCATTAACGACAGTTAGAATAATTTAATTTTAACTGTAATCACAACATCTTAATGTAATTCAATTAAAATCATATCAAGATAGTATGATTAAGTTTGAATCACACCAAAATGGTGTGATTAAGTTGGAATTCCACAATCCCAATGTAATTCTAATCGAATCAAATCTTTCTTGTGCATAAGTTTGTGAAAACCTAAAAGATGACAAAAATTTTCTTACAAGAAAGTGAAATTCATTTAAAAAAATTTAGTAGAACGACATATCAAATCATTATAAAAGTCTCGTTGCCAAAGGATAATGACTCTACCACTGGTTTTGTATTCTTTATAGCATAACTGAGTACCCAAGTTATAGTTTAAGGTTGCATTGTTTACTATGAGAGAAGAATATATGACAACTATTAAAGTATTTTAAAGAAGTTAGTTGGCTTAAGAGATTGCTTAAAGATTTTCAAGTATGACAAGAAGCGATTATGATTCAATATGATATTTAAAGTGTACTATGTCTTGCTTAGAATAATATATTTCATTTAAGGACAAAGAACATTGAGTCAGTATATCATTTTTATGTGAATTGATGGAAGATGGGTGAAAAAATATTTCATAAGATTCTCTTTCATTTAGGATTAATATAAATTATTATCCTATTTATATTAGATTTATTTATTTTTATAATGAATACATATTTATTTAGAATTTCAATTCTTTGAGTACTTTGTATTCTCAAAGTCTTATTCAAACTTATGAATTCTTTCTGAAAATTTTAATACTTTATCAATTTTGTTAATATTTCTTTTTATTGGTTTTGCATTTGACCAAATATTCTATAACACAACACAATATAGATTCTTGGAATACTATAAGTTTATAAATGATCCAAATATTTTGTACATTAAAAGTTTACATATCACAATGATACTTATAATATAATCTTTATTATCCAAATTCATATTTATCATGAAATTATGATTAGATTTGATATGAGGTGAACTCAAATATGTGCCTATTTGAGTTCGGCTCAAAAGAAAGGGTAACTTGAGCTCAATTTGAGATAGCTTGAATTCAGTTCAATATGAAAAATCAAAGCTCAAGTTTAACTTAAATTCCACTCGACAACTTATTCAACCTAAAGCCAACTTGAATATTCTAGTTGGCTCAGATCAAAATTGACTTAAAATATTAGAACAACTATGGTTAGTTTAACCATGACTATGGCCTCCAATCTTTTATAAATTGATTTGCAAACCATCTAATTAATTTACCCAACCATACATGGTGTTAAACATAAACCCTAAAATACAATCAAGTATTATATATGTCAAGTCAAATTAACCCCAAAACACTAAAAATACAATCAAGTATTCCATATATATGTATATTAATATTATTGAAAATTCCACAAATTAGTTTTCAAACGCAAGTAAATAGAAACAATATAAGTATAAATTTAGAAGAGATTTGAGTGGCCTTGGTCCAAGAGAACATAGAGATGAAAACCACTCAAAACAAACAAAAAAACCAAAGATGTTATGTGGGTATGGACTATGAAAGTAAGACATCCTGACTGGAAAGACAGAGAATTGCAAATCTTGACACCACCACAATATTTGTTTGAACGATAAAGAAAAGTAAGAAACCCTAAAATTGATTGGTTCAATACTCAATGACATTGTTTGACTTGCACCTTAAATGACGTTATTTTCCCTTTCACCTTACGATCATTGCAATTTGAATTCAACCGAGCTAGTCTCAACTCAAGCTTGCTCATTTAAGAAACCAAGCCCGACACATGATTCATGCCAAAAAGAAAAATGGGTAGATAGCATTACTCTTTTATTTATATTAATTATTAAATATTTTCTTAATATAATTTTAAATTATTACATATCTATAAATTTCTTATATTTAATTAATTAGATAAATCCAAAATTACTGGTTATTACATATTTAATGAAGTGACATTATTATTACCCCACATTTTATCTTATTAAGCCTTATGAAAAAAACTCTGATAAAACTTTTAAGTTATTTAAATATCTCAACATATCCATGTTGTATTGACATTTTAACTAATTATTCTTTTATCAATCTTTAATATATATTAAATTTCCACAAGTCACCCGTGAATTTGGTCCATCGCAAGGCATGATTTGAGAAGCCAACACGGCATGCCTATTATATTGGCTTATTGTTAAAATTTTGACCTAGCTCATAAATAATTGTGATTACCCATTAATTTTATCAGAATAAAAATTTGGCAAAAGACAAATTTATTTCTTTTTTGTTTTTAAATCAAGAATTAGGATAGATTTAAAAATTATTTATACTATATTTCAATAAAATACATTTTCCTTTTTTAGTATAAAATACTATTAAAATCAATGAAGAGTATCATGATTGCATTTGTATATATCAAATTTGATCGTCACTCCTTAATAATTTAATCAAGAAATTAATTTGGTAGAGGTATAAAGAAACAAATCTACGAATTAATATACTAATAAGAGGGAAAAAATTAAAAAAAATAAAACCTGTATAGCACATATATCAGAGAGATTTTGATTGTTTATATATCATACAAACTAAACACCAAAACTCAAATTTCCGTTAAACAAAATCTCAAGATTCCCTAGCAAAAATTGACCAGTTTCTCTTCGAATAATGTTCAGAGGTATTTGTCTGTTAATTAGACAGAAGCTCTATAAAAGCAGCCTGGTTTTCCTATGCCTTGAGCATGTACAAAACATAGTATAATTTATCATAAATGGATAGCGAGATTGTGGGAATAGTTATAGCCCTTTTGCTATGGGTTATATGGGCAATGGTAACTGTGCGTCGCTACCGTCGTGTGGAGGAGCTACGGCAACTGCCACCAGGGCCAAAATGTTGGCCAGTTGTTGGGAACATCTTTCAGCTGGGTTTGATTCCGCATGTTTCGTTTGCCAAATTGGCTAATAAACATGGCCCCATCATGACTCTATGGCTCGGTTCAATGTGTACCGTGGTGGTCTCTTCTAATGAAGTGGCTCGAGACATGTTCAAGAACCATGACGTCGTTCTTGCCGGAAGAAAAATCTACGAGGCCATGAAGGGTGAGTATGGAACTGAGGGCTCTATTATAACATCTCAATATGGCCCCCATTGGCGTATGCTACGGCGTTTGTGTACTACTGAATTCTTTGTGACTAGCCGTCTCGATGCTATGCGAGAAGTGAGGAGTAGGTGCATCGATCGCATGGTTAAATATGTAGAAGACGCTAGTTCATGTGGCACCAATGCCATTGATGTTGGGAGATTCTTGTTCTTGATGGCTTTTAATTTGATTGGAAATCTTATTTTTTCTAAGGATTTATTAGACCCCAAATCAGAAACAGGGGCCAAATTTTTTTACCACGCAGGTAAAGTTATGGAGTTTGCTGGCAAACCAAACGTGGCAGATTTCTTGCCAATTTTAAGATGCCTTGATCCTCAAGGTATTAGGAGAAAAACCCAATTTCATGTTGATCGAGCCTTTGAAATCGCAGGAGAGTTCATTCAAGAAAGGGCCAAAAGTAACATAGAGACAAACAAAAAAGATTTCTTGGATGTGCTTTTGGAATTCCGTGGTGATGGACTGGAGGAGCCCTCGAAATTTTCTTCAAGAACAATCAATGTTATCGTGTTTGTAAGTTATTTCATATTAAAGTTATCTCAATCTTATAATAAAAAAATTTCTTGTCAATTGGGCATTCTGATAATAATTCTGCTGTTAGATTAATCACTCATAAGATTAAAGTAATAAATTATACACAAAACCCTAATATTAATATATTGTTATGTTTTTATCAGGAGATGTTCACGGCAGGAACTGACACAACGACGAGCACATTGGAGTGGGCAATGGTTGAGCTGCTTCAAAACCCTGAGAAACTAAAGAAAGTCCAGGATGAGCTGAGGAGCACCATAAGTAGAAACAAAAAGCTTGAAGAGAAGGACATTGAGAAACTTCCATATCTTCAAGCAGTCATAAAGGAAACATTGAGACTTCACCCACCGTTGCCGTTCTTAGTTCCCCACATGGCCATGGATTCGTGCAACATGTTGGGCTACTATATTCCGAAAGAGACACAAATTCTGGTGAACGTTTGGGCGATTGGACAGGACCCAAGAACTTGGAAAGACCCGCAGGTGTTCAAGCCAGAAAGGTTTTTGGAAAAGGATAAGGCCGATTACAAGGGGCATCATTTTGAGTTTATACCATTTGGGTCCGGCCGCAGAATGTGTCCAGCCATGCCTCTTGCTTCTCGTGTGCTGCCGCTGGCGCTGGGGTCCCTTTTGTACTCATTTGATTGGAAGTTGGGAGATGGAGTTAAGCCTGAGACCATGGATATGAGTGAAAGAATGGGTATTACTCTTAGGAAGGCTGTTCCATTGAAGGCCATACCACTGCCTTACAAGGGCTATTAGACAGTTGGGATAATCGTAATTTCACTCCTGTGATTTGATTTAAATACCTGTAGTTCAGTAGAATTGTTTGATAACATTTTGGTCCATGTCAGAAACATTTTAGTACCTTAGGTTAATTTTGGGGACATGGACCAAAAAGTTACTAAAAAGTTCTACCAGACGAAAGTTTATTTAGACCAAACGTTAGGGATGAAATTTTATTTTCCTGGAAAAACCCACGTAAATGTGAACTTATACTCCAATAGCTGGTATGTACTGAATTGTAAATCCTAGATCGTTGTCTATTGAATTATACAGCAATAATATATGTTTAGTTATGTATTATTATATAATAGAATAATATTTTATTATTTTTTTAAAATCATACAAATCACACCATCATCCATAAATATACTATTAATCAATCTAAAATCTAAATTAACTCAAATTTGATTGTTAATTTAATTTAATTGAGTTCGAAACGAGTTATCATGACCCAAACTTGAACCTGAACTTAGGCCAAAGATGGATAATTGTTTCGAGCTCTAATCATGCTATGTTTTTCAAAAGGTTTGGTAATACAGATAAAATAACATTGTCTTAATTTAAGGCAAAAGGACTCACTTTTTTGCATAATGTAGAAGCAAAACTACAATTTTCTTTGACTGATGCATTCTCATTTTTCGATTCAAGGAATTCTATTCAATCTTGAAGATTCACATCACACAGGTTACTCTCATTCTCTGTAAAGCATTCTTCCAAGGCAAAGCAAGAACCATCACTGTCGCCGACTAGGTTCGAATTTATTCTTCTCCTTCTTTCACTCACCGTCAGTGAGTTATCGGTAAGATATTCAATCTTCAATCAACAAATTCAAATCAAATTCATTTCAAGAAAATTAATTCATTCTGCAAATTGTTCAGTTTGTCACTGCATAAAAGACTTCTGTAATACAATTGTTGAATTGTATGAATAGTCAGGAGAGTTTTGATTGGTCAAACTTCTAATTTTTCAATTTTGACTTTTATTGCCTAGACGATCGTCTTCGGAGATGCGACAACTTGCTTAGCAGCATATTTTGATGAAAACCTGTTACTTCCAAATTAAGCATATTAATATAGTTATTAGATATATACAACTGAAACTCGGATTTATTAAATACCCTTTAGGCAGTGACTACAAGAAAACCAGCCAAAGAAAGCACAAAAACTTGAAGCTCTTGAGGTATTATTCATTTTGTTTTTGCTTAATGATTGATTTTTTGGTGGACCTTGATAGTCTTGTGCAGCTCTTGTTGTTTGGTGTATAGTTTGAAGCTTTCAAATATAAATAGAATGGAAAATTATATTTCACTGGTTCCCGTTGTGCCTAGTCAAAGCAAAGATGCCCTCCCTCTATTTTAATTATTTAATTGCAAAAATGCCCTCCTATATAAATATATTATATATATATATATATATATATATCAAATATATATATATATATATATTATAATTATATATATATATATATATATATATATTTATATATATATTATATCTATCAAGGTTCAATATTTGAGAGCAAAAGAGATACAATGTGGCCTCTTACTTTTCTGTTCTGACTTAGCATCATGTCGGCGTCAACCCTTTTCTTCATTCGGAGAACGGCCAGCCGTAACCAGCTCCCCCGAGGGCCACCAGCATGGCGAATATTTGGCAACATGTTCCAGCTTGGTTCGATGCCACATTGCAGCATGACCAACTTAAGAAAGAAGTATGGTGATGTTATTTGGCTTAAATTGGGTAGCATAAAGGCAGTCGAAAATATATATTGAATTTACTGGTTTCAATCTTTATATTTGTAAGTTCAATATATATTTCTGCTATGATGTTAGAGCACAAACCAAACGACGGGTTTAATATACTAAATATTCCTAGATATAAGGGACAACACACCTAACTAAAAAATTGACTAAACCAAATGACGACTTTAATAGTCTATAGTGGTTGCATTTAAACACTGGCATTTGAGACTCAAATAAAAAGAAGAAAAAAGAGTCTCATGTTAAAGTGAGTGATATATAAGTGTGCAGATTGAATCTTAACACAAGTCAATTAGTTTTGTTTAATATAGATTTTAATTTTCACAGTTGTAAGCCCAATACATATTTCCGATAAAAAACAACAAGTAGCAGCACTGAATGGGCGTTGTCTGAGCTCCTTCGAAGCCCGGAGACATTAAACAAAGCCAAAGCTAAACTTGCGCAAGTGGTTGGACCAAAAGGAATGGTTGAAGAAAGTGACATTGCAAATCTTCCATACTTGCAGGCCGTGATTAAAGAAACTCTAAGATTACATCCTCCGGTTCCCTTGCTTCTTCCCCGAAGTGCTATCGAAGACACGAAATTTCGTGGTTATCACATACCCAAAGATACTCAACTTCTGGTAAATGCTTGGGCAATTGGAAGAGACCCAGACGTATGGAATGACCCTTTGCCATTTAAGCCTGAAAGATTCTTAGACTCTACAGTTGATTACAAGGGCCAACATCATGAATCTATTCCATTTGGAGCTGGAAGAAGAATGTGTGTAGGTCTGCCTTTAGGTCACCGAATACTTCACCTAACGTTGGGGTCATTGCTTAATGAATTTGACTGGGAACTTTGTGGTAATGTCTCTAAGGAGAGCATAAACATGAATGATAGATTAGGCGTAACCATTCGAAAGGTTGAGCCACTATTTGCTCTGCCTAAAAGATGTAATCATGACTATGAATGGTTAAAAAATAGTTTATACGTAATGTTATATCATTCAGGTAATCTTTTATTATTAAATATAAAATATTATTCCTAAAAAATATAAATAAATTGTATTTATGACAAGTAAAACTATCCAAATCATATATGAATTTATACATGTTATATATTTTACATTAAAAAAACAAAAATCAATATAATCAAATATACAATTATATATGACAGGAAATGATATATTTAGAGTATATTCTAACATAAGAAGTCACATAGCTAAAAATATATTCTAATTTAGGAAATTATATGTTTGAAATATATCAAAACTTCCCCCTCAAACAAAGTAAGCAAAAAATTTTGTTAAATTGAGTTTGTAATGCAAGTCATGAAATCATCGAGATGATAGGTTTTGGAAAAAAACGTTTGTTATCTAATCAATAGAAGGTATAAGAGTGAGATGAAATATGTCACTAACAAGATGATGACAAACAAAATGATAAATAATCTCTATGTGTTAAATGCACTCATACAAAATAATTGCGAACAATTTAAATGATACTTCAATTGTTATAATTGATGTTTGTAGTATTGGAATGAGAAACCTCATGTTGTAATGTGATTCTAAAAAAGTTTTACCCTTATAAGAGAAATACTCCTTTTACTTGACTACTTTTGAATTATATAAAAACTTATAAAGTTCAAACTTATCAAAATAAGAAAAATACCAAAAATATCTTTCATACAAATCCAAATGGGTGAAAACATTCAAAGGTGTCATAAAGAATCCACAATTCAAGTGTGTCTAGTAAACATCTCATATATAACACAAACATCAATTAAGGTATCTCAAATACATAAAACTAAAAAAAATACATTATCACTTATGATTAATCCCTCTCACGTCTCGATGTTACCTAATACACCATTAAACAGTTGCTAAATCAACTATCACTTGTAAAACATAAATGGATAAGAAGGAGTGAAAATCACCTAGTAAATAGGCATCTATAGTCCTACATTCCATTCTCTTGTTCTTTTCCACACATCTAATTAGTCTAACATTCATAATCATTTTCTCTCTTGTTATTTAGGGTACTACTTTGACCCAAACTTTGATGACATAGAATACAAATGCATGTAAAAGAACATCTTTTTTCAAAATCATTGATGAAAGCATTTTTCAAAATCAGTATCATTAAATCATTAAAATATTCATGTTGATCAAACTAGGTTAAAGTAAAGATTCAATACCTTAGCCATATGACTTAATCTCTCAAGGTATCATATTTCATGCTATGAAATGAGATAGCCAATTTACAGATTCTCTCATAACACTTCTCTATAAGTGCACATATCTTTGTGGATGTATATGGTGAATAACACAAAATAACACATCTTTTCTATGAGTATGACACCTTTCTATGGGTATATAGCCTCCATCATAACTACCCATTTATAATAATCTACTAAAAAACACATATAAAAACATAGTGAGAAAAACATATTTTTATGAATGACTTTAAATCACTCTATCTTCATGATCTCTACCATTAAAAATATGGATAAATTATATGTTTCTGTATGAAACTATTTTAATAATCATATTTCAAAAGTTTATAATTAGTTAAAAATTGGCTTCTACTGAGTCTCAATATATAGTAGAGAGACTTAACATTTTTTACTAATGATAATAAAAACCATGAACAGAAAAACACAATGCATTAGAAATGAGAGCATGCGAGAAGACATTACAAAAGAAGATGTTTTTCTTCGTCTCATCCAATATCCTCATTTAAATTAAACCTCGAGAAGAGACTATGCAAAAAAGAAAGTGATTTTCTTTATTTTATCTCAACAATACAAATAAATGGGAGCTATAGTGTTTGAAAATGTTAAAACTCAAGACAAAATTGTAAATACACGTAGAAATGGAAATATATAATTCACTGGTCCAACTAATTTGTCCATATTGTGGCAGCATAAATGTTTCCCGTTGTGCCTAGTCCAAGCAAAGATGCCACGCTCCCTCTATGTTAATTATTTAATAAATGGTTCTACATATAGTCGTGTCACATATTTCTTATATTAAAAACCAATTAAAATAATACTTAAAGTCAACTTAATGAGTTGATATACTAGAACCGGCCTTAATAAAATTGAGTCTTATATATGTATGTATGTATGTATGTATGTATAATAATAATAATAAGAATGTTTACTATATTGATCTTTTAAATTTATATTATTTTTCATAGAAAGGACAGAGTTGGAGGCGGAATCTAATATCTTTAACCCTATATTATATGATTCGGTTGTCATAAACATTTTAATACTCAACCTAATATCACTCACCCACCATTGCTCCGACTCATTAGTTTAATCAAATTAAATTCTCTTCAATTCATTAGTCTTGATATTTTTAAGGCATTGGATTTGTTTCTGATTTAAAAAGTTAACTTTGTAAAAGAGCAAACCCCAATAAAAAATCATTAATTTTCTCTTATTATTTTCAGATTACCTGGCAAAGTTAACCAAATCATTTATTAGAATTTAGGAGTTGAAGATACAGATTCAAAAACGTATATTAAACTATGTGTATTAATATAGAATTGGTTGGTGTCAAGAGCAGATTTGTTAGAGTGTATGAGTCAAGTTTTCTCTTGATTTGAAAGAATCAAAAGTTATTTCTTTCTTGAACAAGATCCAAACCAAAGAGTATCTCAGCCATTTGTTCTCTTTCGCAAGCAAACAACTTTGTCTCAATACAAACAGCAATGGTGGTCAATTTATAGACTTTGTCAAATTTCCTTAGTAGTGATAGTCGTTTTGTAAGCGGCCTGCCATAGTTATTGCATGCTAGGTCAAACTAATTTAATTAAAGCTAGCTGTGCTTATTTATGCTATCAAGTTTCACAATCTTCCAGCAAAAATTTTTCAATGTCGCCTGTTTCTTTCATTGTCTTTGTTATCATCATCTTGTCGTCAACCCTCCTCCTCCGCAGGAGGAAATCCAGACGTGGGCAGCTTCCCCCTGGACCTCCAGGATGGCCGATAGTTGGAAACATGTTCCAGCTTGGTTCGATGCCTCATCGCACCCTTAATGACTTAAGAGACAAGTATGGTGAAGTTATTTGGCTAAATTTTGGTGCCAAAGACACCATGGTACTTCTCTCAGCCAAAGCAGCCACCGATTTCTTCAAGAATCATGATCTTTCCTTTGCGGATCGCAACATTATTGAAATAATGCGAGCTCACGACTATTACAGGAGCTCATTAGCCTTGGCACCATATGGTTCGTTTTGGCGGCTACTAAGACGCCTCGTTACAATTGATATGTTAGTCAACAAACGCATCAATGAAACAGTCTCTATACGGAGAAAATGTGTTAACGACATGTTAATATGGATCGAAAAGGAGGCGTCTCAGGGAAATGGAGAGGGGCGAAGAAGCATTCATGTGGCACGCTTCGTCTTCCTCTCGAGCTTTAACCTGCTAGGAAACCTCATGCTGTCGCGTGATTTGTTGGACCCGAATTCAAAGGATGCTGCGGAGTTTTTTGCCTCAATGATAGGGCTAATGGAATGGGGTGGGCATCCAAATATCTCAGATTTTTTTCCCTTTTTGCGGTGGCTAGATCCCCAAGGATTGAAGAGAAAGATGAAAAGGGATCTCGGTAAGGCCATGAAGATCGCTTCTAAGTTTGTTAAGGAAAGAGTTGAAGAGATGAAAGAAGGTGATAGGGTGAGGAAAGATTTCTTGGATGTTTTGCTTGAGTTTGAAGGCAATGGAAAGGATGAGCCAGCAAAACTTTCTGACGAGCAGCTTAACATTTTTATACTGGTAATTTTACGCATCAACCACTGCAATTAATCTTCCATTGTCAATTTAACTTATAGTTACTGTATGATTGAATGCATTAATATCATATCCTGCAGGAAATATTTTTGGCTGGATCAGAAACAACAAGCAGCTCCATTGAATGGGCATTGACGGAGCTCCTATGCAAACCTGAGTCGTTGAACAGGGTCAAGGCTGAACTTGCAGAGGTCGTTGGACCAAATCGAAAGCTTGAAGAAAGTGACATTGAAAATCTTCCATACTTGCAGGCTGTGATCAAAGAAAATCTCCGCTTACATCCTCCAATTCCGTTCCTAATTCCTCGAAGAGCAATGGAAGACACCAATTTCAATGGGTATCACATACCCAAGAACACACAAGTTTTGATAAATGCCTGGGCGATCGGCAGAGACCCAGATGTGTGGAGTGAGCCATTGTCATTTAAACCTGAGAGATTTTTGGGGTCTAAAGTTGATTACAAGGGGCAAAACTATGAACTGATTCCATTTGGAGCTGGGAGAAGAATGTGTGCAGGTGTGCCCTTAGCTCACCGAATGCTTAACCTGTTATTAGGCTCGTTGCTTCATGAATTTGACTGGGAACTTGATTGTTGTAAAGAGACTATGGATATGACGGATAGGTTGGGCATAACTATGCGAAAGAGTGAACCATTATATGCCTTGCCTAAAAGTAAAAGATGTATATGAACAGAAAATACAAAATAAAATGTAGCAGAAATAAGTTCATTATCATTGTTCAGAAAAGGAAAATATCAGCGTGTCAGAAAAATTGTTGAGATTTTCATTAATATATTGAATTAGAGAAGTGGGTTTTGAGATGAGATGTGGCTTTTGTCCTTGTTTTGAAGCAAAAGTTCCTCTGGTGAGACAGTTTAGCTTAGAATAGCAATATTGCATTGTATGATTATAGTTTGAGAGGTCTAATGTTGCAGGCAGGGGTATCACCGAAAATAGATTCTTCGACCATTTAGGGCTAAAAGACAAACAGGTCGTTTCCTTCTCTCTAAGTGAAAACCTCAAGATATACTATACCTTGTAAAATTAGGATTAGCTCAAATCTGACTGTACAATATAAAGTTAAGACAAGCCGAGTTTAAACTTTCTGTCCAACTTCAGCTCAGGTTCAAACATCTCTTATCAAGGCTTAACGAGCCCTAATTCTTGTAAAACGAGCCAAACTCAAATTTGTCTTATTTTAAATTTAATTATTTTAAATTTAATTCAATTTGAAGGTGGCAGGTTTAGATTTTTGCATTTTCCAACATGGTACAGTCGTACTTATGCGCCATCGTCATTTTCCTTATTGCTGGATGATACAATGCTAAATCAAATTGAGAAATTGCCGCAATTATTCATAAACAGAGAAGCAATTAAAGAAAAGAGCCCAAATTCACAATGCAAAGCAACATTTTTCTATAAAAGACTTAAGAATAATATACAGAGATTATTCAGAATTATTGAATTACCATGCTCTAAGCTTTGCACACCATGACTACATGATAATCATATAGGAATAATTGCTGGGTGAGATCCAGCTTGGATTCAAAAGTTACAAACATGCAAAAAAGTTTCACATAGATATGTCATCTGGGAACTGAAGTGAACTGCATGTTAAGATACAAATGATTTACAATGTAGCGGCAAGAGGGAACCAAACTTGTACACTACTCAAACAAATAAAAGAATATGTGCATCACCACAAAATAACTCACAAAGCCTTGATCTAAATGAGATACAAAGATTTGGTTAAAAAGCCTTCTCTGTTCCAAGTTCCAACACTTCGACAAGCAGTCATAGAATTTTTGCCTATGGCACTAACCAACCAAACCAATTTAAACAGGGTAGATTGATTTATGAAACTACTTACCTTCTTCCTACTGTAAGTAATGTCTTTTCACTTGGGTAGACAATCATCATAAACCCTGTTTCCAGCAAACTCTGGCAAAGCCTTTCCTTTAGATTCTCTACCAACCCTACAGACATAGTTCAGCCCCACAAGGAGCTCTGTAATTGCAGCTTCAGTTTTTGCTTGATTTGCAAAGTAGAGTGTCTGCACCAAAAGCACATTTGACCTGGAAACCACATTTTCCTTCTCAAAACTACGCTCTAACTGCCACCTCGTCGTGTTATGAGCCAATGGTGACAGCCAGTCCAATATCTGATCCAATGCCGAAGTCCATTGAGCTGCAAGGGAAGCATCATAAGCAGATGAACGTGAAGATTTTGAATATGCCTTAAGCCTAGCCCTCAGAGCACCTTTTATGGTTGTGGGTAACATATTGTACAGATCATCTCTTGTGTCAAGGCCAATCATGTGAGGAGATGAAGCTAATTTCTCAATCAATATAACAACATTTGCATAGTGGAGGGCTAATGCAGCATCACCAAGAGTTGATGGAGGGGCTTTCAACAACCCATGTTTGGAATTCATGCGAGAGAGCTTGTAATATATTCTGTTGTTGCTAGAAAGTGATCCCTTATTCATAATTCTCATTTTCTCACTGGTTTTCATAGATACATTAGTGAACCTCATAGAACCACCCTTTGGCTTGCAACTCTCTACTATCGGAGAATCGGCCCCACCCATCATACATCCTTTGAAAGGTGCAACATGAGCCAATCGTTTTGATTTAGAATGGGGAAGCCTTTCAAGTACAGTATCAGACTCTTGAATGAACTGTCCTAGCTTCATATTTGGTTTATTCTTGTGAGTGATCAGAATTGATTTTGAAACCAACTTTCCAGGAGGTGCTGAAGAGAATCCACAAAGATTATTCTCAGAAGGATATACCAAAGATTGCAAAGGAGCAGAAAAGGATTGGCTGCGAGAAAGAAATTCAGCATTCCTTTGTTCACAATCATTACTTCCTTCCATGGAGGCCATTTGGTTAACCCCAAAAACTTGTTTTATCCTTTCCAGTAATGTAAAAAGTGATCTTACCAAGAGTCTGACAGTGTAATCATAAGTTCGAACCCACGGAGACATCTCACGCAGACTTTTCACTTCCTGGCGCTGCCACATTACCTTCTGTTGGAACTCAAGCAATTTCACCTGATCTAAGTCATGGTTGGCCTGCATTCTCTTAAGAGTTTGCTCAAGCTCTGCCAGCACTTCCAACTCTTGAGATAACTGCATTAAAACTGCAACAAATCTCTCCATTTTCTTCACTTTCCTCTCCATCTTCTTTAATTTATATTCCCACCCAAACCATTCAAAATTATTTAGAATGGGATCATTAAGGAAATTCTCAAATCGGTGATATACAGGGTCTGTGCACCTCTTGCCAAACCGAGCTACGGACCTTGCCACGTTTCCAAAATTCACAATGATCTCATCAAATACAAGATCCATAAGATAATCATCATCATCAGAAACAAGCTTTTGTACTCCAACTGAGTACACAATCTCTTCCCTTAACCTGAAAACCTCCTTTTCACTTAAGAAATGCCACATACAAACCACCTTTGACATCAAGTTTGACACTTCATATGCCAAAATTCCAATCACAGCCCTGTCAGTCTGCGAACCACTCTTCCAAGAAATCCACCGCAAATTACCAAACCAAGATTCTGCAACCATCTCTCCTCCCATCAACTATGTAAACAGTCAATAATATCCAACCAAAAATATCAACAGATCACACAATCCCTGCATCAAAATATGACATAAAAAACAAATGCATAAGTTATCTAAACCGAAAACACTTCTTATCAAATATGATATAAAAAATACATCATATTGAAGAAAACACAATTTTACAAAGATGTATGAGAGCTCAAGGTATCAGATAAAATGTGACGAATTATGAATTATAAGGACAGGTAACATGTGACATAACTTTTAGTGTTTACCCGATCAAGATTTATTAAACTAGTCGACCAGTACCTTTCACCATAAACATAAACAAAGGAAATATTTCCCAGTAAAACTAAGACTTGTTGTATGTATCTGTTTTCTCATAAACCACAAGAAGCAATTGTTTATTTTTCTACAAATTACCCTTTCATTGAAACGATCAGAAATTCTACTTGAAGGTCAACACTAGCTGAAACCCATAACAATTACACTTACAGTCATAACCTACACTTCAATCAGTACGAGTAAACTAGAACTCTACAATTCCCTCTTAACAATCATACTTCCTCATAAATTAGCAAGAAATAGAAATTCAACACAATTTCTCAAAAATTTCTTAGCAACAAGAAGAGTGTTTCTGAGGTCAACACAGACACTTAAAAATTAATTAAAAAACCTATAAAAATTAAACTCAAAACACAGTTCAAAGTTCGTGAATTGATTACTCAGATCTTCCAACAGGAAAAGCACAGATCCAAAACGACCGCAGAAAAATTGAAGCCAATTAAAACTTTCAAAAGTAAAATTACAAGAGCTTACCGTTACTGTAGCGAAGACGACAACTGTACTACGTGAAGCTACATTGAGCTGAAACCCAGCAACAAGAGAGGAGAGTGAAGGTTAAGAGTGTACGCACCAACAGCCTCATATAAACGAGAACGAAAGAGACACAGAAAAATTACAAAACAAGTGGACAAAACGAGACAGAATTAAGAGCGCTTAAAATCGGTCAAACCGAGGATTTTAAATTAAATATTGGAAAAAGTGGTGGCGATTAGTGGGTTTATGCCTGTGGATAACAAAGCGAATAAGACGTATACGGCGACGTATTTATTGAAATTAGTATGAATATACCTGGGAGTGTAGGGGAATTTTTGTGGGGGCGATAACTTTGAAACCCACACGGCGTATTTAGCGAAAATGAAATACATCAGTCTCAATAATTTTACAACTGCAACAGCCGTGACTGACCGTCAAGTTAGTGTCTAAATTTGTGACAAAAAATGATAAAATAGAAATAACGAAAGTCAACAAAATAGTTTAAATGATTAAAAAAATCAAACTTGACAATAAGGGTAGATTTAAATCAAATTTATTTAAATTTAAACTTAAATAAATTTTAAATAAACTTAATTTGAATATAAAAATTTAATATTTTTGAATTTAAATTTAAATTTTAAGAGTATTTAGCCTATCTAACTTCTTTTGTGAACTCAAAACATGGATCCTAACATAAAATGACTTGAAGTTAATGAAGTTGAATGCCCAATTAAAATGGTTTGGGCCAGGCCCATTGTAGTTTAATCAAATATGGGGAAATGACTTTTATTCTCCTATCTGGTTGATCACTATCTGACATAATTAAATACACTTTATTTATAAAAATTAAAAAAAAAAAAACACTCTGTAAATCCCATCTTATATGAAAAAAATAGTCTTGTTTAATTAGGTTTAACTAGGGTTTCTATTTGCACTCCTTTTTTTTTCCCAATTTCAAACTTAATTAGAGTTTTGGTTTTCACCATTTTTCCCCAATTTCTAATTTAGTTTTTTTTATACCCTTTTTCCTATTTTCAATTTTGAAAATTATTTTTCTCTTCTGCAGTTTTTTATTCATCACATTATGTGATTACTTTCTCCAAAAAAGTCGTTTCAATGATTTAGAAAATTTAGATTCAGAGTTTATGTAAGAATTGAAGGTTAGAAATTGCAACAAAAAATGAAATAAAGAATTAAAAATACATTTAAAAGTGAGGGATATTAATTTGATAAAACTAAAAATTACTTCCCTTAAATATGTTGATTAAGTGCCCAATAAATCCCTAATTAAATATGATCAACAACATGTTTGGGCTACAAGCCCAAATAATGAATTTACATATATGCATTTAAAAGAAATTTTTGCATATTCTTCTTGGACAAAAATGTCACTTGGGTTTTCATGCTTTTGCATAAGTAAATAGGCTATTTATCATGGATCAGGGTAAGCACCGGTTCATATTAACCCTAAGCAATTAAAAGGTATATCAAGCCTTTTCTTGTTGAAAAACTTATCCAAAGTTTGAATAGTGTCAAGGATAAAGGAGAGGAAAATTGCCCACTCGAAAGCCATTAAAGAAGTAATTGAAAACTTAATTTCTTGTTGAAAAAATTTTTTATTGATAACTCTCCTGTATTTTTAAGCTTATAAGTATAAAGGGACAGGTAAACCTGGGGCACAGAATCCACAACAACAGGTAATTTAAAACTTCACAAGCGTAACAAAGACTCAAACCCAATTATTTTTTCTAAAAATTTTAATATTTTTCTAATTTTGTTAACTCGTGAGATCTAATTTAAAAGTATACTTTAAGTGTTTGGATTCTCTGATTTCCGTTAATGAAGACATAAAACATCCATTCACTTCAACTTAATAAAGGAATCCTACCAAAACATGGTGCTAATTGTGTAATTAATTTAAACTCTCCCCATTTTAACTCATAATTAATTTAATGAACTATGTCGTTAATATTCATGGTCAATAATAAATTAATAAGGTATACTTAACTCTTTTTTTTTTTTTGGTGCTTTACAAATGTTGTAATTAAATTGGTGAATCTCTTTTTGCCATTTCAATTTCACCATAAAATAATTTCCAAGTTAATTAAGATATGCGAGGGGTCTACTTAACCTTTGCCCGACAAAAATCAGATTTGGTGACTGTAAATCTAACTACTTAGATTTTGTCCAAGAGGTTCTCTCAAATGGACTTCATCATGCAATTAATATATTTTGACTTTGGTAATTGTTAGATTAATATTAGTTACTTGTGAGTAAGAAAATTTGTGACTTTAGTGCAATTGGCAGGTAAAATCTCAAATCCAAAAAATGATCAAATTTGAATATTTATTTTTATGTTTGAAGTCTCTCTTCTTTGTCACTTAAATTACATATAAATAGGCGTTTGATTTAAATAATATTTTATTATCAAAATTAATAAATTATTTTAAATATTACTAGATATAAATTATTACTATATTTAATAAAAACTATATGTATAAATAATTATTGTGTTTGGTTAGAGGTAATAAAAGAATACTAATATATTATTTACTTAAATGTTATTGGGTATAATTATTTTAAAATATTTTTTATGTTATTTGTTATATTAATTTAAAATAAAATTATTTTTATCCTAAAAAATTAATAAATAAATATATAATTATAATAATATGAAAATTACCTTAATAATATTTTAATACCTAAGGTGATTGTAGTAATCAAATTATCACCTATATTACTTGTCACATCATCATTTATAATAAAATATTATCATAATTTTTTATCACTGATAAATTAAACAAAGTAATATAAGTAATTAAAGATCTATTAGCAAAGTAATTTTTATAAAACTTCAACCAAACACCCCCTAAAGGTTATAATAAATAGATTTATTTATACTAACAAATTAAATAAGATAATATTAATAATAAAATAAAATATTATCAAAATAAATTTTTATTCTTTTAAGCCACATAAACCCTTTAGGCTAAACTTGAAAAAATGTTAATCATTCTCTACTAAAATTTTGTTGTTGGAAAATTAAATTTTATAACACAAAGTATAAATACAATAGAAAACATAAAAATCAAAGCACAAAAACTTACAAATATGATTTTTAAAGTTCAAATTCTACCATTTCAACTTATTGTGAAATGGTTGTTAAACCCTAGATAACATCTGCGAGTATCTTCTAGAGTTTAAAAACCATATTGGGAAGAAGATTTTAAATAAATTTAACTATATAGCTTAATTCGACTAATTCTTTTATAGTTTAACATTCATATTATAAGAAATAAAGTTGGTTGAATCTCCCCATTTTACTAAATTTTATAGGTTTAACAAACATATCAAGGAGAGAAAAAAGTTGACAAATGGGGGTTAAATCTATTTGGCCAATCTTTGTTTTATATATATTGCCAAATTTGGTTGAAATCCCCACATAGCCAACCTTTTCAATTTAGATATGATTCAACCAACCTTTTAATAGTCATATTAGGAGAGATAAGCCAACAATATTTGTTTTATCCAACTAGTTAGATCTTACCAATACCACATATCTTTGGCCAAACTTTTAAGTTTAGGGTTTTTATTCTTCTGGTTTATATTTCTTCTTGTGTCGTGTAGAGATGTCTTGAATGAACTCCAAAATACATAACAAAGCTTACCCAATATTGAAGATGATGCTCACCCAACTTATTACTCAACCTCAAGATTAACGATTGACATCAACCAACAATATCAAATCCAGAGGGATCATTATAACTAGTTGATCAATTCTAAATGAATCATTACAGTTTAACTATCCAATTTAGTCTTATCTAGATGAATACTACAACTCAACTTCAACATTAATGATTGGCTTTAATCGAAAATTCTTCAAGCCAACCTTTTGAAGATACACAAGACCTTTGCATGGACACTCATAAAAACTCATCATTGGTGTAGTATTATTAATGTTTGTATATACATATATTATTATTTATTTGATGGATCATTGTTTAAATAAATCAGTCAAGTATAAAGACTCTTTCATATAAATTTTTTTTCTTTGGTAAGCAAATGTGTATATTAACCAAAACCAACGAGACACCCAAAAGAGAACTAAAGAACAACTTAAGCTCGACTAAATCAATGAAAGACCAACACAAAGCTACAAACAGACAAAACCAACAAAGATCACATGTGGGGTACCTATAAAAGTTTGTTTTATAAGTATATTATTATTTGTTTTATGTATCACCTTGTTAATTAAACTAATCAGTTAAGTATATATATAACTTCTTATTAAACACATAATAATTATCTAGAATAAACGAAATCAAAATTGTCTCCATTTTTAGTGTTGTAGAAATTTATTAGAATTAAAAAATATATTAAAAAATTTCATAGATCCATGTTCCACTAAGCTCCTAGTATACTAAGTTGGTGTTGTAAGATGCATTTATCTTGATAACCCCAAATCATAAATATAAATGAAATTTTATTTTATAAAAACATTTACATTTGATGACAAGAAGTTGTCCAAATTACTTTTCTTGTATCAAAACTAAATATGAAGGTTTGAGAAGAACTATCATCACCAACATCACCACATATAAGTTTTTTTCTTTTAGATTACTCCTGATATTATGAACTGAAAGTGCGATTGAGAAAACTCTTATGAAAATAAACACATGAATTGGACACATACTTGACAATATGACCTCCCAATCTTGAGTCTACTATTCACATACTTGGGGTCAATCTGAATAATTTCGACTTATTATACAAGTTTAAACTTACATATGTAGTACGTGCAACTTAATATGCATATATAACAATCCTTCATATGTAATGCCTCCAATTTATTATGAAGATTTACACATGCAATACCTTTAGCTTCTTATGAACATTCCCTACACAACACAAGAAGAGAAATAAGTTAGGAAAAATAAACTCAAAACTAAAAGGCCAAAGGACTTATTTTCACCCAAAGATTGCTCATTTCTTAAGTTTTCTCTTTAACTTTGAAAAACCCTTTTACCCATATATGGATGATTAAAATTAACCAAATATATTAGTTTTAAAATTTTATATTTTTTTTCACCCTAAATCCCAAAAAACAACAATTTCCCCCTAGACCAAATTTTAGAAAACAACATTTTCCCCCGTAAGGTTTACTCTTTAATTTACAGCCTCTCCTCCAGCGGTCTCTGCCTCCCAACGCATTCTCTCACTTCGACAATCTCTCTCTTCTCATCTCTCCCCCCTCCAATTGGTCCTTCAAGTTAGAAAGACAAAAAGTTTTGTCGATAAAATGAAGATGAGAGATCCCCAATGAAACCAGTCATTCGGTTTTATGATTTAAATCGAATTATACACACCTTATTCAGAACTTTTAAATTGTGAAAATTCAAAAAACCTGTATTGAGAAATATAATTTAGAGAACCCACATTCTATGCTTGTGAAGCTAAAGCAAATAATTAATTAATTTTGTGTATTATCTTTATAGGAATTAAAAAAAGAAAGGAAAATAAAGCAAGGATAAGGATAAGAATAGTTGCTTACTGTGAAAGGAAAGGATTGATTAAGAAATAAGCATGGGTTAACGTAGCAGAATCAAATCACATGCACCAAAAAGTTTTATGTTTTTAATTATAACTATGCAGCTTTATCTCATGCTTATTCATTTTTATTTTACAAAAATAATTATACAGAGACTGGTCCCCTCCCCCTCCTCAAGGCTTTTATCTCACGATCCAAAAATTATTTTTTTTTTTAATTTAGATTTTTAATGGGCTGGGCTTGGCTGGGCTTTTGCTTATTTTATCCTGTTCATTTATAACTTTATAAATAGATTAAGCATTTTTTTTATTTTTTAATTAATTACTTTAGAAAATAGCAAAATTAATCAATAAATAAATAAATTCTTCTCGGGCCCATATATATGCCTACATAACTGTTATATGTTCTTTAATGTATAATATTAATATGTTTTTATTTTTTCATTTGCAAAAAAGGATATATATTTTCTTTTAAATATATTTTTGGAATTTTAATTATAAGCTTTACCAAATTTTAGGTATTTTAAAGGAAGAAAATGTAGCATGTTTAATGTTTTTTAAAACCGGACAAGTGGTCAAACAAATTATCTCATTGATTTATAATTTAACCAATTCAATAGGACAATTAATCGGTTTAATCTATTATTAAATCATTATGTATTTCTTCAATAATATTGAACAATTATCACTTTTTTAAAAATAAAATATATGAAACATATAAAATATAATTTTAAATATATATTATGCAAACCTAATTTTGTTGGTTTTAAATAATTTTTTCAGTTTAACAGATTTATCAAATTTAATCAGATTTTAAATAAATTAATATTTATATATAAATCTAACCAAATTGTAAAATTAAATCTAATTGTAAACTAATTTACAATTTAACCAATTCAATTAGTCAATCCGATTTAGTCAAACACAACCTAATTGTTTGAGAGATAAATTAAATTCTTATTTTTTTTAGTTGGGACTCTTCAAGTTCAAGGAAATTAATAGTAAAATATTATTCCTTTATTCAAAGTGGGTATTGGAAAACCAAATTTCTTTTTTTTTTTTTTTTATGGAAGCCCTCATTGAAAATTTATTAACAAATTGATGCCTTGAAACTCTTTAACCCCACATGCTCATCAGTAGAGAATCTCTCCCTCTCTCTCTCTCTCTCTCTCTTAAAAAAAAAAAAATTTTGTGTATGTGTGAGAATATGCTATTAGGCCTGCAAGAAAAAGAAAAGGGAAAATCCAAGAAAAGAACACATACATGATTATGTAGATATTATCTTCAAACCCTCTTGTTCATTTACGACTAGCTTTCAAATCTTAAACCCTAAATTTAATTAATTAATTAATTAATTTCATGATTATTGACTAAATTTCTAAATTAAAAATTTAATATAGCCGTTTTTTGTGACTGGAGAATGTTGGCTAGCTAGCATGAATCATCTTCACTTTTTCCTTCCTTTTTTATCAAGTAAATAACAATACATTGAACAACCCATATAAAAATATTAATCAATTTATCCTAGATCTAACCTTTTGAATTTTTGGGCACAAATTTTAAAGAAAGAAATTTTGGATTTGCTTCTTTTCTGGTTTGACTTAGGAATTAATTATTATGTTTATTTGAAAATTAGGTAGAGATTTATTTTAATTAAATTAAAATAAATAAATAAAACAAGTTTACCAAACGTTTTTTTAGCAATTTTAAAAAACTTTATGACGACTTTAAAATTTTGGTTTAGGTAAATTTATATTTTATAAATGGGTAGAAAGAAATATCAAGGAGAAAACTTGGAGTTTGTGTATAAAATTATTTATTTATTTTGGTAAAAAAATATAACCCTTTTCTTTTTTTTTTAAACCAAGGAACTCATAGAATTATTTAGGCATTATAAGAGTTTTAGATTTAATTTTTTATTTTTTATTCACGTTTTGACTTGGTCTTTTTATCATTATTATAGAATACAAAAATTACACTTATATTAAATATTTTTTGTAAAAAAAAAAAAGAATATTGATATGGCAGGTGGATTCTTTCATGTGATAGAATCATTCTTAGTTATTGAACATTATTTACCCATTTTACCCATTATCACAACAACTAAGCATAAATTTTATTTTATTTTATTTTATTTTTATTCAGAGGAGAAATTTATAGCATAAGATGGTCCCCAAAACTTTTATGTATATTGGAGTAAAGAAATGTGGCATGAAGATACCAATAATGGTGCAGAAACTAGAAAATATTATTTGGTACTTCTTATTAATATTTAGATTGATTTTGCTGCTATGTGCGGCAACCACCACAGAAAGTCATTTAAATCCACTGTCTTCGTACCATGCATTCATGAGTTCATGTTCAAAACCAAAAATAATATTATACCAATTTTTTTTTTCAATCGATGACCTTATGCGAATTAATTGGATGGGTAAATAGAAAATCTTGTTTGAATAGATTAGATAGATAAATTATGAGATATAATAATTAAACTTATAACTATTATATTGGGTAAGTTAAGATTTTACAAATATAATATAGATTTAAATTTACGCATTTTCTTTGAAAGTTTTAGTGTTTTATTGATTTTGTTAATCATTAAGATCTCAAATTATCAACCATCGTAAATATTTGCGTATTCCATGTTACTATAACAAGTAGATTTTGCATATTATCAACCATCCCCTATTTTCTATGTAAAATAAACTTTGGTAAGATCAAAGATTATGATATCTTATTTCATAGGGTCTTGAGTATGTAATTTCTTTCTACGAAACTGTTATATTTATTGAACAAATATAACTTTTTTTTTTCTGTATATCTCGTAAATAATTCTCACAATTTTTTAACTCTAAAACTACTTTGCATTTTTATTTATATAGTTACCTCATAAGTTTCATTAGAGTTAAAAGATATAATTGTTGATATTGAAAATTACTCTAATAAGAGTTATGTCAATCATAGATGCAATCTAATGTAAGAGGTTGACAACAATAGTTTTTTATACAAAGAGACAGAAATTTAACTTTTCAAAATTTGTTACCCGATTACATGTACTCATAACTATTCATCCACATTTACTATCATGTACAATTGTTCTAGAGTGCACGTTTAAGTCTTTGATTGTTGATGTCTTATGTGGATACTAAAGTATTATCTTTTTCTTAGATTACGAATAATTCATATCACTATTTTAATGACTTTAAAGACGAAAAACCCCCAACATTGGTATGTGTATTTAACTCCATCTATGTTTGATAATCTAGCATGTTGTAAAATTATATCCTTTAAACAAATCGTACTTCAAGATTTATGGCCATGATTAGGTGATGTTATATGTTGCTTTAAAATCTTTACATGTTACTTCCGTTGCGTATTTACTTGAGACCTTGTAACAACTATTAATGGAAAAAGAACTAAGGTCCTTGGTGTTATTGTTGGGGCAATGGTATCCAATTAATGGATTAGAATTGTGATGACATTGGTAAGACCACCATGACATTTTTTAATTGTGTTTTTTTTTCAAGTCCAATCGGTTGATCTCTACCTACTATAACAAGTTGGATTTCATTGATAAAATCGCGTGGTTATAAAGGAGTAACATTATGACTTAGACTTGGTTCTTTAGTAACTTGGTCACTTAGGTTTCTTTATTTCTTCTTCCACTAGCCAAATGTTTTATTGGCAATGGACGAAAAGTTGACAAATAATAAGAGTGTTTAATTGAATAAAATCAAGAGCTTTATGGGGGGCTCTCCCACTACCACCAAATTGTTGAAATTAAAAAAATACACCAATGAGAAGTACACTGAATAATAAATATTAATGTAGTGACGTCCATCATTATAGTATTAATTATTTTGATTACAATGTAACAATATAAATGTTAAAAGGGACGTCTTGATGTTTTTATATAATCTTTAATATATGAATATAAAAGACACAGTAAAAAAATTACGAAGAAGAATTGTAATTATCAAAAGTTTTCTTTTCCTTTCTCTAAAAAAGTTATTTACCCTTTTCTGTCGATTTATGACATATAATTATTATACATAATTCATATAGTTAATTGCTATATATAAATTAATTATTTTTACAAATTTAAAAAAAAAATCGAATTATACGATAATAATGTCTTTTAACTATAATATAATAATAAAATTCCATTGATTGTTAGAGACAGTAAAAATTTTATATCTTTATTATATTAGTTATGAATTGTTAATATAATAAAAATTTCTCATTACACCTAAAATCTTAATGAAAATTATTTGTTATTTTTAAAATCTAAAAAGAAATTATTTTATTAAATCAGAGGGAAATTAATTATAATTTTTCTGTTACGTATTGACTCCTGGGCGATGGCAGTTTTGTAAAACTGAGGTTGAATGTGGCAGAAAATATAGGGGTTTGTTTTGTTGGTCAGAAATTCAACACGAATGACAGGCTCTGTCAGTCGTTAGAATCACGGTACTCTTATTTGGAAGCTTTTATTGCAAGAAGACAGCAACTAGAAACGATGTCGTTAGGTGAAAGAGAGAGAGAGTAAAGCGTAGGAAGGGAGAGAAACAGAAGCTTTTTGTTAATATTAGAAGGCATTGCGTGTGTGGTGAGGACCGTCAACGGTCTCACCGACAGCTTTTAATTACTGCCTGCTTTTTGCAGATTTTAAAATATTATAAAATACCATTTTCCTTATTTTTCTATTTCGTCATTTTGTTTATTGGATGTCATGTGAATGTGATTGGGGCACCCTGCCCTTCTGATGTTCCTTTGCTTTTATCCATTAGGCCAAGAGACTTGTTCCGAGCTAAAGTATACTTTTTTATTTTTTAATATTTCAAAATTCAAATATTTATTTATAAATAAATTTTTATTAAAAATTTAAAGATAAAATTATTATTTATTAAAAATTTAAACAAATTAAAGTTTTATCACATTTCTTCTTTAAGTTTAAAAATCTCATAATTTTCGCCATCAATCCAAAGTTTGAAAAGTAACAAATATACCCTAAAGTTTGTTCCTCTTCTCACCGATGAGGATTCGCCATCTCCAATCGTTAGCCATCCTCCCTCTCGTCTTATCTCTCCTTTCTAGTCTCTCTCCCTTTCTTTTCTGGTTGTTTTTGATCGAAATAAAGATGATTTCATTTTTGTCTCAGTTAAAGACAATTGGAGAGGAAAATGAGAGAGATCGGAGGGAGGACGACCAACTGCTAGAGATGGCGAATCAGTGTTGGAGAGAAGAGGAAAAAATCATAAGGGGTATTTACACTTTTCAAACTATGGATTGGAAAAAATTGTGAGTTTTTTAAGCCAAGGGAGAAAAATGTAATAAAATTTTAATTTTTTTAATAAAAAGCGATTTTACCCCTAACTCTAATTAAGAATTTTAACCGAAATTTGTTTATAAGTGAGTTTTTTAGTTTTTAAAAGTTTGAAGATAGGAGTTTGAGTTTTTACTATATCTTTAGTGGGAATAAGTCTTTTGGTCTATCCATTAATAAGATTGTATTTTATAAACCTACCAACAACGTAACACAATTATCCCTTATGGGTAGTTTGAGTGGTAAAAGAGGAAATTATATGTATAAGAGTATGAATTCAAATATTTTTTGATAACATATCAAAATCAAACTCTTAAATTATTTGATTCATGGTTATGGGGTTGGTTATCAAACTCAAAGTTTATTTTATTTGATATTATTGATTCAATCTCAAAAATAATGATCTAACTTGGATGAGATTTCTCACTTAAAAAAAAAAAAATAATAATGTAATAAAATTAAGATGAAAATTCGAGTATTGGAAATAAGATTTTTCTCTTAGCATCTTTTAAACTATGACATATTACACAAACACCTACTTTATCATCGATGTTCAGTTTCCAATTAAATTATTCACTAATAAAAGATGAAAACCTATATAACTATGCATGGAAGTTAGCATAAACAATAACATATTATTATATAATTAAATAATTTTAAATTAAAATTAAAATCAAAATAACGTTCAGTTATATAATAACATATTACTGTTTATCTATAAATTTGTGTTTATTATTTACACATATAGTTATAAAGATTTGGACAATTACAGAATTTATACTGTGTAATTAAGTTAAAATATATATTACATTAGTTTTTTGACTATATTTGTATAATCTATAAAGTGTTAACTAATATTGTATAAACACTAAAAAAAAATTTAATTAATTTCCCAATTATTCGATTAACATAAATTTTTGCAGATAAAAGTAAGAAATAACCTTAATATTCATAATACCTAAAAAAAAATCTATTAACTAAAAAAAATATCAACGAAATTTAATTACTTTTTTAACAAAATAAAATAATAAAGATTATCTTAAATCTTTAAACATATGTTTTACTTTTTCAATTTGCTATAACAAAGTTATCTGTAAAGTATACGTTTAATAGATTCATTGTATTAGTCTGCTTAATTTGGGTTTTAATTGGTCAACAATTATATTTAAACCTGGGAATTGACGGCAAAGGAAGCATTTGTGTACTATGCCATAATTTTTAACGGGATGGGCAATATGTCTACATATTTTTAATATATTATTTAAATAGATAAATATTATATTATTATATAATTAAATAATTTTTAATTAAATATAATGATATATTATTAATATATATATAATTTCATTATTTTTCATATATATATATATATGTTTACACATGTGACCACATCTATGCGTGTGTCACTTTGACAAAGTCTTCCCCTAATGGTCATGTCTTAGTGATTCCATGTGTAATGGCTTACACACTAGGGTTTTATCATAGTATTAGTATAAATGTTATTAATAAAATTATGGGTATATATTTTAAATATATAAAATAGATATATAAATAATATATTATCTATATATTTATTTTATATACTCAAACTTTACGTGCGTAACATTGCCCTTGCTCAAATGTCATTTATATTGATTATGAATTACATATTAAGTAATAATTATCAATATTTTATAAATATTAAGTTAATTAACACACAATAAAATTATACGTATACATTTTTATATATAATTTAAGTATACAGATAATGTGTCATCATATGAATAGATGATTTTAAATTTAAAATAAAATAATATTCAATTATATTATGATACATTATTTGTATATCTAAATTATGTATAAAAATATATACATATAGCATTACTCTTTGACAAATATAAACTCAAACAAAATAGGCCAAATCTTCAAAACTATAACTATATTGGCCAACGTATTTCCAAAAATACTCCGTACAAAAACCAACATTTTTTTATAATAATGAGAAAAGTAATATTATTTATACATATTTTTTTATATAATTTAAATATATAAATGATGTGTTATCATATGATAAAACTATTATTTATCTTTAATTTAAAATTATTTAATTATATAATAATATATTATTTATGTACCTAATTATGTACTAAAAATATGTTTATATATTTTTATTATAATAAAAAACTTTTTTTTTAATTTTTGTTAATTAGTGATGGGTTGGGTTGCCCTGTTAATAAAATTAATAGAGGTGCCCATATCATATCACTCAACTTTAAAATAAATGATAATTAATTATAATGAGAACAAATTAAAATCCGGATTCCAATTATGTTGAGAAACGTAAGTTTGGGATTTGAACTTTTACTATATTTATTTTAAAATAAAATAAAATAAATAAATAAAGGCATTATTTTAAGGGGGAGTTTATTGCTTTAACAGCAAAGCATCGGTTTGACTGCATTTTTAATCCAAACAAAGTTGTTTTGTGGACTTCTAAAACCGACTTATTATTACTCTCCCTGTTTTTTTAACCATGTGATATTACTATATTGCCCTTTCACAATGAAAATGAAAATCCATAGATGAAATTCACCCATCTAATCCAAGTGATGAATAATCAACAAAAGATATATATATTTTATATAATATTAATTATATTCAATAAAAGTTATTATTATCATAAAAATAAAACGAAAATCAAGATGAAATAATTAAGAAGGGTAATTTGGGTAGTGAAGGGTATTATAGTAATTACACAAATGAGGGTGTGGAGTCCAGACAAGAAAAAGACCAGTTTTCTGAGTCTCTTTTTCTTCTCCATTGATGGAGGGAAGTTCATAAATTTCCTCCAAAGTTCAAAAAGCTACACCACCTTCTACTTCTGGCGCCATTTGCAGTTACCCTTCTCTCTTTCAAACTTCTCTTCCATTTATAGAAAACAAAAGCTCACACTTCTCTGAGTTTCATTTTCAAATTCTTTCGTTATGGAAGAAAAAGAAAGCACTATGTCTGGATCAACAGGTGGTAACTCGTACACCGACTCACCACCACCGGTGAGTAGCAACGTGTTGTTGCCGCAACCGCCACCACCGGCGTCTCAAGTAGTTGTGAGTAATTTGGAAAGGAACATTGATCTTAGCAGAGGTGCAGTTGCAGTTACATCAGCCCTAGAAAATAATAATAATAGTGGTGGTAGTGGGGATCTGTTTGGAAAGAAAAAAAGAGGAAGGCCGAGAAAATATGATTCTGAAGGAAACCTGAGGTTGCAGCATTTTTCTTATCCACTTGTATCATCACCTCCTGGTTTTACTTTAACTCCTTCAGATTATTCTTCTTCAAAAAGGGGTCGAGGTAGGCCTCCGGGTTCTGGTAACTGGCAGCTTCTTGCTTCTTTAGGTAGGTTTTGGGAAATTTTTTTTTTCATCTTTGTGTTTGGTTGCTGAGAAAATGCTGGGAAATTTTTCTAAAGTAAATATTACTCAACTTACATCTTAAAAAAAAAAAAAAAAGGAAAAACGATTGTCGATATTTGTTTCGTTTTCTTTTCTAATAAAAAAGTATTTAAAAAAAAAGAACTTTTCTTATTTTATTTATTTTGTCTTCCATTTTCTCACCAACCCCATATGCGGTTGGTTCATAAAAACTCAATTGTGAGGGTTGAAAGAGTTAAGATTAAGGGTAGGTTGATTTATGGTGGGATTGAGATCTTAATTTCAACTTACCAGATTATTGCAATTTTTTTAATGGATTTCTGCCAAGGCTGGCTTCAGTGGATTTGAACTTGCCTTTTTGCCCTTTTAAAAAAATTAATTTCATTCCCTTCTCTTATGTCAAAGGAAATTAAAATTCGGATATTTTCTCGTATAATAATGGTTGAAGGTGTACTTGAAAAGGTCAGTATCGTCATTGAACATTAATAATTAGGATTTTTAGTGGTCATAGAAATGATTCAAGTCAAAGATTGTATTTTTGTCATGTGGACATAGACTGGATAATTCCACCTACAAAACCAGTCTCAATAAAGACGAAATGGAGATGATTAAAATTCTTCCAATAAAAGATAAAGATGAAAATAAGGGTAAATATATTCTTAGCCTAACTTAGTTCATTCTCTTTCTTACATATATTTTAAACCTATTTTTATATGCTGAATTACTCTTAAAATTTTTTAATTATTATAAATATGTAACAATAATTAATTTCAGAGGATGAGGAGAGAAAGTGCGAGAGATTTGTAATGCAGGAATAGGAAGGGGAAGAGAGTAGAAATTTTTTCTGTGGGGAGGGGATAAGATTCCCTGGCATCCCCGTTTCAGTGATGGGACAAGATTGAGATGTTTGACCCTTACATGACTCATTACCATCTCTATGCTCACATTTTCAGTGTGAAGAATGTTTTTTAGATTGTTATAATTTGACAAATATTACATGTGGAATTTGATATGCAAAGGTGAGTTGTTCGCGAACACAGCAGGAGGGGACTTCACACCTCATGTTGTCACAGTCAATACGGGGGAGGTAATGGGCATGGTCATGAAAGCTTTGGTGAATTGGCTAAGAATATCTTGGACAAATCTTGAATCTTGGTTAAACTGTTAATTTTGATTTGGATATTTTGTTTTATTACTTTTCAGGATGTTGCAGGGAAGATTCTTTCGTTTTCGCAGAAGGGTCCTCGAGGAATTTGTATTCTCTCAGCTAATGGAGCTGTTTCTAATGTCACCATTCGGCAGCCTGGTTCCTCTGGTGGTATCTTGACATTTGAGGTATCAACTCAAACCTGAAATTTTGTTTTCATGTCTTTAATATCTCTGAATTTCTCCCTCCTATCCTCTCTGCTTTCTCTCTAATTAATTGGGTTGATCGATGAGGTTTCCTTTCTTATTCTATCATTCAATCGCTAGAGAATAATGTTATACTTACAAGTTTAATAAAACTATATGCACCAGTGATTTTGAATTAAGGTAAAATAATACTTAATCAGATGACATTATGTAGGTATCCAACTAGATACTCAAAATTGAGTGATCGTAACATTTCTGAAAAAAAATTTTGTTTGGTAAAAATAACAAATCTATCAAGTGCACCTTTTGGGGATTGAATTAGTTCTTCCATTTTTTTTTCTGATGATTTTCAACTTCAGATTCATTTCTGTTCAGATTATAAATACTATTATTTTGGTAAAATAAAAATAACTATAAAAATGTCAAGGCACTGTATCACCTGATTTATGCTCTTTTGATTTCACTTCTTGGTGATGATATAAAATCTTATATTATTAATTTGCATAAAAATAATAAATATCAATATATCGTTATAATTTGAATTATTTTCAATTAAAATTAAGAAACCGATGGTTTATGGAGGAAAAGGGAAATATGAGGAAGGATATAAAATTATCTTACCTCCTCTTTGTCACTTGTGTGATGCCCTTTGAAGCTAAGTTGCAAATTTTGATTTGATGAGTATTGGGATTTTGTTAAAAAGCAGTAGAAGATAAAGAAAATATGAAAAAAAAAGGCACAGATTGAAGAAAATAAAGGATAAATAAAGAAATTTTTTATTTTTAATGTTGAATTAAATGCACAACATAATTGTAGGTATTTCCAAAAGTAAAAAATTTTAATGTTAGTTACCAAAAAATTAGTCAGTTGATAACATTTATTAACATAAATAATGGATTGAAGTTTAAAATTTTAAGGAAATCAAAATTCCATAAAATTAATAATTTATTTAAAAGTACATTTAAAAAACAATTAAACATATAAATTAAATACAAAAGCCTTCAAAACAGCTATCTTACTCTGCAAGTTCCAAGTCTAATTCTTGTTCACATTCATGATTGACCAATTTTTTGGTTCCACATGTGATGTTGCACTAACTTTATTTCTTTGGAAAACTTTGAACTTTAGGCCATGTTCCAGTTATATATCCTGAACACTTGATATGTTCAGGCACTAGCTTTTCTGATCAGTTTTCTCCAGTTTGTAAATAATTAGGACAGCTACAAAATTTGTACCATGTGATAATAATCCAACTGCTATTAACCAACTTAACTTCAATATCATCTTTTGGATCATCCACTATGATTGTTTCATCTAAAATTATTCTTTGATGCAGTGTGGTGTAACTTATGTCTGTGGTCCTTGGTTATGTTGGCTTTCACGACGATTTTAACACATACTGATAAAATCCATGCTGAGATTTATATTTATGTCAATTCTTAATCTGGTAAAATATTCCTTGCAGGGTCGCTTCGAGATACTGTCATTAACTGGTTCATTCACAGTCAGTGATACAAGTGGTGTGAGAAGTAGGACTGGTGGATTGAGTGTCTCGTTGGCTGGACCCGATGGGCGTGTTATAGGTGGTGGACTTGCTGGTTTATTACTGGCTGCTAGCCCTATCCAGGTAAGGCCTATTTTCTGCCTTCTATCTATCCAAATTGTTTGAAGTAAAACTCTCATTTGCGCAAGATATCAGATAGCCTTTTTCCCGTAATTTCTGGTATCAACCTGTTTCTTAAATCATTATTTTATACCAATCTTTTACCTTCCAAAGTTCTTCAAGAGATGAGGATCCCAAAAAAAATGTATGCACTTCACGGTTGTATTCACCAGGTCATGGTTAATTTATTACTAGGGAATCGTTAAAATCCAGCACTAAAGCAATGAAATATGATATTTAATGCACTTGTCATATTCAGATCTTGATTAAAATGCTGAAAAATTCAATGCATTCTTACAAGTAATCTGAATTTACTTGAATTGAGACACTCTTGAGTGATGTTTTATGCAATCTTCAAGTTAAATTAGCATTCTAAATAGAACTGAAATGTGCTTGATGTAAATACACGAGTTTAGTTATACATGATGGACGCAAGTAGTAATGCACTTGTCACGCAGGTTTTGACAATGAAACATGTGGCTATATTGTGCTATTGCTTGTCAAAGTATTGGATGAATGACTTACATTTGTTATCTTCATTTATTAGATTGTGGTGGGGAGTTTCATGCCAAATGGTTACAAGGTACATAAAAGGAAGCATCATCGAGAACATGGGATTCCTTCTATGTCCCCAGGTGCTCCTGATAGAGTGACAGCAGCAAGACCAATTTCACAGGCAAAACCTGATGGCGGGGAGATCTGTTTGACCACAATAACTCCAATAATGGGGCAAAACCACCCAGAAATGAATAACATTGCAAACAATGAACAATTGCCAAATGTCTCATCATCCCCTAGTCCAGTTTGGAATGGCTCACAGACCACATCTAACCAGGGGCCATCTCCTGATATCAATGTGTCTTTGCTCGGTGAATAGGATGTACAAGGTATATTGTATTTGACGTTCATTTTCAGGTGTATCTGAAGACTTGGGAGGCTGACGTGATAACTGGATGAACTAATCTTCTTTGCATTTGTGTTGTAACAAGTAGATTTATTCACATAAAGTTGCCTGATTGCAGCACTGAAATTTAGAAATTAGAAACAAATGCAGCCGTCCTAATGCAGCAATGTTGTAGAAGCATTTCTGTTTTACAGAATTACTGATTGGCAACTGAACTATTAAGACAATTTTATTAATTCACTGGAATATTATGTTTTGTTCTCATTTCTTTTGTAATCCTGTTTGCCATTTCCAGTGATTGATCATTTCCTGATGCACTTCAGCGTTTAGTTTTTATTGTTTCAGAGCTGTTATTCTGCCACATTTCAGCTTTTATCAGGATGCAAGGTTTTTATTGCAAGCTGTCCAAATGAGTGCTCTTTGATAAAGGAACATCATCTGCATCTACCAGGCCATCCAAGAATCACTGGAGCTTGCCGTTGGGACCTAAAACATCATCTTGTTTTGTATTCTGTTGGAAATAGTGTTGTGTGGGACTGCTGAAGAAAATTTTTAGTTGTTTTAGGTAAGAATATAATTGATGATGGTCGAGAAAAATAGGCTTATCATTCTTCTCCAGGGTATTGAAGCCAGAATTTGTACATTCATTTTGGTCCTATAAAAAACCAGACTGCTCATCAGACAATTTAGAAATTTGTTCAGCAGTAACCACCAATCTCAAAATTAGGAATAATTTGTATATAATTTATGCTCACCCAAGCAAGGAACAAATAATTTGCTTCTCAATCTAACCGTCATGCAATCAAGGGCATTCCTCACGTACCACCCGTTTTGGTATGGTCTTGTAGAGTTAGCAAAACAGTATTAAATCCCAGAAGCAACAGAGAGATTAATAAATTATTGGATTAATTGTACTGCCTCCCTTGAAGATGACCATATTCCT
This sequence comes from Mangifera indica, assembly GCF_011075055.1. Taxonomy (NCBI): domain Eukaryota; kingdom Viridiplantae; phylum Streptophyta; class Magnoliopsida; order Sapindales; family Anacardiaceae; genus Mangifera; species Mangifera indica. Next base: position 4,159,173 of record NC_058137.1, read on the forward strand.
ACTTGAAATTTTTTCAGGCAGAACTTCATAAATTCAGCACAGAATGGTCTCTTGTAAACTGCAAGAAGCATTTGTTTCATAATTATCAGTAAGCCAAAATAATAAGTGCAAACTTTCACCTATATAGCTTCCTCAGGCAGCATCCTAGGCCAAAACTAACAAGATTCTTTCTTGGACCCTGTTTCAGTTTCATAATAAAGAGGCCTCTGTAATCTTCTGCATCTTCTTCAAATCGCTGTGATCGTAAAATACAACATTCTTGTTCTTGTCGTAAATGTTTCCTGCCATTGCTAGAATTAAATGTAGAAACGCCGGTTATTTTATAGCGAAAAGGAGTGTGGAAGTTGAAATCTATACCTAAAATGTTTGGCGCCTTCTCTTGGAAGGTTCATGATGAGAAATTTTCTTTTGGCTTTACTGCCTGATTGGATTTGGTTCTTTTATTTGAAAAAAAAATGCATAAAATAAACTTTTTATCAAATTAAAGGGAAAATTTGAAAGTTTTAATTGAAAGAAACTGTTAACCAAATAGAAAATAACTTCTATAGATATTTGTAGGAATGATATGATTCAATAACAAAACCTAACACCAACCATAAGAAAAGTCCATAATGGAAACATCACTTTTATTATCATAATACATGATCTCTCCTAAACTGTAGACTATTTCTTCTTGTTATAAGTAAGAATCTTAGAATAATGGTCCCAGTCCGGATGCATGGGTGTCATTGGAGGCAGTCCAAATGGGTGCTTTTTGACATACGAAGGTACATCAGCTGCTTCTACCAGACCATCCAAATAATCTCTCAATTCCCCTCCAGGACCTAACATATATCATCAAACACTGGGTTGAATTACAATTCCACTATCCATATATTTGTATTAAAAATAGTAAATATATGCTAAGCATTTACCTAAAGCTTTATCACTGATATGGGTGGCTGTGTATTCGTCTGGAAACACTGCAGTATTTGGCTGCAATAAAACACCGCAATACTAAGTTTTGATGGAGGTAGAACTCAGAAATTACTGTATATGCAATATTACCGGATTCAGAAGAGCCCTATAGGGATAAGTGTCAATTAATAATGTGTTCGATGAAGAAAACTTTTCCATGCGTTTAGAAATAGCAGGGCTCTCCTCCCAGATTTTCTTCAACTCCTTTAAAAACACTGGCTGGCCTTTCTTCTCGAGAGCATTGATCCCACCATCCGTGCATTTTCTTTGATCCTACAGGTAGCCGAAAAGTATATCATTCATCAGTCATCACACATTTGGGAAAATGCTTAATAAACGTAAGTTAGAAGAAAATTATACTTACCCAAGCAAATAAAATTTTGTCTCTTAAACCCATCATTATACAATCCATTGCACCATTCATGTTCCACCTTTTCACACAAAGAGAAGTGAAATTTCAAAAATACAAAGTGTATTTAAAAAAGGAAAAGGATCGTGGGATTTAATAAACACTTACTCCATTGCAGAAGACCAAATTACGACTTCAAATCTTTCCAGGCAAAACTTCACAAAGTCTGTACAGTAAGGCCTCTTATAAACTGCAAGTGAGAAGAAATTGATCTCAATGTCATTTTACCATTGTACGTAAATAAATAAATGTGAAAATTTCACGTACTTTTGAAGTTTCCAAAATAAGCATCAGGGCTGCGATTTATTGAAACATTCCTTTGTCTACGATAGACCCTATCGCAAAGAAGCCCTCCTAGGGAAAGAACAAGAAGCTTTTTTCTTGGCCCCAAGCTCAGTTTCATCAGAGGGAGGTCAAAATCGATTCCTGCATTTTCTTGGGATGAATCGCTGTCATAAACACACACACTTTTCTTCTTTATGTCCTCACTCTTTTCCGCCATTTTTACACTGATAGAAGAAGTGTATTGCAGTTGGCTTATATAGTGGAAGGTCGCCAACTCTTGAGTTCTTCGTGATAAATAGTTTTGCAAATTTCAATTACGCATGCGGCTCACCCTTTCGGCTTTCAATGAGGTACAATTAATTTATGAATTATGAGATATGCTACATACAATGTCAATTGACAGCATTTATTAGCACGAATAATGGATTGAAGTTTAAAATTTTAAGGAAATCAAAATTCCATAAAATTAATAATTTATTTAAAAGTACAGCTAAAAAAAAAATTGAACATATAAATTTAAAAAAAAAAGCCTTCAAAGCAGCTATCTTTCCCTGGAAGTTCCAAGTCTAATTCTTGTTCACATTCATGCTTGACCAATTTTTTGGTTCCACATATGTGATGTTACTCTTAACTTTATTTCTTCCGAAAACTTTGAACTTTAGGCCATGTTTTAGTTATGTATCCTGAACAATTGATATGTTCAGGCACTAGCTTTTCTGGTCAGTTTTGTCCTGTCTGTAAAGAATTAGGACAGCTACAAAATTTGTACCGTGTGATAATAATCCGACTGCTGTTAACTAACTTAACTTCGATATCATCTTTTGGATCATCCACTATGATTGTTTATCTAACCCACAAGATGCAGTGTGGTGTAACTTATGTTGCTGATAAAATCTGTGCTGAGATTTATATTTATGTCAATTCTTAATCTGGTAAAATATTATTTGCAGGGTCGCTTCGAGATACCGTCATTAACTGGTTCATTCACAGTCAGTGATACAAGTGGTGTGAGAAGTAGGACTAGTGGATTGAGTGTCTCGTTGGCTGGACCCGATGGGCGTGTTATAGGTGGTGGACTTGCTGGTTTATTACTGGCTGCTAGCCCTATCCAGTTAAAGGCCTATTTTCTGCCTTCTGTCCATCCAAATTGTTTGAAATCAAACTCTCAGTTAAGTAAGATAACAGATGGCCTTTTTCCCCTAATTTCTGGTATCAACCTGTTTCTTAAATAATTATTTAATACCAATCTTTTAGCTTCCAAAGTTCTTCAATAGATGAGGATTAAAAAAAAATACCGTATTCACCAAGTCATAGTTAATTTATGTAAGTATTAAATATCGTGCATTTAATTTCATTGATTTTAGTTAAGAAAGTAAGTCATGCACATCTCTTCAGGTCATATCCCTTGTAGGGGTATGTTCCAGCACAGAAGCAATGAAATATGCTATTTAATGCACTTGTCATAGTCAGATCTTGATTAAAATGCTGAAAAATTCAATGCATTCTTACAAGTAATCTGAATTTACCTGAATTGAGGCACACTCTTGAGTGATGTTTTATGCAAACTTCATGTTAAAGTAGTGTTCTAAATAGAACTGAAATGTGCTTGGTGTAAATACATGAGTTTAGTCATATATGATGGACGCAAGTTGTAATGCACTTGTCACGCAGTTTTGACAATGAAACATGTGGCTATATTGTGCTATTGCTTGTCAAAGTATTGGATGAATGACTTACATTTGTTATGCTTCATTTATTAGATTGTGGTGGGGAGTTTCATGCCAAATGGTTACAAGGTACATAAAAGGAAGCATCATCGAGAACATGATAGAGTGACAGCATCAAGACTAATTTCACAGGTAAAACCTGATGGCGGGAAGATCTGTTTGACCACAATAACTCCAATAATGGGGCAAAACCACCCAGAAATGAATAACATAAGAAACAATGAACAACTGCCAAATGTCACATCATCCCCTAGTCTGGGTTGGAATGGCTCACAGACCACATCTAACCAGGGGTCATCTCCTGATATCAATGTGTCTTTGCTCAGTGAATAGGATGTACAAGGTATATTGTATTTGACGTTCATTTTCAGGCGTATCTGAAGACTTGGAGGCTGACTTGATAACTGGATGAACTAATCTTATTTGCATCTGTGTTGTAACAAATAGATTTATTGACATAAAGTTGCCCGATTGCAGCACTGAAATTTAGAAATTAGAAACCGTCCTAATGTAGCAATGTTGTAGAAGCATTTCTGTTTTACAGAATTACTGATTGGCAACTGAACTATTAAGACAATTTTATTCATTCACCTGAATATTATGTTTTATTCTCATTTCTCTCGTAATCCTGTTTGCCATTTCCAGTGATTGATCATTTCCTGATATGCACTTCAGCGTTTAGTTTTTGCTGTTCCAGAGCTGTTATTCTGCCTCGTTTCAGCTTGTATTACAATTGTTCATTGTTTAGTGAGGAATAAAAACAGAACAAAGAAATGCAAACTTTTATATTATATGAACATGGCCAGATCCCAGACTCTTGAAAGCATATCATTTTCCCATCATCACATAAAACTGTAGAGTAGCTTTTTTGATATGGGAGACAACGTTGGAATAATAGTCCTAATCAGGATGCCAGGTTTTTATTGCAGGCTGTCCAAATGAGTGCTCGTTGATTAAGGAACATCTGCATCAACCGGCCCATCCAAGAATCGCTGCAGCTTGCCGTTGGGACCTAAAACATCATCTTGTTTTGTATTCAGTTGGAAATAGTGAAGTGTGGGACTGCTGAAGAAAATTTTAAGTTGTTATAGGTAAGAATATAATTGATGATGGTTGAGAAAAACAGGCTTATCATTCTTCTCCAGGGTGTCGAACCCAGAATTTGTACATTCATTTTGGTCCTATAAGAAACCAGACTGCTCGTCAGGCAACTTAGAAATTTGTTCAGCAGTACTCATCATTCTCAGAATTAAGGACAATTAGTATATAATTTGTGCCCACCCAAGCAAGTAACAACTAATTTGCTTCTCAATCTTACCACCATGCAATCAAGGGCATTACTCATGTACCACTTGTTTTGCTATGGTCTTGTAGAGTTAGCAAAACAGTATTAAATTTCAAAAGCAACAGAGAGATTAATAAATTATTGGTTTATTTGTACTCTCTGCCTTGCAGATGGCCATATTCCTACTTCAAATGTTTTTCAGGCAGAACATAAATTCTGTACTGTATGGTCTCTTGTAAACTGCAAGAAAAGAATTAATCAGAAGTACCTAGGCAAAAAAATAAATGAAAACTTTCACCATTATAGCTTCCTTAGGCAGAATCAGAACTACGATAAATGCGAACGCTAGACTCTCTTTACGACTATGGCAAAGCAACCCTCCTACCCCAAATATAACAACTGTCTATATTGGACCCAGGTTCAGTATCATCAAAAAGAGACCACCGTAATCTTCTTCATAATCGCTGGCTGTGGTCGTAACATACAACATTCTTGCTCTTGCCGTAAATGTTTGTTTCCTGCCATTGTTAGAATTGAATGTAGAAACGCTGATTATTTTATAGCGAAAACGAGCGTTGCAGTTGAATTCTATAAATAAAAAGTTTGTTGCCTTCTCTTGGAAGGTCCATGATGATAAGAAATTTTCTTTTGGCTTTAATGCCTGACTGGTTTAGGTTCTTTAATTTGGAAAAAAATGCATCAAATAATTTTTTTATTAAATTAAAGGGAAATTTTGATAGTTTTACATGAAGTAGTCAGGCAATATTAAGACGTCCTCCTTTATCAAGTTATTAATCAAAATATATGAGAAGAAAGACAATGACTTTGGTAGTAACTACCAAAAAATTCGGTAAGAAGAATGATAAACAAATCACACATTCCATTTATAAAACAATAGAAGAAATAATAAGTAAATTTTTCAAAGTTGCCACATCCATTCATATCTGCCAAATCACTTCACTTTAACAAACAAAGATAAACGCCACCAATGAGGTTCAACAAAATCAAACTCAATAAGATAACTATCATTCTCTTTAAAGACCACAATTCAATTTGCTATAAAAGCCCAGATTAGGGCAAGACGTGTTGCTGCAGGAAAAGGGCTCATCTTTCTTCTCCAAAGACTTGGATCCCAAATCAGTGTTAGTCTTAATGCCTTAAAGCTAATGCATTACATGTGAAAAATGATTTATTTTTCTGCAATGAAATAATAGATTATATCTTGCTTGCATTCCTTTATATTGATTGTATGTCAAGCAAAGAATTGCATCTGGATTATCATATACTAATTTTAGAGTCACAAAATGATATCAAATAAGAAAATAATTAGATTGAATAAATGAAAGAAACTGTAAACCAGAAATGTTAGGTCTATGAAGTTTGATTAGAAAATAACTTTTATAGGTATTTGTAGGAATAATATTACCTAATAACAAAACCTAACACCAACCATAGGAAAAGTTCATAAGGAAAACATTATATTTAATAAGATAATCTATGATATCTTCATCCATTAAAACTTAACTGTAGCCTATTAATTCATTTTACAAGTGAGAATCTTAGAATAATGGTCCCAGTCCGGATGCATAGGGGTCATTGCAGGCTGTCCAAATGGGTGCTCTTTCACATACGAAGGTACATCAGCTGCATCTACGACACCATCCAAGTACTCTCTCAATTCTCCCCCAGGACCTGACATATATCATCAAATACTGGGCTAAATTACAATTCCTCTATGATCTATCAATATTTTTGCATAAAAAAGTAACTATATTCGAAGCATTTACCTAAAGCTTTATCACTGACATGGGTCGCTTCGTATTCGGTTAGAAACACTGCAGTATTTGGCTGGAATAAAAAAATAATTATATATTTAGATGCGATATTAAGTTTTGATAGAACTAGAGAAATTAATGTATATGCAATATTACCGGATTCAGAAGAGCCCTATAGGGATGAGTGTCAATTAACAATGTGTTCGATGAAGAGAATTTGTCCTTGTGTTTAGAAATGACAGAGCTTTCCTCCCATATTTTCTTTAACTCCTTTAAAAACACTGGCTTGCCTTTCATCTCGAGAGCATTGATCCCACCATCCGTGCATTTTCTTTGATCCTACAGGTAGCCGAAAAGTATATCATTCATCAGTCATCACACATTTGGGAAAATGCTTAATAAACGTAAGTTAGAAGAAAATTATACTTACCCAAGCAAATAAAATTTTGTCTCTTAAACCCATCATTATACAATCCATTGCACCATTCATGTTCCTCCTTTTCACACAGAGAAGTGAAATCTCAAAAATACAAAGTATATATAAAAAAAAACAAGGATCATGGGATTTAATAAACACTTACTCGATCGCAGCTGACCAAATTATGACTTCAAATCTTTCCAGGCAAAATTTCATAAAGTCTGTACAGTAAGGCCTCTTATAAACTGCAAGTGAGAAGAAATTGATCTCAATGTTGTTTTACCATTGTACGTAAATAAATAAATAAATGTGAAAATTTCACGTACTTTTGAAGTTTCCAAAATTAGCATCAGGGCTGCGATTTATTGAAACAGTCCTTTCTCTACGATGGACCCTATGGCAAAGAAGCCCTCCTAGGGAAAGAACAAGAAGCTTTTTTCTTGGCCCCAAGCTCAATTTCATCAGAGGGAGGTCAAAATCACTTCCTGCATCCTCTTGGGATGAATCGCTGTCATAAACACACACGCTTTTCTTCTTTATGTCCTCACTCTTCTCAGCCATATTTACAGTGATAAAAGAAGTGTATTGCAGTTGGCTTATATAGTTGAAGGTCGCCAACTTTTGAGTTCTTCGCGATAAATAGTTTTGCCAATTTCAATTACGTGAAGCAAATCTTTCATTTTTCAATGAAGTACAATTAATGTAAGAATTATTAGATATGCTACATACAATGTCTCTAAATTAAAGTTTTGAGAACATCAATCGTCAAAACGAGTGAAAGATATTTTCTTTGCTATGTGTGTGCAAAGGAAGTTAAATAGGCAATGAAAGTATGCCTCTTAAGGAACATAATGTCTCTTAAGGAACGCACGGCTTGTTCAGAGGCAATGAAAGTTTAAGTGTGTACATTAGTGTCAAGCCAGGCACCCACGTGCGGAAAAGCAGTGAGGCTAAGCTGCAGTCCCAGTGCCAGCGCCCGTGCACGCCCATATGGGCAACATTGTCGGGGCTGCGCAACAGCCCGAACCCTAGAGCCAAATGTCATCATGTAATCTAAAAATTCTAAAGCTTCAAAATAACATATTTTTATTGTTCAAATAGAGATTAACCTTTTCTCCGTTTAATGTTCTTAAAAACACCTTTTTTAATTGAAGTTAATATAATTAACATTTTTTTCACCTAAAATCAAATATGAATAAGAGCCAAAACAAGGAAATGAAAAAATTAATAATGAGATTTGTGTTTCAATAATAAAAGGATTGCAATTGAATAAATATAGGTATGCGTTGAAGTTATTACATTTTAAATATAATTTTGTGAAAATTATTTATAATTGATTGAGTATATATATATATATATATATATATATATATATATATATATATATATATATATATATGGGCTCTTTACAAATATCAAGCATTACGCTTTTATTTGCGCTCGACAACAATCCCCTGAACTCAGAATTCTCTAGAAAGGAGCTGTTTACCCTCAACTCATAGAATAGGCTAGAAGTTGCCCCAATCACCACCAACCTCCAAGGCCCATCACATATGCCCTTCTCACACACGCCAGAGATTATTACAAGGAATCAGAATCTTTCAAAGTTAAAACTAATCATATTAATATAGTATTTTTATTTATGCCATCTTTAGCAAAATTATCTTGAGATTAAAGAATTGAACGTTATATAAATTTTATATTAAAAATATTTATATTTTTTAATATAAAATTCAAATTTTATACTTTAACTTTGTAATCTTGATATCTATATGAACTGATTATGTTAACCCTAAACAAATACTATAATATCAATATTATCACTCATATTATACAATTATAATTAAAATATAAAGTATTAACTCTTATATAAATTATATAAATAAATCTTAAAAGAATATAATTCAAATACCATACTTTATATTTGAGATTCAAATATCCTTACAAATAAAGCCCAGAACCTTCCATTCCCCATTTAAAAAAAAAAAATGCAAAATAAAATCCGCGTGGCAAGATATGCAGACTGATTACCATGTGGCAGAAGATTCTAGGAACACCCCAGCCCTCAAATCCAGCAACTTCTAGTGTCTAAAAAACTTGCTTACGATGACTATATAAATCATCAACCTTATCCACGCTAAATCACGTAAGCAGTTGAAGAAGTAAAAATGAAGCCAATTGATGACAAGAAGGAAACGGTGACAATCCGGGCGGTGAATCACGACGAGGAAGGTCGAAAGAGAGTGGAAAAGATAGAGCTAAACAGGCACAACATCGACACCATCAAGTACTTGGAGAAGAAACTCGCAGACAAGGGTGTGCAACGCCTGGAACGTCACCCCGCCGACGGGATAGGGATCGGCAGGCCTCCGCCGAAGTCTGGTCACGGTGGGAAGTACACGTGGGAGGGTCCTGATGAGCTGGCGGAAAGCGAGTTGAACGCTGCTCCACCTGCTATTGACGAGAAGGATCCTAACTATGTGGACGAAGAGGCTGAGGAGAAGATCCTGAGAGGAGAAAACAGTGAGGTGGAGGGGCTGGTGGTTGGAGAGGTAGAGGTGGCGAAGGTGGCGGAGGAAAGGGAAGGAGTGGCAAGGGTTGAGATTGATCCTCACTTGATAGTGAACTGATTGTAATTTAATTTGAAGATTTTTAGTTGATTAAGCTTGCGTCTGTTGTGTGTTTAAAGTTAGTTGTTTTGTACAGTTCTACATCAGAAGTCGATTGTAAGAAAGGGAGATTATTTAAGTTAAAGCTTTCTTAACGAGATTAGCATCAATATTATTTTAATTAATTTATATTTAATTTTTAAAATTTATAAATTTTACTAATTAAATATTCTTAAAATTTACGGTTAAAATTCTTAAATTTTTATGAATAAATTTGAATTTGAAAATATTGAATTTTTATATTTAAACCCGAGACAAACTTATTTCGGATTTGCATGAACCCAGTTCAACTCTAATTTTAATTTGTGTATCTACTCATATTCTCTCAAGAGTGTGTATACGCCAAGCATGGCTTTCTAACTAGGGTTTCGAGTGAAGCACGGTAGGGGGCAGGGCTGGGCTGGGCTGGGCTGGGAATGAATGTTTCTTTAATACGAGGAAAGCAATAAGTTGTTAAAATTTTGCTATTCTGCACAAATATTTCTCGTTCGCACACTTTTTCTTACATTGATGTGGACTGATTTTAAGTTAATATATAATAATATTTAATTATATATTATTTATTATTCGAGTATTTTTGTATTTAAAATGTGATAGCACATTAACATTGCTTGTTCAAATATTTGTAAATCAATCAGTATGAGTTTGACTGAATTCTCATTTTGGAACCATTGGGCATGTTGAAATATTGCATTTATATGTAATCAGGCATTTATATATAAGTAAGATTGAATTCAAATTGAGTTTATTGGAATTTGAATTTGGTCTAAACAAGTCTGAAACAAGCTCAATTTAAGTGAATTTAAACTTTAAGTTTAAGTTTAAAATTTTAATATTTGTTAGCTTGATCTTTAGGGGTATTAGAGTCATCAAACTCTCAAATCTAAAAAATTTGATATAAAATAATGTTGTTTTAAACAATATGTATTGAAATAATATCATTTTACTAACAAGATGAATTAAAAACTCGATTCAAACTCAAATTGAATTCAAGTTTGACTCTTTTGAGATAAATTAAACTTGAGTTTAAATTTGCATCTATACAAATTATACTAAGTTTAAATCCGACTTAGCTTAAATCTTACCTTAATAAGCATTATGAATTTGCAAATTGTACCCATTATTTGTAAGTGCAAACACGTTTTTTAAACATTTTCTCAAGAAAAGAGAAAAAGAAATTAATTTTAACAAAGCGAAGACCCAAAAAAGGAAAGAGGAAAGATTGACTTTTCCCTATTTGTTGCTTACAAATACAGTAATTCGTTTTGGTTTTGTGTCGGTAGGATATGAAATTGACCAAACATCAGTATGACGCAATTCATGATGTAAAAACTTGAGAAAAGAAAACTGTATATCAAAAGCAATGAGATGACTCAACACAGGGTTTCTAAATCATATCATAATAAACGGTTTTAATCCATTTTAAATATCTAAATAGGTAAATATATGTATTATTATATAATTAAATATTATTTTATTTTTAATATAAAATTATTTTAATTATATGATATTAAAAAATAAAATATATATTAATTTATACACTTAAAATATATGCTAGATTTTTGTTGGCACCTTGTTAGTCACTTGAAGAGATGGTTGGGTGTGATTGGTTGTTGAGTCGTTGGCTAATTCACCATAGAAGCATAGTTACATAGCCAGGTGGATGCCAGCAGAGGGCTCTAAACTGAGACCGACTAGAGTGGACGGATGACAAGTTGTTGAAAATTCTAGTTGCTTTTAGGTGCAATAATTAAAGACTTTAAGTCCCAGCTTTCTTTTCCCCTGGACTTGCATTAATTATTATATAATTAATTAATTTTAAATTAAATAAAATAATATTTATTTATATAATATATTTATTTATATATTAAAAATATATACAAATAATATTATTATTTTGAAATAGTAAATTGGGGTAGAGCCAAACTAAAGAAAACTGATCAAGAACTTTTCAGATGACATCAAGATGAGACTTTTAGAAGATCTTGATCCAAACCGTCTAAACATAATTAAGCAAGTAAAGTGGGGACAGTTGGATTATTGACATAATTAATTACTTCATCTAAATTGTCAACTCTACTTTAGTAATTTACATCACCTCTAAATGTGCATCCTTTTAGATCTTTCTTTCTTTCTTTCTTTCTTTAATTTTATTAATTAGGTTGGAAAAAGAAGAGTTCAATAATCCAAGGTAAGAGGGCCCAACCCAAATTTAAATCAGATCTTGAAATATTTTAATTTAATTTCACCATCATTATAATTCTCCTACGTCCCACAGCTGCAATGTCATTGTATCCAATTAATGAACAGGTTCCTCTCAGAAAATTATTGCCATATTGATTTATTTTATTTTATTAATATAAAAAGAAAAATTCTATTAAATTATAGCATTTGAATTAGACATGACAATTTATTGTGTCATATCAGATCGAATCTAATGTGACTTGTTATGCCCAAGTGTTAGGTTAGGTCATGGTCCCTTAATTGACAAATCTTGTGGATTGTGTTGATTTGCAAACATGACAAGGTCACCGATTATAATAAATTTGAATTTATTAGACTTAATTTCACGAATAAGAGCGGACCCAAAGGGATGAATGAAGGGCACATGACTTTTTTTATGTTTAAAAAAATTTAAACTTCACCCTCTTATGAAAAATTGGGTATTTTAATACTTTTTATAGTCGTGAAAAATTATTAGTTTAATATATTTAAAATATCAAAATAATTTTTAAAATTTTATATTGACCATTTTTTAATTTTATTATATTTTAATTGGCTTATTATATTTTTATTTTTATTTAATTTTAATTCCTTGGTATTAAGACTATGACTATATTTAAATTTTTTTAAAAATTGACATACCTTGTCTATTTTGTTGTCTAATGTTATTTTTTTGTTTGTATGAAATTGTGATTAATTTAATTACATATTAATTATATATACATTTTAGTATACTGTATTGAGGTATACACATTAAAATAATTTCCTTTGAGGCATTAATAAAATTATATTTATATTTTTTTATATATAATTTAGTTTTATATATAATATATTATCATATAATTAAATAATTTTAAATTAAAAATAAAATTATTATCTAATAATATAACAACATATTATTTATAAATTTAAATTATATAAAAAAATAATAATGTTTACCCAACGTTTCTCTTCTTTTTAAGTAAATGCCAACGAAATGAAGAGACGCCTACTATGGCCCATTTCCAGATTATAGATCTAAAACAAAGTGAGCTTTCTCATGCTCATAATTGCATTTTCATAAATTTTATACAAGTAGAATGACTGCCATCTACAAAATACAAAAAGCAAGGCCCCTGCCGACCAAATTGAGTGTGTGTGTGTGTGTATATATATATGTAATTTTTTTTGGGCAAGTAAAATTTTATTAAAAAAGAAAACAGGCTTATAAACGAGATGTCCAAAATAATCAAAATTCATCTTATTTAATAGACAAGGAAAACAAACAAAATTAGAGGTTGACATAAAACAATCTAACATCGATCTTAAACTAAATATAATTTGTCATGGTCATACAAGTCACTATACACCTAATTAGAAACAAGTAGTTTCTATGATTGAAGTTGACGAGGATTGCTCGAAATTTTATTACGTCTTCAACAATTAATTAATGTTATGATATGGAGTTTGAATTTAATTTTTAAAGTTTTGTTTATGTCAATGGACTATTTCCCACCCAAAGTTTGGTACAAAGACAAAACATATTTGCAAGATTTTAAAAATTTAAATGTTCATTTATTTTTAAATTTTTGTTAAAATTACTATTAAATATAAAAGTAAAATTGTTATTTTAATAATAATATTAAAAATATATATAATTTCTTTTATTTTTTGTCCAGGTTTTGAAAATTGATATTCACCTTAGGTCTCTACTTTGAAGAGTAATTTTTTTTCTCTCTCTAAATCCCCAGTTTTTTTCTTTAGATCTTTGTCCACCAATAACCATCGATTTTCAACCTAAATCTGATCACTAGTGACCATCAGTTTGCATCCTAAACCTAGGGATGATTAAGGATGACGTTCATTGTTTAGATAAAGATTTTATTTTTCAAGACAAAAACATTGAAGAGGGAGGTCGTCGTTTATTAGAGGAAGTGGCAAAATTTTAGGATACAAACCTTAAGGGGAAAAATGAATTTTTTAAAACTTCATTTTAGAAAAAATTATTAGTTTTTTTAAATTATGAGGGAGGAATGAGATATAATTTTATTTATTTTAATAATACTGATAAAATGATAATTTTACTTTTAACCATAACAGAAAATTTTTAGGTACGTGTAGATGAACTAAATCTTAAGTGAGTATTTGAATTTTTAAAACCTTATAGGTATACTTTTATTTTTACTCCAAAGCTTGGGTGGGAAATAATCTTTTGGTGTTTCGTTTAATTAAATTAGATTAGTTGAAGTTTTGTTACATTCAAGAGAATCAAGAGTTGTTTAATTAAATTAAATAAGTAGATTAGGAGTTTTAATGACTACATAAAACCCTAAGTAGTGTGATGGCTCCATAAAAAAGTATTATAATACTTTTAAGGGGCATATGGTTTTGGTTATATTTAATTATTAAAATTAAAAAATTATTTTAAAAATAGAGCATCTTGAAGTTACTAGATATAAATTATGAGTATATTTAATAAAATTAAATAAAAATAAATAACTATTGTGTTGGGTTAGAGATAATAAAAGAATACTAATATATTATTTTACTTAAATGGGTATAATTATTCTAAAATATTTTTTTATTTTATTTATTATAATTATTAAAAATGTGATTATTTTTACCATAAAAAAGTAATAAATAAATATATAATTATAATAAAATCAATATTATATTAATAATTAAACTAATTTTTATATTACTTGTTATATCAGTATTGATAATAAAATATTATTATATTTTTTAATTATTTATAAATAAAATAATATAATATAAATAATAAAAAATAAATTATAAGAATAATTTTTATTAACATCCAATTGAATACCCCAAAAGAGTTTTTAATAATAATTTTGAAGTCTTTGGAAAATTAATTAATGAGAAGTAAACACTTGACTATTATTCAAGGGGGCAAATGAAATGTGAGTAAAATCGTAATTTTGGTATGAATAAAGTATTGTTAGTGTAATGAAATAATGAAGGTCACAAGCAGCAAGCATTGAGCAGTCCAGCTGTAATTGTTGGCATATTGCCGTTTCCTTTATAAATCTCGAAAAAGAAATTAAATATGTGAAGCTCATGCCGAAATGTGAATGCATGTACCTGCCATGCCACTTTTTTCAAAAGAAAGGAACATGGACCATTATGTGTATTTTTTTCAAGATAAACGTGTTCCCCTTCACCGGTCACCTTTCTCAATGTGTAATCCTCTATACGCAAGAACATTAGGTTTCGACAAAGATTCTTATTATAAGGGGCGTGAGTTCAATTTTTTTTTTTATATTTTAAAATTAAATTTTTTATTTATCGAATTTAATAATTAAACTTTCACCTCTCAAAATCGTGGACTCATTTAAGGATATGTAATTAACTAACAAATAACATTTGACATATAGTCTTTATCTTAGAAAAATACTCATCATATCGATAGTCTTGCACCTTTAAAGATTGGAATGATGGGGATGATAATGCTAAGTATAATGGAATTTTCTAATGACCAAATGAAAGTTCTTAACACAGGTTTATTACATGTGCATAAGTAATTGTGTAACATGTCCAACAATTGTTCACCTCACACACCATTACGAGACTATTCATCTACACCAACACTAGTTCACCATTCTCCACCCTAGTCTTCCTACCACTCTCCACCATAACTATTGCCACCCTTATCATAGTCACAATCTTAGCACCACCATCAAGCCATTCATGGGTGTACTAGGAACTCCCCAACCACCTTTTAAGAATGGTAACATGCCTCGTCAGGTCAAATACCATCAATTAATGAACTTCATGATTAAGTCATCTTTAGAGTGTATGAGTAGGAGTTGTAAAAAATATTGTTTAAATAATAATAATCAATCTTAACAATTGTATAGACAATTAAATAACATGTAAAATGAAATAAATTAAAGAGAGAAGGGAAAAATATTGCTCAATTGATTTATAGTAGTTCAAAATTTCTATCTCAAACTTTTTATATTCACTTATTTAAAGAAACTTTCTTAAAGTTTCACTATCATATATCAAACTAATATACTAATTTTGTCTTGATTAATCCGAAATTTCACTCTTATAATAACTTATTCGGGATTTTACCTAATAAATTCTAAGTATACAAATTGTGAGATGAAGATGCTTCCAAGTAGGTTGATTGCTAAGTTGAATAACATTTTTTCTCTCAAAGAGTGTAAGTCTAAGAACATAAGAGATAAAGTGAGCTTTGAGTATTTGAACTAAAATAAACTTCTAAGTCTTTCTACTGCACTTCTCTGACCCTTCAATGGTTTCCAAGGCTTCATTTTATACTGAATTTTTGCTCGAGAATTTGATTTAGTCATTGGTCTAAAAATAAAGTTGTGGATTAAAAAAATGTTTGAATTAGGTGTAAAGTCTCATAGAACAAACATTTTGTATAGAGGAATGAGTATTTTTGACTTAAAAATTTTGTTTTTATTAAAAAAATAGATCTTCGATTAGTTTTCAAATAACTAAATTTCTTTATGTAATCTTCTCTGATTTGGGTATTCTTATTATGAACAAAAATTCCAATTTTTAGTCTTCGACAACGCCTGAGAGTATGCTCATTCTTGAGTGAAATGGTTTAGGACTATCTAAAATAATATGTTCTTTGTGAATGAAACAAACTCATTTTTTACTTCAACTTGCATGAGATAGACTAACTATGACTAAACGGATGTTTCATCTTTCTTTTACAATTGTCAAGAGAGCAAGATTGTTCCGACTGGAATGACTAACCCTTTTGTATATAGAATGGGTGTTCTAGTTGTGAAAAATGCATTCCATGCCTACTTTCTGCTTTTACAAAACCTGGGTAACTTTTCTATCATAGGTAGAGAATGAAAAGCATTTGGATACATTGTGATTGTTCATATGTTGTAGCTTTTTTGTTTCTCTGTCAAGTAGTTGAACGTCGAGAAGATTAAAATGTCTTGAAACTGTTTAATTTGTAATAATATATAAATATATTTATTTAAAAGTTAGGCTTGATATGATGATAATGAAAAAGAAAAGAAATAGTGGAGGATAAACTATTGTTTTATAACAAGGAAGAATATATGTGACTGCATCCATCCCCATGTTGAGCTCGGTTTCCTAGGCTATTGATTTGAATGTGAGGAGAGATTCAGCTTAGAAGAACGGACCTGATTTTAACCTTCTAGGTGAAACACTTATTTGGGCAGTTCAACCTTTAATTATTTGTGGTCAAAGGACTACTTCCCACTCAAGGTATGATACATTCTCAAACTCCTACCCAAGGTTTGATCCAGTTACTGATTTGAATGTGAGGAGAGATTCAGCTTAGAAGAACGGACCTGATTTTAACCTTCTAGGTGAAACACTTATTTGGGCAGTTCAACCTTTAATTATTTGTGGTCAAAGGACTATTTCCCACTCAAGGTATGATACATTCTCAAAGTCCTACCCAAGGTTTGATCCAGTACAATTCTTACCCTCAACCTTTCTAAAACCCAAATTGTCACCCAACATGTAATTGTACATACTCATGAAAAACCAAAATTTAATGAAGGGGTATAT
The DNA here is from genome assembly GCF_011075055.1 of Mangifera indica. Taxonomy (NCBI): domain Eukaryota; kingdom Viridiplantae; phylum Streptophyta; class Magnoliopsida; order Sapindales; family Anacardiaceae; genus Mangifera; species Mangifera indica. The sequence goes on from NC_058137.1 coordinate 4,176,459, forward strand.
TATTAAGGAAAATGACATTTTCCCCCCTGACTTAGGGTTTTCTATTACTCAAAATTTTCATCTTTAGTCACCCCCCGAACTTTAGAAACATCACAATTGCATCTCTATCTTCCATTATTTTCTCTTTCCATCTTCGATGGCTTCTCTATTCATCTTTGATTGATCAAAAAACCTAAGACATAGCTAGCGTTGCTAATTGATAAAGTCTACAAAGAAACCCAAAAGTGGCCGAAGATGGCAATGGTTATCAAAAATTGAAAGAAAATTCTATGAAAGAAATGGTCACTTTTCAAATTTAAATTAAAAAAATTATTATATTTTTAAACCTAAAAAAATATAATAAATTTTTAATTTTTTTAAATATTTTAAACTAAATAATATTTTTATTCTTAATTTTAACAATAAATTTTAATGAAAAGATGTATATTTAAATTTTTTAAAATTAATTCATATGAGTTTGTACTTTCATAAAACCTTTGTTGGGAAGCCTTTTGGCCTAAATATATCGCAAAGAAATAGAAAACTGCGGCTGTTTCTGCAGTCGGCGTGGTAGTTTTTCCGTGTGACCATACACGGAAAAAAAAAATCCTTTTCATTTAAAAATATGATACATTTATACGTTAACTAAGTATCTATCAGTTCCCAAAATGGGAATTTTCGTAGTCTTCTGGAGCGCAATTGACCGATGTTACTTTTATTTATCTAAACCTCTCGTTTCGTTGGTGAGGTAGTTCAAGAGCCCTCAGTCCTAATGAATACAAAATTACAGTACAGAGAGAGAAGACATCAAATATACAGAGAGTTTATTTTTATTTAAGTGGCTTTGTTGTCTCTCGTTCTTGCTTGCACTCTCTGTATTTTTTTCTTCTCTCCATTTTCAAAACTTGTACATGTACATTAACAGAAGCAGAGAAAAGCTTCAAGTTCTCAATGAGCTTTCACTTGAGGTTGCTGATGTTAATGGGTTCGTCCTAGTTTTTTTATCAAGTCTCCAGTGACTGACATTCCATTGTTTTGCGTGAGTTCGAAGCAAAATCACTAATCAAAAGAAGAAATATTCCACCTCTTTTCCCAAAGAAACTCCTTTAAATCCATGCAGATCTAGTGGGTTTACCTTCACATTTGCTTTTCCTCTGTTCTTCAGCACAGAACATTTGTTCAAAACCCATAAATGGATCAGCTTTCTACAGCATCTTTCATTCCTGAATCATTCCAAGGCGCTGGAACTGATATAGCAACACAACTGGCATTGTTCTGGAGTCAGATCAGAGCGCCATTGATAGTCCCATTATTGAACCTTGCAGTGGTGGTTTGTTTAACCATGTCGATTATGCTGTTCATTGAGCGGGTTTATATGGCCATTGTCATTGTTCTGGTGAAGCTGTTTGGCCGCAAACCTGAGAAGAGATACAAATGGGAACCAATGAAGGACGATATTGAGCTGGGCAACTCAGCTTATCCAATGGTTCTTGTTCAAATCCCAATGTACAACGAACGAGAGGTCATCTTCTTCCCTATACCTAACCATTTTGTCACTCAAATCCAACATCTAATTTTACATTTTACTATAATAATGCAGGTTTATCAGCTCTCCATTGGGGCTGCATGTGGCCTCTCTTGGCCGTCCGATCGGATCATCATTCAAGTTCTCGACGATTCTACAGACCCAGCAATCAAGGTAATACAAAAATGTATAAAAATTTAATAGACAAATTGACTTGTGAAGTGGGATTTCATTTAATTTTCATGAGAATGCAGGACTTGGTGGAGCTAGAGTGCCAAAGATGGGCGAGCAAAGGGATAAACATAAAGTATGAGATAAGAGGAAACAGAAATGGGTACAAAGCGGGGGCTTTAAAGGAAGGCATGAAGCGCAGCTACGTAAAACACTGCGATTTTGTTGCCATTTTCGACGCTGATTTCCAACCGGAGCCTGATTTTCTCTGGCGCACCATTCCTTTTCTTCTTCACAACCCTCGATTAGCCCTGGTTCAGGCTCGCTGGAAATTTGGTACGCAATTTTTACCATATTTAAATTATGCTTCATTGAGTTCAACAGTGTATGATGGCAGTAAAAATTAAAAATTTTACTGAATTTTATATTTGGGCTTAGTGATGGAATTAGATTCGAATCGAATTAAATTTTGTTCGATTTATATAGAATTGAGTTTGAATTTGCTAAGCTCACTTAAAATACATTCGAATTCGATTCATTTTAAAAGAGTCGATTTTTATTTAGTTTATTATTAAAATAATATTATTTTAATATATATTGATCAAAATAAAATTATTTTACATCAAAATTTTTAATTTATAAATTTAATAAATTAAACCTTTTAAAATTTAAACTCAAAAATATTAAATTTTTAAATTTAAATTTAAATTAAATTAAACTATTTTTTATTTATTTAAACTGGATTTAAAATCAAATTTAAAATATTTAAATTTAAATTAAATCTACCCCTGACTTTAGTGATAAATTCGAGCAGATTCCCTAACTCAGAATCTAAGAGTTCTTTACTAAATTCCTGTGGTTAGGTTTCTCTAATAAACAGGAACAGTTTTTAAAAACGAAAACTGTCGGTGGGTCAATTGGGTTCTGCCTCATGGAACCCTGCTGGATTGCCCCTTCCTTTGACACGTTTGACCTCAAAAGCCAAACCCAACTGGAAATCGAATATAAAAGTGGAAACGTCATGTTCAGGTGTCGTTTCGTCGTTTTCTTCTATTGTTTAATCTGTTTGTCTGACAGATTCGGACAAATTCAACGTGCTCTTTGAAAAAGTCAATAATTACGACTGGGTTAAACTGTCAAGAAATTTAGAATCAAATTTTCTCTTATTTCAATGCCTCCTTCTTTCGCTATAAAAACAATAAATTCTATATAAGAAATAATTTTAATATATAGTTTTTAATATCTTTAATATATGCCCGAGCCTAGAGCCATTATATGGTAGTAGATGGAATTACACTTTTTGCTGAAAAAGCTGCCAAGTCTCCAGAGTTTACTTGGTTAGGAAGTGATAGGTTTGGGCTAAATCTTTCCCATAAATGAATTTTTGTGAGGGACACATATGTCTTCTTATTGAAATAGCTAGCCGGCAGCTGCATGTGCAGGATTAATGGTGGGCCTGGAGTTAAAATCACTGTCCCTACTGTGTAATGCGTTTCTGTCTAGTCTTCAACTGTTTTAATTTGATTTTGATATCATTATTTATGACGGTGATTGTACTACAAAAGATCAATGCCAGCTATACCACCCAGTGACATGGCTTTTGTTTTTTTTCTCTTGACAGTGAATGCTGATGAGTGCTTGATGACAAGAATGCAAGAAATGTCTTTAGATTACCATTTCACTGTGGAGCAAGAAGTGGGTTCTTCCACTTATGCCTTCTTCGGCTTCAACGGTAATCTGCAACTTAAAATTACATTTGAAGCATCAAATATAGGAACATGACTTTTTTTCTTCAATACAAATTGGTATTAAATGGCAAATGGCAAATGAAACTTTTAAATGTGATACAGGGACAGCAGGTGTTTGGAGGATTGCTGCTCTTAATGAGGCTGGAGGGTGGAAAGATAGGACCACTGTCGAAGATATGGATTTGGCAGTCCGAGCAAGTCTCAAAGGTTGGAAGTTTGTATATCTTGGTGATGTCAAGGTACTTCAAATTTTAGTTAATTATATGTACTATCTCTTTCTTGATAGTGCTAAAGCTAAAGCTATTTTGCTATAATCTGTATAGTTTGTTTCCAAATTTTCTTGAGTTGTTTACTGTCATTTTATTATAGGTGAAAAATGAACTGCCAAGTACTTTCAAGGCTTATCGGTATCAACAGCACCGATGGTCTTGTGGTCCTGCAAACCTTTTCAGAAAAATGGTGATGGAGATTATTAGAAACAATGTGAGTTAGTTTACAATTTGTAATTTACTGACAAATTCAGGAACTGAAATAAAATCAAATTAGTAGCTTAGACATTGTTTTAATATGTTTATACAGAAAGTATCTTTGTGGAAGAAGGTTCATGTGATCTATAGCTTCTTTGTAGTGAGGAAGGTTGTAGCCCACATTGTCACGTTTATCTTTTACTGTGTTGTATTGCCTGCAACTATTGTTGTCCCCGAAGTAGAGGTTCCGAAGTGGGGCGCTGTTTATATACCTGCCATCATTACCATCCTCAATGCTGTTGGAACACCAAGGTCTGGTATTCTTCTAAGTTTGTTTTTTCTTTTCAAGTAAATGTTTGATTCTTTTCAATTGCTCAGATTGCATTTACATTTGATTTGCTGGTAAGTGTGACTGCCACCAGAAAGAGAATTTGTTTCATTTAAGACTTTTATTTGGGAAGCATCTTCTCGATTTTACTCTAATTTGCAGATCAACAACTCTCTTCATTTTAAAATAATATTAACTACTTTTTCTTTAGCTGTTGATTGTTGGATAATTTTTCTGGAAGTCTTAAGCTCTCGTTTGGTTTTTCTGTGATCTATTTTCGTGGTTGCAGATCACTTCACCTATTGATTTTCTGGATCCTTTTTGAAAATGTTATGTCGCTGCACCGAACAAAAGCTACCTTTATTGGCCTGATGGAGGGTGTTAGAGTGAATGAGTGGATTGTTACTGAGAAATTAGGAGATGCCCTCAAGGTTAAAGCAGGAGGCAAAACACCCAAGAGACCTCGATTCCTGATTGGAGACGGGTAAAATTTCTCAACATGTAACTTCCATAAGGTGCATATTCTGAAGATGATGAACTCCTGTCTGACTTCTCGTTGTCATTTCATCTTTATACATTGACAGAATCCACATGTTAGAACTTGGAGTTGGAGCTTTCCTACTCTTGTGTGGCTGCTATGACATTTTCTTTGGCAAAAACCTGTATTTCCTTTACCTTTTCTTGCAAGCCATTGCATTCTTCATCGCGGGTTTCGGTTATATTGGCACCTTTGTCCCCCACGCTTAAGTATGATTTCGGAGTTAACGGTTGGTGTAATTCTTTCAGTTATCTTGCCCTTCAGAAGGGTCATTCTCTTCTTCAGCAACATAATAAGTGGCTTTCTTTGAGATAGTATAAAAAGAAAAGACTTCATTCTTTTTAGGTTGAGCATAAGAATTTGAGTCATCAAATCAATTATCCTGTGAATATCCGAGAAAAACAAGTTACAGAACAAACTGTTGTCATGGGTATCCATTTATACAAAGAATATAAGGATCAAGTGAAGACAGCAGCAATGGATTCAGACCCAAGTGAGTAGAGTAACATTTTGGAATGATTTGTTTGAGACTGTAAGAATTGTAGATTTTTTCTTCTTTCTGTTTTGCTGTTTTTGGAATTTGTTTGAGGGAATAAAGTGATGGGAATTGGATAGTTTCAGAGTTATACCTCTATGTTTTCAGAGTTATAACCCTCTTTTAATTTGCATATTCTTCACAAATATGAACAAAAATTAAGTAAGTTTACGGGGATAGATTGGTTATAATCTACTCGAGCTTTTTCTTTAAAGATAGATATGGACATTGTTGTGTAATCATACTCTCTTTTAAAAAAAATAAAATTGTACAAGAATTACACTAGAAGGTCGTCTAATTATATTGTAAGTGAAAGATTAGTCATATGAACAATATATATTGAATGATCTATTAGATTAGTATTGTATATACAATCTTATGTATAAATAATAAGATGTCATCGTATAATTAAATAATTTAAAATTTAAAATAAAATAATACATAATTATATAATAATATATTATTTTTTATATATAAAATTATATATATAATTTTATTAAATTCTACGATATCAATATAATTCCCTCAATAGGGGAAGAATAGGAATAATATTTTGATAATAATCATCTCCTACTTAAATCCTTTTTTAAATCTCTTTTCACGCTTCACAATGAGGATGAAGGATATTGTCTTTTTTTTGGGTTAAGCTTAGGTCATATTTAATGGGCTAATACTGCTGGCTGAATGAACTGTGTTTGGGCTTGAGAAGCGAAGGTTCCTTCACAGTAGAAACTTTTGTAGAATCACTTGCTTTAATACTCTTGAGCAACCATCTATTTTCATGTTTTGTGCTTGCCTTCCTATAAGAACCCTTCACAGCATAAACTTTAACATATGATCTCATATCATAGTAGGGACTCATTTTACAGTCCATAAGAGGTCCACTCTAAGAGGAATATGTTTACCTTCTATGACAAAATGACTCAAATTTAAGGGTTTTTACCCATATGTTAATATATTGCCACTTGTCTTTATATAAAGTTATCGATCATTAAATCAATATCGTTTTGACACTCGTGACGATATTATAACCTGTGGGATTTCCCCCTCATATGATAAATGAATTTAGATAATTTGTTACCGATTTGTTGTTATCTTCAAATCAATACCATTGTTGCAAGATATTTTCAATATGCATGTTAAATGTATAAGCCCAATTTTACGGTTGTTGTACTTTAAGAAATAATTATTTATCTCTTTAATAGAAATTAATAAGCGTTACATAAATATATGAAAAAAGTGATCATGCTTAAAATCCTTGGTATGGAATAATTTTATTTTACCTAGTACTTTTAATAAGGGACATAACTGTAATTATAAATTTAATGATAAAATTAAGTCTTGAGGGATAAAGTATAAGCCAATAACATCATTGAAAAAATGAATTAGAAAACTTTTGTCTTGGGTTTTTCCAATTTTTCAACACAGCAATCTTTATATTAAAAAATTTCCAAAATTGTGGTCACATCACGAATCAAAGTTTCAAACATCTCTTTTTTTTTCGGAATTGTTAGTTTCAAACATCTCTTAAATGAAAGGCAGAAGCAGTATTTATTCTGTGTAATTTTTAAAAGGTCAAATGACTTAGTCCCATCCAAAGTATGATATTTTTTCAAGTTTTTATCACTTAATTTTAAAAATCCCAAATACCCATTTATAAATAGTTAAAATTAACGAAACTTTAATCCCTTAAAATTTAATCTTTTTTTTCTCCCTAAACCCTAAAAACTAAAAATTTTCTTCCTTAGTCAACTTTAAAAAAAATGATATTTTAGTTTTAGTCTTTGACGCCAAATCCAATATCATTGCTAGTGACGTTCTTGATGCATTATCATGCTCCAACAATCTCTCTCCTCTCCTCTAAAACTCTTACCAATGAAGATCTTGCTTATGAAGACTAGATGTTTGTCTTGCCAGAAGAGATCTTTGTTAGTCAGAGTTCCAGAGGAGGGAAGAGAAATCGTTGAAGCATGATAATGTGCCAAAAACTCTTTATCATTGCCGATGGCGTCAAATTCAGTGTCAGAGATTAAAAAATAAATCGTAAAAAGGGAAATGTCATTTTTTTAAATTTGGCCTATAAGAAAATTTTTAGTTTTTAAAGTTTGAGGTAAAAGAGAAAGAAGATTAAATTTTAGTTTATTTTTAATATTATAAATAAAATAATAATTTTATCTTTAAAATTAATAAACTTAATCTCCTTATAAGTAATTGTTTGAAATTTTTAAAATTAAGAAGCGAAAATTAAAAAAAGTAACATTCTATGGGCGGAATATGTCCTTTGGCCTTTTATAAAATAAGTGCAAAGGTGTTGAGAGACAATACATGTGCGGGTGGCACTAAATTAAGAATATGCGAATCTAAGTCATAAGTGGCGATCTTAATAATATAAATAAGCTTAAATAACTATATCCCTTTGAAGGTTTGATGAAATAACATAATCTTAACTTTTAAGTTTGAAATAACAAAAAAACCCTCCAATTAAAGTCCTTAAAATTTTGTAAAATATTTTTTATATCCTAATTTAGACTGATTTTAATAAAAATAATAAAAATATATCATACAATTATAAATATAAGTGTCAATTATGTATGATATCAGATTTTAGGAAAATTATAATTTTAAAAATTTTAGGGGTGGTAATGAAATTTTTAAAAATGTTTTTGAAATTATAAAAGTTTGTTTTTTTTTAATTTTTGAAAATTTTTAAATGTCAATATGTCCATGAGTATACCACTAAAAAACTAAATATGATATAACAAATTATGGATGTAATTATTATGTTTTAAACAATTAAGGTTATAGTTGTATTTTCCAAATATATTTAATGAATATATAATTTTTCAAATGAGATAGGAGGAAAATATTTGTTTCCCTCTAATAAGTTAAGAAAAAAAAGGACATTTACACTTTTATAATATTATTGATAATTTAGTTTGTTATTAAAATATTTTAAAGGTCAAAAGACTATTTTCCACCCAAAATTTATCCCTAATATAAAAAAATACTTGTAGTAAATAAAAAATTCAAATACCCACTCATGAACTAACTTCTGTTATAATTTTTCATTATAGATAAGGGTGAAATCTTCATTTTACTTAAAAACCCTAAAAACCTCAAAAATTATATTATTTTCCTCTATTAAATCTAGAAAACTAGCAATTCCCTTCAATAATTTTTTCCATCTCTGACAACTAGTTATTGTTCCCATTGTCGACCAACCTTTCCACTATCTAGAGGTGAGTATAATTTGATTCAAACCGTAAAACTAGATCGAACCATTTAAAATTTATAGTTTGGTTTAGGTTGAATTATAAAACGGTTTAGTTTCGGTTGAAAATTTTTTAAAAAACGATTTACAGTTTAGATTACAGTTTGAGCGGTTTACAAACCGAATCAAACCATAAATCGTGCATATATATATATATATATAATAAACATTATTAAAACCCTACCTAACTAATTATTTCTTTCCAACCTTTTATCTCTTCTGTCACTGCAACACTTCTCTTTCTCCCTTGCTTTAGTTTCTCCTCTGCCACCATCTTTCTTTCTCACCTTATCTCCTCGCCAGAAACCATAGCTCTATCGCTATCTTCTTAGTTTCAATCATCATCTGAAGCATCGGTTAACTCACCTTTGATCAACTCGTCATCACTCAAATAAAAATGAATAAGCTATCACTTTTTTCATAACTTCTTGGCTTAGACTTTCAATTGATCTTACTTATTGCCTTTTCTGTTGGTGTACAAATATTTGGGAAAGCTACCGTTGTGAAAAAGGCTTTTTACCAAATCGCTTCTTGCTTGCATGAAAATCTAGCATGGACTCAACATTTTCTTGCTTCTGCTATTTCCAATGTCAGTCTTTTATTGTTTTTGCTGAGTATAAGCAAGAGATTCTATTGTGCAATGGTGTTAAAATCATTATAGGACAATGTATAATTCAACATGCAAAATCATTGTAGAAAGTATATGATTTTTTATACGGTTTAAACCATAACCAAACCGGACCAAATCGTATTTTTTCAGTTTGGTTTATAATCTAAAATTGTTTGGTTTGGTTTAAAATTTTTTTAAACCGTTTTTTCAATTTGGTTTGAAAAATATCTCAAACCACATCAAACCGGACTGTGCACACCCCTACCACTATCTTCTTCTCCCCTAGTCGATGTTCTTACCTGATTGATTTCATTGAATGAAGACCGTTGTCTTCATCTGACAAACTTGGTCTGGTAAACTTCGACTGTTGGAAAAGAAGATGGTGGGAATGTTGGCTAACGATGGAAATGACATTCGATCATTAGAGATGGAAGAAAAAAACCTAGGAGAAAATGTTGTTTTTCAAAGTTTAATTTAGGGGGAAAACTATAAATTTTTTAAATTAATGGGAAAAATGATAGATATGTTTAAGGTTTTATGATTTAATAGTAAAATAACGATTTTACCCTTCACTCTAATAAAAAATTCTAATAAAAGTTAATTTATGAGTGAATATTTGAGTTTTTCAATTAACATGAGTATGTTTTTGAAATTAAACTAAAACTTGGATGAGAAATAGTATTTTGCCCTCTTTTAAACCTTTGAGATAACATAAACATTTAACTATATCTATATTATAATATTTAGATAAAATAAAATAAATACTTTTTACTAGGAACTTTGATATATGGGTAATAAATTATTTTTTTAAATTTAAAGGATAAAAATACTATCTCATTAAAGGTTGGGTGGAAAATATAACTTGATCTACATATAATTAAAACGCTACAGATCTTGATGTCATTACTCATGCCAGTCAACTCTTCATCATCCTCAATTAAACTTGAATACATAAGTGGGGAAAGCAGCATGCGCAGGCTGCTCACATTTGAAACTATGAAGTAACCCCATTTTAATTTAATGCATGTAAACAAAATAGTCAACACAAATGCCAATCTCCTCATTCTCCTTTGTACAAGAAATCTTTTTATTTTATGTTATTTTTCTTCAAAGGGATAACTACTTTGAACCTTAAGGTTTGGAAAAACCTATCAACCCTTGGTATTGATATTTTAAAAATTCAAAAACTTAACTTGTAAATAATTAAAAAGCTAATATAAATATAGAAAATATTTAAACTTCTTGGCAAATATATTTTAGATTTTAGTTTCTTTTTTTTTAAATAGAAAGTACTTAAATTTTCAAATTCTTTAGAATTTTTAATCCTGTTTTATTTAGTATTTTTCTTAGGTCCAGATTTTGTTTTATTTATTTGGCCAAAAGACTTATTTTCACCCATAGAGTATTAAAACTAAGAGAATCAATTAATTCTAAATATAAAATTATCATTTCATCCGTGTTATATTAAAATAATAAAATATTACCCATTTTTCCTTTGGTTTAAAAAATTAACAATTTCTCTTTAGGGTTTCTTTCTTTTCTTCCCCTTTTCAACATCGTCTCTAATTGGCTTCTCTCTCCCTCTTCTTTTTGTTCCCTTTTTCAACATCGTCTCCGAACAAAACAATCGTCTTTGTCTCTAAATGAAGATGATTCTTTTTTGTTAGAGATGAAGATGATTGTTTGGAGATGACATCAGAAAAGAAAAAAGAGAAAAGAGAGACAAGTTGACTGAAGACAGCATCGGAAAAGGGAAAGAAAAAGGTAGGGAGAGAGAAGCCGGCAGGAGATGACGTCGAAAAAGTGAAGAAAAGAAAAACATCCAAGGAGGGAAATATAACATTTCAAAATTTAATCCTGAGAGAAAATTATTAGTTTTCTAAACAAAGGGAGAAACGAATAACGTTTTATTATATTTAATATAACATTAGTTAAACAATGATTTTATTCTTAAAACTAATTGATCCTATTGATTTTAACAACTCATAGGTAAAAATTTGGATTTTTAATATTTAGTGAGTATCAATTTGGAAATATAACAAACCTTGGGTGGGAATAAGTCTTTGGGCCTATTTATTTTAAAAAATTTTACTAGTTTTTTTTTTTAACCTTTCTTATTAAAAAATAAGTTGCTAACTAATTTTTGGGTAAATTAATTAAGATTAAAATGTAACTGGACTAATTCATAATTCTGTTTGGTAAGTCAGCCAGTTCTTATATTTGTTCGTCTGCATATAGTGGGGGTGAAGGCAGTAAGCCTTCATAATTATAGAAATTAGGATTTATTTTACTCTTTTACCCTTGATTCCAAAAAAGCTAACCCAAATTAGGAGACTAACGGGTAAGGGTTTAGAGTAATTTCTGGTTCAAACAAATTTCAAACGGACTGTGACACCCGAAAAATTGATGTCATCATCATTTTGTTGGACCAAAAGAAAGCTCACCAAACTTGTGTGTTTTCCAACAAAGCAAACGTGGAAAGTCAGTTAAAACCATCGCTATACACAGAAACACGCTCACGGTATCAGTCAAATACCAAAGCACACCGTTTTGATAAAGCGAAACCTAACTTCAATAATAAATCGGACGGCTCTTATCAACCGCTCCTCTATAAAATATCCGCACGGTCCTTTCACCTCCAACTACTCTACATAAAAATACTCTCTCCTTCTAGATCCATCCATAAGCTTTAGATATGGCGATTACTATTGTCTCCGTCAAGGCTAGGCAGATCTTCGATAGCCGTGGCAATCCGACGGTCGAGGTTTGTCTCTTGGATCATCGATCTGTCCGTTTACTGATTTTCGATACTTTCTAGCTTTTGTTCGAATCGGTGATGTGCTAACGGTAGAGATGTATATCATATGACTTAGCTTTAAGTTTTACTATCAGTTATTGAGTTTCTGTGTTGAATCGTTTATCGAGTGCGAGTTTGCTGTTCGTTTTACTTATTCTAAGCTACAGTGATTCGAAATCTCCGTTTAGTTACCTTGACATCAAATCCTTTATGTTTTGTGGTTAAATTTAGTCAAGTTTTTATCTGATTGCGTTAATTTGGATAATGTTAGGTTGATGTGAAGACATCAGATGGTTTCTTGTCAAGAGCTGCTGTTCCAAGTGGTGCTTCAACTGGTATGTTATATGTTTTATGGTTTGTTATCTTTCTAGAATTCACATAAATGGGTACTTTTTTCTTAAATGTATCTAGAATTTAGTATTGGCAATTAATTAATTAATCGGCCAATGTACAGGAATTTATGAGGCTCTTGAATTAAGAGATGGGGGCTCGGACTACCTTGGAAAAGGTGTATCGAAGGTTAGATTGTGCTATGTCTTCCGTCTCTTTTATAAATAAGTGTTAACGTACCGTTTGCTAATGATGTGTTTTTATGCATGCAGGCTGTCGAGAATGTCAATGCAATCATTGGCCCAGTTCTTGTTGGCAAGGTTCGTCACTAACTTATATGGGATGTTTTTGTCATCTGAGAGTTCTTTCGTAATCTAACTGCAATTTTTTAATATTTTTTTGTTTCATGCAGGACCCAACCAAGCAGGCAGAAATTGACAATTTCATGGTTCAAGTACTCGATGGAACCGTGAACGAGTGGGGTTGGTGCAAACAGAATGTACTTGATGGACTTTCCTAAATTTCAAATCCATATGCATGTTTACATAGATTTATATTTATTGTTGCATTTAATGTGGATTTTCAGCTTGGAGCAAACGCCATTTTGGCAGTGTCTCTTGCAGTCTGCAAAGCTGGTGCCCATGTCAAGGATATTCCATTATACAAGGTCTGTCATACTTTCTAATTATTAATTATGTGTTACCTGTTGAAGTTTACACCTTTGGTTCCGGAAGATTTTTCAATTTTATTAAATATTGGTTTCCATAAATTATTTGTCATGCCTCTCATGAAGCTGTAAAAAAATAATCTATTCTATCTTTTTATCCCAACATAACAAGGAATAGACCATCATCATTATTACTATATTCTCTCTTGTGGAAAATTAATTGATAAGAGCATGATTTTTGTGAATGCAGCATATTGCCGAACTTGCTGGTAACAAGAAGTTGGTGTTGCCAGTACCTGCTTTCAATGTCATCAATGGTGGATCACATGCAGGCAACAAACTTGCTATGCAGGAGTTTATGATTCTCCCTGTTGGAGCTTCTACTTTCAAGGAGGCCATGAAGATGGGTGTTGAAGTGTACCACCATTTGAAGGTGTGCTAAAATCATTCACGTAGACATTTGTTGTTGCTGTATGTTGAAACAAATCATGACATTATCCTTTTTTATTGGAGTTATATTTAGATATTTTGTTGAGGTTGCCATCACTAACAAAAATCAAAGTGGAAGTTTGTTTTATTTGGATATGGCCTTGCTAGAGTGTTCCGATGCCCTGGCCTTATGCGTTGCAGCTTTTATTAAAAAAAAAAAAAAGTTCCTTGGGAATTTTATTTCCAATTGATGACTTATCCAAGAAATTTTTAATCCTTTCTGTTTGTAATTGCTTTGTGCACTGCCTTTGAGAGAACAGAGCATGTTGTCTATTATGCAGCTTATGTTCCATTGCGGGGATATATTAATCCTAATTCATTTCTTGTTGTCTCTGTTAGTGATTATTTTTTTCTGATATCTTGATAGGGAATAAAGCTTATAGACACATATATTAATAAAACATTCCTACATTTTTGTAAGGTTGACTTGGACTTTTTGTTGGCCTTCCTCTTTCTTACTACATTGTTTTTTCTTTTCCTTTTTAGGCTGTGATTAAGAAGAAGTATGGTCAGGATGCAACAAACGTTGGTGATGAAGGTGGTTTTGCACCTAACATTCAGGTGACCAAACTTCATTGGGATCTCCTTATCTTAGTAGTTTTGCTTGTTAGTGTATTTCTTGTTTTGCTTCTAGTTTATAACTTTCAACTCATCCATAAATTTTTGCGCAACCTCAGGAAAACAAAGAAGGACTTGAGTTGCTCAAGACAGCCATTGCCAAGGCTGGTTACACTGGCAAGGTGAGTTTCATCTAACAATTTTTTTATTTGCTTTTTTTTTTAATTGCTTTTTGATACTTGAACATCACAACAAAAGGCAAATTCTTTTTCTTTTTGTTAGGTTGTCATTGGAATGGATGTTGCTGCATCTGAGTTCTATGGTTCAGATAAGACCTATGATTTGAACTTTAAAGAAGAGGTGAGTTGTATTCATGAGCCATATTTTTCAAATGAGAAATTATGCATTTGTTTTAGACCGGATGGTCATTGACTTGTTGTTACGTGATAGTCATTTGAAGGGATTAGATTGAGAGTTGTAGCCTGATTCTAACATATAGCAGGAGAATTTTTTAATCATTATTTTTAGTATTTATTTCATACTGCCTATTGCTTTACTGTGTTCGATATGCCATCCTCGTGGTATGAATTATGTTTTTCCCTGGATTGAAGTTCTAGTTTCTTATACGTATAATTATTTTTTCCAGTCTTGACCTTTTGTGGTTGTCGTCTTTGCAGAACAATGATGGTTCACAAAAGATCTCTGGAGATGCACTAAAAGATCTTTACAAGTCATTTGTTTCTGAGTATCCTATTGTTTCAATCGAAGATCCATTTGACCAGGATGACTGGGAGCACTATGCCAAACTGACTTGTGAAATTGGAGCAAATGTACAAATTGTGGGAGATGATCTGTTGGTCACCAACCCCAAGGTTAGTACTGAGACATTTTTTGTGTCAGTCTTTTTTGTTTTTTTTGGGGTCATAAAATTAATCAAGAAGACTAAGGAATTTGCATAAACTGTATTGACCACGGAAGCTTAAATTCTGCCAAATTGATCTTTTTGTTGTT
Organism: Mangifera indica; assembly: GCF_011075055.1. Lineage (NCBI taxonomy): Eukaryota > Viridiplantae > Streptophyta > Magnoliopsida > Sapindales > Anacardiaceae > Mangifera > Mangifera indica. The sequence goes on from NC_058137.1 coordinate 4,191,483, forward strand.
TCTATTTTGTTTTCCTCTCACTTTATTATGTATTAATGTGTTTGCAGAGGGTTGAGAAGGCTATAAAAGAGAAGACTTGCAATGCCCTTCTCCTTAAGGTACTGTATCAGTTTCTTTTTTAGTCAACTTCTGGCCGTGTTCAACTATAGACAAAAGTCTCAGTTTATTTGTGTATCGGAATAGGTCAACCAAATTGGATCTGTGACTGAGAGCATTGAAGCTGTCAAGATGTCCAAGAGAGCTGGGTGGGGTGTGATGGCTAGCCACCGCAGTGGTGAAACTGAAGATACTTTTATTGCTGATCTCTCAGTTGGTTTGGCCACGGTAATTTTCTCTCTGTGAAACTCGGACCACTGTCTCACAACAGGCCAAAGATTTGTTTGAAAATTGATCTGTTTGTCATAATATTTTTTTGGTTTTTGATACAGGGTCAAATTAAGACCGGAGCACCATGCAGGTCAGAGCGACTTGCAAAGTATAATCAGGTTAGCTATCTTGTTTAAATGCTTGTCCAGGTATAAACATGTGGGAAGAAAAATGTTGTTCTGACTCTAGTTAATGTTTTCAATGTTAGCTTCTAAGAATTGAGGAAGAGCTTGGTGCCATGGCAGTTTATGCAGGAGCAAGCTTCCGCTCTCCTGTGGAACCATACTAGGGTTTGAGCGCTTGGTGATAAAACTTTTGTGTTATGTGGGTACTTAAATAAGTATATTCTGTGTAAAACAGGTCGGCTGTTAGTCCTGTCTGAGACTGAGAGTTTGAAAAGGTTGTTTCTGAAACGTTTTCTTTCGTAGTTGGAGCATGTTTAGCAGCGTGAGCTAAGATGTTTGTCATGTCTTTTTTTGGCGAATTGCAATTTGAATATATGACAACGATGACTCCTATGAATAAAAAGAGTAATGTCTTTGTATGATCTATAGCGATGCATATAATATTTGTGAACCTAAGAAATTGATATCGGTTTGCCTTTCCATAGGATAATCAAAGGCCACCTGGCATGCAAAATTCCTAGACGTGGCACTTGCCCTCCTTTTCGGTGGCTGGTATCGTGTCTTGTGGAAATGTTTTTAATTTTATAAAGATTCAAATTCAATTACTAATGACCTAAAATTTAGGTAATCTAAAACTAGTTTGTATCAGACTATTCAGTGGCAGCTTCTGATGAAGCGAAACGAAAAAAGCCTATTTATTGATAGGTCAGGCCTTTCAGAAAGACTTGTGCCGTTTGAATTATTGTTAGCGGTGCGGAGTATAAAACCATGCATATACTAGTTATTAAAACTCAGCATCTTTTAGTTTAATTTATAATATTGATTAGAAATTTAATTAATCTTATTGGTTAGTAATTTTACAAATTATATACTCCCTCTGATTCAAATTGTTTCAAAGTAAAAGTGGTTTCACACTTAAAATAAAATAAAATTAAAAAGTGAATTTCCTTAGTAATATTAGTGGGTTTCACACTTTCAAAGAAATATGATTAAAAAGTGAATTTTTTATCGGTCAATTGGTTTGAGAAAACATTTTACTGTCAAAATTGTTATTTTGAAAATAGGTTACTTAACAAAAAAAAAAGTAGATATAAATAATTATTATGTTTGATAAATATAAATTATTATTATATTTAATAAAATTTGATAAGTATAAATAATTATTGTGTTTGATTAAAAAAATAAAAGAATAATAGTATATTATTTTACTTAAATATATTTGATATAATTATTCTAAAATATTGTTTTTAATATTTTTTATATTAATTAAAAATATGATATTCTTGTGTTAAAAAATTAAAAAATAAAAGTATAATTATAATAAAATCAATATTATTTTAGTAATATTTTAATATTTAAACTAAATGTGATAATCAAATTATCTATCACATCATCATCTATAATAAAAAATTATCAAAATATTTTATTATTTTATAATAAAATAAAATAATATTAATAATACAAAATAGATTACCAAGAATAATTTTTCTATACATTAAAGCAAATGCCTCCTTAATATTAACGGAGCACTAATAGATCTATACAACTATAAGTATATTCGTGTAACTTTTTCACATCACTACAAAAATAATTTCATATATATATACAAATACAATTAAATAATGAGAAAAATATTAGAAAGAAAAATATATTCTCTTTATTCCAAATAACCATAATGTATATAAGACGAAAATTGCAGGCTGTGGGGTTCGAACCCACGCGCACTTATGTGCAGAAGATCTTAAGTCTTCCCCCTTAACCTCTCGGGCAAACCTGCTCATTTATCGGTTCATCCTAGTATTAATATATATAGATATACATATATAGAACTGTTCAAGTGTTTCGCTTATAAATCGTAGTTCAAAACTAAGTTGAAACCCTAGATAGATCAGATCGTTGAATTAATTACCTTAGACTAGAGGCATGGCGGAGCACTTAGCATCCATCTTCGGAACAGAGAAGGATAGAGTCAACTGCCCCTTTTATTTCAAGATCGGAGCATGCCGTCACGGAGATCGGTGCTCCCGGCTTCACACTAAACCTAGTATTAGCCCCACGCTCCTTCTCTCTAACATGTACCAACGCCCCGACATGATGACTCCCGGCGTTGACCCCCAAGGCCAAGCCCTTGACCCCCGCAAGATCCAAGACCACTTCGAGGATTTTTATGAGGATTTGTTTGAGGAGCTTAGTAAGTACGGCGAGATCGAGAGCTTGAACATTTGTGACAATTTGGCTGACCACATGGTTATTTTTCTTCTTCTTTTTTTTTTTTTTTTAAATTTAATCAAATATTTTTTTTTTTTTGAATTTAGTTAGTTGTTGATGGCCTTTGCTTTTGTGCAGGTGGGTAATGTGTATGTTCAGTTCAGAGAGGAAGAGCATGCTGCTAACGCGCTTCAAAATCTCAATGGAAGGTTTTATGCAGGTTACATCTTTGGTCTTGATTCCTTGTGCTTGAGCATACAATGTATTAGATGAATGTTGTTTTGTCTTTTAATTACCCAAAGAATAGTTGTTAATTCAAATGAACCAACAGTTTGTTCTTAATTTCAATGACCGAAGTTTTTATGTAGTGTGATCACTTTGATTACAATTATTTTCAGTCTCAAAAGAACTTAAGTTAACGAGATCACTCTCATTAACAGTTAAATTATAGCCTACAATGAGAGTCTGTAGTGCTGCTGAATAGGAGCATGTTTACTTTTTCATTGTTTGGCGCTGAATCTCTTGATATTTCAATAATGTTGAAGATGTTGATTTTGGGTTTTAAAATTCAAACATTAGCACATACCAAAATCCTACAATTAGATATGGTTCTATTCTGTTCATCGAAATGGATTTTATTATCGGTAATGTCGAATATGTTGATGTTGGGTTCACCATTCAAAAGCTAGTTACTACGCTTTTATTGTTCTCTGGTAGCCTGCCTTCCACAAATTTTTATTTCATAGATTTATTCATTGTGATCATTGTAAATTATTGTTGTGCCCATCCATGGTGGATTTCAATAGGCTATTACAGATGAGACCATAATCAATGATACCAAGAAGTTAAAAGATACTATTGGCAGAGCTTATTTAGTGTTAACAACATTTTCTTATTGGTGAATTTGTTGGCCATTTAATCATAGCAGTAGCTTGAGTTTTTCTCATGGAGCTCAAGCCACTGTTATGCATACTTTGTTCTTATGGTTTTACTCTTCTTGTTGCTATAATTTTTCAGTGTCAAAGTTGTACATGTGCAAATCTGATCACGTTTTTGACATTTATCAGGGCGCCCTATCATTGTTGACTTCTCTCCAGTGACAGATTTTCGAGAAGCCACATGTAGGCAGTATGAGGAAAATGTATGCAATCGAGGTGGCTACTGTAACTTCATGCATTTGAAAAAGATTAACAGGTTGGTTTCTATTTATTTTTCCCCTTTTTTTAGATTTGACATATATGTTTCCTCTGCTTGGTGATATGGTTGTATCTAAATGGTCTTTTCGAATCAATTTAGGGACTTGAGGAGGCAATTGTTTGGGAGAAATAGGAGAAGGCGCAGCCACAGTCGAAGTAGGAGTCGTAGTCCACATAGACATCGCGGTTATGAGGAGCGCTCACATGGAGGCCGTGGTTCAGGTAGACGTGAAGATGAAAGAAATCATCGCTACCATGATAGGGGCAGGAGGCCTAGAAGCCGAAGTCCTGGACATAAAGGGGGACGAAGCAGAAGCCCAGGGTCAAGGAGGAATAGGAGTCCTGTTAGAGAAAGTAGTGCTGAAAGAAGGGCTAAGATTGAGCAATGGAACAGGGAAAAGGAGGAGGCAGAATCTAGTCATAAGATTGATAATAGTAACAACAACAATGGCTTTGTACATGATGATGATCAATATAGTGATCCTCAGCAGCAGTGACAGTGTTGAAATCAACTACTGGCTCAATTGAAGAGTTTGTCTGGTTTGTTCATATGCTCTGTTTTGTTTACTAAAGTTTAATTAGTACATACAGGAGTGCAGCTTTTCTTTTTGGATAGACAGCCTATTTAGAAAGTATGGCTTATTGCCCATTTCCACAGTGCAGGTGGAGTACAGGTTCACTGTCATGTTGTTGAAAGTAAAATTCTATTTTTCTTGATTTTCCTGCCTTCCTTTAATTTTAAGAAAAATATAGAATAAGAAAAAGTAATTACGAAAGTGATTTTTTGCATGTACCATAACCTTTGGTTTTTCTTTATACGTCCTGTCTCTGGTGTCTAAAGGTTCAGCTATTGCTGTTTACCTTCATGTTTTCTCAAAATTGTTTTTATCCACTTCATTCGTAACTTTGGTATTTACTTCAGTTACAAGTATTGCTGACTGTTTTGTTATAGCCATCGCTAGGATAAGTGATTCAGAAATCAGAAGTGAAACAACAACCATTTTGGTAATGGTGCACAAACATTGGAGGCTATTTCACAAGCTTTTAACACTTACAATCAAATTATTTAAAATCGAACCTGTCTCAGCCATTCAGTCTTTCTGAATCTTGATACATGGTCATAAATTCTTTAAAGTCAGAATGTAGGTCTAAGTTTTCCCAGTCTGTGTCTTAAAGTAAAACAAATGAGTGGGATAGTGTATGTGTGCAGATTTTCAGTGTCTTTGTATACCAAAAATTAATTGTCAGGCAGTCCTGGTTAATCAAATCTGGTGGGATCTAAAGAGCCTTGTTCTGTCTATATCACTTTCTTTTAAACTTGTGGTCTTACCTGAGTTATGAGTTTTGCAGGTTCAGGTTTTCCTGCTACCCAGGATCGGGCCTCACTTTTTTTGCGGCTTACCATAATATTTGTATACAGGTTGGTGTCGTTGTCTGCAGAGCATGTTTACAGGATTGTAATGCTACATTGTGGAAGTATCCGAACGCCAATGGACAGATTCTCAAGAAAATGACGTGCAAAGCTTGTCGACACGGTATGAACTTGCTGCTTCAAGAGTAGATTGATGTTTAGGGTTGTTGAGTTTTTTAACTTATTTAAATGCAATGTTAAACTATTTTCCAACAAGATCGTGTTGTAGCTTGTGGCACAATTTTATGCTGTGGCCATGGAAATACTAGCCTGGCACTCTTTTAAGCTTATCTTTTTCTTCTTTGTCCTGGTATAACTTTATATTTGTCGGAGTATTGGCATGAAAATATGTCACGAAAGTATTTTTAAGTTTGTGGATTAACTTATTGAACTTTTGTGAAATTGCTTTTTGGTTATGAGCTAATGGTGCCATTAAGATTGTTATTTTTGTTTTGTTAAGTTAAACATTATCTTAATATAATCATGAAGGTGGATTATTTCTAGCTACCCACTCATTTCTTTTAATTTCGATTTGTCAGGTTAAACATTATCTTAATATCTTAATATACATCGTTTGGCATCGAAAGTAGATATGTAACGCCCAAAGGCCCCAACCATTAAGACCAAATTATCAAATTGGCTTAACGAAATTTCACGGCCTTGGCTTGTGCATTTCAAGAAGAGCATGTTTAATTCAGCTTTAGGGTTTACCTACCAATGCAAGACATTTTAAGTCTCCGAGGCCTTAAAAATATATGCTGATTAGTTAGTTTTACGAAAACCAGGTGCCCACAAAAACATAAATTCCACAAAACGACTACCAGATTCAATTCATTAACCTATTCATCACTCTTCTTTCTCAACAATAATTCATCTCACAAATGAGATCAGTGAAGAAAGCTAGGTGGACCACACTGCTCAAGCAGCAGCACCGTGCTTAGCCTTTGTATGAGCTTCCAATCCGCCTTCTGTGGTAAATGACCTGTGAGAATTAGACAAAAATATGTGATTAGTTGCAACTATACTAAATTTCAATGAGCTTAATGGATGAGATTACCTGTTGCAAGACTTGCACGAGAATGACCCGCCTGATTTTTGAGTTTGCTGCTTTGATTGGCTGCTGTTAACAGGTGCTTTCTGAGCCCGTTTTGAAGGGTGAGGAGTAGCAGTGTGAACAACCCCTTTCTTGCCTTCTGCAAAGCCAACCATTGTCATCTCTTGACCCATGTCGATGCTAAAGCTCATGCACATTCATAACAATAAAGAATGAAACAACAAATGCTAGATGTCATGCAGATTATATTCATAACAATAAATCTCAAAAAAGAAAAGCAAATCAACAGAGAATCCCATCGAAAGTAAAACCAAAAAAAAAAAAAAAAGCAAGAAAAGCAACCTAATAGCAATAACACAAATGAGATAGTAATTACCAGTCCTTTGAGGTGTGATGAATTTAGTCTTCTTGTCAGGAACAGGGGATTTTGTTGCAGATTCTGCAGATCTCTTCCTGCTTGGTTCAGCCTTCAAGAGGGGAAAAATAAATACAGTAAGAAAATTACAAATACTGGATAAACAACCAAATAAAGCGAATCCCAAACAAAGCAAGCGATACTGCCCTCACTTTCTTTGGTGTCTCATCCTCATCATCACTCTCACTCTCATCACTGTCTTCATCATCTTCATCACGTTCATTGTGTTCATGACCACTCTTGTTACTTTCACCACTGATATGATTTAAATCCTGAACAAAAACTGATCAGTGCTGCCACAAATCATCATACCATAATGAAACACAAAAACAGACCGGCCAACCTAGCAAATTAAGATTTTAAGCTGATTGTACACTGTACGCACTATAATAGAGTGAAATTGGGAAAGCAATACAAAAATAAAGTTTGAAACATCAGGTTTCAATTAAATGCTACAGTTAATTCAAAATTGAAGCATTGTCTATGTCAAACTAGAAAAGGAAAATAGTGGAATCAATTTGCCTTGTAGATTATAGCATAAGACAACTGGCCTCATCTAACAAAATTTTCTACTTTACACTATGCATAAATGTATATACACAAATAGCTAGATTTAAAGAGTTTCTCATCCCATGTTTAAGTCTCTAAATCTAAAACGGTAAAGCATGAAATTAGAATTTGAAACAAATGAGTAACAAAAAGGGTCATGTGCAGCCAGTTCAAACTTTGTCAACATGATATCAGCAATGGTGATGTTTAGCAGGTGAAAATATGTACACACAGTATCATACAGTAAAAGGAAAAGATCAAACATTGAACTTTATCAAAAAAATTTGTAAAAGAAATATGGAAGATAAAACGTGTTTCTAAAGGCATATAACAATTAAACACAATGCTGGATAGAATCAGTATAAGTAATAAATAAGTATATAATCATAGGCTACTAATGGTTTACATAATTAGAACCTACAGATCCATTTATTCAGTGATTATGAATGTGGATCAATTGATGCTGTATAGCAAAGCATAGGGATAAGGCCGTGCTTTTTATTTTATGGAAAAATAAAAAGAAGGTAGAGAGAGAGAAGAAGAACACTGCAGTAAAAACTATATACACTGCAACATGCCAGTTATATATGGTTATAGAACACACCAGAAGATGAATGTACAAAAGCCCTTATATTTCATAGTGGACAAACTAGACAAGGGCCAATTATAATCAAGTTGGGGCACTAATACTAGTGTTTTCTTAAATTCATCTTAAAAATCATATTTCAAAATTTTAAATACTGTAAAGAAACATGTTATATAGTAGCAGTCCAGTTACAAAACAGATGCAAGTTTGAAAGAAACTATTCTAAACTCCAAAAAAATCTTCATTAGCTAAGAATCTTCTTAAAATTTTTACAAGATTATCTTCAGCAACATCATTTGCAGTCTAAATAAATTAAGAATACAACAAATATACTCAAGGTGCCATAAAATTACAAGTATGAGTCTAATTAATAAAATACCTCATCATCACTGGTCTCATCATCATCGGTGGATGAATCTTTCGAATCAGTATCGTCAGAATCACTATCATCAAACTTCCGATTGGGTTTAACATTCTTCACGTTCTCCTTAGCAGTGGATGCATTAGGCTTAATGTTATTAGGATGCTTGGAAACAGACTTGGCCTGTAACTCGGGTTTTCCTACAGAAAAAAAATGGAAGAAGGATTCTCAAATTTACATGATTAAAGATCCACAACAAGAAAGATACAGTGTGAGCACTATGCTCACCACTGTTTCTAAGCAAAATCTCCTTTACATCTTCGTCAGAGTCTGCAAGTCACAATTTAAGGAAAGAGCATATTATTTACCAAAAACTAAAGTGACTCCATATGCACAATATATACATATACATACATACATACATATATATATATAGATATATGTACGTATGTATGTATGTATCCAAAGGGGGCATTGTTACACTTGAGTTACCAGAATCATCACTGTCAGCAACCATTGTGAGGACAAAAGAAAAAGCAGTTAAGGAGGCAACATAGATGAAAGAAAAAGATATTCTAGGACCGATTGATCCATACCAAAAGGAAATATAAAATCCAGGAAACATGTTTAAAAAAAAAAAAAAATGAGCGGAAAGGATATGTTTGGTCCATTTTAACTCTGTAGCCAGTGAAGTAGACACTCCCATTTTTCCAATTATGAGACAGCACAAAATCTTTTTCAAGAGCCAGGTCGAAACTCAATTGAGGCAATTTTAGAGGAGAAAGTGTTCCAAGAACCAGTTTCTTATCATCAACTTTCAGATACAGACATACATGTCCATTTCCCTTGTCCTTCTTGACCTCCCCCAAGGAAGCCTGTGATTAGGCAATTTAAGCACAATCACTGTCTTATGTAATTAACCGTTGAAACAGCCAAAAAATAGAAATCTATAAACAATCAATTATAACCTGCGACAGATGAATGACCCTGCGACCACCAGGATTGACCTTCTGTGGCTGCCCACTTTTTACCTCAATACCTGAAACACAGGGGAACAAAAAAAAGTATAGAATAAGTAAAATATCAGATCAAGGTCAACCCACAAAACACATTGTAGAAATCAAAACGCTAGCGTATCTTGGAGAGCCAAAGCCATCTGTTGCAATCTTAGTGCTTAATTAATCACACACACACACATATATATATAGTATAACAAATAACTAGTGAACCAAAATGCAGAACTCACTGATACAACCACAATTTAACCAAATCATGAAGTAACGTGATACTATAATCAACATAAAAAAAAAAAGAACAAATGAAAGTATCTATTTTTTTTTTTTTAATTACTTGTATGACGGTGCTTTACTATTAAGAGGAAAAAAAAGCCTAAAGTTCAATAAAGTAAATTCTAACTCAGAATCCAATCAAAACCAAACATTTTAATTACAAAGACGACGACATTATCCAAAATGGCACACTCCTTCATTTTAAAAAAGCGAAAGGAAAAAGTAAAATCAAAAGATCAAACCCTAAATTGTGTTGATTTTCAAGAAAAACACATCGTAAATAACATAATGAACAATAATTAGAAGGCGTAAATATAGGTTAAATGATTATTAGATTTTAATACGATTTTTACTTCGCTTGCGTTTTCACATTTCTCGTCAAGCAAACACAAACTTTAAGATTAGAAAACAAAGACAAAAAATCAAACAAATTTCTGATCTCCTGTGTTACCCCAAAACTCCATAGATGGCATGGCGGACAGGGAAGAGAGATTTTTTTTTTTACTTTTTTTTTGTTCATGTTCTTCCAGTAGAAACTAATGTGAATATATATAAATAAATTTAGTCCTTCGATAAAGTGATAAGCATTTAGCTGGTTCGCTGAAGCCCAGAGTTATTGAGGTGTGGCGCGCTACAATGGAAAAAGATCTGACACCTTATATATGGTACATGTGTACGGCTGAATTGCTTTTGCCGGTAGTAGTCTGGTCTATGGTCTACACAACACATTGTTAGGTTTAGATGCTTGCTCCTTGTTCCCGTTTAGACCTTTGCCATCTAACACAAAGTTGAAAAAACAAAAAAAATTGGGGTTATGATTTTCAATACGAAAAAAAGTATAGATTGAATTGAAATTGATTTTAAAAAAGGGTTGAATCGGATTGATATAAAATCAATTTTGTAACACCATTCTTCAAAAATATATTTTTATTTAAAATATACACTTAAAGAGATATATTAACTAAAAATTTTGTTTGAACGCACGTAATAAAAATAATAAATATATGTTAATACAATAAACTCTTATAATCATAAAAGTTGTCCCCTGTACTTATTAAAACATCATCTACATAAATAACAATCTAACTCTATGTTTGAAATTCAATACATAAAATCAAGTATATAAATACAATCCCAAGACAAGTAATATAATAGAAATGGGTCGTATACTCAAATGACTAAAATACCCTTGTTGATGCAATATATTGGCTTGTTGGCTCTTCTATCGTCTTGCTGATTTATGAATCTATCTATAAAACCATAAAAAAAAAAAAATATTCAGTAAATAGATGACCTCTCGATACCTTGTATATAACATTCATATAACCATAATTCATAATCATAAGTGTTTCATCTTTAATCCATTAAGGTAATTTTCGATGTTTTTCTAACATTTCGAATGCTTATTTGAATATTTCGACATCCAGTATCCAATTTTTTAATAATAGTGTTATTTCGAAAGACTAGTATCAAATGATATATATTGATGTCTTTGACTCTGAAAATATGAGATATGTTAAATGTCAATTATAAAGTGCATTTGAACTCCATACACTTGTTGACTCGGTTGCAGGCTATGAATATCCTATCACAAGAGGAGCAAAATCTTGAGCCTCTCTTAACATTGCACAAGCAGCCCAAGTGAGAATATTATAAGCGGAAACACTTTATATTAGGGCTGGATTCGAGCCGAGCCGAGCTCGGGCTCGGCTCGGCTTTTTGAGGGCCGGCTCGAGTTCGGCTCGAGCTCGACTCGAGCCGAATTCGGCTCGGCTCGAGTTCGGCTCGTTTTCAGTTCAGCTCGGTAACGGCTCGGCTCGGCTCGTTTTTTATATCAAAACGACACCGTTTTGTATATATATAAAAATCAAAACGATGCCGTTTTGTATAAAAAAAATTTAAAAAAATATACCGAGCCAGCTCGGGCTCGGCTCGAGCTCGATCGAGCCGAGCTGAGCCCGGCTCGTTTCGGGCTCGAACCGAGCCGAGCCGAGCTCGAGCCCGAGCTGGCTCGGCTCGAATCCAGCCCTACTTTATATGTGTGTATTTGACTTTTTCAAATTTAACGGATTAGAATTGGTCATTTCAGAAAACCATAGGTGGGAAATAGTTTTTTAGCCTTTTCAATAGCACCATCTTGACTGAAGCTGAAGAAGAAGTCCCCTCCTTTCCATGGTGACACCACCGAGCTTCCCAAACAAAGCCCACCAATATATTTGTTTTGATTTCTTTTTAATCTGCATTGTGATTTTAGAGGGGAGGGTGCTTCGGATTTAGTCCATTGTCATCTACTTAATAAAACAAAAAGCAAATCACTAGCCACTTCAAATTTTGCAGCTTCGGTAGAGACCAAAGTATCATTATTATAGCTTCTACATTTGCTAGTTATGGATTTGGCTATTGTTCTACACGCAATTTTTCCTTCAGGAAAGTCTGTAAGTATTTGAATTTTTTCAAGACAAGTTATTCATTCAGTAAATCCAGACTTATGTCAAGAAACCATCTGTGTATTGTACGCAGGTTGCTGCTTTAGTGACATATTTTGTGTACTTGGCAATTGCTGGATCTATTTTACCTGGTAAAGTTGTTAAGGGGGTTGTATTACAAGACGGCACTCGACTTCATTATCGATGCAATGGTTTGTTTTAATTAGTAGTTTGCTTTCTCATTTGCTCAAGTTTTTTACAATTTTGATGTGTTAAATTTTGTATTTTTTAATGTTTCAAATGGGTTAACTGTTCTGTAATAGGTTTGTTGTTGCTTGTATTGTTGGTTGCACTACTTGGAATTGCTGCCCAGATGGATTTCATATCACCTACTGTAAGTACTCGCTAATCCGTGTTTATCCACTGGCTTGTACTTATATAGTCGTCTTCGATTCCTAAAATTACTTTTGGCTTTGTAAGATTTAAAATGCTTTAATTTGTAAATAGGATAGTATGATGTTGAATAAACATTTAGGTTGTGTGTCTGACATGAAATACAGAATGTTATATGCTGCCTCATGAGTATTTTTGAAACTCTGAGTAGGCATTGTTGGGTGAAATGGTGAAAGGTTCAAAGTGACAAACTTAAGATCATAGGTTCTAATTTGTAAGTATATATGAAATGTCTGGAAAATCCTCATTGAACTTGACTTTTGATGGTACATATTTTTGTCTTTCTTCTCATTAAATTAGGTTTTGTGTATTATTTGACATTTATGCGAACTGGAAATGCATTCTAGAAAGTTGAATAGGCAACAATTACATCTTTTGATTGTTTACTCAGTTGATTATGTGCAGACATGTGCTCATATTTATTATGATCTTGTAGGTGATATCAGATAGAGGACTTGAGCTGCTATCAACAACTTTGATATTTTGTTTACTTGTAAGTGATATAGTTTCTTCTTTGGTGCCTGGAAAGTTTGGTGTGTGGTTGTATTTTTTGTAGTTTTTGAGTGAAATATACTTATGCATTTAAATTGGTGAACATTATTCTTATGTGTTGGCATCTTTCTTCAAGTTATTACATCATAACTTGTAGCTTTATGTGTTATGAACTTAGTTGAAGGTGGAATTTGCATTCTGTCTCAAATCATTTAATTATAATTTGAGGTGTCTTTGTAGAGCCACAACCTCAACCATGTAGATTCTAAATGTTGAAAACTTGATTTTTATCATGAAGATTAATTTGTGCTTTGCTTAAATGAGTTGATTGAGAAAATTTTGTTGGTACTTAATGCGGCTAAGTGTCTCTTGATCTTTGAAGAGACTTGTGGGAAAAATTATCTCAGTATAGGCAATCAAACTTTCAGTTCTTTTGTTTACTGTCTTTGCTCTATTTCAACTTGGTGAGACCATGACCTTCATCGTTGTTTGCAATCGTGTTGATTAATTGATTACTAACAGGGAAAAGTATTCTTCTTGAACTTATTAGATTTATATATCATGCAGTATATAATTTTGTTTTCCCTGATTTTAATACTCATTTTGCCTTTCAACATTTAAGATTCACACACACACAGATGTATATATAAAAGTTCTTGATTCATGGTCTGGTTGAACTCAATATTTTGTTCCTAATATAGTTTCCAATTGAATGGCTGTAAGTCTTGTTGAGCTAAGGTTATGGTCTCTACCAGAATTTATTCCCCCCAATTTTTGTTTAAAATTAAATTACGGTTTTTTTCTCTTCCTTTCCTAATCGGTTGTTGCATTTGTGTTTTCTATCTTATGCCAGGTGACATGGGTACTCTTTGTTACTGGGTGTAGGTCACAGAATCAGGGTTCTTCCTTGAAGCCTCATGTCACAGGAAACCTTTTGCATGACTGGTATTGGAATAATAATAGATATATGTTCTAAAGCATATATATGTTTCTCTGCATGATATGTTTTATCTGGTCTTAGAGACAACTGCCTTTTCAATTTAGTCATTTCCAAAGAAACTTTTTTTCTTTTAAACTGAATTAATAATCATGTAACTGATACTGGAAAAGTTTGTGTCCATATCAATTTGTTTTTTTCTCTCTGTTTGTTCATTTTTAAGTCTTTATTTAAATTCCTGATATTTTTCCCTTGTGTGTAATTCTTTAGGTGGTTTGGAATACAGCTGAATCCTCAGTTTATGGGCATTGATCTCAAGTATGTAATTCCTCTTCAATTTTCTAGGAAAGATTTTTTATGTTGATCTGTCTTAAAGAATTTTACTACATAGCGTCATAGCCTTATATTTGAGAACTTATGTGATTATAGTTTCTTTTAGGAGGGCTGAACTATAACTCTCAAATTTAAACTGGATGGTGATGATTTATTGCAGTGGATAGATTGATAATTTGGCCCTTGCTTGAATGTATAGATGAGAATTACTGTAGTTTCTAACAATGACTAGGATGGTTTAAAGTATTTAATATTCCTATGACTGATGGTTACTGCAATACTCTAAATCTCTTTAATTGATTGAGATGCAAAATATATTTGTACATGCTGTTCAATTCTAATGATGATGGTATATTCTCTGCAGATTTTTCTTTGTTAGAGCTGGAATGATGGGATGGCTACTTATCAATTTATCAGTTCTGGCAAAAAGTTTTCAAAATGGCACCTTATCTCTTTCAATGATCCTATATCAGCTATTCTGTGGGGTATTTGCTGATGCTAAGTAATGCACATTTCTTTTTTCGTTTTTACATCTCATTAGTAGTTGCTAAGTATACTTTCTTTCTACATTTTGTTCCAGTTGTACGCCCTGGATTACTTTGTTCATGAGGAGTACATGACCTCCACGTAAGTATATTTCTTTGGTGTGATCATCAAAGTATTTTCAAAATGAACATAGTTGGTTACAATATTCATCTGAGAAAGCTCTCCTTCTGTCTTCTGATTATAGTATGCTATTCCAGTGCATGACAATATATTGGAGGCAGCTGACCCCAATGGTTAGTAAAACTAGTAGAACATTAGAATTTTTAAGGAGAAAGTTTGGGTTCAAGCCTCTGTCATCCTTGTAAAACCTTGACTTACCTAGTGTAATAGTTGTAGATCTAGTCACTATGCCCCAGGTTTACCTCTCCAACTAATATGGCCGAGGTCCCCGGTTACAAATATATATATATATATATATATATATATATATATATATATATATATATATATATATATATATATATATATATATATATATATATATATATATATATATATATATATATATATATATATATATATATATATATATATATATATAGGAGGCAGTAATGACAATTCTTTATTTTGATTTCTGTTGCTGTATATTTCTTGGAATAGGCAGGCTCTGTTACAATTAAATACTGCTTTTACAATAATATATTTACTGGTTTGCTATGCCACACCATATGATTCATAAGGGAGTAGAAAAGGGTAAATAAAGAAGGAAAAAAAGGAAAAAAGAAGATCAAGTAATGCAATATCTTTTTCCTTTATTTTGGATAAATCCATGTTAAAGGTCCAACAAGCAAAGTTTCACTATTCTGGTCCCTTAAGTTCTTTTGAATTATTTTGAAGTTGTTATGCTGGTCATTTTTATATGATTTAATCTACATATCTGATCTGTTTGTATACGGTTACATTTACAGGTGAGACATAATAGCTGAGAGATTAGGCTTCATGTTGGTTTTGGGGGATCTAGTCTGGATTCCTTTCACTTTTAGTATCCAGGCATGTAACTATTAACTAAAGCATGAAAGCATGATCTTCCATTTTCTCTTCTCTATTTTTCAAAAGATTTTAATTCTTGAACAGTTTATTCTGATCTAATCTAGATTCCTTTCACTTATAGCATCCAGGCATGTTTCTGTTAACTAGAGAATGAAAGCTTTGTCTTTCTTTTTCTCTTCCATCTCTCTTTTTAAAAAATAAAAAATTAGTTCTTAAAGCTTTCTTGTATGTATATGCTCTGCATTTTTCTTTGTATGCTTGATCAATCTTTTGATTATAAACTAAAGGGCATTGTAAAATTTACAAAAATGATAAATGGTACCTTTGTTTCACAAAACAAAGATCAACTCTCAATTGGGCTTAAATTTTCTTGAGTCTCTTTGTCATTACTATCTTTAAAGTCCTAATTTGTCTACTGAAAGTCTTCGTGTCATGTACGAACCAATCAAATTTCCTTGAGTGGAAAAAATATCAATACACAAAGTGTATAACTGTTATTTGAAAATTTCTAGGAAGGATCTGATGTCTGCGCTGCATCTGAGATTGCTCGATTCATTCTCCTTCTGAATATACACAGAGAGAACAAATAATTGGAAATCTTTTTGTCTTAGGGATGACATCTGCAGATTAGGTTCCTTTTCATCTTTCTAGATCTCATATTACCTTTGGAAACCATAATGATCTTAGAAGCCTCTTAGGTAAAGCAAGATACAGTTATTGGTCCCTGCTACATACTCAAAAATTTTCCAACGGAAGCTATATTCAAGTGCAAGGCTTGGATGAAATCTTGGAATCATGGAGAGACTTGCAATTATAATAGCTGTTACAATTGTTTGTGCTCAAGATGTAGATCATTGGCCAGTCAGGTTTATTCCATAGTGAAATCAATTGGTTTGAATTAATTGATGGCATTTTTTCTTTGTTAAAGGGTTGGTGGCTTTTGCATAATAAGGTGGAGCTTACAACTGCTGCTGTTATAGCAAATTGTTTAGTGTTTTTGATTGGGTAAATATAAATGATGTGTAGTTGGTACTTTCTTGCTTCAACCTGACTTAATTTGTTTCTAAGATTTTGCTTTTAATATTAAAACTGAGCAGATATCTGGTATTCAGAGGAGCTAACACACAAAAACACGTCTTTAAAAAGAACCCCAAGGCACATATATGGGGTAAGCCTCCGAAGGTTGTTGGGGGCAAGTTGCTTGCTTCTGGTTATTGGTGAGATTTCCAATCTATCCCTTTTAAATTTAATCTTTTTTCCTTATCAGTGGTATCAATCCTAAAGTAATTTCTATTGAGGTCTAAATAAAATTAGAACAATAAAAGTATGCGCACTAACAATGAGTACTATTTTGTGTATTAATGATGAAGTATCATCATGTGATTGGGTGATTTTGAATTAGAGATAAAGTAACACCCAATTACATGATGACACATCATCATTAGTACACATTAATATTCATTGTAAAGGCACATAGTCTTACTCAAATTGGAAATAGGAAAAAAATTGGAATAGAAATGAAGAGTTACGTTGTTAAGTACTCCATTTAATCCTAGTTTGTTGATAATGATTTTTCAATGAAAGTTTCTTAATTTGAGTGAACAAGCTAACCCATTTCAGGCTATGTAATGGTGTGCTTAGAGAATCTTTCTAGAGGACTTAGATGTGAACCAAGAATTTTATCATAATTTCTAACTGGTCAATTCTGTTCTCTCTTTGATTGAACCTGCAATTATATCCTTGTTCTGCATTTCTTATTCTATTTTTTGCAGTTCTATCATTTTGCATGACGTTGGCAGCTCAATGCTGTGGCATTTCTGCTAGCAATTCCTGCTTGCAAGTAGCATCTGGTGTCAGTACTAATGATTCAACTGAACATTGTAGAATTCCTCAAATTTCCACTTCTTGTTAGGGGTTGGAATCAGTCGAAGGGACAACAAACATTTTTTCCCCTGATCTATATCAGGAAATTGTTGGTTTTCTTCATTGGCATGTCTCTTCATATTGTGCTTGAAGTAGTCGGTCATCTTTTGTGCTTAGTTCTCTCTTTCTGATCAAAGTCATGGGGCTTGGATTGTGGATGTACAGGCTGTGCTTAGTTCTCTCTTTTTGGCTTTCATTTTGAAGTAGGTTGGGTTCCTCTTGGAAATGGATCATAATGCTTGGCATGCGAAGTCTATCAAATTAAGAAAAAAATTATCTCTTGAATGTTGGTACCGTCCATGTTCTTGATGCTGCATCTTATACGCTGATAATTTTTTGAAGGGGAATGGCAAGGCACTGTAATTACCTTGGGGACTTATTGCTAGCTTTGTCCTTCAGTTTACCTTGTGGAGTAAGGTAAAATTCAAAATCTTTTATAGTATACAATGTCAGCATTATAAATTTAAACTTGTGTATAACTTCCATTCTGAGATTCATTCCTTTTGCAGTTCAACAGTTCCATATTTTTATCCTATTTATCTTCTTATTCTGCTTGTATGGAGAGAGAGAAGAGATGAAGTTCGCTGTGCAGAGAAGTATAAAGAAATATGGGCAGAATACTGTAGACTTGTTCCATGGAGAATATTGCCATATGCATATTAGCAAAAAAGTTGTGGAATAGCTGCTTGGAGGTTTCTGTTATTTTCAACTGATACTTCCCATTTCATTGAGGAAACTCGACCCGTCCTCAGTGGGGAATAGTTATGTAACTTAAATTTGTCTTGTAGTTTTAACATTGGTCAGTGGGGAAATCTATCCAGCTTGGAGAATCCACATGGATAGATTTCAGGTCTTCTCAGTTTAAAGTGAACACTAACAAGGACCTATTTAGAGTTGCCTTTTTAAAAAGAAACTTCTATCATGACTTTGCCAATTTTAACTCCAGAGGTGGCTTAATTTGAACTGTAAAAAGTGAATTTTCGTGGTAGCTTTTAAAGCAAAGATTACTTTGAAGTAAATATTGAATAATTTAAGTATGAGTTATTTATTAATGATCTTTCTAAAGATGTTTATTATACCTTAAGTAGTAACTTATGCATCTATTATAAGTGAGACATTGTCTGTCTTGTATAAAAAGAGTGATTTGAGAGAAAAGGAACCTGGATAGAAACATCAATTCCCCTTCAAGTAAATTTCAGCCTTGTTATTATATTTATAAAAAAAAATCAAATGGTAAGTTATGAAGGTGGATTAGATATGGTAAATTGGTTTTTTTTTACTGACGGATGGGTGATGAGAAATGGGTTGAAAAGTTGGGTAAAGAAGATGGTTTGTGGCTGATGAATGGTGTATGAAGACGGTGGTTGGTGATAATAGGCGATGAAGATAGTGTTTGTGATGGTTTGGGTGTGTAGGAGTTGTGAGTTGATGGTGGTGGAAGAGGAGGGAATTTGTTGGCTGATGGTGGTGCTTGCCTTGTACGACGGAATGATTAAGAAGGCTCAACCATCGTCCTCTATCATGTGACCCATCTCACTTTAACATTATGGATGGCACCATAGATTTATCGTTATTAATAATTCTTAAATCATATTTTTTAATATGATATAATATAAATAAAAAATAATATGTATTATTAAATATATTAAATTAATATGGTATAATTAATGTATTATATAATATGATACATTTTATTTATTATGATTAATATATTTTTTTAAAAAAAATAATAATATAATAGAGATATATATGTAAAATTTTAAATTTTATATAGTATTTATCATATTTTTAAAATAATATTTATTAATTAAAATTTTTTATTATTTTATTTTTTAAAAATTATATCATATTATATAATATTTGTTATATAATATAAAATATCAAATTTTTAATATATAAAACGAGAGACCATCCAAGTACGATGTGTAAAACTAACTCATCTCTTAACTTAAGGAGTCTCTTGTCCTCTCATGCAACATCGTACACTGAAATGAATAGTCCCTTTTTCTGGTCACATTGGCAACAGCCATGTGGCCCTCTCAATATTATTATTGACATAGTGGAACCCACTAAAGCTCTCGTCGCATTTGTCATATTGATGAAGGAGGCCCACAGAACACATGAAAAATTAGGCAAATGTAATTGATGATAACTTAACTTGGAAGATACTTTGTACCACGAATGTATCAATGGGCCAAAGGACCATTTGTCATTTTGATGAAGGGGGCCCACAACACACATGAAAAATTAAGCACATGTAATTGATGATCACTCGGATGATACTGTATACCCCTAAAATTTTAAAAGGTTTATCCCAACCTCAAAAATATGTTCATAATAAATAAAAGAATTTAAACACTTATTTATTTTTAAATTATTATTAAATTTAAAGATAAAATTATTATTTAATAGTAATATTAAAAAATATATAATTTTATCTTATTTTTCTCCTCAAATTTTAAAAATTAACATTTTGTCTCATACTTAAATTTTAAAAAATAACTTTTTCTCTTCTAAAGCCTTAAATTTTTTCTTCACCCATTCCTCTAACTATCTACAATTGGCACGGTGCATTGTTGAACAATGAGCGTTGTATAGAAATTTGAATAACTTCATCTTATTCGTTTGCCATTAGGCCATCGTTCACCAAAAAAAGTGATCAGATTTTTTGTTTAGTATTTTAAGGGAGAAAAGTAAATTTTTTAAAATTTAATCTATGATAAAATTATTAGTTTTCTAAATCAAAAGAGGAAAATATGATATAATTTTAATTATTTTTAATATTACTAACTAAATAAAAACCTCCTAACCTTAACAAAAAATTTACAGGTGTGTCTTAATAAATTAAAACTTGAATAAATATTTAAAGTTTTTATTTGTCATAGATATATATCTATCGTTTCACTAAAACTTAAGTGGAAAATAATCCTTCGGCTATCAAATGGACCCAAATTTTGAATGGACAGTAAGGATAAATTTTTAATACAAATATCATTTCAACCTTACTTCAATTAAATAACTAATATATCTTGAATATTGAATTTAACAATAATAAAAATATTGAAAAACTTTACCAAATAAATATCTACATTTTTTCTTTTTAGATTTTTGGATTTTAATGAAAAATAATATTATATATACAAAATTTATATATAAAAAAATCACATAAATTAATATGACAATTATTTAATAGTAATGACATATTAATATTAACATGTAAGAGATGAAAAGACATCATCACATTATTATTATTATATCAATTTATGTAATTTTTTTTATATAAATCCTACGCATATAATATTATTGTTTAACCAAAAAGTGTACACACAAAAAAGAGAATTTAAAAAATGGTGGTTTACTAATTTGCCCTTAACGGATGAAAATGCTATTCTCCTTTAAAAGTATGACTAAAAGAGTAATAACACTATTTTTGTACCAGAAAAAGAGGGAATAAAATTTACCATTAATAATTCACAATTATATTCTAATGATTGTTTGAACATTAAATGCATCTGCATTTTGACGGTGAGAAATTAATTAATTAATTTTTTTTTTTTTTACATAAAATTAGACAATACCCAAATATAGGTTAAATAGATTTAACAGTATAATATAAATGAACAAATTTGCCCTTACATATAAATGAGATTTGGATCAAATTTGATCTATACTTAATTTAAATTTCGATGAAGGTAAAAAATCTCCTACCAAAATCACATTTTGTCAATAATTTTTTTAATAAAATGTGTGTAAAGGTAAAAAAAATGGCATATTTAAATTAGAATTTGATGAATTTTATTTTAAATAATGAAATATTTGCAATTTATTTTAGAAATTAACATTTGAATGAAAAAAAAAAAACCGACTCATCAATAGTGTGCATGAAACCGATAACTAAAAGGTTTCATCTATCGAATCATATTAAAGTTTAATAATTCATAGGTGTAAAAATACCTTGAAAAATTAAATAAATAAATTTTAATTAGGATAATACACAAAAAAAAAAAATACATACAACCTTAAGTAAATAGTGTCATTTTATCCCATCATAAAAATATTTAAAAACCCTCATACATAAAATATCACAATTATCCCAATTTCATAAAACCTGAGTAAAATTACATAGTGATAACATAATGATTGACTATTTACAAAATGTTATGAAAATAAATTTTATGACAATTACAATCTACAAATTGAGGCTTACCCCATATTTAAGTTCTATATTTTAAGGAAATTCTAATTTACTTGTAATTAAACAAAAAATAATAATCTATCTCTAAAAGGGAATTATGATTACTGTTAATTAATTTATTTTTATATATGTGTATAGCATAAAAATAAACAAATAGAATCACAACAAAAAAATCGCAAAGAGTAAAACAATCTTTTTGCTTGTGAAATCATACTACAAAACCCAGATAGGATATGGAAAATACAGTAAACGTAATAAAGAGAAAAGATTCTCAAAATATTTTGGAAGCTCTCTGAATCTCATATATTTTAAGTAGTGTTATATGCATAAATAATGATGTATTACATTATGAGTAAATAGTTTTATATTAGAGATAAAATAATACTTACTCATATAATAATATATTATTATTTATATACAAAATTATACACATAGTTTTATTAATATAATTAAACAATATGTTTTGCAATGTTATTATCTTTTTTTTGAAAATAAAGGAACTGGAAAAGAACGAAGTAAAAATATTAAAGTGCATACTTAATGCACATTTTGGAAAAAAAACAAAGTGAATAGAGAAAGCTGCTCTTTCAAATAATATTATATATATTCAGTTTTAAATATTTAAATAATATATTATCGTTAATTAGATATTATTTTTTTATTAATTTTAAATTATCAAATTATATTATAATAATTTTTAATTAAATATTTAAAATTACAGGATATTAATTATTTTAGCAATTTTTTCCCCTTGTATACATATGTTGCCACATTTTTTTTTATTATACATATATAGTCTAAAATATAAAAAATCTAAAATACCTTTTAAAATTCGAACTCATCTAGCCAAACATTCAAACTCACTCAACCAAGATGAATAAAACTCACCTGGCAGCTAAGAATCATAACCATCGCCAACACAACCAAATCACTGGTCGTTCATGGATAATAGGGTTGGATTCGAACTGAACTGAGCTCAAACTCGACTCGATTTACATATAGTTGAGTTTGAGTTTGAGTTTGTGTTAGTGAAAGTCAAACTTGAACTCGGTTTGAATTCAGTTTGATTCATTTTTTTATTATTAAAACAATATCATTTTAATACATATTGATCAAAACGACATCATTTTGTATCAAAATTTTTAATTAAAAAATTTGATGAGTAGCTCGAGCTCGTATAGGGCTGACTCCTTTTGGGCTCGTTTGAGCTGAACTCGAGCTTGAACTCAAACAGATTCAGTTCGAGTCTAACAATAATGGATAGATTAGTGGGATTCCAAGAATTTCATGAGATGGTAAAACACTCTTTTGGGCATATTTTAGGAAGTTCTATGTTAACCACTTATAAAATTTCCCAAGAACCCATTTCTTCCTCCTAATTGCACATATACAATGAATGTTTCATATTAAAATCATACATAGGACAGTTAAAATCTGACGAATCTCCATTTTTTTATGTGAAAATTAAGAAAGTAAAACTCAGATTTGCATATGAAAGATATATGCACACTTGGCTGGTTAGTCAACTCACTTGACTATGATTGACCACCGATCCATCCGATTAAATTTAAAACTCAGAATTTAACGCATTTATATTTACATCTAACTACAAAAAAATTATACTTGTATAGTAAAAAAAATAGTTATATATGTATATAAGAAAAAAAATATCAGTTAAAATAATTAATATTTCGAAAATTACATTTCATAATGTCTAAATAAACCAATAAACAAAGTAAGCAGCATCGTGAAATTGTAGCTGTGCCATCGATAACTGTGTCTTAGCTCTAAAGCACAAGTATCAGAGACTGCATTAAGATGTGAAATAATATTCCCTTGAAAACTCCATAGTCACGTGCATGGTGACCGGACCAGTAAATCTGTGACTATAAGTGATCAATTTTACAAGAACTCTAACTCTGTATGAATTACATTTTTTAATTATTTCAAATATTTTTTTATTTGTCAAAGTTACATTACTCAAGTTATGGAGAAAGTAATCACATAATGCCCCTTAGAGCCACAACTTTCATTTACAAATTCAAACTTATTTTATTTTCAGTTCATTGAAATCTTGTAATTATATGATACACTCTTCCTTTTAATATGAATTCAATTAAGCCATCCAATCGCTCTTCTTTCCCTTCTTTCATGGCTTCTCCCACTGCTAATGATGCTTTAGCAACATTCAACTCACAACCTGCCGTCGTTCAAGCGCATGAAAATCTCCTTCATTTGATCACCATTAATGTTTCTCCCAAACTTTGTTAAAATTAACTTCAATCAACTATCCTGCACGGCGTATGCAGTTTAACACTTTACTCATTGAATATGATCTTCTCGGCTTTGTTGACGGCACTCCAAATTCTCAAATTAGAATCCATTCCTTAGTTTGATTGGTAAAGCTCTCACAGAGGAAAGAGTAGTTGAGGTCTGGGTAATGGAGTTAGATAGCGTAAAATACATTGAAGACATGGTCCTTGGCTTTTTATATGAATTCAATTAACTCGCACTCCCGTTCGTATTTGTCTTTGTCCAAGAGGACAGGGTAGTTCTCGTCGTAGAGAAGAGACAACATTCTTAAGAACTGAGAAGGGAAAGTAAGCGATTATTCAACCACTTGGGGAGAATTAAATGAAAAATAAATGGAAAGCGGGCTACTTAAGCGCTATGTCTGATGAAATTTTTAGCTTAATGGATCTATCCAAGTCTTGGTACTTGAACCAGGCTTCTTCTAACATGTAGAGTTACATATAAAAGCACACCAAGTGAATAGCGGTTAAGAGCCGACATGAGGTCGTGGGCTCTTGTTATGATTTCTTTGGATGTGCGAGGAAGTAAAGTGGCCTAAGGGAAAGGTCGTGTAGTTGGAGTTTCCTGGTTGTAACTTGTAAGTATCTCCTTTACGTCCCAGGCTCTTTGGGGTAGGTTATAGGAATTCCTTATCCAATCCTTGTGCGATTTGTCCAAACGAGTTTTGTGGTGGTTAACTACAAAAATGAGGAGGTACAGTTTGTAAAGAATCGGATGAAGGGGAAAAAAAAAAAAAAAAGCATAAAGCAACTAGACTTGCTATTCTAAATTTCTCGTCCTATATAGGTACGGAAAAAAGAAATATTTGTTGCACCAACGCCCCACGTTAGTCTCGCATACTGATGATCCCCTTCAAGTCCCTCTGTGTTTGTTCAGGCAAGAAATAGATGTCGTCCTCTGTAGATTTCTCCTTCAATGCAAAAACGAGGGCAAGCTCTTGGATGTTGGGCTTGTCTAACCCTTGTTCCTTATACACGATGTAGGTGTAGATGATACATTAGTGTGTATTAACTGCCACTTGGAAGAGAATTAAGGTTTAGCCCTGCTCCCTTAAAGACACAATGCCCTCGACTTGACTTCTATTAGGTTTAGCCCTGCTGGGATTAGTCCTAGTTGCTACTTCGATAGATTGGTCTAACCTATTTATACTCCCAACTGAGAAACTTTGGCTGCTTAACTCATAGTTAGTTCAACTAATAACTAACTATGAGTTCAAAAAATAACTAAATCACTCTATGAATTTCACCAGTCTCTAACTCAACCAAGTTTAATACAAAGAGCAATATTAGATATATACACTTTGAGTATATATATGATATATCATTATATAATTAAGTGTTATTTTATCTTTAATTCAAAATCATTTAATCACGTGATAATACATCATTTATGTATTTAAATTATATACATATAGTTTTATTACGATAAGAAACCCAAAAATATTTTTTTAATCCAAAATTAATTACTAACCCCAAATTTACCCAAATTGTTGCACGAACAAAATATATACCAATTGTAATGTATAATTTAACAGAAATAATTGAGAACAGTTAAACGGTAATAAACGTATTCTATTGTTATCTTACTAGTTTTCTCTAGTATCAAAGTAGTAGAGTAATTGTATCTCTAAGTTTTTGTACAATCCTAAATTGATCAGATGAAGAGGCAAGGTTAATAATATAATTACATAATTAAATAAAATTAAACTTTAAAACAATAAATCTAGATGTTTAATCCCATTCCATTTATATGTAAATAAATGTGTGCTTCTAAAATAGTAGATATTGATTGTTATCTAATTATAATCAGATACAAAAATATAATATAATAAAAGAGAATTTGATATATTAAAAGGATTGTAGAATGAGCGTATGTATCAAAATCAACTATTTCCTTTATTTTTATATAAAAAATATTTATCTATATTTTAAATTGATCTATTCATTAATATTAAAATTAATTAATATATAATTTAGATAATTAATTATTATACAATGATTTATCGTCTTTTAAATGTCATTTTCATGAGTTTGACGGATGTCACCGCACAACGAGGGATATATCCACTGAACAATCCCACACTAAATTTTTATATTGTTTAATCAATTGACCAAGAACTGTGTCTGCTTTTCTTTTAGTTTTTTTTTTGTCTTCACAGCAAAAATTACTTTTCATTTCCGTACAGATTATAAAAGCGTTTTTATTCTTAAAAAAATAACTAATTTAACTAACCGCATGCTCTTCTTAGCGAAAAAACTTTTGCTCTAGATTTGGTCATATTTATAAATGTATTGAAGATTTAATAATATTATAAATTTAAGACATTTGTCTAATTATAAAGTATATCATTAAATTTGAAATATAAAATATTAATAAAATTATATATATCTATTTTAAATATATAAATAATTATACACTTATATATATTATTATATGATCGAATAATTTTAAATTAAAAGTAAAATAATATAAAATCATATGATAATATATATATATAAATATATATATATAAATATATATAATATTGCTCATAAAATATATTATTTTAACCTAATAAACATACCAATAACATAATAATATGATCTTAATATAAATAAAATCAAATGTATTGAATAGAGGATTACTTTATAAAATTATTATGAAAAAAAATATACAAATATACAAAAATCTTATTTTATTGTTTATAAGAAATGTAAAGTAATTAAATAAATTAATTGAAGTAAGTAAAAATTTTATTTTATAATAAATTATATGTATAATTTTATGTATAAATAATGACGTGTTATTATATAACTAAATATTATTTTATTTTTAATTTTTAATTATTAAATTATATAATGATATATTATTTATATAAAAAAATATATAATATTATTATTTATAAAATATAATAAATAAAATATTCAATTTTTTATTGAAATTGATAATTTTTTTAATAAAAATTTTTATTTAAATTAAATTATTATTTTGAAGTCGAATCAATCATATCAAGACAAGTGATTCGTACACTAATTAAATTAAAAAGTTCAATCTAACTTTCTAAGGTGGATTAGATTCTATTTATATATTTTATAAATAAATTAATTTCACTTTGCTTCAGGTGGGCCCATCTGCTTTCATTGTCTTTACCTACAGCGGCATGTGAGTCAGAAAAGTTTGTTACAAACTGAAAATTTATCCCAGAGCAAAATGACAAAGGCTGCCGTAGTTTGACTGACAAAAGAAGCATCATATTTATAAAAGATTATTAAATATATTAAAACTAATGATTGAATTTAAAATTTTATCTATTTAATACAATTTATTGAAATTTTAAAAAATTATTGGGTCTAAATAAAATATTCTCGTAAAAAATAAAATTATTAACATAAATTTTGTAAAAGATACCTATAAATAACTAAATTATATATGTCGGGATTAATTTTATGTGTTAATATTTTTTAAGTTTTTATCTAAAATAAATTGAAAACATGTTTTTTATTTTCCTTTTCAAATAAAAAGTATCATATAAATCATAACATCGGTCTAATTAGGACATATGTTAAAACCAATTTTAATTGTAATTTAATAATAATTTTGTAAAAATATTACCATTAACATATAAAATTAATTAGTTAATTTGTTTATTTATCCAAACTTCATCTTAAATTTTTTTTTAATCTAATTTTCAACATGTTCCTTTCAGTAAATATATAAGTGAACCACACTTTTAAATAATTAATTTTGTAAATTTATTTTAAATATTTAAAATGTATTGTATAAGCTCACTGCTCACGTATCAATGTTATTGGGAGTTTCAAGTAAAATTATAAAATAAATTGAACCTCATCCAAATGAACAAAAACAACTTAGAGAAACTAGAAAATAATCAGAAATTTTCAAATTATATTTATTTGATTGATAAACTTAATTAATTCATTTTTAATATATATTTAAATAATGTAAATTATTTGAGAAAAGACAAATATGCCACCACCGTCTGATTAAAATAATAACTTCCTTCCCACCACCAAAACTTAATAATTTCACCAACCCATAAATGGTAAATCGTGCATAATTGCTGATTTTAGCAGCAACGAGGGGACCACTAACGGCGTGTACAGATAAAACAGAGAGAATGCATGAACTGGAACTAAACGACATAGCAAAACTTCTCGGTCTCATCGCCAACACCAATACCGCACCTAACGGCGTCAAACGCAAACTAACCCCAAAATTGACTTTTGACACGTCTCACGTGCCAAGTGTCAAGCGCGTGTCGCCACGTAAACACCATTCTTTTGCTGTTGGGTCACGTGTTTGGGTCTTGGCCTGACGCTTCATCCGGCGTGGTCTTTGGCCACCATTACTGGACCATTATACCCTTGGATAAAATTTCTCATTCACAAAGATTAAAAGAATTTTATCAAAATATAATAATAATAATAAAGTTAAGTTCTTTACCGGGAAAAGGAGTTATCTGTTTAAAGAGAAAAGGCGTTTATATTATAAAAGCTGAAGTCATAGTGTTTGGGTATTTTCTTTGTGAAAATTTTCTCTCACTTAGAACATTTGCTGCAAGTGAAACAGCCAGATCTCCATCATTGACTCTGGTCTTAGGTAAATATATGGAGCTCTATAATTTTAATTTATAATATTTTATTTAGTTTTTTCTTTAATTTTCTGTTGGAACAGAAGAGAATAAAGTGGCATTATGTGAGGAGATAACTGAGAGAATCTGTAGGGATTTTCTTTGTATTCTGTTACACTTGATAATGAAACTAAAACTATGCAAAATCAGTAAAACTTAATTCGATGATCTTAATTATCTGAAATGGGATAACTGATTTCTGTAACTCTTTTTAGAGAGAACTGAAATGGATCTATTAGATTTTGCAGTCTTTTAAGGGATAGTGATATTCTGTTTCAGCTCAAACAGAGAACTGTAACTCTGCTTTTTTTAATTTTTTTAATTTTGTTTCAGTTGATTTTAGCAGGATTTCTTTATTGGATGGGGTCGAGGGGAAATGAGATTTTGCAAGTTAAACTGCAAAACTCAACATATGGCATTCGATAGACTGAAGTTTGGGAAACAAATGTAAAGGCAGATTTTTAGTAGAAAGTTTAGTTGAGGGAGAAAGAGGTTGATAATTTTATTAAAGATTGAACAGGCAGGGCATGGATAGTGGCACACCACCAGGAAGACAAGAGTCTCATACTCGGAGCTCATGGATTCCAGCAACACCTTGCAAGCCCATTCAGCCAAAACCACAGGCCGGTTATCTAAACGGCCAAGCAAATCAGCTGGGGCAAGAAAACTGGTTCGGATCAGCTTGCTATACTTCTGGTTGTAGTCAGGTACCTCAAGCCTATAAGGATGGTGCAAATATTAATAATTGTGCGCATAACTGGAGCACAACTTCAACTGCAGAAATGTTGAGCACAGGTGACAAGGTCGAAGCATGCCACAAGTTTCCCTTGGGTCCTATAGATGGATGGAAAAACGTGCCTTGTACAGATCTTTTAGCTCTTGCAAATGCAGCATCGGTGTTTAGCAGCTTGACAGTGGGGGACAGTGGCAATTCTAATCGAGAAATGTCAGAATGTAAGCAGAACTAAGTTTGTTTTGATTGCAGCCATACTATAATTTCTTTACAAAAAGGTTTAAACTTGTTGAAGTCAGAAAGATGTAGGAAAGGGGACAGGAGGATACATTAGAATCAGCTAAAACATCCTGTCAAATTTCACCAGATTCACCAAGAAAGACTTCCCATTGCTCATAACTGTTACATCCACTGCATTTTGTACATGCCTCCAAAAATTTTAGGCGTTTTTCCTTAGCATTATAAGGCATACTCAAATAGACAGTAAAACAAGAAACATTAATTTATGTTTCTGCAAATAAAATCATAAAAGATATATTAAATAATCTGGCCTTGAAACAAAACAAACAAAATCTAAAATGTAACTATTGGCCAAAAATGTTCTACTAGACTTGTACCAACCATTAGATTGACCAAACTAATTTTTGTTGCCTTTTGTTCAATGTCTGATCTGTAATATCAAAATGGCGATCTGCAGATGAACAGCATTCTTATAATCCAAATTTCTGTATTGGAACAATGCCAAACGCAGTCTCTCAAAGGGCAGTCTCTGAGTATGCTCCCATTACACCAGACAAAGTCATGAGAGCAAAGAGCAACCAGGTTTCTCAATTGCAAATCTCACCTATAGATGACAGAACAAACCCAGAAAGCAAAGCACAGAATAATGAATTTGCTGCCAAAAGGGAACCCAACAGTATCTGGTGCAATAGAGAATTATTCCAGCCTCATACAGATACATCAGTTGCAGCTGCTTCCACACAGTTACAGGTGAATCACAACCCTGACAAGCAAGAAAGTCATGCTGTTGATGTGAACAAAACACCCCAGCCTAAACCAAGGAGGAAAAAGCACAGGCCGAAGGTGGTCATAGAAGACAAATTCAAAACTCCAAAATCAGCAATCACACAGCCTGCTGGTTCTGGTAAGCGGAAGTATGAGCGAAAGAAGGGACTCAACAAAGACTCAACATGTTCCCCAGAATGGCCAGTTGGTGAATTTGTTGATCCAAAAACACTAGAGCCATCCAAGGAATCATGCAGAAAGACCTTAAACTTTGACAAGCAAGGGCAAAATAGAGAGGAAAACTCTACATGCAAGTCCTCTGATTTAGTTTCAGAATCGGGGGCAAAGGACTTCCATGAAAGAGGAATTCAATCAAATTCATCCTTACAGCTTAATGAAGGCTTTGAATTAATGACTCTAGAGCCGGTGACCCCAATGCCTGCCAGATCTAAAACAAATCCAAAAGGTAAGAGGAAGTATGTGAGGAGACAAGGACTTAACAAACATTCAACTTCTTCCCCAGGTGAAGCAGTAGCAGGAGACTGCAACAATCCAAAACCACCTGAACCTACCAATGAATCATGTAGAATTTCTGATGCAGGACAGCCTAAAGATGAATACTTCCAGTCAAGATATTTAGATTCAGTTTCAGAATCACATGGAAATGAATTGAGCAAATCAGAATTGATTGTGGACTTCAGCAAATGGATTGAAGCGATGACTCCAATGCCAGCTGATTCAAAGAGAAAACCGACTGTTAAGAGAAAGTATGAGAGAAAGCAGTGTCTCAACAAAGACTCAACTGTTTCCCCAACTGAAGTATCTGTAGAATACAGTGACCTGAGAATACTTGAACCTACTAAGAAGTCATGTAGAAGGACCTTAAATTTTGACATAGAAGCACAAAATAGAGATGAAAAGTCTACTTGTGGGTCGAGTTTCGCTTTAGATACAGAATCACAGCCAAATGAAGAAATTGAATTGACAATAGAAAATACACAAGCAGGCATTGCCTATGATCTCAGCTGTTCAGTGAATCAAAAGCTAAAAGATTACATGTCATTGCCTGCAGGACAGAAACCAACAGTGCCTCTTCCCACTGAGACTAATGCCCAACAACAAAAAAAGAATCATAGTTTCAGAAAAGATGATAGTACAGGATGCACAGGTCAGGGGGCTGTGAATATTGAGCAGGAAGCTACTACACAAATGATGTTGCAAACAGAGACTCAACAATCACCAGGAATCACAAATGAATCCAAATGCAGCAACTGCACAATCTTCATTGAACCAGGACAGGCATGGGGATTAAAGAGAAAGTATACCAGTGCCGTTGAGCAGGCAGAAGCCAACAATTCAAATCTGATTGGAATCCACTATAATACTTTACAAGCATATCAAAACCATTGGATTCCAAATATTCACAAGAAAAAGAGAACTGAGAAGGGGCAAAACTCTTCTACATCTAGCGCATCATCCTCTGTGACCACTGCAACAGATGTCAAAATGGAAACATGCTATCAACATGATACCAAAGCAGCTTCTTCTGTATCCAAAATCAATAACTCTATTTCCACTCAATGGAATGCAATTGGCATTACAACACTACGAGAAGCAGGAAGCAATCTTCAAGATAAACAGAAGACCATTGAGGATATCCTAGCTTTAATACCAACAGAGAGACTGACAAAAAGGAGATCCAAGGGTCTTACTCGGGTTCGGGACTTGGCTTCACTAACCAGAATGGCAGAGTGTGGAATGCTACCAACTTACCAAGGCAACCAAGGGCAGTTGGATTGTGATATGCAACAAGTTGGGAATTCACAGAGGCGTCACACATGTATAGAAGCACTGGTAGCAGAGGTGCGTGAGACATTGGCTCGAAAGAAACGGACTAAGAAGAGAAACTCTTTCTTCAATTCAGCATCCTCCAGTACTAATGAAGCCCAAAAGCAGCAAAAGTTCATCTCGTATAACCACCACCAGTTCTCAACCAAGTCATTGGGTACTTGATGCAATCTTTAACTGTTGATCATTGGCCAGTCCAGAAGGAAATTTTTGTCTATTATATTTTTATTTAATGCTCCCTATTCTGCCAAAATGCTCTTATTAATTTCATGCAAACCTTTTGATGCAGGTTCTCTTCCAGAACTAACATGGACACGAATAATCTCCATTGATGCACTGACTGAGCAATTAGAGAAACTTGACATCAACAAAGAAAGTGGCCACATTGATCACCAGGAGCAGAATGCCCTTGTCCCTTACAGCATGAGATACCAAGAGCAGAAAGCACTTGTCATTTATAACAGAGATGGCACAGTTGTACCATTTCATGGCTCATTTGAGATTCTAAAGAAGCGACGTCCACGGCCTAAGGTAGACCTTGATGAAGAAACTAATAGAGTATGGAAGCTTCTATTAGAAGATATCAACAGTAAAGGTATTGATGGAACAGATGGGGAGAACAGAAAATGGTGGGAAGAAGAACGGAGAGTGTTTCATGGTCGTGTTGACTCATTTATAGCTCGCATGCATCTTGTGCAAGGTAGCATTCCCTTTTCTGACATCTCCCTCTATACACTTCAGACGTGAGAATCCCAAATGCTTATTTAGGAATTTAGATACATGGGTTATTAGGATTTCCATACTGTAATATGGCTCCAAACCACAAAAGACTAGAAACAAGACCACCCTATATTATTGTGATTATCCCACTATCAAAGGAGAGAATGCTAACTTTTATACTATTTATTTTTTTGTTTTTCTGTTTCTTTGGCATTAGCAAATAAGTTTTCAGAACAAGCCAAAATATATAGATAGGATATAGGTGAAAGCTTAATTGTAAAAAAGAATCAGGGCACACTGAATTTGGAGCATGTTAAAACCAAAATGTCAACAATTGTTGTACAGCCTTAACAACAGAGATACAATTCTACAGTCCATATAGATAATATCCCATAGCAGTGCAAAAGTAACAGCAAATTTCAGTTAAGCATAGAATAAGATAGCACTCAAACTGTGTACCAAGCTGGATTCCATATATTTTGTTCTTAACCTGACAAGCATCCAAATGTAATGGAAATGCTTCCATGTCATTGTAATTTAAAGGACAGACAAAACCAGATGTGTATTCTACAAAACGGAAGCTCTGCTCTAAGCTAAATGATGAAAACTTTGTTGAAATTGGTTTTAAAAATTTCCTCCTCAGATGTGAATTTCATGAATCTACATGTTCATGTCTAGAACTTCAGGAAACTTTAATGCATGCACTTATGGAAAGTTTAAGTGCTTAGTTCTACCTTAAAATGCTATTTGAGTAATTTCACACAATGTTTCTGTTACAAGTTCATATTATACCAGCAAAATGGCTTTTGAACAGGGGACAGACGCTTCTCTAAATGGAAAGGATCCGTCGTGGACTCGGTGGTCGGAGTCTTTCTTACTCAGAATGTTTCAGACCATCTTTCTAGGTGAACTAGTGTTTCTAACATACATATTAGCCCAACAACACAATGAAATTAGAGGAAAGGCACATAGGACATTATCTTACTTTGTCTTTATGTATTTGCAGTTCCGCATTTATGTCACTTGCTGCACAATTTCCACTCAAGTCAAAGAACCAGAAACCATGTTATGTAGAAGGAACTAGTTCAGTGAATGAAGAGCCAGCAGTGTACATACTGGATACTGAAGACGCTGTAGAATGGACTGGAAAGACATCAAATCAACCAGCTTGTGACCAGAGTTCCATGACCTTCCACAATACCGAGATTAATGAAGAGAAAGAGGTCATCAGCAGTAATGAATCTTTTCGAAACAGCAGCACTGTCAACTCAATAAATAAGTCAAAATGCCGGCTGTTGAATTCTTGCGTAAGTGATTCAGAAGCATGCTATGATACAATTCTGAACAGATCAACCATACAGAGCACTGGAACAGAGACAATATGTTCTGTAGGATATAGAATAGCAGCCGATCATTTACTTTCATCTCAAAGTTCGGTGGTTTCATCTCAAATTTCCATGGATTCTTCAATTGCTGAAAATGCTGAAAGAAGCAAATCAAGCTTTGATAATAACTCGGAGGCAGCAGATCTCACTCATGGGTCTGCAGCCAACAGCTTTGATGAATGTTCTTTTGTGGAGCTTATGCAGATGGCAAAATCTAATAAGCTACCTAAAGTTTACAACCATGGAGATGTCAATATCTCATCTGATGAGAACTCAAAGCATGAAACTGATCAATTCCAAACCGTGGCAAATGGCAGCCCAAGACAAAAAGTGGAAGATTTAGACAGTCCTAAAGACTTTTTAGGAGAATCAAATATATCACCCAGTACTTTCCATCCATATTTTACCCAAGATTCAGCAGTGGAAGTTGCATGCTATGACATGTTTCGAGAAGAAACAGGATCTTCTGGCATATCCATGAAAAATAATAAAGACAGTGTGGTAGAACAACTTGCTGTTACATCAGAATTCACAAGTCAAACTACAGATGCAACTAAGTTTAGAGTTCAAGAAGCACCAAGTTTTTCCAGTGAAACTAAGCAAGCAAGCAATAGTATGCAAGAAGGCAAGAATTTAAGTGAAAAGCATCAAAGTGAGCTATCTAGAGATTCCAGAGTTATTGAATTGCTGGCCAGAGGACAAAAGGATGAAATGCAACATCAGAATCTATCAAACCTTTCAGGAGAAACCCAGGGCACTACAGAAAGCAACAATGCATGTGATAACCGAGAAAAAATCCAGCCAAATACATCAGTGTCCGACTTGAATCAGCATGGCTGTTTATTTAGCAAAGAACTAAATGAAATTGATGATGATGCTTCAAAAGCAAAAGGTAGAAAGATTGCAAAAGATAAAAAAAAGAACTTTGACTGGGATAGTTTGAGGAGACAGGTGGAAGTGAATGGAAGGAAAGAAAGACCAGAAAACAACATGGATTCATTGGATTGGGAAGCTGTAAGATGCGCTGATGTTAACGAGATTGCCAATACCATCAAGGCACGGGGTATGAACAACATGCTTGCTGAACGAATAAAGGTAAAATGTTAAATTCCATCACAAAAAAATAACTAAATAAATAAACTTTGTAGATATACTAACCTGGGTAGAAAGCTTTTCACATCAAGTAATTCAGTTGACAATCCATGCAGGATTTCCTTAACCGAATTGTTAGAGAACATGGAAGCATTGATTTGGAGTGGCTGAGGGATGTCCCACCTGACAAAGCAAAGTAAGTCATAAAGTAAATTCCAATAGTTGCCTCAAAATACTGAAATAATGTTGTAACACATCATCTAGATATACCACAACTTTGTTCGAATACTGTTCACATACTTCGACTGTACATCCAAAGCATCCTACTCAAATTTTTATATATAAACTTAAAAGTTACTGAACAAGATTTATTCTTCTAGAGAGTATCTGCTAAGCATACGTGGACTGGGTTTGAAAAGTGTGGAGTGTGTGCGACTTCTTACACTTCACCACCTTGCATTTCCAGTAAGTTAGTTATAAGATGCAAATATATCTAAAACAAATGGAATGATATTCTAACTTTTATGATACTCTGACAGGTTGACACAAATGTTGGGCGCATAGCTGTAAGACTTGGATGGGTTCCACTTCAGCCACTGCCTGAGTCACTGCAGTTGCATCTTCTAGAACTGTGAGTATCATGAACAAACAGACAACTGATATAAATTATCGGTACTTACAACTGAACTAATATTCTTGTAACAACAGGTATCCAGTGCTGGAATCCATTCAAAAGTATCTGTGGCCCCGATTATGCAAACTTGATCAGCGGACTCTGTAATGACAAATTCCATTGCATCTTATTATTCTGACTTCCTATTTGTTTACTTGTACACAATTAGCAAGAAAACCAAAATAAAATGTATTAATCTGGGAATTAATTGTTGTTAACTTGATGCAATATTTACTAATAGGTATGAGCTACATTACCAGATGATTACATTTGGAAAGGTATGTTGTACGCATATACATATTAAATTTTTAAGTTATGCTTCTTGCTTATAAACAACATGCTAAGGTCAATAAAAATATTTTTTTCGCAGGTCTTCTGCACAAAAAGCAAACCAAACTGCAATGCTTGCCCAATGAGGGGAGAATGCAGACATTTCGCTAGTGCATTTGCAAGGTTTGCATGTTACTTGTTATAGTTTCTAGCTTTACGTTTGCACTAGTAGTTCTCAAAGAGCAGCTATCAGTTTATTGGTGATTACCTCCATCCATTACCTTCTTAGCTCATTTGGGTAATTGGAGGATGTAGAGTTATCATAAAGAGAAAGTGAACATTTCAGCTAATTAAGAATATCCAACCATAGATCAGAAACAGCAGTATTCCCGTACTGTACACCTAAGAGGAACAAAATTTCCATTAAGATACATATACAAATATTAAGATTTGATTATTTGACTACATATAACTT
Organism: Mangifera indica; assembly: GCF_011075055.1. Lineage (NCBI taxonomy): Eukaryota > Viridiplantae > Streptophyta > Magnoliopsida > Sapindales > Anacardiaceae > Mangifera > Mangifera indica. The sequence goes on from NC_058137.1 coordinate 4,228,482, forward strand.
TGAATGCAGCTCTAGGCTTGCACTGCCAGGGCCAGAGGAGAGATCTATAGTGACTATAAAAGAAAATAGAACTTCAGACCAAAACCCTGAAGTTCAAATCAACAAATTGCCCCTACCATTACCCCAAGCAATGGAACAACCCGAAGGAACCCAGCAATCAGAAGCAATAGTGGGAGCCAATAACTGTGAACCTATTATTGAAGAACCAGCAACCCCAGAACCAGAATGCCCACAAGTAACAGAAACTGACATGGAGGATACATTCTGTGAGGACCCTGATGAAATTCCTACTATCAAGCTTAACATGGAAGAGTTCTCTCAGACCTTACAAAATTTTGTTCAAGAAAATATGGAACTTCAAGAAGATGACATGTCCAAGGCTTTAGTTGCTTTAAAAGCAGAAGTTGCATCTATTCCTACACCCAAGCTTAAGAATGTGAGTCATCTACGAACAGAGCACCAAGTGTAAGTAAACGCTCAACTACTAAATAATTGAATTATCATTCAAAAGTCTGGTGAAAAATTCTGGACTGCTTGTTATCAACAGTAGATTGATCTGGTTCAGTAAGGTGAATGTCTATTGGATTAAAACTTGTCAAAAATTAGTCACTGAGAAGTATCAAAAGGAATTGAAATGAGTCATGATCAATAAATATGGGCAAGAAAAGCAGAGCAGCTCTGCCAAAGAATGTGTGAATGGTAGTACACTGTTGAGTACACAAAACAATAATTCCTTGAAAATCCCATATCTACACTAAATGGAAAATCCTGTAATTCATAATAATTCTTTCTTGATCACCCTGCAGATACGAACTTCCAGATTCACACCCTCTATTGGAAGGGGTAAGTTACTTTGCATCCATTAAGCAGGAAAATTATTTTTGTTAGTAGGCAAAAATAATATGAAGTGTAAGTTAGCACTCTGTTTCCAAATGTCTTTCCTATTTTTTGCTCTTTCCTATTTACAGTTGGAAAAACGAGAACCTGATGATCCAGGCAGATATCTCCTTGCCATATGGACACCAGGTGGGCCAAAAACCTTTCTGGAAAAGCTTAAAATAACATTATTATTGTAAATTTATGTGTGAGCATGCTACCTATCAAAAATTTTACATAAATTTGAGTTTTTCTAATTAATTCATAACTTGGTGTAAATTTCTTTAGGTGAAACGGTAAATTCCATTCAACCTCCTGCATGGATGTGCAATTCCCAAGAACATGGCGAATTGTGTAATGAGAAGACATGTTTTTCTTGCAACAGTGTTCGGGAATCACAGTCTCATATCGTTCGAGGGACACTGTTGGTAAGCATGTAAATTTTATAGCCATGTATGACTGTTCCAAGATATCATACATACAAACTGCTAACAAGCACTAGAAACCTTTTTTGTCAGATACCATGTCGAACAGCCATGAGAGGCAGCTTTCCCCTCAATGGCACATACTTCCAAGTGAATGAGGTAAGCTCAACTCCAACACATGCATTGGATTCCTTTCCACTATTTAAACTACTCAACCACAACATTCATGCATTGGATTCCTTTCCACTATTTAAACTCTTCCTTTTCCTTGCATATCATATGCACAGGTATTTGCAGACCATGATTCTAGTCTGAACCCAATTAATGTTCCTAGGGAGTGGATATGGAACCTACCACGAAGGACTGTGTATTTTGGAACCTCCATACCTACAATATTTAAAGGTAAAAATTGTAAACAAGAATGGCTCTAATGATTGTTATTACGTCAGACAATGCATTCAACTTCAGTCTTTTGTCTGTAGGTTTAACAACAGAAGGTATCCAACACTGCTTCTGGAGAGGTATGTGACAATGTCAATACTTTAACTTTTTCATTCTAGGTGGCTTTGATAAGAAAATTTAGCCATCAATAGTCTAATTGTTGCATTGTGTACATGTACAAACATTAGACCATACTATTTTTGGATATAAACCTCAGCCCAACACAAGAAATGAGACTTCTATTTTTAGAAATGCACCTCAGCCCTATACAAGAAATGAGACTTCTATTTTCACAAATATACCTAAGTCCTACACAAGAAATGAGGCTTCTTAGTTTTTGAAGACTGGACACAGTGACACCCATGAGAATACGCAGCATCTTTTCTATTAACATGGTATAATAGTCACCAAAACGTACTCTTGGACAGGCAAACAAAGGGTAGCCACTCTGTACTGGCCATGAAATAAGAATTCTCTCTTCTATAGGAATGTAGAAGTTTTCCCTTGCTACACTTGACAAAATCTGTCAAAATAATCAACCTTAGAAATTCATGTCATCTAAAAAGAAGAGGTGTTTGAAAATTAAATCTGTTAGTCTGCACAAACACAATACCTTGTCTCATTCATCAGGAATAGTCATTCTATACAGGATCTTAAACCTAATAGTATAACTTAGATATTAGTGCTATATGTGGTTGCCAATAGATTTCAACTATGATTCTAACAAAGCTTCAAATTTCAAGAAAATTCTTTATATTCTCCCTCTCAGTTAACTGAAAAATTAGATATTGTACAGAATATTAGTTTCTTTAAAAACATTTTAGGAATCTGAATCCTATATACAAAGCAAGAAGCTATCCAATTTTGACTAGGAAAGACCAAATGAAAAACACATACAAGATGCTAATGAGTGTAAATTATAGCTAACTCCGGCAATTCTACCCATTATAGATTATTCTCACTCAATAAACTTTAGTCTGACAGAATCAGCAACATTATTAACTCCAAAGGTAAAGAATAAGCTTTAAATTATGTTTTAATTGACTACACAAATTTCTAAGAAGATCCATGCCAATTGACAATTAAATCATTGGTAACTTCATTACCACACAATGTTAATGGCATTCTAAATTCTAGATCATACATTTAAAAAGAGAGAGAGAGAGAGAGAATTGAAATGAAGCTATTCCCTAATAATAATAAAAAAACAATGAAACAGAAATCTTACCCAAACAAAATAATGAAATAAAAGTTTAATTTAACTAAGATAAACAAATCCAAAAATATAGAAAGACAAGGACTACATACTTCTTATATGTCCTACATCAGTTACGCCAAAAACAACTCCTAACAAGTCTATCAGATGCTCAGTCAGACAGATGTTACCAACAAACATGGAATCATCCTATATAGTTGACCTTGCACAGGAATAGAACAAAGATTTACCCACAAACTAGTGAGGAAAGCCTTTAGCTTACTCAGAGACAACAATCTTGATGTAATATCAACTCTGATAATTTGTAAACACCATGAAATAATCTGCAAAAACATGTTGTAATATATATTCTTGAAAGAGAAATTATGCAAAAATAAAACAAATGGAATAAATTGAAATAGAGGAAGAAGTAATGTGGCTTTCTGTTATAGCTTCTTAACCCTCAAAGCTCATGTTTCCTTCTTACATCCATGTAATGGAATGAGGCAGCTATATATAGGAAATTGAGCCACATTTAAGATCATTAAAATGAGTAAAAGAAAATGCATATGGAGAGAACTTGCTACACCAAACAGCCTTTCCTTTCATTGGTCAACATTTAATCAATTAAGCTTCACTTGGTAGTGATAAAGCTTACTCAAATTGATGAAAGAAGAGTGATGGAATAATCCACTCCCCTTGTTAAAAACTTCGCCAGTAAAACCCAATGGAATAAAACCTGTTCAAAAGAAAAAGAGACACTGCAATATTGCCTTTACAAACCATTATATAACTGCATACTTCTGTTAAGAATTTTTATTCCACTGGTTTCCTTAACAGAGTTCAAAAAAAAAAAAAAAGAGACTATTAACTATAAGTAGTGGAAATCGAAACAGGAGTGTTGTGAAGGGAGTAGGTTATTTCACCACTCTTCTTTATCAAACCAGGACAACTTGTCACTTAGAAGTGCAGCTTAATAGATTAAAACTGGGATATGAAAGTAAAGGATAATTTAGGTGTAGCAAGTTTCCTTCACTCTCTTTTACTTTAACTCACTTCAATCAGTTATAAGTGCAGCTCAGTTTCCTATTAATAGCTGCATCATTCTATTATATGGATAGTTGAATGAAACCCTCTTGTTTGTTCTATTTTTGCTTAGTTACTCTTTCAACAATATTATATGTATGGCATATAAGAAAGATGGAGTTTTTCTCTTTCTAACCAAAACAATATTGCACACCTTAAGTACTTTCATTGTCATCCTATACAACACTATCATATCATTGACAAGTCAATGCCATATAGAAAGACACTTGGCATAGAAATTAGGGAAACTATTCAGGATGCACAAGTCAACTTCCAACAGTTAACTAGATGATAGACCAAAAATTTAATTTTTTTTGTCCTGGAGTTAATTCTCAAAATGAAGGTTTGGACTGAGCCTAGATAAGAGATTAAAAGCTCCATTAACCTTTAGCAATTTTTTGGGTTCATTTCCTTCATTGTCATCAACGATTAAATTAAACATTCAGACACCAACTAGTCTCTCCATGTGCCACAGATTAATGTTAACAGCTGTTGACACAAAAAGGCATGCACTAATTATGCATCCAACCTAATGATCATATTAGCATTTGCAATCTTAGGGCTTAGCCACTTTCCACACTGCAGTGCAATCTTTTAACATAATTATAAACCACCCCATGACAGCAATCTTTTTTTAAACCTTGTGAAGTGTTTGCTTGTCTGTGACAAAGAGACGGACATATGTTCATCAACATGCATCCTTGATTAAGGAGCCGGTAAACAACAATAATTTTTTTAAGAAATGGGGCCTGCAGTGTTGTGCAAATTGATGACGTCTTGAACACATATGCCCTTTGATAGGATAGATAAATTCCTTCCAACAAACATATTTGCAGTAGAATAAGCAGTCATTACTTGAAAACAATCTTGAAATCATATTTGTGTTGCCTGTTCTATTGATTGCAATCCGGAACCTTGAATTGCTTATGAAAAGTACAAGACAGATTTATCGAGGCCCAATTCAGTTTGTGTAGCCAAGAAGTAAAAATACTAGAGCCAAATACCTAATTATGTTTCCTACAAATGTCCAGAGAATACTTTCTAATTGAACTAATATCATGTGGCCAGTAGTGCTCAAACTTGACCTAAAATTACTTGCAGGATTTGTTTGTGTGCGAGGATTTGACCAAAAAACACGAGCACCCCGGCCTCTGATAGCTAGACTGCACTTCCCAGCAAGCAAGTTGAACAAGACAAAAGGTAATGGAGATATAGGTGATAAGTAGCGCAAGACAGGCGTTAAACCAGATGCAGGTGATAAGTAGACAACCATGATATTGCATAAAAATTCACGACTGAGACCAGATCCAGAATGCCGTTATGGCAATGTATGGAGAACAAGACTAACAGCTATTCGCTCACCATTAAAAATCTTGTTTTCTGACCCTATGATGTTTGTAGCGTGTACATGTTTAAGAAGAGTTTGTAATTGTCTAATTCCAGGCTCAAATTGGAGCCCATTCTTCATATTTCAGCGAATATCAGCACTGTGACATTAGCTACTGGACATTTACATGGACACAGAAAAGTATGCAAAAACCTAACACGAAGTGCAAAGGAGCATCGGCACATGAGTTTGATTTTCTATGTTGAATGTACCATAAAGTTCAAGTCATGTATAGTATATCCTTAAATACAAAAAAGAAAAGCACAATAATATCGAAGAGATTTCAGCAAGCTGGTTTTCATTGTAAAGTTGTCTGCCAAATAGATAACAGCGCTAAGGAGTCTAGAAAACCTTACTCAAAATATTGTGATGTGAACAATAGATTTGAGATGATCCCAGAGTTTGAAACCCAATCTGCGTAGTTCAAAGGAATTCACGCGAATTAGGCAGCCTGTTGTGCCAAGAAAAACATCCATTTAACAATTTCATCTTCAAATAACATGAATACCACAGGTATGCTCAAACTAAACTCAAATGACGTATATCATCAGTCATATTCAAGAGCTCATATTTGGCAAATCCTGATTGAAAATTAAATTCATCATATATATTCTAGTAAAAAATAAAAAATAAAACCTCCTGCAAAACTCCTTCAACAATAGACATAAATAAAACCACTAACAAATCAGAAGTATCTATAAAGTTTCCTCAAAAAAGAAAAAAAATGCGTAGTCCATTCAATTCATTACAACGATTATACCTGACAATCAAAGTTAGGAAGGTAAGGGAATGAGAATTTGAACGCTCACAATGAGCTGAAAAGCTTGCATTGATTTTAGCTCGTCGCCATCTAGAGTTGTAATTTAGTTTAATAGTTTGGACTGCTGGAGAATTAAAGCGGGACGCGAGCTGTGTTGGAAACGTCGACGGTCTGTTATGTTGAATGGAGTTTGGAAGGGAAATGGAATATTGCAGGTAAGTTTTGGGAGTGACCGCTTTACCGCCTTCATTTTCATCTAGTTTCCCTCCTAAATTCTACAAAGTGGTTTCGGTGTTTCAAAAGGCGCGCGCGGCACGTGGCGTGTGAGCTCTGCTCCGTGTGGGGTTGGCTGGGAAGATGACGTGGCCACCACTCATTCAAATTTAATATATATATCAAAGATAATTCATATCCAATCATTAAATAACACAATAATTATGTATCATGTAAAAAATATATATCTATATTAATATTATTTAAAATAGTTTAACCATTAGTGTGATTTTCAAAAGAGTTTCGGCGTATGTATTTATTTTTTAATACACATAATTTATCCTCATAAAATTAAGAATTATTTTATAATTAATTTTAAATTATCTAATTATTTAATAATATATATTTATTTATATAATTTAAAATAAATATATATAATTTTATTGTTTTTAAAATAGGATTTCTATTTTTTTAAATGTCATTTAAACACTTATATTATATTATATTATACATATATATAATAAAAAATATTTGATATATATAATTTTTGTACATAAATAATTATGTATTATTTTATCTTTAATTTTTAACTATTTAATTATATAATAATATATCATTATTTATACATAAAATAGTGTATAAAAATTACGCATAATACTACTCTTTTTTTTCATATCCCCAAGTAATATTATTTTTAATTATGATAAAGATCTTCTAAAATTAGAAATAAATTAATACTTAATAATTTGATAATACTTATAAGTATATATTCACTTATATACTAAATATACATAGCATTACTCTCTCTCTCTCTCTTCATATATATATATATATATATATATATATAAAGAGAGAGAGATTAATTATGGTCAAGTTAAGTCCATGTGTAAGAAATTCTATGGGTAAGAAAGGTGTTAATTAAATTTTTTTATGTAGTTGTGTGCCCACTTTTAGTTGTTTGGGTTAATTGTTTGCTAAGGATATATAAAATTACAAAATTTTGATGTTTTTTTGACAAAGCCTATGATTATCCATTGGATGATGTGGAACATTTTTCATTGTCTTCCACTTTGGGCAAAAGAAGTGCCCAATATATTCAATTTTTGATTATGTCGGAAACATCAAAGTCCTTCAATTTTTAATATCTTCATCTAAAATTTAATCCAAACAACTTATATTAAGCACTGCTTTATATAAATATAATTCAACTTAGTAGATATTATAGTTACAAAGAATAGATTCTATGGGTATTAAGAATTTAATAATGGGTTTTGATTAAGAATTTAAGACCGAAGGACTTTTTCCCACCTAAAGATCACTCATTTATTAAATTTTCACTTTTTAACTTTTAAAATTTTTTTTACTCGTTCTTAAATTATTATATTTGTTAATTTTAAAAGTAAATTCATCATTTCACTCGTAATATTAAAAACAAATTAAAAATTTATCTTATTTACTCTCTTCAATCTTAAAAATTAATAATTTCTTTTATAGAAGATGAGTTTTGGCTTAGGGAGAAAGAAATTAATTTTTAGGATTTAAAAAAAAAAAATTAAATTTAATTAATTTTAACAGTTTATAGGTGAATAAAAAAAAAATTTTTAATTAAAAAGTGAAAACTTAGAAAAAAAAAGTAATTTTTAGGTGAGAATAAGTCCTCTGGCCTTTAAGTAATTGTGAATTGAGGCAATTTCGCGATTCAATATTGTGTTAAAATGAGAAATTACTATTTTGTTAGATACTCTTCAAATCAAAGATAGCTGATTGTCTAAAATAGGTTCATTCAATGGAATTTTTCATTTCTTGTTTTCTTAAGGCTCCTTTGGTCAGGGAGAGAAAATCAGTTTGCCCCCCAAGCTTTCAAAATGTTTTTTTCAGGAGAATTATGCTGATTTTGATCAAAATACCTCTCACAGTTTCTAAAATTTATGACGCATGAAGATAATTTTATGAACCTTTTGTATCTTATTAACCAAAAACATATGGCTTTGTACGACAGTTAGTTCGACGTCAATCAAGAATCCTTTCAGAATTCCAAAAATTTTTGTTATTCGCAATTGCCAACTCTCATCTTTCTTTTATAGATCCATCAATATTGAACAATGGCACTTGTTTCATTTTTTTTTTTTAAATCACTGTATTATATAAATATAACAATTAGACATGACTTAAAATTCTAGTTTGAGTTACAATGGAATTAAGAATAGTATTGTTTTAGGATGAGAAATCAAATCCTAAGGAATGAGTTTTTGGTTACTCATAAGATTATGCATCCTTCTAGGAAGAATAATTCTTCTTAGTGGAAAAAGTTGTGCTATTATCCTACCACTATGAACGGACATAAATAGATATTAGGGTATCAATCAAATCAAGTTTAGTGTAAAAAATTGTAGGTGGTGGGTGAAGAGAGATACAGAGAAAAATAACACTTTTCTTAGGGGTTTCAGGATTTAGCTAAAAGTTTAGGACTTGGGTTTTTGGACTATGATTTTAAGGGTGGTTTGATTTGGTTAAAGTTAATAAAAGAATATTAATATATTATTTTATTTAAATAATTTTAAATATAATTTTATTTTTTATAAATAAATATGTATATTAACAAAAAAAGTAAGAGAACTTAAAACAACCAAAGTTTGACCAAATTAAGAAAGGTCAACATAAAATCAATACTAAATAAGTTTGAATAAACTTAAAAGACTACAAAATAATCAAACAATCTAAGCCACACCCTAGAAGAAAACACATGTCCTTAAACATAGTTATTTTAAAATATTTTTTATATTACTTATTACATTAATTAAAAATAATTTTTTTCTTGAAATTTAATAAGTAAAGATATAATTATAATAAAATTAATTTTCTCTTGATAATTTTTAATACATAAGATAAAAGTGATAATAAAATTAACTTTTATATTACCATTTATATCCTCATTAGTAATAAAATATTGTTAACATTTTTTATTACTTGACAAAACAAATAAAATAATATAAATAATAAAATATAAATTATCAAAGTAATCTTTAAATCTTTAATCAAACAACCCTTTGTACCAATTACCTGTTTTTCTTAGTGATTTATCTTCTTCAGGGGTAGGCTTGTTTTGTCAAACCATGTTAAATTAATATGTAATTGTATTATTATTTTACCCATTTGTTATTTTTTTATTACGTGTTTAATTTTACATTAAGCAATAAAAGAGACCAATTTTGCAATAATAACTAATATATATTGATTAGGTCCACCATAAGAATATTTGTTCATTAGTGATAGAAATTTCAATAATGAGAATATTAGTTAGAACGACTAGTTCTCAACAATTGATGAAACGGTCATACTTCATTTACCTAATTAAAAACTTTATTTTACGGTTTATTTTAAAAGTTATTAATTTAAATAAAACAATCTCTTAGATAAACAAGTTTTTGTAATAAAAATTATATTTGTCAATAAATTTACATTGTTTGGAGAGATATCACAATTGATCAAAGTGTGTCATTTTTTATACATAAAATAGTCAACCAAAGCTAATCTCATAAGGAGCAAGATATTGCATCATAGCAAGAGAATCCGCCCTTTGTCAGGATTTCTCCATAATGCCCATGAACCATATGTGAACGTTAGCTTTGTAGAGACAATTGTTTATCTAAACAAATGTTGGAAACCATACACAATCATTTCACCAAGACAAATTGTCGTAGACAAAGGCACGAGACCAACTCAAAATCCAAGACGAAATTAGAAATCTAGGGATTTCAAGTGTTGTAAGAAATTGAACATCCACAACATGCATGGATGATGCCAAGCATCATGATTAAGATTTTCCTTCTAGAAATGGAAAAAAAAACCGTTATATAATATCATATTACTCATAAAATAGATATCAAATTTCATATTCAAATATTGTATTATTATATATTTTTAAATTAAAAATAAAATAATATTTAATTATATAATAATAAACTATTTTAAATACAATTAATAAGATAGATTTTTGGGATCAGATGATAATTTATTTCCGTATTGGGTGGGAAGGTGGGTGGGCACTGCGTCTAATATAGTATATTGTTAGGCTGGTGTTATATCAATTTTCAAATAGATTAAACAATAGAAAATCCAACGGCCAGTTCCCACAGGAGTCAAGAGAATCTGACGGATTTATGCGTATAAGAAAGAATAATAAAACGTTTCCCCTTCACTAGCTATGATTCATTGAACATTGTTAATCTTGCTGAGGTTTTTTAATTCCTCACATCACATTCAATTCATTTTAAACGAAATTGCTAATGGCCTAACTCGGGACTTTTGATTTGTTTTTATATTAATTCCAAAGTTTTAGGTTATACTTAGGCCGAAGGACCTATTCCCACAAAAAAGAATTGTGAAATCGTAAACTTCTATTTGTTAACTTTAAAAAACTCAAAATTTTATTTTTTTTATTAAAATTTACTGTTAAAATTTAAGAAAAAATATTTGAAAAACTAAAAATTTATCATATTTCTCTTCCTTAATTTAAAATTTTAATAATTTATTTAATTCAAAGCTCAAAAAATAACTATTTTCCTTTAGGGTTTTGTAATTGTCTCTAACCACAATTTTTTTCCCTCCAGAATTAAAACCCTTAACTCAGGTTGTCTCTCACCTAAGATTATATTTGAATTGAGCTCGTTCGAACTCAAGCTTGACTCGAATGAGTAAAAAATGAGCTAACCTTAAGTGAGCTCGGGTCTGTAACTTCAACATTTTTGAGTTCGAGTTTTGGAGTATTTAGCTCGTTAAACTCGATAACTAAAAATTTTGATGCAAAACAACGTCGTTTTAATAATAAGTTAGTTAAAAGCTTAAGTTTGAGTTTGAAACGAATCGAGTTTAAGCTCATTTTAAGCGAGCTCGATGAGCCCGAGCTCAAACTTAAACTCAATTATATGCAAATCAAGCTCCGCTAGACTTGGCTCGAATCCAACTCTACTCGCACTTGTTAATTTTTGATTTGTTTTATATTAATTCCAAAGTTTTTGGTTATATTTATATGCAAGTCGTTTTAGTGCTACTTTACCCCCCACTTGAGTAATGCTTTAAGTTTTTACAAGCATATAAATGTTATTATAGATGGAAAAATTCTCAGTTTTTTATGTGTGTATTAAATGGGTATCTGACTTTAAATTTTACCTTTGAGCTTAATAAGATTATTCAAAAATATTCTTGTTATAATTTATAAGCTTAATTTGATATATTTTGATACATTTTTCTAATCAAATTGTTAAAAAAAATTTCGTAATCTAATAAGCTCTTATTCAATTAAGGCTTGGTTTATCCCCGTCATCACTCTTGAGCCAACTTTAAAAATTAATTTATGAGTGTTTGTTTTGAAGGTGTGGAATGACAAAAATATTTTTTATTTAAAATTGTTTAAAAGCATATAAAATAAATAAAATAGATGATATATGATAGTATAATGAAGATCTTGCGAGCGATTCATATCACAAAAGATAAAAATTTATTTAAAAAATAATCATATTGAAAAAGATAAATAAATGTCAATATTTAGAACTTGAAATTATATAAATCACGAACAGACTCGGGATTTAATCTAAGTTTTTAATATAAAATTTCAAAAAAAATATTTTTAATATATTCAAAATATTATGATACAATTAAAAATTTTTGGATTGGTTTTAGTACATATTCAATGAATGTTCCTATTAGGACTAGATTCAAAACGAGTTTATTTGAGCTCGAAATGAGCATAGTCCAAATGAGCCCGAACATGAACCCACGTACAAGCTGGGAAGTAGAACCAAAAATGCACCTAAACCTAAACTTGAACCTGAGCCGTGCTCGGCTCACTTGAGCCCTACCTAAATATATTTCATTTTCCTTCCAATTCTAGCCTTAAATGTGTTATACATTCTAATGTCTTTCATTCCAGCCCTAAAGACATTTCCACCTCTACTGTATCACGTGTTTAAACACTCACCAGAAAAACGAGGTGACCGACGATGAGGAGACAATAGATTGATCGATGACGAGATGATAGGCTCATTGATGAGACGACAAACTCTTGTTCACTCTCTGTTTTACAACTGTTGCCGATGCAACTTCTTTTCGTTTCTCCGACTTTCCTTCGATGTGTCTTCGGTGATTCTCACCATCAATCTCATCATCATCTTCAAGCAGAAGCAGCATTCCAGGTGGGTTTAGTTAAGACTTGTGCTTGAGACGTGTATAGATGTTCTTCAACCCAAAGCACGCCTCTCTCACCATTGACCCTCCAATCTATAACTATTACCCTATGTTTTAATTATTTTAGTCCATAGGTTTCATCTATCGAGTGTAATTTATTCTATTTTAATTTCTTTAATCTGAATTTTTTTTGAATTTACTGTTTATCTCTCTATAAAATGAGTATGAATCGAATATGAAACATAAAATTATCAAACAAGTCAAACACAAACATAAATGAGCTCGGCCAACTTGAACCAATTCCGAGCTGAGCTTAGTTTAAAATAAGTCTGCCCTATTTGGGTTCATTTTGGCTCATTTCCAGCCCTAGTTCCTACTAATTGGTTTTTGTGATAAGTTGAGGCCAAAGTAGAAGATTTACAAGCCTCATTGTGTAGGGCGGCTATTATTATGAGTCGAATGCTAATTGCTGAACAAGGCATCTTCTGTGAAAATGAGTAACATTGACTACATACATCAAACTTTTATTGAGACACAGAGGGACTGTTAGTTGCCAGCACATATGGCCAACTTTTATTTGGTTATTTCCCTATAGGCCAAAGGACATATCAAAAAACTAAATATTTATTCATAAAATAATTTTTGTTAAAATTTTTCTTTAAAAACAAAAATAAAATCGTTATTTTATTACTAAATTATAAAAATTTAATCATTTTTTGTTAGGTTTTAAAAAACTAACACTTTACCCCATTGTTAAAGTTTTAAAAGTTAATATTTCACCTCAAAGATTTATTTTCCTTTTTCAGCCATCATCATTTTAGTCAACGGTTGACATTTTTCACCCATATTTCATATTGGACTACAAAGGACAATGAAGGACTACCACCCACCACGACGAAAGATAAAATTCGTTGTCTAAATTTAAAAGACGTGATAAAGGACGACATTTTGTCACGTCGTGCTTTGTTGATGAGGATCTTCCTTTGTTAGAGAAGATTAGTCACCAAATTTTAGAAATTGAAAAAAAAGTAAATTTTTTAAAATTTAATCATAAAAGGACATTGTTAGTTTTATAAATTAAAGAGAAAAAACAATATAAATTTTTAGGTTTTAGGGTTTGGTGGTAAAATAATAATTTTACCTTTCTCATTAACCAAAAATTCTAACAAAAGTTAATCAATGAGTGAGTATTTAGATTTTTAAACTATTATAAATATTTTTGAGATTGAATTAAAACTTAAATAAAAAATAATTTTTCGGCCCTTCCTCTAATATTTCATAAATGATACATTGGAGTAATTATTAAGAGGTAACTGAAGAAACAAAACAAAAAAAATTTTAACATAAGAGAAAAGTTTAAATCCCACCAAATTGTATACAACAATTTATGTGAGATAATTTTCATTGATTAATATATATGGAAAGGTGCTTACAATGATGTGTTGTTTAAAATTGAATAAATTTATAATTTTTAATGGACCACAAGGAACTTTTCAAGAACGTACCTTGCAGGGAGTAAAAACAGATCCAAATCCAGCCAGTCATCGAAAAAGTCTGCCACGTTAATTTCATTGTACATTAATATATAAAGATTCAATGTATGCTGCCATTTGTGAATCCTACGGACTAACGCAAATCAATTTGGTAGGTGTAAGATTTTCGGCCAATAGCAATAAGAATACTAAAATTTGGCAAATCCTCACTAGTTTCCCAGCATGACAACTTTGGGTGGAAATAAGTCTTTTGGCCTCTCATTTAAATACAAAACAGAATAGAAATTAAGTTTGAATTTAATCTTTTTATTTTATAAACAAAGCATGTGTCCAAACGGAACAATTTACTTTTGCATGCTTAATAACACAAAACCGTCTTTCAATTACAAATCTTTATACGCAATTATCCGAAATTCTCGCATAACAGCATTTGAATGCGCTGAGCTGACTAATCATTCCCAAACCAACTACGTCTCTTTACAACATGCATTTTCATCCCGTAACATAAATGAATAACCTACTTAACTCTCCTTAGAAGAAAAACATGATATAATTCTTCTGACCCTTAATTTTATTGAAAACATGTATGTGAAAATGAATTAAGGGTGTAAAAATTTTACCATCTTAAAATCGAACGCCTTTATATAGATTTTGAAACGGTTTTATACAATCTAACAAAATATATTAATTGTGTTCGATATGAAATTATCACAAATTGAATTGTCACGATAAGCATACAATACACATGCATATTAATAGAAATTGAAAAATTTCCCGTGTGCTTATCTGAACATTGTTGTTTTGTATAAATCATATAATTAATTTTTATATAATGGTTAATTACATTTCGATGTTACTCTCGTAAATTTTACTAAAAGATAATTTGTTGGAGAAAAATTTCAAGCCAAGAGCACTAAGGATTTTTAAAAGTAAATGTTGGTCGTTTGACGAGAAACAAAGGGGAAATTGTAAGCATAATGTTTGGTGGGGAATGTAAGCGTGAAAATTTACAATAAATGGAGAACTAGGAATCACTTCCTGATATGAAACGCTTGCAATAACCACAAATATATTTATTAGTTTCTTATGATTTAATATAAATAAAAAAAAATATTATAAGATATATATGATATAATAAATATATTATTGATATTAATTAATATATTTTTTTAGAAAAAAATATAGTAAATATTTATATGAAAAAATTTAAAATTTTATGAGTATTTACTATTTTTTTAAAAGAATAATATGTAAATTTAAATTTTTGCTATTTTATTTTTTTAAAAGGTGTATTATACTATAAATGATGTAAAAAATTAAAATTTTAATATATTATATATACACGATTCATCAATTCTATACAAAATAATAATAAAATTATATGTGTAATTTTATACATAAATAATAAGATATAATTATATAATTAAATATTTTTTATTTTTAATTTAAAATTATTTAATTATTTAATAATATATTATTATTTATATATAAAATTATACACAATAAATGGCGCATACCACAATTCTAAAAACAATAGAAGGCAATTCAAAATCCATAAAGGTGGTGGATTTGTGTTTGTATTTGTATTTGTATTTGTTAATCAAGAATGTTGTACACTTCCGTAGAATATAATGTACGTTAGTCCTTCAGCCCAACCCATCTCACCAGCAAGAATCAACTAAACCGTGTGAACCGAAATATCGGAATTTGGCTCCCACCAAAAGGCAAAATCTTGTACCCACATTTTAATAAAATTAACATTTAATACTATAATATTTCTTACCAACCATTAAGAGCCATCGAATGTAGCCTTCGTTTCTCTCTCCGACGCTTCCAAATTCTAGTGCGAGAATAGTAAAACCCAAAATTAAAAAATAAATTCACCATACTCTATTCGACCATGGCGTTTCCTAGGGTTTTGTGACGATTATCTCAATGGAAATGCCCGGCAGACGATCCAATTACTCTCTCCTTAGCCAGTATCCCGACGATCAATTGTCCGTCCCTTCGTCTCTATTTTACGAGTCCCACTCCGGCGATGGAAAAAATAACAACGCCGGCAAACCTAAACTGGATTGGGAATCCAGTAGTGGTGGCGATTACAAATTGAGTCAACAATCAAACAGAATTGGAAACTTGTACACGTCATCGATCGGTCTACAGCGCCAGTCTAGCGGCAGTAGTTTTGGAGAGAGCTCGATGTCCGGAGATTATTACGTTCATACTTTATCTAGCGCCGCCGCCAATGAGATCGATTCGTTTAATGACATGTACAAGGTTGGAGGAGGTGATCATAAAGCGAAGCCGCCTAAGGAGGGGTCATCGTCCGGAAAAAGTTGGGCTCAGCAGACTGAAGAGAGTTATCAGCTGCAGTTGGCCTTGGCGTTGAGGCTTTCATCGGAAGCCACGTGTGGGGATGATCCGAATTTTTTGGATCCGGTTCCAGATGAGTCCGCGTTGAGGTCCGGATCAGCCAGCTCAGCTGAGGCGGTATCTCATCGGTTTTGGGTAAGTTTTGTTGTTTTTGAGTTGAAAATGCTGTTTTTGGGTTTAGTAGTTTGCTTGCCAGTTTCTTAGGTGTGCTACTTTGCGGTTTAGACCATGATTTTGATTTGATTGTTTTTGTAAAGGTAATTAAAGTTGCATGCAGTTGGTGAAATGTGAACTGGGTGATTCCAGTTCTTAGTGACGATAGCTGCTTGGTAAATGTCTTTTTTTTAAGAAAAGCTATATGTATACTTTGTATTTTCATGATTGGAAGTGCAAAATGAATATATTTCAATGTTGGAATTAGAGAAGTTTTACATGGTGTGATCATGTGTGACAATTGATATTTGTGATATGTATGCACCTTGTTTGTCAGAGGTCCAACTTGTTTCTAGTTGAAATCTATTTTATCAATTCATTTATTTGTTAGTCATTCAAACAGATCAGAGGACGGAAGGACTGGTTATGGTATCTTAAGTGAAACTCTTGAACATTAAAAAATTTCAGTCTAACTTGAGGATGAAAAGAGCCATATACACCTGACAATCATTTCTCGTGCCATCTATACAATGTGGGAGTGATTGCTTAACAAATCTCCTCATGAAAGATGCTGGTGTTGATTCTATTTGATACATTGTCATTCATTAATTGGTGAATGAAGGATTTGTTTTGTTTTTTTGTTATTGTTGGACGGGATCTGACCATATAGTATAACTTTTTCTTAAACAAAGGTAAGGCATGGAAGAATGCTAAGCGTGTGGTCTGTTTAGGTGGCTTTTTTTTCTTTTCATTTGAAATCTGAATAGGTCTAAATTTGTGTGAAAGTTGAAATTTTTTTTTGTCAGTGAGTCAAAAGTATGTTTGCTTTTCTTTATCAATTTACTGATAAGCCTTGAATATAAGTTTAAATTTGAGGGAAAGTTGAAAAAAAAAAAATTTGTGTGTAAGTCTAAAAGTATGTTTGCTTTGAAGAGGGTAAACATCTAAAAAGTAGTATTTTGACACATGCCATTAAGTGTCATATCTATTTTTACATTTTTAGAAAATTTCATATAAACAAAT
Source organism: Mangifera indica (assembly GCF_011075055.1). Lineage (NCBI taxonomy): Eukaryota > Viridiplantae > Streptophyta > Magnoliopsida > Sapindales > Anacardiaceae > Mangifera > Mangifera indica. Next base: position 4,246,090 of record NC_058137.1, read on the forward strand.
ATATATATATATATATATATATATATATATATATTATGTCCTTATATTGTTGTAAGATAGTATTAAGAAATTGATTATAATGATAATAATATTTATGAAATAACCAAATTAGTTAGATCCTTGAAAAAGTTGGTTGCAGTTTATTCTAGTAACTGTTGAAAGTATGATAAAAAAATACAAAGTTTGACTGTTTAATCAGCTTTGGAATCAAATGAAATTTTATATGAGTATTTGAGGAAAAATTTTTGTTGATTAAGATGTCTCTGCATTGAGATAAAAGCCAAAATTTTTTGTTTTTCCACTCAGATGATTTTTTTAAATTTATGATAGACATAATTACAAAACAAACAAATCATAAATGTGTGAATCATCAAACTTTAGATAAGTTCAGATTAAGATAAAAGACAAACATGCCCTTAATTGATTTCAAGTATTATGCAGTTGAATTGTTGTTTTATTTCCTTGTTTGGTGCAAGTTATTAATTTTTGAAATGTGGTGCAGGTAACAATTGGCTGTTCTTATGCTAAAGTAACCTGGAGATGTGTGAATTTATTTGCATTTTATTAATTTTCAATTAATTTGAGTGTTTGGTATAATCATCTTGTCTACATGGATGTTTAATAATGTGGCATATTGTCTAGGGAAACATGGGGATATAGTGATACAACATTGAAGTTGCTTTACAGTGTTTTGGAATTTGCTAAATGGGTATTATACATGTTTTTGATTGCATTTGCAATGATTCTGGTTGTAGGGGTGGATACGAACCGAACTGAGTTGAGTCCAAACACCCCTTGGCTTGAGTTCAGCTCAAATTTATCGAGCTAATTTTAAAGGTGGTTTAAGTTCGGTTCGAATGAAAATAGTTTGGTTTGAATTCGGTTCGAGTTTGTGTTAGGATCCCAAGTGCAAGGTATGAGACTTGGATCCCACATTGGAAAGTATGGGCAACTAGTGTGGGGTTTATATGGCCTTGGACTCTCCCATCTCAATAGTTAGCTTTTGAGGTGTGGTTCTCCTAAGGTTCGTATCATTTGGTATCAGAGTCATTACCATGTCTTCCAATTGCAATCGTGCGGCGCGGGTGGTGACGCCGGCATTGCAGTGTTCACCCAGGGCTAGCAGGGAGCTAGCGTACAGCCAGCCCGCGTGGGCACCGGGGCTGCGAAGCGTGGTGGTATGTTAGGATCCCAAGTGCAAGGTATGAGACTTGGATCCCACATTGGAAAGTATGAGCAACTAGTGTGAGGTTTATATGGCCTTGGGCTCTCCCATCTCAATAGCTAGCTTTTGAGGTGTGGTTCTCCTAAGGTTTGTATCAGTTTGACTCGAATTTATGGTTTAAATTCATGGTTTGGATATTTGACTCAAATTCGTGGCTCATTAACAAAATGATGTCATTTAACAATTATTTAAAATAATTCGTATCGAGCCACGAGCTAAGTTCGAATCAAGCCATTTATCCAGTTCGAGAGCCAAACCAAGTCAAACTATCTATAGTTTGAGTTCGGTTCGGTTCGGTTTTAAAATGGGTCAAACTTCTCAATTTGAACTTGGTTCATAATCAAAGTAAATGAATTCGAATTGAGCCAAATTGAGCCGAGTCGACTTTCGAGCCTGAGTTAGCTCAGTTCGGGTCCAACCCTACCTAGTTGTAGTATTTGGTGTAGTTCTTTTGGGTTTCCTGAATAAATAAGCAATTGTGAATTCAAAGTTTTAGTTATCACGTTTTCCTTCTTTTACAAGTCAACTAGATGGAGGGTGATTTTTTAATTAATTTTTGAAATTGAAATGTATTGAAATATCTTACCCGCTAAATCTAATGTGCTCTAGGTGACTGGGTGCTTATCATACTTCGACAAAGTTCCTGACGGATTTTATTTAGTTCATGGAGTGGATCCATATGTATGGACAATTTGCGCTGATCTGAATGAGAATGGTCGTATTCCATCCATTGAATCTCTAAGATCTGTTGATCCTAGTAACGATACTTCAATTGAAGTTCTTTTGATTGATCGACGCAGTGATCCTAGCCTGAAGGAACTCCAAAATAGGGTCATGAACATTTCTTGTAGCTGTATAACCACAAAAGAAGTTGTTGATCAACTTGCAAAGCTTGTCTGCAATCGCATGGGGTGAGGTTTTGAACATCCTATATATTACGGAACTTGTCAATTTCTTTTGAACTTATAAAATTGTTATTGCTGTTAAAAGAGGTTCAGCTACAATGGGGGAAGATGACTTTGTTCCCATCTGGAGAGAGTGCAGTGATGATATAAAAGATTGCTTAGGATCTGTGGTAGTACCTATAGGCAGCCTATCTGTTGGTCTCTGCAGACATAGGACTTTACTGTTCAAAGTAAGATTGCAGTTCTATATGGTGTTTTTTCAATACTAGTAGAAAGAAATCCTTTTTTAAGTTTTCTAATTGAGGGCATTTTCACTAATTCCTTGGAGTTGATTTTTTTTCTTTCTGGTGTTCTATAAAACTTATCAACCAAGGACAGTAGCTGTCTTGTGGCTGATACGTTAAGGCCATCACTATATTCTAAGGACACTAGATATCTTGTGGTTCATACTATTTCCTTTGAAGAATGAAGGGACACTTGCATAAGAGTAATATGATTTATGCAGGTTCTAGCAGACGCAATTGATTTACCTTGTCGAATTGCAAAGGGTTGCAAATATTGCAAACGAGGTGACGCTTCCTCTTGTCTTGTTAGGTTTGGACTTGACAGGTATGATTTATTGATAATCGTGGTATATGTAATGTTATGAATCGATTGATCAATTTACTTATCATAATTTTATGTTATGGAAAACTGAATGTGTAATTTAGTCTTGGATTAATATATTCAGTAATTTTGACTTTAATTTTATGTTACATGAAGTCTTGACATAGTTCATTTAGTTAGTTACCACTTGTGTCAATGGCTTTCATAAATTTTTTAATCAAACATATACTAAATGAAAAAAAAAAGATAGCTTTATTTTAGTGTTACTAGGATTTTCAGTCAGATTCTTCACGCTTGAATTTCTGCTGCAAGGGAACAAATAAATGTGGCTTTTTTCTGGGTGATATGTCTATTTACATCTTGTAAAATTGAGTTAGTTTGTGAAAAAAGGTGGATAGTTGACTTTTGTGTTAGCAATGGTTTGTTTCTTCCTTGTAGAGCTGCAACTAGAACAAATTGATGTTAATTAAGGTCATCTTATTATTATTATTAGATTATGAACAAGAATTGTGTTAAAATAAAGGATTTTGATAGATGAACAAGTTGTCTGCCAGATGATGATCAGTTTGTGGATCTTTGGAGCTAAAAAAACTATTCATCTCAGAGTAAAAGACTAATAAATGGTAATGACCATGAACACCTCTCCGTGACAGAAAGCAAAATATATAAACTTAACACTAAGCCCGTCCTGGTTTAAATTAATGAAGAATATTATATCTTGAAATTCATGTAATAATCTCCAGAGTCTAGAAAGTATACTCTATCCTATAGAGAATGAATGTCTTCCCCACTGAGGCCATAAAAAATCTGCCAATTTCTTTTCTGCATTCGGCCCAAAATTAATTGTCATATTTTATTGAGTATTTGCATTTCAATAGCATAATTCAATATTTAAGTACTAGCAAAATGTCTAAACCATCTTGAATTGGAGAAAAAGCCAAGACCCTTTGGAAATGTGTAGGTTTTTTGCTATTCTTTTGGGTGATTTGGAAAGAGAGAAATGCATGCATTTTTTTTTGAGAAAAAGTAGGTGAAGAAACTAGCTGTTATGTGATAAGATTCAGTTCTTAGCATTTTTTTTTTAAACCTCAGTCTCCAAGAATTTTTCAAGATTCTTCACTTCTTTATACATTTTGATGGGGATGGGCAATTAGATATGCCTTTTTTTTAAAAATTTTTTTATAGATAGATGCACATCTGTGTTGCTTCTGTTCTAGTCTCAGATTCATGATGTTAGGTTGCACAGCTTCTGCCTTCTTAAGAGTTACTTTGTTTTTGCTGTTGTGGACATTTGGTCTACTGTTGTAACTCATTTTTTCATCAATACATCTTTTTGTTTTTTTTCTTTAAATTAATATTTTGTAACCGTCTCACGGAGGTATATTGTCTGATTTCAGGGAGTATTTAGTTGATTTGATAGGGAAGCCAGGACAATTATTTGAGCCTGATTCCTTGCTTAATGGTCCATCGTCCATAACAATTGCTTCCCCATTACGTTTTCCACGACTCAAATCAGCTGAACCTACTATGGATTTCAAGTTGCTGGCAAAACAATATTTTTCAGACTGTCAGTCACTTAATCTTGTATTTGATGATTCATTAGCAGGTAATTTGTTTATTTTAATTATGCATCATCAATAAAAAATATATGTTATTGTTATAAGTTTTTTCTTTCTTTCTATCGCACACAAAATTGAAAAAGGTGTTGGAAAAAGTTTTCTTTCATTGCTTCCTTTTTTGGGATCCACAAGGGGTACATTGGGGTAATATATTGCAAAATTGAAGCAGTGCTATCCTATCTTTTAATCCTCGACATGTTAAGGGTAGGATTAATTAGGGATTGTCGACTTGCCTCAATTGAATTTGGGATTTTTTAGGGTTGGATTCGAGCCGAACCGAGCTCGAGCTCGTGAAAGTCAAACCCAAACTCGACTCGTTTCGAGCTCGAGTTTTTAACTATTTTGTTATTAAAACGATATTGTTTTAATACATATTGATCAAAACGACGTCGTTTTTAATTAGAAAATTTGGTGAACAGCTTGAGCTCGACCGAGCTTGTATAGGGCTGGCTTGTTTCGGGCTTGTTCTAGTCGAGCTCGAGCTTGAACGGGCTCGGTTCGAATCCAGCCCTAGATATTTTGGTTGCAACTGTTTCCTTTTGGATTTGATGATATTTGTGATACTCCTTATGGGGCGGATCTCGGGTTAGATGAGAATCTGCTTGTAATATGAGAACTGCTATTTCTGGTTTCAAGTAGGGCTGGATCCGAGCTGAGCCAAGCTCAGCTCGAGCTGGCTCGGTAGATTTTTTTAAAATTTTTTTTGTATAAAACGACGTCGTTTTGATTAATATATATTAAAAACGACGTCGTTTTGATAAGAAAAAAATGAGCCGAGCCGAATGCGAGCCAGAAACGAGCCGAGTCGAGCTCGAGCCGAGTCGAGCTCGAGCCGATCATATATGAACCGAGCCGAGCTCGGCTCGGCTCGGCTCGAATCCAGCCCTAGTTTCAAGTTGGATGTTGGGCTTGACTTTGTAATTAGAAGGAGCCCACTCCTTCCCCGTAAACAGCCTTGTCCAATTGCCTAGGCCTATCCTTTTTGCATAGGCCCAATTTCTATCCTCCACCTGTTAGTCTTGATCCAGGGCTTCCTTTAAAGAACATGGCTCATTCATTTGCACCTCAAGCCGGATTTCCTTTGCCAGCCTGTTGATAAAAGCACCAAGCAAAGTTTGTTCCACATATCGATGAGTGGTGGCGATAGTAACTCCAACTGCCTTCAATAGTCCTCAACTATTCCTATTTGTCAAAGGGCCATTAACTCTTGGTGTGGGGTCCCTTCTTGAGTTGATCGAAAGTTTCTCGTGACGACTTTAATATCGGCCCAATTTGGAACTAAAACTGTGCCTTACACTATTGTAACCACCCTAATGCTGCTCCTTCTAAATACACTGCCGTCGAAGGCACCTTCTCTGACTTGACAATTCCATTTACAGAGAAGTAACAATCTACCCTTAGTGACCATCTGCAAGGGTCCTTTCTATTAAACAGTGGCAACTCCAGTCTCCTCCCTTGGACTTCTTTTCAATTGTTGTCGGGTCGCATAGTCACGACGTAGTCCCCCACCTTGGAACTACAATCTCCGTAGGCCCTTCTGTACTCAGCAACACCTTTAGAATCGATTGCTCCAGCTCATTTAAGTTTTGCCTTATATTGAACCTTTTTCCTGACCATTCATATGATTCGAAGAACCCAAAATGTCACTGACACAATCTTGGAGAGATTGGACACCTCCTGTGAGCAATACTGGTAACATTCTTTGATAACTATCCTATGTTTTTCTTCACTTCATGCACATCATTCTCCACACCTCAACTCTGTTCTCCATTCTTGTACCAACCATTCTTAGAAGGTGCTTTTATACCACTACACGTAAACTTGCAACTTCAAAAAGTTCCACAACACACCAATTTCTCACACACACAGTCATTGGAACAACCCTCACACAACTTCAATTCACAACACAACCAAATATGGAAGTAACTCAATGAAAAGAAATTTATATTTCCCTGACACAAACGTTTATGATCCATCAGACAAATAACTTCAACCAAACAAAACCTAATCGACTATTGAAAATTTGGCAAATTGAGGAGCCGAGCCTCTCTATCAACGAACTGCTGTCCAATTCCTTTCTATTGTTTTTCCTTGCCTTCCTTTTCCTTACTTCCAACCTATATGTCCTTCCCATAACTAAGTTTACCTCTTCTCTCATCCTATAGGTCCACATGACATTTTCCCATTATTAGAATCTCTCCCTCGACTACATTCCTTTGCTGCCCATTTGGTTGGTGTTGAGACCGTGCCTCCTCTTATACACTTTCCAAACTGACGTCCTATTACTTAGTAGGTTGCTACCGTTTTTCTTTTTGATCATCTAGAAATCCCTTAGTATGTGCATTGGGTTTGAAATTTGTGGACCTTTGCTTGACATAACAACCATAGTTGTTAAAGAACTGTTGGGTTATAAAATCCAATAGAAGGTGGCCTCAAGGGGATTTTAACCTATATTGGTTTGAAATACTGTCATTCTAATTTATCCACTGTTAGATTACTTTGTATGCTTCTTCTAAAGAAGCTAATATAAAACCATTAGTTTCTTTTTGTAGTTAACATGCTACCATACCCTAAAAGAATATTTTCTCTTTAGTGTATATAATGTATGCTCCCTTCAATGGGATTTACCATGATTCTTGTCCAACCCCAGTGAACATCTCATTGTGTGACACAAGTCAAAATATTGCCCTCAATTACTTATCTTCTGCCTGCATGGCAGGTTTGACTGTGGTACTATTTATAGCAAAACCAACTCCACATTCCAAAAAGAAGTACCCGACCACTAAGGGGAAAACTGGTGCTTCAAATAGCCTTTTTCCCTTCTTCAATTAGGCAATATGAATACATCTAGTCTACCATGTTTGCATATTTAATCTTTACCATTTCATTGATCAAGGTCCTGCTACTTTTGGGTAGAAAGAATGCTAAACTAGTTATGCATTTTTCTGATTTTACAATTTTTGAGTTGTTTTAAATTGACGGAGAAATTTTTTACTGAAACTGCACTTGATTTTTCATTTAATAAATATAGCAACTTATTGGAGGTCTTAACTTCCTCTTTTTAGGGGAGAAGTGGTTTACAGTTGTCTAGTATAAACTCTCATACAGATGGCTAGTAATATTGCATCAGTGTATGTGGTTTAATCTGAACTCTTAAATTGCCTAGGGATTGAACAAGGAATCTGCATTTTTGTTGATAATCAAATAGATTCAGATCCTTTGATCTTTCACCTAACATATCTATGTTCTTTTGTATTATTCCATTACAGAAATGATTTCATGTTTTTATATTTACATGATAAGAGTTTTGGTTGTGTTGATTTGTTATATAGTTTCCAATTTGCAAAAGTTATTTTTATCATTTCAGCTTCTGCTGTTGAAGAAAACGATAACAAATTCTCAATGTATCCTAAGCATTTTGATAAGATGGGGACAGAGAAGAACCTTGTGCAGTTCTCTAGCAGCATCAGTGAATCCCAGTATGATCTGCCTCCAAAAGGAGGTCGTCCAAGTGCCCACGATAGAGACACTGAACTTTTTAAATCATGTAATCCCACCCAGAACATTATTCACTCAATGAACTCAGTTAATGATCCAATTCCTTTGAAGCATATACCACCTATTGGACATAGGGACGGTCAACCACGCTTGGCATTACCTGATCAGATAGTAGATAAAGCTAAAGATTTGAGGTTTCTTGAGGGTGCTCAATTGATTCCTGGTAAACCAAGTAAAGACTTTTCCCTTGATGTGGAAGAGTTAGATATCCCGTGGAATGATCTTGTCCTGAAAGAACGAATTGGAGCAGGTATTTCTTTTTTCACCTAGTTCTTAAAGAAACATCTGAACTGGAAACTCTTATTGCTTCATATTTTGGATGGACTTCATACGTCTCTCACACTTGCACTGCCGCTTGTTTTTTCTTTTTTGTAAGAGTTGTACTTGGATATTCATTATTGCATTTTCAGGTTCATTTGGAACTGTTCATCGTGCTGATTGGCATGGCTCGGTAAGCAAACTATCTTTAGTGTGTAAATGATTGATTCTGTATTTTTTATATTTTCCTTTTAAAATATTGTGAACTCCCATGTCATGTTGGACTTTGGGATTTTATCTACACTTATGGAAAGTTTTTAGTATTGCCATCATTTGGTTGACTGCTTTTGTGCATGTTATTTGTTTGGACAGTTAATGGATTCTGATAAAATATGAATAGTAGATGTTCTGTTCGATGAATGTGAATCAGTACCTCTTTTTTTTTTGGACATTTTAGAAACCATTACTTTTTGCAAAGTTGTGTTTGGAAAACTTTTTTGTGAAATGAAATTGAGTTTTACATTTTCAAGATTCAACAATGCATTTATTAACATATTTTGAAACAGTTTTCTAAGAACAAATGGTACTGTATTTGGGAAAAGTAGAAGAAAGAATTTTGCATGTTTTCTGTTTTCTCCCAAAAAGATGCTAGTTGTTGTTTAATGCCTCAAAAAATTAGTTTTCATTCAGTTTTTTTCCTCCTATACACACACACACACACACACACACACAGAGAGTTCTATGGTTGTGCTCCATTTCCTGGCATTATAAATATAATTTATTAAATAATTGCCAGTTTTGGTGTTAGTATTAATTTTTGGATTTTCTAGACAATCATATCTTTTCTGTTTATTCTTTACTTTTATCTTTAAATTACAGGATGTTGCTGTGAAAATTCTCATGGAACAAGACTTTCATGGAGAACGCTTTCGGGAATTTTTGAGGGAGGTAAGTAATGGGTAATTGTGTTTAAAGCGGAACAATCTATATTACTCGATGTCCTTGATTCAATTTCTTTTTCTTATTATTTTTTTTTTAAGGTTACAATAATGAAGCGCTTACGGCATCCAAATATTGTTCTTTATATGGGTGCGGTCACTCAGCCCCCAAACTTAGCCATAGTGACAGAATATTTATCAAGGTTTCATAATTTCTTCCTAGAAATCTCCCTATCCCGTAAAAAAACACATGAAAATAATTGTTTTTCCTTGTTATTCATTTCTGTACATTTTTGTTACTATTTGGAGTTAATCCATTAAAGAGTTAACATGGTTGCTTCAAAATTGCAGAGGCAGCTTGTATAGGCTTTTACATAAACCTGGTGCTCGAGAGGTGTTGGATGAGAGGCGCCGTTTGAATATGGCGTATGATGTGGTATGTTTTGAAGAAGTGTAAAAATTTTTCTCTTTGCTCTTTAAATATATCATCTTTCACTTTTTATTTGTATTGTCATCATAAGAGTGTTATCTAATATTTTAGGCCATAACTTTGAGCTGAACAACTGTTGTTTGGTACAGGCAAAGGGAATGAATTATCTTCATCGGCGTAATCCTCCTATTGTTCATAGGGACTTGAAATCTCCAAATCTTTTGGTTGACAAGAAGTATACTGTGAAGGTAAGGTTGAGAATTTCTCGTTACCAGTTTACTGTTAAATGATCAATAAATTGATAAACCTAATTGTACTGCACGCTTTTTTAGTCCGCTTCATGTGTATATTTTGTTGAGCAAGGCTGTACTAACTTCCATGTTTTTGAACTAGACAGATCATTGATTTTCATATATGTTATCACATCAGTTATTTCTTGCAATAATGTCACCTTTTGTTTCTCTTAATTGTTGGGCTGCTTTAACGATTATAGATTCCAATGAATGGAGCTCATCATGTTTGGTGTAATTGACTGTGTTCTTTGTATGATATCTTATATACACAATGCATAATTATTCTATTTGATTTATTGAAATTTTTGGATCTATATTGGAACCATTTGCTGCAAATTTGAGCAAGGGGAAAATTATTTCTACCATAATTTCGTTTAAGAACAAATGTTCTCTTTTTAGTACTTTCTTTGCTTCACTTTATTTTTATTCTTTTCAAGTGTTTTATTTTTTTAATCCAACTGGCATCTCTGGCTGAGGGACATGCACTGTGTAGGCATGTGTGTTTCCTAGCTTCTAAGTCTTCTTTCCTTTGTTCTATTGTTAACTAAATGACCATTCATCTTTCTCATATTGCCTGGTATGTTCATATAGGTTTGTGATTTTGGACTTTCCCGTTTGAAGGCAAACACTTTTCTGTCTTCAAAATCTGCAGCAGGGACTGTAAGTTCTGTTTAGCATAAGAGCATCATTATCCCTGGCCTTTTATTTTAGGGTGATATAAGATTTGTTTATTGCATTTTAATCTATTCCTTTTTATCGCATTAGCCTGAGTGGATGGCACCAGAAGTTCTCCGTGATGAGCCATCAAATGAGAAGTCTGACATATACAGCTTTGGTGTAATACTGTGGGAGCTCGCTACATTGCAGCAGCCCTGGGGCAACTTAAATCCAGCACAGGTTTGTTTCTTTAATCTTTTGCCTTAAATGAAAATTTCAAATTATAAAACTTTGATTGATGGAAATTCAATATTCAAAACAAATAATTGTGTTTATGTATTAGAAATTGCATCTTATTGTTATCAAGTAGTTTGAAATAATAAAACATACCAATTAGTCAAATGATTCTGGAATTCATCATTCAGACCATGTGTTCTTGTGTACATATCAATGAAAAGTAGTTGGCTGGACATGGGCCACAGAATGCATGCAGAACTACACCTCATGTAATATGTTCTTTTCTCTTGATTTAGTAGTTGCTGATGGTTAACATTGTTGGTGTATGTTGTACACACTTTTCTTGTGCAAATCATTAGTGTAATGCAATTATGTAATTTCCTACTCACTCACTGAGGGCTGTGACTGTGTTTCCACATATATAGCGTTAATGTTTTCTTTTTCTTCTTTCTGTTTGGTTTATTCTGGTCAATTAAGATTTTCTTTTGCACTATCTGGATAGAAATCTGTACTCTGTGAAGTACTTCATAGCGTAACCCCTGCTTTTGGGAAATTTTGTTATGAGACTTAACATATGTTGCCTTGTAGGTTGTAGCGGCTGTTGGTTTTAAGGGGAAGAGGCTTGAGATTCCACTTGATTTAAATCCTCAAGTAGCTTCAATAATTGAGGCTTGCTGGGTTAGGTGAGTCTGTAATTCCTTAAAATTTTTGAGTTACGGTCACTTGTTTACTCGGCCCTCTGTGCTTTCTCCTTCTCATCAATACAAATGCTTGTGGTGCTGGTTGCAGTGAGCCTCGGAAACGTCCTTCCTTCTCTTTCATCATGGAATTGTTAAGGCCCTTGATCAAACCTCTTACGCCTCAGCCGGGAGGCCCAGGTCGTGCAGACATGCAATTGCTTACTTGAGTAACGCCGAAGAGTTGTTATTCATGCACATAATACATCATTTTTTTCTTTTAGGTTTCTATGCCCAGTAGCAAGACACTGTTTAGGTAGTCCGAGGTGCGCCTTCTAAATTCCTTTTCTTCTTTTCATTTTGATTGACGCAGACTGATTTATGTTTAAATTTGTGTAGTCAAAATCTTGATAACTTGTTTATGTGATTTGTTGCAGAAATCATTGTTGTACATGTCTGTTCTCACGGCTGATTGGGCATTCTGATTTTTGAAGAAAGTCAAGTAATTTCCAATGCCCTCTTTGCCTTCTTCCTACTTTTCTCACGACAAATATTATTATTTGCATTGATTTGTTTAACTAGTACATTACTCCATGTCATTATGGAAAGTTGTATAATTCTGTCTCTCATGATTTTGTATGTAAAAATTGTAACTATAAAAATTAGTTAATGAGAAGCAGCTATACCGGTATCGCAGGACATTCACTTTGGCAATGCATTAAAATTTTGTTCACAATCATTTGGAATTTTCATCTTGTTATTAAATCAATAGGTTATTAAGTCTTAATTTTGTGTTATATACTCTAGCGTTTGTGTTAATCATTCACTATAACACTTTGTATTTCTCATTAATTGCATTAGAAAAGTCAAACTCTCTAATTGCCATAAATTGTGTTGAACTTTCAAATCGATCTTAGTAGTTGCAAAAACCTAATTGAACCCTCTTTCTTAGGTCATTTGATCATTTCTAAACAAAATCAGCTGAATAAGTTGTTAATGCATGATTCATCTAACTCTTTTTTAAGATAAAGATGGACGGAATCTCAAGATTTGACCAACTTTCATTTTTCAATTCTGCTGGTTGAGATGAAAAAAATGCTATTTCTGTCTAGTTCAACACAATTTCACCCAAGAACAAACTCTTCAAACAATTTGAACAAATTTAATTGCAACATCATAATAAGTAGAAGACACGCCTGAATGGGTAAGCTGTGAAGATGAAGTGACTTTGTTTGAAAATGGAGTGAAATGGAGTGGCAGCTGCTGACAATAATTTTTACTAAATAAAGTTTTGGTGCGGTGAATTTGATAAGTTTTTGTTTGAAAATAGAGAAGCGACGGAGAGACTGTTGATGACAAGTTTTTGTCAATAGGGTTTTGTTTGCAGTTATAACACTTTTTTGTTCGATGTAATATTTGAAATAGAAGAGTGATTCACGAGAGATTTAGTAAAAAATTTCATTTCCTAATTCAGGATTTTAACAGCCCCATTAATCACAATTTCTCTATTAATAAAGTTACATCAAAGTTTGAAGGTATTTGTAATTTTGGTAGGACAGTTTTGGTTTTATTATTTATTATTTTTTATAAGTTTATTTTATTTCCCAAGTTACCGATGGAACACCAATACTTAAGTAATTTCTTTTATTATATCTATCAGTGATCTTGTTTATGAAGATATGAAATGAAACATCTATCAAACACAAGTTGTACATATATCAAGAAAAAATGTCTAATTATGAAAATGAAGAAAAATAATACAAAAAATTTTTCCTACAAAAAGGAATTGAGACCATCTTTCAACTCATTTTCTTAAAAAGATAAATATATATATATATATATATGTATATATATATATATATATATATATGTATATATATATATATATGTATATAATTATATATAAAGTTAATAAATTAAATTTAAAGACTTGTATGTTGTCACATGTGAGAATTTATTTTTTAAAAAAAGTGTATATTTAATATTTAGATATTTATTGAATGTTTTGCTTTTACAAATCAGTCATAATTTTTTAATGAAAAATAAAAAAGAATGAAATTTTATAATTTAAATGCAATATGAAAACATATTCCTCATTCAGAGTTTCAAGTGTTGAGGTAAGGATGAAGTGGTCAAAACCTGAGTGAAAAAGACAGAGGTCGCTGTTCCATATCTTGGAATTTTTAATTCCACTCTTGTAATTGGCTGCTACCTTACCTTCCTCCTTAAGTATTTGACCATTTTCATGGTTCAAATCCAAATCCACCTTTTCAACCTCTCAACAGTCTTCACAAATATTTAAACACAAAATTCAATAAATATCTTATGTGTATAATATTGTTTAATCTTTACAAAATAGGAACATAAACAGGAAAACCAGACCTGGTCCAGACAGGATCATCTCTGACAAAAAAATCTCAGACCGCGTGGTCCCCATCTGCCCCCTCAAGGACGGAAGCCATCCACAATTCAGTTTGATTCCATTGCGTACCTGCCAGGAAACAACTCAACGATAAGTCGGTTCTTCTTCAACTTGTAACGATCGAACTCAACTCAGCACTTGCAAAAATGGCTCTTTTATACAGTGACATTCAGACTGTAGCCGTGGCCGAGGAAGATCATTCCTCGAACCTCCAACCCAACCGCCTTTCTTCAAGATTTTTTCTCTACAGTTTGTCGGTTAAACCTTCCTTAAACCCTTTTGTAATCTTCATTGTTTTCATTTACCGAACGAACCACTCTAATCTTAACTCATCAAGAATTAAAAACTTTCATTGATACCATGCAGAAACAAGACCCAAAAGATCCCAAATCTCCACCAAAAACTTCACTCGGGGCTTCTTCATCTTCTTCGTCCTCTTCCTCTCAATCCCACCACCCTGAAAAGACGCAGAGTTTAATGGGGTCTCAAGCCTTTTCCCCATTTTCCATGCCTTTCTCTGACTCGGAACCGTTTTCAGCGTTTCCTGCGACAGGCCCACTTGTTGATGTGGGGCTGCCTCAGCCTTTGGAGTGTTTACAGGGGAGCCCAATTCCGCCATTTTTGTCCAAGACTTTCGATCTTGTGGATGATATGTCTCTTGATCCGATCATTTCGTGGGGAGCTACGGGAGAGAGCTTTGTGGTTTGGGATCCTGTGGAGTTTGCCAGGGTGATTCTTCCAAGGAATTTCAAGCACAACAATTTCTCAAGTTTTGTCAGGCAACTTAATACTTATGTGGGTATTTCGATAAAACAGCGTTAATTGGCTGTTGTCATTTGTATGTAAATGCTTCTCATGTTCTTTCTTGTACATTTGTTTTCATTTTTTTGTTGTATTTGTTGGGTTTTGTTTTATACTCATGTTTATTTTTGTAATTGGATTTGATGTACTCACTGCGGCCAGTTGTTGTAGATTTAACTGAGGCTGATTTTTCTATATATCATCATGTGGAAATTGTAACATTTTTTACTTTGAAGGGGGATTATTGGTATCCTAATTGTTGTAAAGAAATTTGTAATAGAGATGCTTGTGTAATTATTGGTTTGGAATGGTTTAGGAATTTTTGTCAAACAGGTGAAGTTATGTAATTTTGATGGATGTTGTGTTGAACTTATATCTAGAATTGCCATATTGCGTGCTGCTGTATTGTGAGCAGTATACATATTAGAGATGCCTAATCAAGTTACAGAAATAATAAGGTGGATTTGTAAGAAACTCATGAAAGATATGTAGGTGTAACTTCATTCCTCTGACATCCATCTAAAGTATGATCTTTCTCTCAGGAGTTGACAGTTTCATCTTATGCAGGTAGAGTTAAGAATTCAGAATCAAGTCCGCAAATTTGTTATATTCCATGTTTGTTTAGCTTGCTATATATTAGAACATAACTATGTAAACTGATAATTTGAAATTCTGGTTTTATGATACACAGATTATCTTAGTGGTGCAGTTCTGCTTCTTCTAGAACTGAAATCCGAGAGCTTCAAGTTTTTTGCTTTCCTTTGAACTTCATTACTATGCATATATTTCATACTAGCATCTTGGTTCGAAAACTTTCCCTAATTTTTGAATCACTTTTCAGGGGTTCCGCAAGATTGACACTGACAAGTGGGAATTTGCGAATGAAGCTTTCCAGCGTGGGAAGAGGAATCTTTTGAAAAACATCCAAAGGCGGAAGGCGCCTCACCCCCAACAGATTGGGAGCTATACCGGACCTTCTGCTGACACGTCTGGAATGAAAGATGATATAGAGAAACTGAGGAAGGAGAGGAGTATGTTAATGCAGGAAGTTGTAGAACTGCAGCAGCAACATCGAGGGACAGCTTCTCATGTTGAAGTAGTTAATCAGAGGCTTCAGGCAGCTGAGCAAAGACAGAGGCATATGGTTTCATTCTTAGCCAAGTTACTTCAGAACCCTGCATTCTTAGCCCGTCTTCGACGGAAGAAGGAACAAGGAAATATTGAATCTTCACGGTTGAGGAGGAAATTTGTCAGTCACCAGCCACATGGATTGAGTGAATCAGCTTCACCAATGGAGGGGCAAATTGTTAAGTACGGTCCTGATTGGAGAAACCTCAACATACCTTCTGTTGTCCCAGAAATGGATCCTTCTCATGCTGAGTATCCTCCTGATTATCTCTTAGAAGATGTGGTGGGGAGGGGATCAACCACAGAAAGTATGCCGTTTCACTTTGCTGTTTCAGAAGAGTTAGCGGCAGAGCAACAATTTACCAAAGCCCCAGAGCATTTGGGAGAAGAAACTTTAAGACTGGGAAGTGTGCATCCTAGTACTAGAGGAAAGAGTGTGATGAGCCCACAACAAGAAGTTTGCCCTGAGTATTTTCTCTCTTTCCCTGAGAATTTGGAGAAGAGAAAGAATACTCCGGAATTCTCATCTTCTGGAATGGAAAGCATCATCAAACAGGAGGATATATGGAGCATGGGATTTGATGTCACTGCTGGTATGTCTAGTTCTAGCAATGAATTATTGGGCAACCTTGCCGTTATCCCAGAGTTGGAAACGTCGAGCGGGTTATCTGATATCTGGGATTTTAATTTATTGCAAGAAGCACAACTTTCAGGCACTGATCTGTGGTCGGCTGATGAATTTGAGTATCTAGCTGGCCAGCAAAAAGATGATAGCCCCAAGGACATGGGTCTATAGGCCTTCTTTTCCTTGGACACTTGCTGGCCTTCTAGATACTTTAGTTGATGAAGTCTATTATTGGACGATTTATTTATAATTATATTCAATGGAACTTCATCTTTCATTCATTATTCTATCACCATTTTTTTTCCATCTTTAAATTCCTAGTTGAAAGTTCTGTAGCATACCTTCAATCATTGTGGAGTTGTTTTCTCGCATTCAGTGGTTTTTCTTCTTATGTTATCATGTTGCCTTGGCTTGATTTTCCTTCTAACAGATACTTGTGAGCTATGTATGCTGCAGGTTTATCCACTGAGGCAAGCATCTCTCCATTGGATTCAACGGCTTATTTTGAATTGTCCTTCCTGCAGCTGCAGTTTTGGTAAGACAGCTTGGTTTATTTATATTCTTTAATATGATTGACTCATTCTTGATATTGATATTTCTCCACTCATACAATTGAGCTACGAATTTCAAAGAATCTAAGTATTTATCACAAATTATGTGTATATAATTTTGGTGCATAATTTATATATACAGATAATATGTCGTCGTATGACTGGATGATTTTAAATAAAACATAAAATAACATCAAATCACACGATGACATATTATTTGTGTATAAAAAAATATGAATACATAACATTATCCGGTCTTAAGAAAGCTAGGCAAGTAGTCATCCTTTCATATCTTTGACCTCTCTCTAGTGCATCATCTATTAAAAGATGTTGGGGTCGAGTGCATAATTTAAGATATTAGAATTAGAATTTAGAAATATTTGAGATTAGGATTTGACTTAGGAATTTATCAATTTATTAAATAAAAACTAGCTAGATTTAAATTGAACAATTAATATTGTCAATTAAGGGTGGGGATCTAATTTCAATGTAGCATTGTATTCTGAGATGGAATATTACCAATAACTATTGGTGGAGTGCTAAAGATATTTTTTTTTTCTTGTATTGAAATCATAATTTTTAGTATTAAATACACAATTCAAAATTATTCCTTTACAATTAATTGAGACCAATCATACAATTGGAGTTCGTAATAATTGATATCTAGAAATGGCAATTCAACTCAAGTGAGATGATCGTCTTGTGAGAGAAAAAATTTGACACAGCAAGAAACATATGGATTAGTTTCAAGTTGGTTTTGATCCTCTAAAGTTGAGAACTAGAACTAGACTCGGAATTTGCCGCTGCCCTTATCATATATGGTAGGGTAAACCTTTTTTTTTTCTGTTTTAATGGATGAGTGGGAAAATAAGCTTTTCAAATTTAAAGGGTAGACCGTTGTTTCATAAAATTTAAATGAAAAATAATCATTTGCCCAAACTTTATTATAATGAATACATAATACAATATTGTTCCTTTTTAATCAACAAGCCCCATTCTACAATCCAGGTTCGCAACAAAAAATGAAAGCGTTATGGCACAAAACTTTCGCTCTCTGTAAGTCTGAATGTGTATGTGTATCAACTTTGTTTTCATGGTTATGCTATGTGCCCTAATGATTATCCTAAGCTCCTTAAGTTTAGGATGACTCATTGTTGGTTGAATATTGGATACCAATTCACTCTCTCTGTTTAATCTATAACATAGAAATTTGAATGTGAATGAGTCAAATTCTTAACCTCCTATTTTCCAGAGGATATGAAGCTCAATTTCTTCATCTGGGTGTGACTGATGAAGAAATTGAGCATCAGTCACACCCAGAGAATATGTCTATGCTCACTTCCAGTACCAGAAAATAATTTTTGAATCTTCAGTGCTAGTTTCAAAACTATAACAGCTAGTCCAAACTGTATATAATTAAGCTGTGACAAGAATTGAATTGCAAAATATTACGGCATCAAGAGTTGGAAGATTGGAAAATAATTAACTTTTGTTCACCCAAATGCTCTCTACAATTACAGAATGCAACAAGTTGAGATCGACCTATAGGGAACTGAAATGTGAGAACAATGAATTAAGAAAAGAATTGTGCAGTCCCACATCCATAGGAAGCAGCTTCAACAGCAAGAGATGATTCATCTTAATATTACCAATCAGGAACTTGGAAACTGCTGTTTATGTTGCTCCTCAATAAATATATGAATAACTCAACAGACAAAAAGTCTATATTGTCCACCAATAATTAACGTTGTAATATTACCTCAACACATTTCGTGTGCAAGTGAAGATCTCATGCCTTTCTTATATCTACTTCAGTCTTTGACTTTGATCAAAATTGCATTGGCTTAAAGGCAAAACGAAAGCAGGAAAGTTAACATTGCAACGGTGTCAAAAGAATTACATCGAATCTTCCTTCTGCATTTTTGGTAATGCTCATTAGCATCATTATTCTTTTTTGCCTCACGACGTGCTCTCTTCACTCCTTTAGATTCGTTTTGTAACACCATGTCTCCAATCTGAAAGCAGCAGAAACATTAATTAGTGAAGATTGATAATAATACAAAAGATAAGCACAGCCTAAAAATAAAGTAATTACACAAACAAAAATAGATGACAGGAACCAAATGAAAGGCTTAAGAGAAGTAATAAGGCAGAATAAGACATGGTTAAACATGAATCAATTACGAAAAATGAGACTATGTGCCCAGCAACAAATACTGTGTTGAACCTACAACCATCTCTTCCTCAACCCAAGTTGATGATTGATGTAATCATACAGTTAAAGGAGCAATTCTTACCTTCTGATCAGGAATATAAATCTTTCCAAATTTCCCTTGTATTGAATCATGACTAACATTTTTCACCTGCAATCAACAGAAAGGGTTTACCCATTAGTGACCTGTCTATTAATCCTCACATGGTAAAAAATAAATGCTACATAAAGAAAGAACTGTATAGACCTTCTTCTTGGGCTGATCTTTAGCTGTTTTCATGGCTTCTTTACATAGACTATCATTAGGAAGACAATGACAGCAAACAACAAAATCCATGGAGGGGCCTAATTCTACCAGTTCCATTCTTGGGACAATTGAACCAGACTTCTTCAGTTGCAGGGCACAGTGAGTAAAAAATACCCTATTTGAAGATACTGTTGTACATACATAAGCACGGTCCACCCCAGCAAGATTTAAGTTCTCAATGACCTGCACAAATGTGATCCATCCTCTTGTTACTATTCTGATTCATCCAAATAAAAAGATGATCAAGATGTCAAGTGCAGCAGAGACATACTTCCCCCCGCAAAAGATCAACCAAAACTTCCTTCAAGTGCTTTAACCCTTCAACACTTTCAAATCCCTCCCAATAAAACAAATGAAGGGTTTTGACCCCACCTGTAGGGCTAGTTTCTTATCACATGTAAATGAGTTCATGGGTTTAAAGTTTTCAACCCCAACCTCTACAAGATCATAGATGTGGTGATCATAAGTTCGTCCAATAACAAGATTATCAGGCCGCTTCTTTGAGGTTGAACCATACTGCAAAACAAAAAAATATTATATATCTCATTGGCAAAGTACAAATCAAAGGTAAACATCAATAAAGACAAAGGTTGCAAGATTACAAGAATATTAAGTGGATTCTAATATCTGACTCATCCTCTGATTAACAAAACAAAAGAACACATTTTCATTAGTTTTTCAGGTAGTTCTATCAGAATGAAGTAGAGAAATGAAAAGAATTGGCTTTTCAAAAGTCCCAAATGGAGAAAATATGCTTTCACCATGACATCCAACTTAAGACAAGAATAAACCATAGTCAAATGCTCAAAACAGCTTTTCTTACCTAAAATCTGTTCTATTCAGATTTCCCACTCTCCTAACCACTGAATTCAAAACAGAGCCATTGGCAAAATTAGAATGACCTTATCTTAATACTCATATCATTTCACATGGAAAACTAACATAAAAGCATATTCAACTGAAAGTTTCAAAACAACATGCAATAAACTTACAATCATATCTACTACATAACAAAGAACACACAAACAAAGACAGGCATCTGGAATTGGATTGAATTTTGATATCGAACTTACGATAAAGATACTGCAATCAGTTTTGAGTGAAAAGAACTCCAAAGAAGTTTCACCACCACTTCAAATGGTCTAATGTCCTCATTCTTTCAAGTATATCTCAATGCACTTCCTTTCTTCAGAAGATAAAACTCTGTTAATACAGCATTTAAAGTGTTACTCGTCTTTGTACTTTGAAGTAAAAGTGTCTTCTTCCCAGTTTCTACCTGCAAATATATTTTATTAGAGTAATAATAATAATAAAACCCTTTACATTTTAATCAAACAAACACAACCCACAAAGCAAAATTAAATATTTTTTGAGCTTACAAGCTTTGGAGCACGTTTCTCAAGCTCACGCTTTACTCTGCCTTTCTTGGGAGTTTTTATTCTCAACATGATTTTTCCTACATAAAGAAATCAAATGATGAAGTTAATTTCATCTTGATTTATAGTTAAATCGTGTTCTTTCTTTGTGGATATTCCAAGATCATATGCCACTACAGCACCCAGATGCTCCGGAATATGCAACAATAATACTCAATCAAATTCAATTCACTATTTTATATCTTATTTTCAAAGCAACCTGATTTTCAGATGCAACTAATGCTTCAATGCTTACAAAAAATAAATAACTCCATATGACAAATGCCTCACAATGAAAAATTGAAAATGGACAAAATAATATTGTTTTCAGCACTGTAGGCCACAAATGCAACCGTTTAATCTTTAAAAAAATAACTAAAGCTGAATGCAATCGTATATAAACATAAAATTAACAAATATATATATATATATATATATATATATATATATATATATATATATATATATATATATATCTTGAGTCAATAAGTCAACAATTCGAATATATATACAGAAAACTGTTTATCATTCAAAAATCCAGAATAACTACTCAAAAACAACTTAAAATTATAAACTTAAAACCTCCAATAACTAAATGATCAAAAATAAAATTACAAATAAGATTTCCTCTAATCAAACAAGCTAAATCCTATATCATGTTTATGCAGTAAACACAATGTTTCCACTCACCCTTCGAAAATCAGGCAAGGTGCTATACACCTTATTGCGACTGGAGAGTAAAGTTTATGAGGTTAGGTCCTCACACAGATCTTCCAGGTTGAATTAGCTCAATATTTGCGACTGAGTTGGGCAGAAAGGAAATGTAAAAGATAGAAAACCATACCTCTGAAAACTCCGTCTCCTCAAATGAGTTTGAAGACGGATTGTAGACCGGCGTTGTCGCGTGACGGTATGAAAATATGACGAACAACAGCTGGGAGTCGTTGCCCGGCAGATTGGGACTGGGGGGAGCTAGTTTACGGCTTTGATACAGAGGATATGTTTGGGAAACAGAGGAAGTTAATCTTGGTGTATATTTTTCCTATCTGCATCAGGACAGGCGACCCTTAATTATAGTTTTGGGCCCGATCTGGCTTCGGGCTTAAACATAGACTGTCCAAACCCGAGACCAAAAATATTTTTGAACAAAAATTTCAGACCCAAAATTTGTTCAACGTGCACTGTTTGACATGCACGGTGAACCGCTAATAATGCAGCCCATGTTAACTCAACCCAGCCCAAATCCAAACTAATCCACCGCCTGCCGCATGTCTACCACCTGGCCTCCCCACCCTCAAAAATCAAAAGCTCTACATTGCGCCTTCGTTATTATAAAAAGGTGAACGATTTCACCTCTTTATCTTATCAATATACACAATTTCTTCCAATCTCTTTATTTGTTTCTTCAGACTCTATCTCCTCACTCTAGTTTTCCAATCTTGCCCTTCCCATCCGCGAAATTTCCCTTCAAGCCTTTCGCCTATTGTAATTTTTTTTTAATTCAATTATGTTCTCTGTACATGTATCAGGTTTTAGGGTTTTATCTTGATTCTGTTTGTATTAATACAAACTAGGTTTTAGGGTTTGTAATCTTTTTCTATGTGAGTGATATTGTAATTTTATTTACTTTTTCTTGAATTGATGATCTCTGTGTAATGGTGAGAAGATTAATGAAGAAGAGTTTGTTAGAGATTGAGAGGAATTTGGGTTAGGTTTTTTTTTTTAAAATTTTCCTATTGTATTTAAAATGGAGAATCCGCGTAGATCATTCGATAGATCGGGTTTTGTTAAAAAACCGCGATTAACGGAAGATCCGACCCGAAGCTTTACTCAGAGACCAGTCGTAGCACAAAGATTTAGTACGAGTAGAGATACGGAGGTCCATGAACGATCTGGTGATGCTTATCAGCCACAGCAGCCACACCAAGAGCTGGTGAGCCAATACAAGACGGCGCTTGCGGAACTGACCTTCAACTCGAAGCCTATAATAACTAATTTGACTATAATTGCCGGTGAGAATGTTCATGCCGCGAAAGCAATCGCAGCCACAGTCTGCGCTAATATTCTTGAGGTGAAATTCCAGTTTTACTGTAGCTGTTTATCTGTTCCATTGTTGTTTGAATTAATTGTACACAAGTTAGTAATGCTATTAAATAGAAAAAGGAAATTAGTATTACTGCTTTAATATTGTGTTTTTAAGTGAAATGGAAGATATATAAATTGTAACTGTAAAGGGGGATTAATGAAATGTTTTATTGATGATTTATTTGCAAATTTGTTGTTCTGAGTTCAGTTTTCTGCAAATTCATTTAAGCGTATTTGTGAGCTGATGTGATATTTGGAGTTCATATCCGATGTGAGGATATGAAGGAAGATGCACTGTAATGTGTTAATCCCTAATTGATGAATCATATTAGAGATGAGAACATGTGGACAGGTTTCAAAATGCATTGAACCAGATTTCTAAAACAAGTTATTTGATGGGATTAATTTTATTTATACCAGCGCTACATTATATGTAGTAGATATGCTTGAGTTCACGTGCAAAGAGCCAACATGTCATAACCATATGGATATTGTAAAATGAGTTGTTCCAAGTTAAGCATCTCACTAAAGTTATTCCTTTATGTTAATTTTGATTTTTCACTATATTGTGATATATCCTGTTCACTTGTTCTTTCCCCTATCCCCAATTTGAATTCTCATATGGCAGTGATCCTGAATATTGTCTGATCTTCCAAAGACAACATAAGAGGCACTATTCTTTGGTTTGTCATTTTCATCTTTTTGTATTGGTTCTCTAAGTTTGTTGGGAAATACATTCTGTCAAATCTGAAGCCAAGATTTACTTCATGATTGAGAGATATGATTGAACGTAATACAGTATATGCTCTTTGTGATGTTAGCCTAAAGGCTCGATCCTGAGCAATTTGTTGTGGGGGAACGATACCGTAGAAATGGCATTTGTTCTTTTCCATTATTTTTTCTTTTTTCTTCTAATCTCTCCTTTTTGCTTTTCTTCAAAGAACTGTCAGCAAAAGTTCACTAGGTCTGCTAGAGGTTGATGATGTAGCTTCAATTGTTAAATTATGTAAGGTTGCAAAGGGGAGGACCTGTGATAAAATTGTTCATATTGTGTGCATGGCTGTTTGAAAGTGGATTAATTGATGTTGGAAGAGGAGACTGAAGTGAGGTAGCTGCTTGGAAAAAAGAACAAGGAGATAATATAAATTTAACCATCTATAATTAAGCCAGTTGCAAGGAAAGAGAAGTTAAAACAATGGTTTTAATGAGAGGAAAAAGGGTTATGGACAGTGCTTCGTAAATCAGTTTAGCAGGGTATGTTTGAGAATTAGGAAACCTAAAGGATTTTCTCTGTTCTGTTGAATGTTCTATGCATTGTGATTTTGTGGTTCTCATTATTGATAAATTATTTTTAATTAGCTTATGTTTATTTGCTATAGCTGTCTCAAGAACTCTACTAATATCTGGTTTCATATGATTTTTAGAGAAACATTGCTCTTGCGTAACTCCAGTGGCTGGTTTTGATTTTCTTTATTTTTTCTCCAAGTTAGGGATTGGATTCAGGGATTCTGACTGGGAAACCTCAGTGTAATATTCACTTATTTGTTTGAAGAAATCTGGCTGTAGCATATCATATCTAATCATAAATAATTACTTACAGGTTCCCAGTGAGCAAAAGCTGCCATCTCTCTATCTTTTAGATAGTATTGTAAAGAATATTGGAAGGGATTACATAAAACATTTTGCTCCCAGACTGCCAGAGGTTAGACATTATTTTTTCTTTTTGTGACCTCTGTTTTCGTTTACAAGTTTCAGACCGGTGGAATCAAATATAAATTGCTTATCTACTGGAGACATTATTTGTACTTTCAGTCGTTTATCTAATTAGTAAAAGTTGTGCCCCTGCAATGTGCCTATGATATGTTTATTTGCTGTTGAGTTTCTTGGATTTCATTTATATAATTCCTGTTGTCAATTTCTTGTTTTTCTGGAAATCTAGGTCTTTTGCAAGGCATATAAACAAGTTGATTCATCTGTTCATTCAAGTATGCGGCATCTTTTTGGAACTTGGAAAGGAGTTTTTCCTCTTCAGACCCTTCAAATGATTGAGAAAGAACTTGGTTTCACCCTATGATCAATGGTTCATCTTCAGGAACAACATCCAAGCCTAATTTGCAGTCACAGCGCCCACCACATAGCATTCATGTGAATCCTAAATATTTAGAAAGGCAGCGCCTTCAGCAGTCAGGCAGGGTAAGTGGAATTGCACAATCAATTTTTTTGCTTGTGGAATCATGCTATGCTTCTTTTGTTCTTGACCATATTTCAAACATTTCCCCTATTTTCCTTGGATATTCATTAAATTTAGAAATTGGTGCTTTTGAGTCAGTGAATCACTTTTATGTGGTAAACAATTTTTTTTGTTTATGTCAGACTGATCCGAGGGTCAATTCTATGCATGTTAAAAATGTAGTTGCTTCAAGGCTTACTAAAGGCAGCTTATAATTTTTTTATCAATCAGCATGTGCCAAATATCTACAATCGTGGTTTTTTTTTTATTTTCTTTGATTGATTCCATCATCATCACTTGGATGTAATCAATATAGATGACTATTTCTCTACTTCCCAGTAATTCTTTAGTAAATTTTTCACCTGATCATTAATCTACAGTGTTATCCTTTTCTTGTTCCTCAACTGGTTTTCTTTCACTTAGCATATTGTAAAGTCTGAAATAAGCCTGACATAATTCTTTCTGTTTTATTGGTCTAACATGAATAAGGCTAAAGGATTGGCTAATGACATGACTGGGCCTGTTACAAGCACAACTGTAGATGCCGAGAGGCCAGAGAGAACAGCCAGCGTCAGCAACAGCAGGCCATGGGTGGAACCTTCAGTCAAAATGCATGTAAGGAGTAGTTCATGTTTTCTTATTCTACGTTTGTGTTGATAATTATTATGTTTTTTGGGTCTCACGATAAAATAAACATTTTAGAGCTTTCAGCATTCACACAGAAATGCTCTAAGTGAGCCTATCCATGAGAAGAACATTGGTGCAGCCTATGGAGAATACGAATACGGCTCTGATCTTTCGCAGAACGCTGGCTTGGGAATTGGAAGAACTACAGGAAGGAATAGTGACCAGGGAAATGACAAATCTTGGGGTGGAGTTGGTAGCAACATAGCAGAGACAATATCTGGCCAGAGAAATGGTTTTAATATCAAGCAGGGTTTTCCAAATTACTCAGCTTCCAAATCTGCAAATCCCGATGTGCATCTGCAGCCAACACAGAAGATTGCAAGTAGAAGCAGCAGTGGCATGTCTAATAGCTGGAAAAACTCAGAGGAAGAGGAGTTTATGTGGGAGATGCACTCAAGATTATTAGATAACGATGCAGTCAATATTCCTATCAATTCAGGGAAGGATCGTTGGCCTCCAGATGATCCAGAAAAAATGGTAATCTTTATTTTCTGGCTTCATGCTGTATATGAAAATCTATTCCTCATCATGAAAAATAATTTCTGGGAATATTTGGAGGCTTTGGATAAAATCGAAGTCCCTTTCAATGGAAGTCTTCTTCCAGTGACACATTTGTTTCAGGTCCCTTCATAGTATTAGTCATAGGATTAATTGAAAAAGTGATGAGTGGTGTCAAACATTTGCTGCCAAGAATAATATGTATGTAGATCTTTTTTTCCTTCTTCTTTAAGTCAAAAACTCTCTCCAAAATTAACCCTACTTGTGAATGGTTTGTTCATTGATGTGTTTCTCTATGTGGTGGTTAGAGTATTAAATTAGGCGCAACATATATTCCTGTGTCAAAAACATGCTGATACTCTTATATATGCTTATTTGTTGCTTCGATTTAGCCAATACTGTGCTTTTGGTTTGTATTGACTTTATACAAGTGTAGTGCATTTTTTCTGTTGTACCATCTTGGATCAGGTTAGATAAAATAATGCTATCTAGTTGTATAAGCAAGTCCTCTTCTACCTTGAGGTGGCTTGTATTTTGAACTTCGTTTGTTAGAATAATTTGTTTGTTTGTGATTTGGGAGTGACAGTAGTTCTTTTCTCTTTGATTTGCCTAGTCCCTTCCCATGATTCTACTGTGTTCCTTTTTGCGCTAGTTATGACTGATTTTTTTTTTTCCCTGGTGCTTCTATGTTATCTGTTACAGGAATTTGAAAGTCACTTGCGAAAGCCACAAAATGTGCATGATGTTGGGTCAAGGTTTGACAGAGGAACTACAGAGGATTCCCTGTCTACT
The DNA here is from genome assembly GCF_011075055.1 of Mangifera indica. Taxonomy (NCBI): domain Eukaryota; kingdom Viridiplantae; phylum Streptophyta; class Magnoliopsida; order Sapindales; family Anacardiaceae; genus Mangifera; species Mangifera indica. Next base: position 4,273,246 of record NC_058137.1, read on the forward strand.
GAACAGAAAGATCAAGCAACTTATGGGCAACGGAAATCTACAATGTGGCCATTGAAGGAGTCACACTCAGAAGGCTATTCTGCCACCCTTGGTGGGCTGCCTACAAGCACAAATTCTTCTCTTGCTAGGATGGGTGGTCATCCCCCTGTTGGTTCATCTCATATTGGGGCCTCAAGTTTTGGGGTTTTGTCAAGTTCAGCTGTGGGATCTGCTGGAAGCTTGGGGCAACAAAGATTTCAGTCTGCAAGAGCTGGATCACCTTCTGAACAGTCTGCTATGCTCCAGCATCCTCAACCACCTTTGTTACCGGCAAATCGTCCCCACCAAAACTTGAAAAATTTGGCTGAGCAGGACCATCCTCATGTTCAGTCCCTGCCTCGACCTGATTCAAAAGCAACTCCCTTTTCAGGACATTTGGGTGGTGGGCCAATTAGCCGCACTAGCAAGGATTCTCTATCCATGCAGCATTCTAATAGTCTCCTTGGTAACATGCAAAAGTTTCAGCCTCAAGAGTTGAAGGCTTCATCTCCTGGAGGCTCTTCTTTTCAGCTAAGTGATCACTATCCTCTCACACAGCCACTGCCGACGGATCTCAAGCAGCCCGAACCTTCTGGTCTGTCTCCAAAGCCACTTCCACCTAATTTTGGAACTCCCTTAATGACTGGAAATGCATCTGATCATTCAAATAGACTTGATGGCGAAAATTTAGGACAATCAAGCACGAGTACATTGTTAGCTGCTGTCTTGAAGAGTGGTATTCTTTCCAACTCAATCACCAGTGGCCTAGCTAATCGGACTGTCCAAGATGTGGGAGAAATCCCATCACGGTCGGATATTCAACCTCCTCTGCCGAGTGGACCTCCACCTACGTTGGTTACCTCCTCAGGACCCATGGCTGTGTCAGGTCCTGCATCCTGTGATAAGTCATCGGCTACAGCAAATAGTTCCCATGGAAAGGTAGGACCACCACCACCACCACTGCCGCCTGGTCCTCCACCTTCATCTCTTATGGGTATTGCATCAGCGCAAGTTTCCAACGTTGAAAGCAAGTCTTCAAACCCTATTTCAAATCTGTTGAGCTCGCTAGTTGCAAAAGGTCTGATATCTGCATCAAAGAATGAGTCACCATCTCTCATGGCACCCCTAATTCCCACTCAGGCACAGAATCAAAGCGCAGGGGACTCTTCAAGTAGTCTTGCACCAGTGTCTTCTGTTCCAAGTTCATCAAGCATTCCTCCAACTTCCACCATGGATGAGGCATCTTTTCCAGAACCTGTTGCTGAAAGTTCGGTTGCCTTACCTCAGTCCTCTTCAGTGGAGATGGAAAATCTCATAGGTTTGGAGTTTAAGACAGATATAATCCGCGAATTTCATACAACTGTGATTGATAGACTTTTTGATGACTTACCACATAGCTGCAGCATATGCGGGCTTCGACTTAAACTCCAAGAACAGCTTGATAGACACTTGGAGTGGCATGCTTTAAGAAGGCCTGGGTCAGATGCTGTAGTTAGAAGGAGTTTTTATGCAAAGTCAGATGACTGGGTTGTTGGGAGGGCAGGATTTCCGCTGGGATTTGAGTCTGCCATTCTGAAAGAGTCTGGTAAAATAATGGACAAGGGTGAGCCTATGGTTCCTGCAGATGATAATGAAAGTGCATGTGTTTTGTGTGGTGACCTTTTCGAAGACTATTATGATCAAGAAAGGGATGAATGGATGTTCAGGGAAGCTGTATATATGACTACCCTTTTCAAGGATGGTGAAGCTGCAACAAAAGATGAGAGTGCTGCTAAGGGTCCCATTGTTCATGCAAAGTGTATATCAGAAAGTTCGCCTCATGACTTGGGACTTGTTAGTGGTGTTAAAATGGTAAGATTCTTGACTTCTAGATTTCAGCGAGTCTGACTTCCAATGTCTTACTCCTGCATCTTTGATTGGACGTGGCATTTTATGTATAAAATCTGTAGCAGTCAAATTCCTTTGTGTATAACATCTTCTCCATCACCTTATCTTTTGTTTATATTTTGGTAGGAAATGGATACTTAATGACTTAAGGTGAGAAACACAATGGATATGCTGGCTGCAATCACAAGAAGCTGAGTTCAGGTTTTCTTTAAATAGCTTAAGTGTGCATGGTCTTTCATGCTAATTTTGTTATATGCGCCAAAATGGTGGTGAGAGCATCTGGTAGTGCTGCTCTCTTTTCTGTTCTTTGCTCTTTCTTCATTTAATCTATAATTTGATAAATACATATAAATGCCAGATAGTTTGCATCTCAACTCTTGTTGTTAATGTGGTTGATGTGTTCTTTTAAAATTTTCCATCTTTTACCAAAGCGAGGTTGCACTTAGTACCAGCATTTAAACACGAGGCAAGGCAGTCTGATCCATAGCAACATGCAGCTTCAAATATGCAGATGGAAGATTGAGTATCATTAAAATATTTCTATGTAGCCTTATTTGTCTTTACATTTCATGGTTTACTTTTAATTGGTTTGTGTGGATGTAGCTTTTATAGTGGACCATTGTTTGGAGGCATCAGAAAGTAACATTTTCTTCTTGATTGGTCTTATTTTGTCGCTTCTTTTATTATTTGCGTTAAGTTAAAGTTGTGAATTGTAGTATTCTTGATGTTCCCTCAAACAATTTCTCATTTTTCTACTTGTTCAAAGTGTACATTAACACGTCATCATTGCTTGTGTTGAGCAGAGGCCCAAAACCTAATTTTTCTCAATTAGCAAGATCACACTGATTTTACCCACTGCACTTAATAATTAACGCTGACAATGGGTTGAGGTCCCCCAAACAATGGAATACTTCCAGGACAAGACGACCAAAAAGTGTAGCTTTACTGTTTTACCAAATCATAAGGGTGTGTTTTTTTTTTAAATTATTATTATTAAACTTGTTTACTTTAATTGTCGCCTCATAACAGTTCCTCTAAGTACCTATTCTATGGTAGTGCCCATCAAACAAAATCTATTCATTACTTAACAAAGCCGAAGCAACATTCATACACTGAGTGTGAGAGGATTATGTATTATATACAATTTTATATCATACCAAAGCACAACTTGTTTACAGAACACGCTTTTTATTGAAGAACGTTTCATGATAAAATTAAACTACATATTCAAGGCTTGTTGTGTTGGGTGTAAATATAATCCAAGTGAGCTTCTGCGGTCATCCTTCTCTTTTGGCATTCTTCATCTTTGTCATCACAACTCTCCCACTCGGAACCCATCAGCTACACAAATGATTAACCATTAAAAATTACAACAACAATCAGTAATAAAGAAAAAAAGAAAGATATTGAACAAATAAAAGATTAAAATTACTATCTTGATGAGATCTTCACTGACCTCTTTGAACGTAGTTGTATGAACAACAGCATGAAGCTTCCCCTCCTTTTCACCTGTAAAATTGATGAGTTGAAACATCTGATAAGGTATGCCAAAAAAGAAGGTTATTAATAAGAGTAGGAGTAGGTACCTTGTGTTTTTGGAAGTGAACGTGCAGATATTGAGTGGGATAAAAGAAGAGAAAGAAGGGAAAAAAAGATGAGAAAGACATGAAAACCCTGCTTCATAGCTATGAATGATGATGATGATGATAAGTTCAAGAGAGAAAGAAGATTATTGTAAAAAGAGGAGGCTCAGAAGGAGCTGTATAAATAGAACATGAAAAACATGGAATGGGAGTTACAAAAATGAGATTGTACTGTGTGTCAATGGCTATCCTTTTCTTTCGATTTTTGTGCACCCCACTACACTCCTTTTTCATTATGCGATAAGAGAGAATCATGTCATACCAATACCACTGTCAAATTTGTTTAATCAATAAACCCACTAATTATCACTCTTTATTTTAAAAAATACCTCTAAAATTAAAAAAAAATTTCCTAAAAATATCATTTAACCCCATCAAAATATTAAAGGGTTTGGATTGATATTGTTGACTTAATAAACTAATATGATATATGATTTGATCCCATAAAAAAATCAATGGAGACTGTTTTAGGTCTTGCAAGAATAAAAAACAATACACACTAAAAGGGAGAGTGTCGCTGCCATAGTATAGAAAGAATACTAAAAAGGAGTCAAGCTTTCAGATTAAAGTTTATGGCGTATTTTTTACGTGTAGAAAAATAATAGTGGACTGTTGGCTGTTTAAAAGGGTCAACAAGTCAACATTGAAGACTGACAGCTGTTTTCCATTCTTTCAAATTCAGTGTGAATGCTTTGACTTTTTACATTAATACTCTCTTATATTATATTATACGTTATAAAGTATCCTCCCCCTCACGTGCTAAAAGTTGTGCCCACTTATGTTATTTACTTGTTTATTTTGTCTTTAAATACTTCACTCTATATTATTATTATTAATCATTTACCAGCAACCAGCTCTTTGAAGTTTAACAAAAATTTTTTAGGATTTGAAGGTTGATGATTTATGTATATAAGAAAGGGAAATCGAGCATATTCTATTCAGTTTTTCCAAAATTAAAAAATCACATGTTCTTTCTAAAATTAAAAAATAATAAATGTTTATTTTTTATTAAAATTTAAAGTAAATTTCGATACAAAAAAGGCAGATGTAGATTTTAATAACACCACAACTACCACTCTCTATCATCATTAACAACATCACTACTACCTCTTGCCATTAACGATTACACCCCCACCTATTATCGTTATTGACAACATCATTCCTCTTGTCATTATTGATAACACCATCAATTTATATATAGATGTTAGTTACTGAATTATTAAAATAGATATAAGAAGTTAAACATTTACATTTAAGTAATTTAACATCATTTTGTTCAAAATTTTCAAAATATCTTCCCACGTTGAGGTGTTACCACTCACCCATTTGGTCATTTGAGAGATTTTTTATAAATTTTTTAACTCTACATTCTTCGACGATTACTCAAGGTCTTATGTATCCATATTTGTAGAATTGTAAGAGGGACTTTCTCTTTCCTTTTTGTTGGTGAGAACCTCATTGTATAGCTAAGGAATCACTTTTATGAAGGAATTGATTGTCATATTCAACCCCCCAAATATCCCATGGGTGTTTGTTAAATGTGGGTGGATGATCCACTAGTTGCAATATCTTAACCATTATACCTTACACATGTGTACACCTAATAAAACCCTGTACAAAAAATATAGTATTACCAAAGTCATAATGTCTTTATCATTGTCCCTATGAAATATCCTAGAAAACAAATATCAAATAACTAGGGATGATACCAGGCAGGAAGGGGATGAATATCCTAACCCCCATCCTTGTCTTTGTTCTTGCAGAAGAAACTTTTTCTGTCCCTGTTTTGTTTTTAATACGAGGATAATGAAAATTTGTTGTTAGTTATAAAGACAAAAATATCATTTAATTAATACTATTAAAAAAACTAAAATTGTATCATTTTTTTTCATCTTAATTTTGAAAACTGATAATTTCTCTTATGCCCTTATATTTTTCAGTCTTAAAAAATGACTTTTTCCCTCTCATCTCCAGGGTTTCATATTTTTCAAGTTTCTCTTTTACAACTATCCCTAGACTTTTTGAAACTTTCATTTCACTCCCCCCCCCCCCCTTTCTAAGGTTTCATCTCTTTCAACTCCAAGGAATTCGGCTGCGGCTCAATCTTCTCCATTGACCCACTGTCTTCGTTGACTCTCCTTTGAATCTAATCGAATGATCGACAGATTACTGTGAATAATTTGTTTGTAGCCTCTCTTCCTCATATCTCTCTTGAGCGCAACAAGGTTCGTTTGATGGATTTTGCAATTCTTTCAATACGATGATCTACTACCTCATTTCCAACATTCTTTTCATTTCTACCATGATCTATCGTGCTCGAGAAATGGAAGATGGAGAAGGAGAGCCAATGATTCGTTTTGTTCCAACATTTGTTTTGTTTCATGGTAATCGACTGTCAAGTAAATCATATTTAGAGGAGAATCGACGAAGATACTTGGTTTATAGAGAGAAGGAGAGCATCGATAGAGAAAATCAATCAATAAATGAATTCCTTATAACTGAAAGAGATGAAACCTTAAAAATGGAGGTGAAATGAAAGTTTCAAAAAGTTAGGGGAATGGTTACAAAAGAGAAACTTAGAAAAAGTGAAATCCTAGAGATAAAAAAAAATCATCAGTTTTTTAAAATTACGGTATAATAAAGGGATAAAATTTTAGTTTTTTTAATATTATTTATTAAATAACCTTTTTACTTTTATAACTAATAATAAATTTTAATAAAAATTGAATGATAGATAAATATTTAGATTTTAAAAAAATTACAGATATCAGTTTAATAGTATAGTAAACCTTCCTATGGAATAAGTCTTTGGGCCAAAAATAAAAGCGTGGAATAGCAATCTAGGTGGTAGGGAATGCGTAGCTGTGGCTTTTCAGGCAAAGTAATTTATGTAAAGTTGAAGCATGCATGACAATTCCACTCACTCATTACACCATTTTTAACAAAGTAATCTACCCTGCAGGTTTCACTTTCTTTACCGCTACTATATATCAAAATAAAGCATATTTCACACTTTTTTAAAGTTCGACATATAAAAAGCTAGCTATTTGAACTAGCCATGTTGTTCCCATCTTATGATTAAGGGATTATATTATATTTTGGTTTAAATTAAGATCGTGGGTGGTTTCATTATACAAAGGACATGTCTTAACCACGAACACCCAATGTAGTTTAAGTAGGGATTTAGGTACTTATTATCTTCACCTTGAGATCCATATATAATGCGGAAGATAGTTGTTCCTATCATTTATATTTTATGAAAACTCTGATGGAAAACACTACTTAATCATTTAGGGTACATGTTTGACCTATTTTCATCATATAGTTATTTTCGTTACGTCTCTCTAACCTATTATTACTTATATTGTTATATGTTTTGTTTAGATATTCATTATGACTAAATATACTTATCTCATAGATAAATATTTTATTTATAATTTTTTTAGCTCATCTTAGTTATAAGTGGTGCAGTTAAAATTGAGTAATTTAATTTTTACTTGCATAACTAAATGTTTATATATATTTTTTTCCATTAAATATTTTTTGTCGTAACAATAAATAAATTTGAAGTAAAAGATAATAATCCTTTTTAGCCATTGACAAATAGTATTTATAACCATGGTTGTTACTTTACAGGTGTATCAATTTATAATTAAAACTTGAACATTCTTACTATAAAAAATATTAACCATGGCAATTACATTAACATCTTAGCTGTATGCCCACTAAAATCGAAGATAAATACACAAGATAGTTAACAAAAACTCATCATCCTAGGAACTTAGAAAATATGATATTATGATGGTCAGAGAAATGAAATGGTGATTACTGAAACGAGAGAAAAAAGGAGAAAGAAAGTGAGAGATAAAAGGAAAAAAATATATATATATATATATATATATATATATATATTTTTAATTTTAATCATAACGTAAATAACTAGAAATTAATTTTAACAGTAATAATATATAAAAAAAAATTTACATAAATTATTTTTTCATAAAATTATGTAACAATCTTACATGTATATTATGTAATTTTTTAATTTAAAATCAGTCATTTATATTAATACAAACAAAGCATTGTCCGTCCAATACACATACTAACTGATTTTTGAAGGCTATACAAAAATATGGGTCCAATTTATAATTTACATAAATAATATAATTTTGGGGAAAAAAAAATAAAGGTTGAGATGGCCGAGTTGGTCTAAGGCGCCAGATTAAGGTTCTGGTCCGAAAGGGCGTGGGTTCAAATCCCACTCTCAACAAATAAATTTATATGTGTTTTTTCCTCTTCATCAAATTGCACAATAAAGGACAAAAGCCAAAATTTTTTTTTTTTCTCTTTATCAAATTGCACAATAAAGGACAAAAACCAAAATTTTTTTTTTTCTCTTTATCAAATTGCACGATAAAGGACAAAAACCAAAATAGGTTTGAGAAGACATGATAGTTTAGAATTGAAGAAAGAGAAAATATTACACAATTTCCAACATTTTGTCAAAATCGTACCTCTTTTTTTTAATCAGTATTTGACTGTTCAATACACCCTATTCCAGCCTATCAATTATTTACTAAATAGTAGTATTTCATATTTTATATAAATTTCTTTTATCTTATATTTGACCACATTTTGATTAAAATAAACGGCGAATAATACATAGAATTTTTAAAATAGCTCAATATTTGTACAACTGTTTATAGCTTATTTTCGAATCATATGTCACATATATATATATATATATATAATATATATATATATATATATATATATATATAAAATTAAATAATTATAACATTCTATCATATTTGAATATGAGCAAGTCCCGGATTTAACCAAGCTTTGAAGAGATATGGAGATTAATTAGTGGGCTAATTAAGTGAGGTTGCGTGCGTAATCAAACTCTTTGGAAGATACTTGTAATAAGATAAGATAAGATAAAATTAGAGAGGCATTGGACTTACTTGTTCAGAAGCTTCCTTTTATTTAATAATAAGTCTCTTAAATTTTCTTATTCCATTATCTGATTTGGGTAATCAAATTTCCCCAGTTTTCATTTGAAAATTTGCAAATGTTTCGCGGAGGTCGACATAGCCAAGAGCAAAGAACATTATTGCTAATTGATTATTCATAAAACTAATAAACTTCTACATCAATGAAAAAGCTAAATTATTAAATTAAAAATTAATTTCCAATTGTTAGAGACGTGTACAGGTAGAGGCGATTAGTGGGCAAGTTGGAGGATAATTTAATGGAACAAGACTTTGGAAACATGTGTGCACGCCCGTGAAAGGTGAAAGGGAAATGTTATATAGCCCAATAGGTAACTTGAGTAACAAAAAGATACGATATAAAGATGAAAGTTTGGATTCGAAGTTTTTTTAACGATATATCAATATTATACTTTAGATTGATTTAGATAATAATTGTGAAATTAATTATTAAATTTAAAATTTTATTTATTTAACGTAATTGATTTAATTTTGAAAGAATGATAAATTTAAACTAGGTTTTTTAATCATTAAAAATATAAAAATCACATAGAAGAAAGTCAAAGCCTTTAAACTAAAAAAGAATATTTGTGGCTTCATGGTTTGGCTAAACATTAAGGGTCTTTTGAAGTAATATTTTGTATGATTTTGGGTCGAATGGATTGAAATCTAAAAGAGAGACTGGGAGAGGCAATGTCTGAGGAAGAATGTGTAGTTTGAGGGCTGAGGTGGTGGTTTGGTTGAATAAATTTCTATAAAGTCAAAAGGATCGGGCATGCTGCAAATGGCAATTAATAAAACAAGCTGTCCATTTCCTCGCAAAATAGTCAACACTTTTTTCATTTCATGCCGCTTACAAATCTCGACTCGATCCTTATTTTCTCCCGACGACTTTGCGCCATGAAAAACCCAACCCACCCAGTGACTCAACCTTCTGCAGCTCACTTCCTTCTTTTATTATTTTCGATTCTCTTCGCATTTGCGTGTCTACGAACTGAAGCCATTGTGCAGGAGCTCCTCGAGGGATTTAAAGCAACCCCAGATCTTTCAGTCTCGTCATTTCAAGCTCTTCTCAGCGATTCAACCGCCACTTTCGCACTCGGTTTCCTCCGAGTCAACTCAAAAGAACTCGCTCTCGCTATCCTTCACATGCCCTCTTCAGAACAACTCTGGCTCGCCAACCCGAATCAGTTGGCGCCGTGGTCAGACCGAACTCAACTTGTCTTCAATGGTAGTCTTGTAATATCTGGTCCAAATGGAGGGGTAATTTGGTCGACTGGAACTCAAGGCCACAGAGTTGTACTTCTTAATTCATCCAATTTGCAAGTACAGAAGCTCGACGAATCCTCCTCCATTCTCTGGCAAAGTTTTGAAAGTCCCACAAATACCCTTGTAGAAAACCAAAATTTCACAAGCAACATGTCACTTGTTTCTGCGAACGGGCTCTATTCTATGCGTTTAGGCAGCAACTTCATCGGTTTATACGCGAAGTTTAATGAAAAATCGGATTCAGAGCAGATTTATTATAGACACAAAGCAATGGAAGCTAAGGCAAATATAATCGAAGGACAGGGACCGATTTACGCCAGGGTCAACTCGGACCGGTTTCTGGGTATGTATCAAGTTGGTACAGTTCCTCCGGTAGACATGCAAACCTTTAACAGTTTTCAAAGAAATATAACGGGATTCGTCTTCCTCCGGTTAGAACCGGACGGAAATCTTAAAGCTTATTATTGGAATGGGTCGAAATCGATATTGGATTACCAAGCCATCTCTGACACGTGTGAGTTGCCGAGTCCATGCGGTTCGTACGGTTTGTGTAGAGACAGGTCCGGTTGCTCTTGTATTGATAACCGGACGGATTATTCCTCCGGTTCGTGCCTTGCATCAACGAGTTCCGGTGATTTTTGCGGTGAGGGTGAAGATGAGTACTGGGTTTTGAGAAGAAACGGTGTGGATTTACCGTTTAAGAAGCTGATGAGGTACGAAATGACGTCGTATTTGGAGCAATGTGAGGAATTATGTGAGAACAACTGTAGTTGTTGGGGTACGGTGTATAATAACGGGTCCGGATTTTGTTACATTTTGGATTATCCGATCCAGACGCTGCTGGGTGTGGGTGATGAAAGTAAGATGGGTTATTTTAAGGTGAGGGAGGGTGCAGGGAAGAAGAAAATTGATGTGGGTCTTGGGGTTGGGATCGGGTTGGTATGTGGGGCCATAGTTGTTTTGATTGGGGCGATTTCATTTGGAAGCTACAAGATGTGGATAAAGAAAAGAGGGGTTAGACGGATCTTGGAAGATGAGGATGAGATCTTACCCGGTCCGTATAAGGATCTCGGGTCGGGTAGTTTTAAGTCCATTGAGATGGTTAACACTAGATAGTTTCAAATTAGTTTATTTAATAGTGCAAATTTTGTCCTGCCTTTTCTACCGTTGGATTAAAATATAGAGAAATTTTGAATGGCTTGATATTTTATGAAAAATTTTTTTTTAGACAATTCGTTGAAACTTTTTGGGCATAGATAAGAGTGTTACAGATTAATTCACTTCGAGTGAATCTCATATAATTTATAAATAGTATAGTTGCCTCATTACAATTAACATCCCATGCAAGATGGTAGTTAGATATAAATAAGAACTTTGGGGAGATCATAAGATATTTGTATTATAGGGGTGTAAATTGAATAATCACTTGTAACTAGGCTTATGTTAATAAATATTGAGTCAAGTTTGAGTTTGAACTTACCGTTTATCCACTTGATGAGATTATAAACTTACGATTTGAGTCAAATAAAATATCACTAAGTTGATAAAAAGTTTTATATCCCGTATTTATATCCATAAAATATTATTTATTAACTCTAAATATAAGGGCTAACTAATAAATATATAAATGGTAAAATTTCAATATAATACTTTTAAAATTAAGTTTGAAACAATTTTTCAAATTGAGCTCGATAGAATTATTTTTGTATTGAGCTTGAGTCAAAACTTTAACAGTTTGACAAGTTTGAGCTCTAACTTAAGATAATCCAGCTGAGTTCAAGATAAATACTACTCATTTTAGCTTAATTTGGCTCAATTATAACTCTGGTTGGTTAAACAAAATTTGATAAAAATATTGAAAATAAATTGACTTAAAGGATGGCATATGTTTATGGGGGTAGTTGGATTTGATTTGACAAAAACAAACATCACTGAGATGATACAAGAGTTGTTGATAGTTTTTTTGAGATGACCAAAGCCGCCAAGCATCCGAATACAAATAGGATCCAATTCAACATGAAGACATTTTGCTGAGGACTTTAAATAAATAAAAGAATTGACTATAAGGAATGGTACAAAGTAGGGGTACACTTGAGTTGAGTCGAATACAAATATGGATTGGTTCAAATTTAGGAAGTCAAGATTGAGCTTTATTGCGAGATTGCTTGAGTTAAAATGTAATGCGAAAAGAAGAATAACGGTCATTGGTGATTAAAAAGAAAAATTATTAAAGATGATGAATATATAGTTAGAAAAAGATGAATCTATTGATAACTTTACGATAACTTGACAAAATATAATCGACTCAACTTAAATTCAAAATAGGTGTACATTCAAGTTCAGAGCAAACTTGCTTAGGTCCCACCCTAATATAAAGCTGAGCTAACACATAATAAAAAAAGTTAGATCCCATCCTCTGGGATGCACTCCAAACATCATGGGTTGTTGTAGGCCCAACTGTTATTGGGCTTTAACGGCTTGAGATGAAATTACTTGGGCCGGATCTGAAAATTGCCAGCCCAATAATAAACACTCGAAGAACCTTCATGTTTCAATGAAAACCCTAATAAAAAGCGCGAGGCAGATGACACAGCCTTTTCCTCACCTGCAACTCTTCTTTTCTACATGTAAGTTTCTTGAGTTTTTATTTTTAATGGTTTTAAATTCTAAACTAATTATATGAATTTTGACGACTTCTGGTTTGATGATTTGTAGGAATTAGCGTTTGGGGTTAAGTTGACGATAAGATGAGATTAGAGAAGTGTTGGTTCTGTTCTTCTACTATATATCCAGGGCATGGTATTCAGTTTGTTCGGAATGATGCAAAGGTAAGAATTTAATTTCTATTATATGGGTTTTCAGGTTTTATTTTTGGTGATTTTGTTAATGTTTGTTTAATATATTTTTCAAGGGTTTTTCTTATACTGTGTATTTAGTCATACTGTTTTAGGGTTCTGTGTTCTGATAGATAGGATAGAGTCGGGGCCAAATAATTATGACGCTTGATTGTCGTATTTCCTGCGTTTTAGCCTTTGTATGAACGTTAAGCAGTGAAATTTGTTTCTTCATATTTTTATGAAACTTGTTGATCTCCATGTAAAATATGATTTAAGGAATAGTGAAGGTATTCAAAAGTTTAGGGACTAAATTAAAAAACCTGGATATTTCAGAGAAAGCTAAAAACCCAACCATAGTCCATAAATTACCTCAAAAACTAAGAAACAGTCACAGAGCTAACATATTCTAGACAGTGCTGCTTCTCATTATGATGGAACCGTTTCTATTTAGCAAAACTGAGGCTGTGGTTTGTTGATGGCCCTTTTATTTGTAATGACTTTTGTAATATAGGTGGGAGCAAGTTTGCGAGAGGTATATTTTGTAATTAGTTGTTCCAATTGGTTCCTAGGTGCCTTCCAAACCTTTACATAGTCTTTTCCTAAGGTATATTACAATTTCTTATCAAAATAAATAAAGGAAAAGGACATCACTCTGAAATTTAACAGTTCATGATAATGAAATTTCGTGGTACAACTGTTCTTCGAATATACAGATATATCTTTAATTTCATAGTGCTCAGCAGCCAAACACGGACAGCCCACAATAACTATTGAACTTCAGTTGTTATTATACGGAAGGTTTAAAGAGTGTCTGCTTAGTAGAATTTAAATCTAATATTGAACTGGATTATGTATCTCTTAAAAGGCATTGATTAATCTTTATGTTATTTTTGCAATGTGTTTAGAATGTTCAGTTATCATTGGCTTTGCATATAGCACCTGACAAGTGATCCTTTTCTAGATATTCCGATTTTGTAGATCCAAATGCCACAAAAACTTCAAGATGAAGAGGAATCCTCGTAAAGTAAAATGGACCAAGGCCTATAGGCGGTTGCATGGGAAGGACATGACACAGGTGAATATACTTGGTTTTGTTATCTTGTTCTGCTGTCTTCCTAGTTACACGAGCATTATTGTTTGAACGATTATGGAAACATTGAATGTTGATCTTTTTTTTGTTGTTTCAAGGACTCAACCTTTGAATTTCAGAGGAAGCGTAATAGGCCAGAGAGATATGACAGAAATCTTGCAGAAAACACTCTAAAGGCTATCAAGAAGATTGATAAAATCAGAGTGACCAGGGAGGAAAGACACCATAAACAGAGGTTTGTTACCTTCTTTCATTGTTAAATCAGGTTTTATCTACCAATCAAATTCTGATTGGAAAATTCTTGCAGGATGAAGGGGAAGAAAGCCAAGGAACAGAGAGAGGCAGCAATTGAATTGGAGCAAGGAATCCACCTTGTCAAAGCTCCATCAGTTCTCAACCAGGATCAATCTCTCACTCTTCCAAAGGTCAAAGTCAAGGTCACCCAGGCACAAGCAGAGGAGAATTATGCCATGGAAGAGTAATTTTAGTTTTTGGGTGTATTTTTTGCTCTCTCAGTTTTATGTTTACCAAATATATCGTATTCATAGCTCTGTCCGAGTGTCAAAAAGTGTGTTGGCTGTTGCAGTGAAGGTTTTCCATGAAATTTTAGTTGTACTTGCCTGATAAAGCTTTTTTTTTTTTTTTCATAGTTCTATTGTATTTGTACTTCATCTTTTGGGCGTTTTCTTTGGTGATGATCATTTTTGTTCTTTTTTCCATCATTAGAAAATCGATTGTCATGTTTGTTAGAACCGAATTTGATAGCAGAAAAATGTCTGTGTATTCTTTTAAGGAGGCAATTATGTCTATTTGTTTTGAGTTGGATTGAATGGTTTTCAGACATTCTCACTGTCAACTGATATCAAGTTACAGATGAAGGTGAAGAGGTTGAATTTCACCTATCTACGTAGATCTCCAGAAGAAGTTATGATATTTTGAATTGGTCACGAACCATTGCGTGGTAATATTAGTGAATTTATTACTGGTAATTATCTATAGGGCATTTAAGAACTTAAAGCCTTCCTCAACTAGCAGAAAATTTGACATAAAGGATGTCGGTAGACCGAATTAGTTTCTGGGCCTTGAAAGCTCCCTAGATCAATATGAATGTCATCTCTCTCGGGTCTCATCAGAAATCAATAATGCCTTCTTGTGGTTGCTAAGAAAGCTCATTATGCGTGCAAACTATCAAGTGTTTCATATGGTCTAAAACAGTCTATTAGAGCCTTGTTTGACAAGCTAAAATCATCTATGTTGAGCAGAGTTTTGTACAATTTAATTGTAGACTCAATCTTGTTTGTGCTTAACAATGAGGAAATGATTTTTCATATCCTCATTCACGTAGATGCTATACTCTTAGCAGGGATAGATTCAACTTATGTACAGACATTGGTGGCAGGCTTAAATTCCCATTTTCCTCTTAAGAATCTAGGAGAGTTAAACTACTTCTTGGGTCTAGAAGCACATGGAACTGCAAAATGTTTGCTTATTTGTCAATCTAAGTATGCCATTGATCTTTTCATTAAAACACAAATGCACAGTGCTACAAAATTGTATATAAATGATGGTGAATTGTTTGAAGACCGTGCCTATAAGCACAATAGGAGCTCTTCATTACTTAACAATAGACTTGATATAAGTTTTGTTGTAAACAAACTAAGTCAGATTCTGAAAGCTCCCATTAGGCGCCAGCGATTGACATGTAAGTGTCATTTTGGTGAAAATCTCGTTTAATAGAGCTCTAGGAGAGTAGTTGTTATTTCCTGAACAGAAGTTGAATACAAGGCTCTGAGCCAAGCAATAATTGAAGTACTTGGGCTAGAAATCTATTCGAAGAGTTAAAAAGTTAAACTCTATAGAAAACGTCATACTTTGGTGTGATAATCAGAGTGTTGGTTCTTCGGCAACCAATCTTGGTTTTGAAATATTTTAAATTACTGGATTACAATTTACAACATTCAAGAGCCTAGTTTGACTTACCAAAAGCTAAAAATCATAAATGAAGTTGTAGAAGCAGCAAAGATCAATGTTGGTGTTCAGAAGAATCATTTCATGAATTCATAGTTGTCAAAGAAACATTGCTTCTGGTGTAAACATGTTTATATATTCATTCAATTTATAGTCCTTATAGATGCCTACATTTTCTTCTTCTTTTAGTTTGTCTGTTGCTTTACCTTTTGGCGTGTTAACTTCTTCATAATCCTTTCAGATCCTAAAAGTAAAAATAGGGCAATCATATGCTTGAAGAACAAGACAACTCAAAGCCTCTGTTTTAGATTGACGTTTTGCATGCTGCAAAATTAATGTCAGAAACTGGCGTTAACATAAAGTTGCATAGTTTTTAAGCTGATCGATTCTTATGAGTACATGCATCCCTACAAAATTTTACAGAGACTTCTACGTATAAAACAATATTATATGTAAATATTTTTTAATATATAATTGGATATATAGATAATATGTTATCATATTATTAAGTATTATTTTATTCTAAATTTAAAGTCGCCTAGTTACATAACAAATAATTTACGTACCTAATTATTTACTTAAAAATATATTCATATAGTTTTGTCTATAAATATAATTCAAGGTTTTGGAATTATTTTGATTACCTTCAATATTGAGGAGATTGAGTGTGAACATTGGCAAACATTATTATGAGTAGAACTTAAGCAATTATACCATCTTTGTGTATCAAGAAAGGAGAGAAATTATTATTATTATTGGCAGAAGTGGCATAAATAAATCTTATTTATTTCATAATTAACAAACTGACCACTGTCTCTACAAGCAAATATCAAGCCACTCAATCATGGCTAAATCAAGGAGTTAATTTTGTATTGTTTTTACTTAATTAGTGCAATCTTCGATGTTATATGGGTGAGGGGTCCATTTTTTATGCTTAAAATTTATTAAATTATTGATTGGCTGGAGTTCCAGGATGAGAAGAAATTCCAATGTTGGAAAAACTTGTAGAAAATGTAAACAGGTGGCCCATGAATAAAGTACGAAAACCTTATTGCTTATGAAAAGAATATGAATCAATGCTTCATGAGCTTGAGAACTCATATAAGAAGAAGAAAAGAATAAATTCTTGGCTGGCTTCTGTTGTTCACGTTGATGATTCTTAGATTATTGCTCCTTCTCTCCGTTAATAATCTTGCAGGTTTTCATTGTTTTGTAAAAAGTGTTGCTTAAAGAGATGGGTTAACATTTTGATAAAAGTGTCTTAAAGTTATCTTTTTAAGACAAAAGGTAGTTTAGTTATCCATCCGAATCTGAACCCTTTAAAAAAAAAAAAAATGTTATGTGTACGTATTTTTAATATATAATTTAAAGATATAGATAATGTGTCATTATGTGATTGAATATTTCGTTATCTTTAATTTAAAATAATTTAACCATGTAATAATATATCATCTGTATATTCAAATTGAATATAAAAAAGGGTATATGAATTTATTACAAACTTAATATTGATGTAAAAGATAAACATGATTATGATAAATAACAATCCAACAACTTCTAATGCAAAATTAAGTTATTATAACGTAAAACATAAGATTGAGTAAGCATTAGTGTCATAAATCTGTACCCTAAACCATTAAATAAAATGATAGACTGATAATCAAAATTGGATTGTGGATCTTTGATAGCCATCTTACACCAACAATCATTTTTATGATGACATATTTTGAGAGTAGATTTCGTAAAATTTCTGAAGGAAAAAGAAATTTACATTTATTTGGACAAGATCAACCTTATGAATTTTTAGGAGTGGACGTGAAAAGGGTGCTTAATATGGATAACAATATCGGGATTTAGGGGTAAACTATCAAATTTATTCTACCGAAGAGAACAAACTTTTTTCCAAAGGAATGAAATTTTTATTTTTTAAAGAGATCTAAACTTCAAAAATCTTTATTTAAAAACTAAATATTTGCTTTTTTTTTTTTGTGATAACCAAAGATTTCGTCCGTATTTATTGAACAAATAAATTTAAAACACAATAATCAGATCTACAATCATTATATCAGATAAGTTAAAGTTTCATAAATGTGACAGAGGTTGAAACTACTGCTATTTATTATTGAATGTATTAAACTAATTATCTTACTTATAAAACAAAATAAAATAAAACAAATTATTCTATTTACCTTTGTTTAGTACCATCAATAGAAAATATTGAAAGTTTGGTTTTTTTTATAAAAAAATTTGAAAGTTCAATTCCTTGTAAAAAAAAAAATTAAGAGTTTAATTTATTCAATTAAAAAACAAAATTCGGTTCTTTTAATAAAATAATGTAATAGTCCAATATCTTTAGGTATTGTTATTCTTATGAACATCTCTTATCATTGGAGACAAAAATGGTGGTAATTCATAAATTTTCTCTCTATGAGAACTAAACTTGTAATTAAGACAAAATTTCCTAATTACATTAACTTAAACACCTAAGAATCATGTATAAATTAATGTACAAATGTACACAAAAGAGAAAGCTAGAAATTTTATGTATATATAGAGGTTGCTCTCACATTTACCATCTTGTTCATTTTTATTTAAAAAAAAAAAACATTTTTCATATAGACTTCCTTATTCTCATTTACAAATGTGCAGAGATTTAAGCTGAGTGTAGGCTGAATAAGTGGAAGTAATTGAAGGGCATATGGATGGAATAGTGTTTTCACTATTTCCCTGGAACCTTTAATTATAATCACATAAATCTTCAGAAAATTGAAATAATTTAAATTTTTAATAGTAAAAAAAAGGACTTTCGGCATGGGAGGAAGTAATATTGTCGTATCTCATCATGAACATAATTCTCATAAAAAATACCTTGCTTTCCAAAAGTGATCATAGTTTCTGCATGCATGATTTGTTTTTCATAATTCACATTTTATGCAATCGTCAATGTCATATTCTGATTATCTCTATCTTGCTCAAGACTTGGAGACAAGTTTGTCTTTATCGTCATCTACACAGATTTGGAGGACAACCCCAAATAACTAATCAATTTAGTAAACAAATATATATATATATATATATATATATATATATATATATATACTAAATTTTATAAAAAAAAAAATTATTTATATATATATGTATGTATGTATGTATATATAATGTGATGGGTTTCTTCTTTAGTTTGAGTTACCAACATATATCACATGTTTATTCAAAAAATTAAAATGGTAAAGTGTTTTGAGAGGAAGAAAATAAGATTGTAAGGTTAAAATAGGAGAGTTATAACAATTTCATTGAGGTGTGAGGAGAGCAACAAATACATTAGTTGGTAACAAGATTAGTACAAACGATAAATACGGTGAATGAATGTGATATTATTCATTACAAAAATGCAAATAAAGGACAAGATTTTTAAAGTGATTCTTCCGATAGATCAAAAGCCTATATACAAAGGTGGAAGGTTGGGAAATTGTACTTACTCCTTATTTATTAGCTAACTTCACTCCTACTTAACCTTCAAAATTTCTATAAAATTACATATATCTATTTTAAATATATGAATAAGTATAAAGATCATTAAGTGATTATGTTATTTAAAATTAAGAATAAAATAATATTCAATTATATAATGATACATATAAATGTATACCTATTTATATATTTAAAATTGATACACATAATATTACATTTGTACAACTCTCACTCTCACTCATATGTTACTCTAATAGGAACGAATAGAAAATAAATAAAAGGGTGATTACTAAAATAATAATTATTAAAAAATAAATCTTCATCCATAGAAAGCTCATGTAATTAATTCAAAAACAAAGAAAAGATTCGAATTCCCAACCCCGAATGAAACTGAAAAATCTATTTAAAAAACTGTCGATTTATTTATTTAATGTGAATGAAAAGTTGGTGTTATTTGTGAGTTATAGTTTGTAGTAATTACAGGCATTTAATATGGAAATGGAAGAGCTAGGAGGGTTATATTGAGCTCATTTTGCTTATTACCCCCTTTAATAATATCTAAATAAAATAAAATATTATGTATCAACTTTCTGACTATACAAATTGGATCAAATTCTATGTTAATGTACAAAATACATACATTTGTGTGAAGCATGAGAAAATATATTCTGATAATTAATAAAAATATATACGTGTTAAAAGACCCTTTAAAGAGAAAAAAATTCAGGATAAGAATGGAACAAACTAGGTTAAAGATAAAAAATCTTTGATTAGTTCAAAGATGCAAACATAATAACGAATTAAATTTCCTTTAATCCTCTCTAACCCATTTTTATATACCTATTGGGGATCCGGTCAACTCTTGTTAATGATTAAATTTATTAACTTGATAAATATTCTATAAGAACTGACACAAGAAATTAAAGAAAAGGGTTTTTTGTCTTGCCTCTTCTTTTATTACAATAAAAGAAAAAAAATTTAAGTTTAAGATAATGGTATATTTAATGAAGGTGGGGTCTTCCCATAATATTTTTCCCCCACAGTTATGATTTATTGTAGTGCTGAAAATCAGAAAAGACAGTTCACATGGGAGGACTCAGAGAGAAGAAACTGTATCCAGCTTTTGTCACCTTCAATCTTTCTGTCTTCTTCAAGAGCAACATTCACCCTTCATTGCTCCTAATTTCTTCCACCATAGGCAAGGTAGACCGCTAACACATGCAATATTTTAAACCCTTTGAATGAATAATTTTCTTTGTTAAATCTCTTTTAAATTTCCTTTGGTTTTTGTTTTCTTTATACAAAAATATGAGGAGTATTGCAACTTGTTACAGTGAGCATGCCATTAAAATCTCCGATTCATATTGTTCAGGCCCTTCAAATCGCTCTTGTGTTTCCCCAAATTTGATCCCTTCAGTCTCAAATGAAGTATCGTGTATTTACAAAACCCAACTTTCCTCTCAAAAACGCCTCCTCATAACGTTATTTTGGTGCAATAAACTTTTAGGCCGGGGTTTCATCATTAACGTCTCTGACAACTCACCCTCTTCCTCTAAATTCAATTTGAATTCTCAGCAGTTGAGTTCTAACAAAGGCGACAAAGTTTTCGAATCTTGCAATTCAAAGGTTCAAGTCTTCTGGGACATTTCCAATGCTCAGTATGAGAATAATGGACCTGAACCAAGCCATGAGTTTTATGTAATCGTTTTGGTTGATTCTGAACTTTGTCTAATCCTTGGAGACATGAATGAAGAAGAAGAACTCAACGTTAAAAATCTGAAATCGAAATTCCCAGTTGGCAAATTCTCATTAGTCTCAAGATGCGAGAGGTTTTCAGGCTCGACTGTGTATTCAACAAAGGCAAAGTTTTCTGATTCGGGAAATGCTCATGATATTTTGATAAAGTGTACAGGAGAAGAAGGGGGGTCAAAAAGTAATCTAGTTTTGTCAGTGAGCATTGATGAGAAGAAACTATTTCAAGTGAAGAGATTGAGGTGGAATTTTAGAGGAAACCAGACGATTTTTTTGGATAATTTGTTGGTGGATATGATGTGGGATCTCCATGACTGGTTTTTCAAAGAAGGAAATTCAGGTTGTGCTATTTTCATGTTTAGAACAAGAAGTGGATTGGACAGCAGGCTGTGGTTGGAAGAGAAGAATTTACAACAAAAGGGAAAAGAATGGGTTGATGAGCAATTCTCCTTGTTGATTTATGCCTGTAAGAATCAATAGCCAATACTAATCACATTTTGTTCTAATTTTCTGTTAATTTTATGGTCATTGTATATATTATTTGATTTGATTTGATTTTTTTCCTTTTCTTTAATGAATTCCCATATGAAATAGGATTTAATATATATGATCATATTGACATAGGAAAAAGGAAAAATGGTTTGAGTGGTATAGAATAGATGATGTGAATTATTGTAAATTGATCTTGAAATTAATTAATGTTTGCTTCTGTTTATTCCACTTTCTATGGATCTCTATTACAGAATCCCAACCGTTAAATCTCTAGAAAGTTTTTTTTTTTTTTTTTTTTAAGTTTTGGTCAGCTTTGCAGTTCTATGAATCGGGGACAAATGATGATAAAAACTGAGGGCTTTCGCAGTTTTGCTTCTTTGTGTGGTGGAGGAATTATTATAGTATTAATTGGTTGGATTTTATATTTGTTTTTAACCACTCGGGAAAATTGGAAGGATAAAGTTCCATACTCTTGGGTACAAAATTTTCCCACATCCAAACATAAACTTTGTACCCAAGCGGAAGTCTAAAGATTTGAATAGGGCAAATGGGTTGGATAATAAGAAATCTATGCTCATGTTTATCACTTTTATTAATTCTAAAAAGGAGGGTGAGTGGATGTAGGTTATTTTTGAGCAAAACTATTCACAATCAGTTGACGATACATATTAAATCACTAAAATTATGTGTACTCATTTTTAATATACAATTTATATACACAGATGAGATGTTATCATGTGATTAGATATTTTTTTATCATATGATGACACATGTTTTAAAATCACCTAATTTCATGATGATACATCATTGTGTACATGAATTGTGTACTAAAAATAGGTACACATAGCATTGCTCCATATTAAATATGTATTTATTTGTGTATTTAAAATAGATATATAAATCTCTTAGATTATTTCATATGATATTTTTTTAATATAAAAGACAAAGTAATACTATACATATCCATTTGAATACACAAATAAGTATAAATTTATATATATCATCGTTTGATTAGATGTTATTTTATCCTTAATTCAAAATTATCCAATTATATAATAATACACATCAAATGTGTATCTATTTGTGTATTCAAAATAGATACGCATAGTTTCAATATAAAAATAAATAAAT
The DNA here is from genome assembly GCF_011075055.1 of Mangifera indica. Classification (NCBI taxonomy): domain Eukaryota; kingdom Viridiplantae; phylum Streptophyta; class Magnoliopsida; order Sapindales; family Anacardiaceae; genus Mangifera; species Mangifera indica. Next base: position 4,295,798 of record NC_058137.1, read on the forward strand.
AAAGAGGCATAAATTAACTATTTCTTAGAAAAAGTAATCAAAATCATAAATAACCATTTTAATTATCTAATATAAATTTTATATTCATAGTTTAATAATTCCATCACAAAATTTATACTAACAAATCATAAATAAAAGAAATTTAAAAAATATTGAATTTAATTATAGTTTTATAATAAATCTGCTTCTAATAGCTTATATATTATGATTCATAAAATAATTTATAACACAGACTGCTTAATTATACAATAAATAAAAAATAATATAAAGTTAAATCATACAACTATAAAGTTGAATAAAATACATAATTATAGTAGTTATAGATAAATAATTTAATTATATACCCTATTTTCAGCTTTTTTTTTTTTTTTTAATATTGAAGAGTTAATGTTACTAAGAAAAAATATAACATTTTATAAAGAGTAATGTAATGTGTGTATATTTTTTAAGTATAATTTAGATATATAGGTGATGTATTATTATGTGATTAAGTGTTATTTAATTTTTAATTTAAAATTATCCAACTACATAATGATATATTATTTGTATACTTAAATTATGTATAAATAATATGTATGTATAATTTTATAATTTTATAATTTTAATATTAAATATTCTATTTAATTATTTATTCATAGTTATATATATTTTGCAAGGTTAAATTTAATATTCTTTTGCCCTTTCCAAGATAACTTGGATCAAGATATGCAAGGTCTGATTATGCTAGTTGAATCTTATATTGAAAACTCTAGTATCGAGTATCATATCGTATAATATAAATTTTAAAAAATAAAAATATTAATAAAAATAAAAGATAATTGACATATCATTATTTTAAAAAATATCATAAATACCTTTAAAAATTTAAAATTTCTTATAGATACTCGTATTATATTGTCATTTTATTTAAAAAGTACATCGATCTATATCGATAATGTGTATCGTATTATAGAATATATATCATATCATACAATATATTTATTATATTATATTAATTATATTACATCTTATAGTATATATAGTTTTTTATTTGTATCATATCGTAAGATATTAATAATTATGACCCCAACAACATTTCTCCTCAAAATTTGAATTATCCAAATCCATCTTTCAAAAGTGGGCTCTTTGGAGCCCAAACTCATGGATCATCTTAACAATCCTTCATGGAGACTGCGTCCCTTTTTTCATTGTCAAATATTTGTTCACAAATTTACGGTTACTTCAACATTTTACCCTCTAAAAATTCTATTTAATTAAAATTCTATTTTTTTGTTGTAAAATCATATTGGTAGATTAAAATTACAAGATAAAAGTCCAAAGACACCGCGGTTACAATTTTAAGTCAATGGGAAAAAAAAAGAAAAGAGAAATTTATATAAAATAAAAAAAATTACTGATGGTTGGTTGTTCAAAGTTAAGATCAACAATTAAAAATCGTGTGTCACATTCCAATCAAATCCAATAACATTCGAGGCTCGATTCGTTGATAAAAATTTAATTTAGACATAAATCTAGAAACATTAAAGAATACCTCAAATAATCTTTCTGTAAGCTTTCAAAATATTATCACCTAAATAGGCTATTCTTAAAACTATACAAGGAAATCAATTTTATATTAGGACTCCTACTCTTGTAAGGGTAATCCCAACTACCATCTAGACTAATATGTATAAATTTGGAATGTTAGTGCTACTTGTAGACTTATAAATGATTAACCCTAGTCTATATGTTTTCATTCTTTCCAAATAATATAAACGATAAAGTTTTCTTTTTGAATTTATGTTTTTTTTTGTTGATCGTGTTTTTAGTATTTTGTAAGCTTATTTACTAACAATCTTATATTTACATAAAGAGTTATGACTATTGGTATCAAAACATTTGGTCAAATGATTTTATCTCAAAGAAGGGAACCAACGATAGCAAGTAATGACAACTCGAGTGATACTGGTCTATCAAAATTTTTCAATGTCTTGAATTCTATGGAGGCCAAACTAGTCAAGTCTGACTTGGTATTAGCAAATCATGATGAGAATATCAAGCGATTTAGTCGATTTATGAAGTAGGTCCAAGACAAGTCAATAAAAAACATGATTTCATCCTTGATGTTGTCTATACCACTCTCAAGATTAATTGTTATGCAATGAATAACTTTAACAAGACTTTTGAGGTGAAAGTGATCGATAAATTGGTTAAGCATGAAATTGAAATTGCAAAAAATAAAAATAAGCTTGAAAGAGATGAAAATATACTAGAGTATCTACAAGAAGACGTTAGCAACAAGATCAGTCATAACTTTATCTTAGTTTATGGTTTCACAGATGGAAACTTCTAAACCTAAGGAGTATAGTAAGAAGAGAGATGTAAATGAGCTATATAATTTCCTTTGGCACATGGATTGTTATCTCAATACTTTAAAATTGTTGATGAAAAGGAAAAAAATTAAACAAACCACAATGTATCTACATGATCTTGATGCTAGTTGGTAGTGTAAAAAACATGCAAAGATATTATAACATTTATAAGATTGAGACATTGGAAGAGTTTGAAAAAAGTAATAAATGTATTTTCATACTATTAAATAAGTAAATATAGTTAAAAGATAATTTGAATTTTAACACATCACTTATTCTACTGAATATTATGTAATCGATTCATACATGACATACTTAGGTTTAATTCTTTTCAAATGAATTAGAGTTAATAAAGAAATAACAAAATTTGTGAATAAAATTTTATAAATTATATTAATATTTTATCTATATTAAATTAAAAAAAATTTCAAAGTGACTGATTACCATCTTAAGGCATTATCCCTTGAGTTAAAAAAGAAAAATACATTTTCCATGAGGATAAGTCTTGAAATGTCAACATTGTTCTCTCTTTTCTCATTTTTGATTCTTGTGTGCCCATAAAGAAAATTCCACCCAAATATCCTCAGTAATCAGTTGAAGAAATGTTACCCACCATTTCTCAATAGTCAATAATATGCCCCACTCAATAGAAATTTAGAATGCAACTTTTATTTTTTTATAAACGAGAAATTTTATTCGAATCAAATCATTATATTCGAACAGAATCATATTAGATAGAACAAATATTGAGTCTAACAATTAATTTCATAATAACTAAATTAAATAAATCAAAAGTTTTATCTTGATATATCGTTAAAAGAAACTTAAATTTATATTCTTTTATACATATAATTTTCTTTTATACTATTCAAACTTAGTAAAATGTTTCTTTTACACACCTAACCAAGCATGCCCCCCACGAAATTCTTAGTCCTAGCAATTTCCTTTTAGAAAGTAGGTTATGGGCCACATGCCACCATCATTGATTTAATATATTTTTTTAACCTCCACGAAGATAGGTTAAAATGACCGCGTGTCTCTCGACATCACTATCATAATAGGTAATGGGTCACATGGTGATAGTGAATTAAATTTATAAAGATTTAATTTTATACTAAAAAAAAGAAAAAAGAATAATAGTTAGGGGACCATGGCCATCTTGGTTTGATGATTTTGAAGACTTTTTTTTATTCCCATTATATTTTATTAGCTTTGGATCCACGCTACATGTTCCATGCAGGCCGACTATTTAGATAAAATTTGAACATTGACTTTCAAAAACAGTAAATCAAAATTTACCTCCCTTGGTTTGGCCTGAAAATCCTTTTTTTACTCATAAACAAAAATTTCACCAAAAAAATTCGAACTTGATTTTTAAAAAAATAATAATATAAAAATAAAATAATAATTTTACTATTTATAAATCTAAAAAGAATTTAAAATAACTATTTTATATATTAGATATAAGTATTTTAAATATGAAATTTTAAACCTTTAAAAGGTTTAAAAACTTACAAATCAGTCCTTAACATATTTTGAAAACTTTAACTCTGATATCGCTTTTTCAACACTGCCATCATCTCATTGTATCACCCTCTTAAGTTTTAAAATATTATAATGACAATCCTTTTGAACTGAGCTATAAATAGTATTTTTGGGTGTAAATTTTATTTTTTAAGACTTCTAAAAGGCAAATGGATGTTTTCCCTTTTTGCGTTGAAAATTATTTATTCACCCTGTATATTTTTTTAAAATTATTATAGTTTAACAGTTTATAATATAATATTTACACATTTGGTTTGTTGCATTTTGTTTATCTTTTTTAAGTATAATTATCATTTTTAAAACTACTAATGGATATATTAAAATTATAAAATTTTTAAAACACTCTAAACTTTTTTTAAATTTCCAAAAGCCCTCTAAAATTTTTATTAACATGTCCAATTTTTCAAAAATTAATAATGCACTCCCAAACATACGAATATAAGTTATTGACACCCTTATTAATATTTATTAGTTTGGAGTTATATAATAAATTTAAAAAATGAAATAATAGAGATAAAATTATAATTTTACTTCACTTTTATCAGGCTTCTTTTTTTTTTTTTTTTTTTTGGGGCCAAACCGTGGGTGGGAAATTATAATTTACTCTTTCTGAAATTATTTTAGGTCAGCAACTCTCGGCGGTCAACTATTAACACCTCCATTCTTCTATTCAACAATTCCAACAGTGAGAAATCGGTCATTTTTACATTTTTTTAAATTAAGGAAAATGTATAATTTATTCCACAAATAGATTCTAAATTCTAATATATAAATAATCTTAATCAGAATAATATTTTAACAAGACAATGTTTATTAACGTTAAATTTTTTTTTTTATTTAAATTCTTTTAATCAGAATACTATTTTACTGAACTCTAAATAATTTTTTTTTTTTTTACGATTATCCATGAGTTATTTGCCAAGCCCAAAAAAGAAGGAAACTCCAATCTTTCAATTAAAATAACCCCTGTTTTCAAAAACAAAACAATAAATTAATTTTTATTTGGTTATACTTCTTTTTTATAGTAGATTTTATTTATTTAAATATGTTTTGTGATTTTTACAAAAATAAATTTAAAGAAAGAACATAATTTGAGATATTATATATGAGAGTTGGTTTGGTACAAGATAGTAATGTTGACTTATAGGTACATCCCAAATGCAAATAGGCAGGTGAAGGAGAAGCAATATTAATTATTAAGCATATATTCAGTATTCTTCTTCATCACTATGTAATATTTTAATTATAAAACTCAACATTTTAAAATAAGGTCGAAATTTATATAACCAAATTCAACTATGCTTTATAGCTCATAATTTATATAATCCATACTTTATTTGGGTTATAGTAAAGATTTGTAATATAGCTCATAATTTTGGTAATAAAACTTATAAAACGGAGAGTAATAGTGAAATTATGAAGACCAAACGACTATTTTTCAACCAAACATCGATGAAACGATAATTTTATTTTTTAAAAATATATTTTTTATTATCTGTTTGAGGGAAATGCTCTAAATTGTATACTTTTGTTTCTTTTTTTCCCTAAAAATCTAGGTTTGGGGGCGGCAATTGTGCCTATAATTATGTTCTTCATTTGATGATTCATTAACCTATAAATTTCCCACGATTAAATTCACTTAAATATGAATCCATTTTAAATTAAACTTGATGAAAAAATTGAGACTTGAGATAGACTCGAAGAAAATGGGGCATGAAAGTGAAGGAATCAAATAAAATGGGATAGTATTGATAAAAAAAACTTGAAAATAAAAAAATTATATAAACATTATCCCCTATATGGGATACCAACTATTATAACATAAAGTATTCATTTTAAAACGATAACTTTACTTATTTTTTTAATTTTTATTGGTCATATTATGTCGATTTGTGAATTTTTTTGTGAGACTTTGACATAATTTGTTTTATTTGCGCATCGTACCAAACTTTAGTCGTATCATTATACAGGCAAATATGATTCATTATTGTTTGTATACTCACTACCACTACTCACTTTTGCCTCATCATCGACACACTCGTATGAGGGTTTGATTTAGATTTGAATATGATTTGGGATTTGGATTTGATTAGATTGGTTTTAGATTTAGATTTATATTTGATAGGATTGAGTTGCAGAATAATGAGAAAGGTTAGTGAGACATTTTCCTTTCAGTGGTGAAGATGATTGAAGTGAAGAAAGAAAAAAAAAAAAAATATAATTATAATTATTGAAAAGTAAATTTATAGATTAAATATTATTAGAGGTCAAATATGTCAATTAAATGTTAAAGACATTTTCATTATTATTTTAACAAAGGACAAAATATTAATTTATACTGAAATCCGACAAAAATCAATATCAAAAGTGGATTGCACGAGAGAAAATGAATTTTTCAAATTTGGAGGTTGAGAAATTGTTGCATCATCAAATTTCGGGTGAAAAATAATTATTTGACCAATTATTAATATGATAAAATATGAATGCACACTTTTAAATAAATAAAATTTTAAACAGAGATAAAATACTAATTTTTAAAATTTAAAGGAGAAATATAATTATTTATATATTTTTTTAATAATATTATTAAAAAGATAAATTTGTTTTTAACTTTAATTGAATTTTTTAATTGAATATTACTTATGAATGAGTATTTATATTTGTGAAAATTAAAAAGATCACTTTGACAATTAACTATACCTTGGATAAGAACAAGTTTTTTGGCCTAATGTTTATAACCATTAAGCATATGCTAAAAAGCTTCACAAACCATGCCTAATAAATAATTCAACTAGTAATGAGAATTGAGTCATGTGCAATTCATAACCTTATTATAAAAGAAAAATATATACATGCAACCAGAATGCATCTATATATTTATCCAAGCTGATTTTAGATGAAAACGAGGAAATACAAACAAATGAGTACTGTAATTAAATTAAATTATTTATTATTTGAAAAAAATACAGTTTTTTCTTTTTATAGAAACTAAGAGATGGTAAACGTTTGAGGAGAAAGGCAGGTGGCAAGTTGGCAACCATGAGCATGACGAGAAAAGCTGCCAAACCTAAAGGTCTGAGTCAAACCTGAACCTAACCTCCGGTTTTTTTTTGGCTCCCCGTTTTCCTTTCACTGACATTGACCGCTCCCACCGGATTGGTGTTTGGTTGGTTCGATCCGCCCACATTTTCAAGTCCCTTGTTTTGACCCACGTTTATAAGCCAATCACAAACCTACTTCCCTTTTTAGCGTGTCCTTACTTTTTGCCCTTCCGTTAATTCCTCTCTAACTCACGTTAAGTAATATTAAAATATTTTATATTTTTAATTAATTAATAATATTTTTAATAAGGCATACTCTCATCAAATTCTTTTTTAATAAATTTTAAAATACGAGTAAAAATGCAAGAGAAGACGCAAAAAAAGTAAGTCAAATCCAACCGCAGGACGCCGTTACAGTGTACAAAAGACAAGTGGCAACGTCAAACTTGGTGCATCTCTTTCGACCTAACCTTCTCTACTATAAAAGCCTCCTGTAACCATCTCTTTTTCTCACTCACGCTCATATTTTCTCTCAAATCTTTTCTAAATCTCTCGAATTCAATCAAACATAATGTCTTGTTTCAAGGGAAAGTACGCCGGTAATTTATTCTCTGTTCTTTCTACGTTGCCGTTTCCTTTTATTTTTATTAATCAATCGCTCTTGCGCTGTTTAGATCTATGCTTTGTTTAAGATCTGATTCTCTTCTAGATTTATTTTCATTTATTAGTGTATTTTTGTGTCGTTTGATCCGTTCAACCGTGTTTGGTTTGTCTGATCTATAACCTAGTGTGTTAAATTTTAGATCTATTTTCTTTTTACCTTTTTCATTCATTCGATATTAAATTCTTAGATTTGGTCTGATCTGTTTTTGGTTAATTTGTTAAATCAATGAATCCTATGATCAGAAAATATGCACATGAATATTTCGATACTAATTTATTTATGAAGTTAAGAATATGTGTGTTTTAGTGTTATACCGTAACACTCGTATTGCGTGTTTTATTCTAGTTCATAAGTTTGCTTGGATCTTGATTAGTCTTCGTATGCGTACATAATATGCTTGTATTGTCATTTAAAATTAAAAAAATTATGGTTCCTTTGGGTTTTAATTATAGTTATAATTTTTTAGTTTGCGAAAAGCAATATAAATAAAAAAGTTTGAATATTCTGTTAGACTGAGATGTCATAAGGTTTGAATAATGTAATGTATTGTGTTGAGTCAATTAATATTTCTTTCCCTTTTTAGGTTTAATATTATTTAATTATGTGTTTAGGAGTTAATTAATTTAGGTTTGATTTTGCTTGTTATGTGCTATAATGATGCTGATTCTAAGTTATTCTATATTGAGCACTAAAATTGAATTGGCTGCTCTTTTGAATATAAAATTTTCTTATAGTCTGATGAATTATTTTTGACATAATGTAGAGGAGCTCGCTAAAAATGCTGCCTACATTGGCACCCCTGGAAAGGGTATTCTTGCTGCTGATGAGTCAACTGGCACAATCGGCAAGCGTCTATCCAGCATCAATGTTGAGAACAATGAAACAAACAGGCGTGATCTCCGTGAGCTTCTTTTCTGCACTCCCGGTGCCCTTCAGTACCTCAGTGGAGTCATCCTTTTTGAAGAGACTCTCTATCAGAAGACTGCTGGTGGTATGGTGTCTGAACTCTTTGATATGATTGTTTTCTTGGCTCATTTTGCAGATTTTTATTCTGTAACATGATTGTGATTGTGCAGGCAAGCCCTTCGTTGATGTCTTGAAGGAAGGTGGAGTCCTCCCAGGTATCAAGGTTGACAAGGGTACCGTTGAACTTGCTGGAACAAATGGTGAAACCACCACTCAGGGTTTTGATGACCTTGGCAAGCGTTGTGCTAAGTACTATGAAGCTGGTGCTCGCTTTGCTAAGTGGCGTGCTGTTCTGAAGATTGGTCCAAATGAGCCTTCAGAACTTGCCATCCATGAGAATGCCTATGGTTTGGCTAGATACGCCAGCATCTGCCAGGAGAATGGTCTTGTCCCCATTGTTGAGCCAGAGATCCTAGTTGATGGTTCCCATGATATCAACAAGTGTGCAGCCGTGACTGAGCGTGTTCTCGCTGCATGTTACAAGGCTTTGAACGACCACCATGTTATGCTTGAAGGTACCCTTTTGAAGCCCAACATGGTCACCCCTGGATCTGATTCTCCCAAGGTTGCACCAGAGGTGATTGCGGAGTACACTGTGCGAGCCTTGCAGCGCACTGTGCCTGCTGCAGTTCCTGCAATTGTGTTCTTGTCTGGTGGTCAGAGCGAGGAGGAAGCTACCCTCAACCTCAACGCCATGAACAAACTCCAGGGGAAGAAGCCATGGTCACTTTCATTCTCATTCGGACGTGCACTTCAGCAGAGCACTCTCAAGGCTTGGGGAGGAAAGAAGGAGAACGTGGAGAAGGCTCAGGCTTCATTCCTTGTAAGGGCCAAGGCCAACTCAGAGGCCACCCTTGGTGCTTACAAGGGTGATGCTAAGCTTGGTGAGGGCGCTGCAGAGTCTCTCCATGTCAAGGACTACAAATACTAATTTAATGGCAGATGCTGAGTCTTCTGGTCATTTGTTTTATGAATTATGAGTGTGAATGGCGGTACAACATTAGCTTTGCCCCGTTCTCAGCCATTGGAAGGGGCGCTCTCTTCTGATATTATTAGGTTAGGGTAATAAAAAGCTTAAGTGAGGAGCTTTGGTTGAATGGTTTTGTCAATTAAGTTTTAGACTGTTTATGTTATCGTTTCTCTTGAACGGTCTTTTGTTACAATTGACAATCGATCTTAATATTTTTTCTTGATGAAGTTTGCTTGTTTATCTTGATTTTGTCATTACAATTATGCATATAAACGGGTAGTCGGAGCTGGGCCTTCAAGGATGGATTGGAGAATTGGTTTGCATCTGATTTATACTTGTGATTAAATTTGCTATTTGACAAAATTTAATTCAAATATGTTTTATGTATATTTAATTTAATGAAAGTATGAGACAATAAATATTAAGCAAGATGATCATAAAAACAAATAGATGGTCATCTCGGTCCTAATACCCAATGAATCATCGGCTTGTATGTCAAACAGCCGATCTAGGACTCTTGGGGATGTCATTTCGCTTAATAGGTGTCATAGGACTAGTGTGCAACTCACGACTTGATTCTCTTCAATGCATGGATCGTGCTAACAAATTCATTTTTTGGTTGGATGCAACATTTTGAAACGAATACTTAATCATTGAAACAATCTTAAAATCCTTAACTTTCGTCTCTCAATTGGAAAACAAAAACATTCACCCAAAACTAAGTGCATTAACATATCATTTAATCATAAATATGTACAATAAATCAAATGAAAAAAATCACAACTAGCTTTCTCCCATTTTCGCATTGAAATGTGATTTTAATTTTCGAAACCAAACTGATGAACCATAACAAAGTCAATGATGGTTATGGAGAGTGGTGGTGGAGGAAAACGACTTTGAAGATGAAAGAGATGGATGAGAAAGCATGATTATATTTTTACCATACTTACTTCGTTTCGCCAACCATACTAAGCTGTAAATTTGTAACCACACGAAAAACTAAATTCTCACAATCGTCCTTTCCATGCATACAATTTACATGGATTGATAAAGCCCCTTAAGACATTCCCTAATGTGAGAGTATATATGAAACATTTCACTAGCCACATAAAGAAATAAATTCGTGTAATCTCCTTTTCGACTGTCAGATTGATACTCTACTACAAATCGATGTCTCTTTATTAATCATGTAAATGAAATATCTCATCAGTGTCGCCACATGACAATTCTCATACTTTCATATTTAGGTTTTTATGTCAAAGATCATACAATATTTATTATATGAACCCGTGCTACAAATCACATAAGAGTAGCACATTTACTAAACTTTATGCCACAAATCACACAACAATGACATCTCAACTTAATCTCATGCCACAAATCACACATTAGCGATTTTCTTCTTATATCTTATATCAAAGATCACACTTAGTAATGACACAATTACTTCTTTTATGAGCCACATATCACATAACAATGACGCATTCATTCATAAATTTTTGTCACATATCACATAAACAGTAATCTACTACTTATAAGTTCTTTTATACTTCACACAATTTATGAATTCATCGTTAATACACCATTTCATTGCTTAACTCATATTTCATATTATAACCTATAACTTGTTCTTTATTTAACGTATGTCTTATTTCAGACAATTTAAAACTTTCATTCATTCATATATCTTAATTAAGATATTTTAAAGCTTCTATTCATTCATATGCCTTTGTTCATATAATTTAAGGCTTCTTAATGTTTCATATTTTGTGGAATAGCTTGTTGAACGATTTTTCATAGTTTGTGAATGATTGTTCTCTTATATTGGTAGTTAAACATGTATTATTATCTTTGTAATGATAGTTTTCTATTATATTTATATTCATTAACAACCATTCTTTTCCCATAAATGAATATCTACATCATCATCCTCATGATGGAATATGTGTTTCTAATATTAGAATTACCTTCTTGCCCTTGTGTGATCATTCATCAATCTTGAACAATTCCCATGGCATAGAATATTATTGGGATGTACTTATAGGTGTTGTACAAAACCTAAATTTGTTTTATTGAGCTGTTTAATTTTTTTAAAGAAAATCCATTTTCTTAAAACTTATTAACCTTTTGAATACAAGAAAACTACATAAGATAAATCAGTCAAATGGGAAAAAAAAATAGTAATGCATCGACATTAGACAAGATCAAAGATGTTAAGCTAAACAGATTGAACTAGATCTAAATGAGATTTTGAAAAAGATTTTATTGTTTATTATAACTATTAAAAATCTAATTAGTCATATGTTTATTTATACAAAGATAAAGAAAGAGAAGAAGAGAGCAACATCTTGTTGATTGGTGACTTGTTCGCTTAACTTTATGGCTTATTTTCTAATTGCCTCCATTTAACTCATAAGCAAACAAAAGTTTTGTATTTTAATTTTATATTTTGAATTGAATTCTTTGAGTTTGAGGATGACTTGAGAATTGAAATGTTGACTTTAGAGAAAGAAGAGAAAGAGAGATATAGAGAGAAGTTTTTGAATTGAAATAAATTTGTTTTAAGAGAGTTATCTCACTATTTTATTTTTTTTATCATACGACTGCTGTTATTATACCGAGTTCATCTCTATATAGACATCCATTTTAATAAAAATTAATCTGAAAAAACATTTCCCATATGTCATTTAAGTTTTCAAGATAAATAATACATTTAAAAAATAAAAATTCATATTCCTAAAGTATCCTAACAATATGATGAAAGTCTATTAGAAGGCAAAAAACATTGTCTAAAGTTATCATATTATCAATTTCAACATTACCTTTATTGCTTACCAAGGCCCTGTGGTCGTTGGGCTAAGTAACATGAATGGGCTTCTTCAATTTCGAATCTAGTTTCAATAGTATCCACACAATGTGGTCAGACGCCTCACTGTCTAATATCCAGTTGAAATTATTTTTGGAAGCAAGTTTAGATGCCTATCATATGTTCACCTGTTGCCATTCCTCTTTCTGAGTTGAATAAGTGTGATATGAATCTTAGAAAAATTACACTTAAAAAATTAGTTATTGAAATTGGAGAGTTCAAGATTATATAAATTCCACATTAAAAACTCATTTTTCGATGTGGGATTCAAGTTCTACACTTTGCACTTAGAATCTTAACATATTATCACGCATCACAACCCTGAATCTCATATAGGTTGGTTGTGTGTTAGCTCCTTGCTAGTCTCAGGTGAATATCGTAATGTAAGAGTCACCACCTGCACCATACGATTACAATTGAGAAATGTGATGATGACTCTAATACCAATTGATATGAATCATAGGAGAATTACATCTAAAAAATTAGCTTGTGAAGTGTGATTTTCCTAAGGTATCAAAGTGTTCATACTACTTCTACCTGATTGTCATCGAGCAGAATGGTGGTTGTTGTTGTGCTTCCTAGTTTTCTCCTTGTCTTTCCACCATGGCCATGTTCGTAAGAGCCTTCCCTTTCCTTCCTTTCCAGTTAGCACGATAACTTATTATTATCTCAAAACAATTTTTTTTCTCTTGTGTAGCCAAGTCTTCCACAATGATCACACCTTGGTTTTATGTTTTGCCACATCTTGAATGCTACATTCTCTATTGAGGATGAAGGCTGGCCCATGGTGATCCCTTCGAAACTTGGAATGATTATGCATTTGACAGCGAATGCAACAGGTCTTGGCATAGCAAGTTCGATCTCACAAAAGCTTCGTTCTAGACCATCAAGAATTGGTGCAATCGTTAATCATCTGGTTCCTTTGACACCGCGGCGAGCAATCCATGCAGAAATTTTTGTGAGGGTTGGTAAGCCTTCAAGAGTTCCCAAAGGCTTCTGATTTTTGCATAGTAAAGGGATATAGTCATGTCTCCTCTCCTTGTGTCGGCAATTAATTGGCCTCTTGATTTCCAGGATTCGTGATCAGCTTCTTTGCGAAAAACAATCCTCTAATTCTTTCCACATTCCATACGTCGTATCATGAGCGAATTCAATATCTTAGACATCACGGTAGAGTTGCAAGTGGTCCAGTCTTCATCATCTGGATCATTAGCCGATGGCTTCTGCAGCGATCCATTTATGAATCCCAACTTGCTTTTGGACACAAGAGACTTCATAACCAATCGTTGCCATGTGGAGTAATTTGTCCCTTTCAGTGGACGAGACACAAGTAAATCTACAACTCGGTCCGATGCACTTAATTGATAGTGCATTTCATTCTCAGTTCTACTCGTTGGGCTGCTCATGTTAGTTAAACCTTTAGTGGAGATATTGCTTTTTGCCGGGAGTTTTCTGTGTTTGGAGGTTTGCGGGGTTCAGGTCAAGCTCAGCTTTTATGCAATGACAAATTGATGTAATGAAACATCCCTTAATGTTTGGTATATTAGTTGATTACATACGTTAACGTACAATGTCTTGTAACTAGATCTGATAATTCATGTAATCACATCATATTTGTATAATGTTAATAACCAAATTTTATTCTTATTATCAAAAAATAAAATAAATAATAATTTGAGTACTTACCCGGAGACAAATCTACATGCAATAGGTAAGGATTTTAATTGCTTTTGATATTTGTTCTCCAACATTTATTCAATCCACCTCTGATAAATTATTCTATAATAATATTTTTTTAAATGTTCGTGCCTTATCCAGGTTTGTTGATAATACATTTTTGTCAATCCAAATATGATATGATTTTCGAATCATGTTGTGTTGATCAAAATTAAATTTGTGTTAAAAAAACTCAACTCTAATCCAATATTTTACCTTTTCACTTTTATCAGGTTAATGAATGAAATGTATTGAAATTTGCTATCTCTAGTTGCAACAGTAGAATGCTAAATATGGTAGCTAAAGCTTGGCTGGTCTCCAGTCTTCCTTAATCTCCTCTGTTTGCCTTAGATGAATTCAACTCATTGATTGCTATCATAGTTCTAGGAAGGGTTCGAGCTGTTATCGTGATTCTTGGGGGGAATATTCAGTTTCCTAATATCATTATAGAAATCAAATGAAACTCTATATATAGAGAGAGAGATTTTCATATTGTTCTAAAACGAATATGATATCTATGTTAAGCTTTATATTTTGCCTGACTCAAATACGTTTGAAAAATATATTTCTATAACTGTTGAGTATGGTCATTGTGCTAGATTTTTTTCCTCTTTTAGATTAATTTCGTTACATTGCATCTTTTATTTTAAACTTATACCTGAATACCCTCCTGCAAAATAACAGAGAAAGGTTGTGCTTTCTCCTGTATTATCACAAACCACAATCTATATATGTGCATGCTGTCCGTTTTCAGGTGGAATCTTTTTTTCATACTGTGCAAGGTCGTGACAAGCAGAAAAAATTAAAATTTACTTTTCAAAATGGCAAGAAAAAACAAAATAATACAAACTGAGCCATTGCTTAGCTTTGCTTTTGACTCCATGTGTATCCTCAATTTAATTTTCGAAGAAGAAAGAGCAACAACGCAGAGTCTTACAAATGCAATATTCATTCAAGATAACTCATTTTAATCAGTTCATGAATTAAGGATAAATTAAGCCACTAATACCTCTGTAAAAAACAATAAGTTGACCAATCAAGAGAAAAACTGAAACAAAAGCTAATAATTTAAGTAGATTGAGCACAATAAAACTAGAAAAATACTATATTAATACCGGATTTCATGCATTAATTAAAGAAAAAAAAAAGGAAAATTCATGAGTTTGGAAGAAAACCTAACAAGTAGCATTAAATTGCAGTCTTTTCCCCCCAACCTAAAGTCCTCTTGAAAGATACTAATTTTCATGTTCTATGATCCATATAAATCACCAGTTCCTTCGTGTAAATCTTCACTTAATGAGTCAGCTCCATTGTCAAATTAAACTCTTACCCTTTACAGAGATTAAATTTTGTTTAATTCAACTTACTGATTTTCTCCCTTGCTCAGCCTCAGTCCATAATTTTCCCATAAGTGATCTCCATCTGCCAATAGGAAGCGAAAACAACTATCACTCACAGCATTCCCAACGTTAGAATTTGACGGGGAAGAACTTTCATTTGTTTGATGTAGTCTCACTGTCGCTGTCTCTTCTTCATTCATCTCACAATATCCTCCTCCTTGATTGTACATGAAGTAATTACAGCTTCTTGAATTCTCCTTCCGTTTCTTGTTAGTTTTCTTCATGTAATTGCTGATGTTATCCCACTTTTCTTTGCACATTAGGCCACTCCTGTCATATCCTAAACAAATCATTTTAGCTGCAATTTCCTCCCACATTACCTCTTGAGAACACCCACTTTGTTGAAACCTTTCTTCCATGCTTGTTCTCAGTTGTATTAGCCTTGTGATCTCAGATTCTTCCCAGTTATCAGTGACCTCTTGACTCACATTTTCATTCTGGTTTTCACTTTGTCTGTGAATCTGAGAAGCAATCAGCTCCTCACGTGATGAGGCCTTGATTAATTCTTTTCCGGTTAAATTTTGCAAGGCCTCTATTAAAGCAGAATCGCGAGCTTCGATCCAAGCTCTCTCTTTAGCCCAGAACTTGTGCTCTCTATCTATACGAGCTTCCTCTTGTCGCCTCCAATCTTCATCTCTCAAAATCCTCTCTTGTTCCTTTTGTTCAAGAGTCGTAGTAAGTTTCTCCAACCATGATTCTTGTCTCTCCATTAGCTTCCTCATTTGAGAGTCAATAAATTCTTTTATCTTCATCTTCCAGCTCCTTCTTCCACTTTTCTTTCTCCTTTTCTCCGTTGAATCATTCTCCATAGTGCTCAAATCATTGTCATCCGACGACAAAGAATTGAATTCAGAGGAGTTAGAGAAGCTATGGCTATCACAAAGCTTTTGATGAGAGTGAAAGAGCTCTTGATTCTCCTGATTAGTACAAGTGTTGGTTGCAGAACGAAAACGAAGACTTGTTCCAACAAGGTGTGTTTCGGGGACTGAAACCGAATTGCTGGTGTCTCCATAGAGAGCCTCAAGTTGCCTAAAGAATCGGTAGTTCTTCCCATCTTGTCTTCCAGCTTTCCCTTCCTTTGTCTTCTTATAATATTTATATAAATTTTCAAACTTTTCTCTGCATTTCTTCCCACTCCTTTGATACCCATGTTCCTCGGACATAATCCTGCAAAAAACCTCACAAAGATAATTAAGCCTGAAAGAGAAATGAACCCTAGCAAAAAGAAGACATAACAATAAAAATACAAGAAAGAAAAAAGTATGAGAAGAACATCCATCTATAAGGAGTATATAATCACATGCGGTTTCCTTGTTGAGTTGTACACTTTGGTCAACTAAAAAGTATGACGTTTCAAATTGCCAGACAAAGCCGAGAGAACAAAATAAATGTCTGGTTACGTATGACAAAAACTAGTAGTAGATGGTCACTCAATCAAAGAAAGTTGTAACATTTCTTCAGCAAAAGAAGCTACACATTTTGAAACTGGAAACTGAGTTAGAACTTAACCATAGAAGCAATAAGCAAACCAGAAAGGCCAAAGCAAAGAAGAAAATAGCACATGGGTGTAGCTGAAACTTCAACTTCATCATATTGTAGTCATTTCTAAACCCCAAACCAACAAACCAAAAAAAAAAAAAGTATAAGAGTTTTCTAAAATAAGAGAAAGGAAGCACAGTGAGATCGGTTTTTCCATTTGAAATGTCTGGGTAAACAATGAAAAGTCGTGAATTGAATACCACAGAAAGAAGAAAGAGAAAGAAATAAAATGTTAACCCCATAAATTTTTTTTTTCTGAAACCCAAAAAATAAGTAAAGGGTTTTGCCTGAATCTTCTGAGTAAGATGAAGGAGGCACCCATTGCTTCATGATCGCTAACAATAAAAAAATATAACCCATAAAGCCGTCACTGATATAGAATATTAAAAAAGAATGAAAAATATTTAAAAAATTAGAAATATTAGGGCATTGTATCTGCATACCGAGAAACTTCATCCCAAAGAGGACCCTTTTGATTAGCCTCCTTAAACTTGGAATCTAGACGAGATCTGATCTCTAGAAGTGTTAAAGTCTCTTGTCTCGGCCATCTTCCAGTCCCTCCATCTCCTCCAAAAGAACCACCTGCTTCACCTTCAAACCCACTAAAACTTGGAGTAGAAACAGCAGCACTATTATTATTATTGTTGTTGTTGTTGTTGTTATTATTATTAATACTAGTAGTAAAATCTTGAAGCCCACGCGGCATGAACTCACTCACTTGACGACCCACCATCAACATGTCATAGTGGTGACCTTGAGGCGCAGGCGTGAGACTCCGATGACCCTGAAACAACTCTGCCGCTTGTGGGATTCCAGGGAAATGAGCAGCTCTACCGTTCATGAGCTGCCGCAGATCCGCCATGCCGCCGTAGTCATGGCGATTGTGATGATGATTGTGATTATGATGATCCTCCATTTCCATATGAAGAAGTTGTAGCAGTACAAGAGACACAACAACCACCTTTTGAATTTTATTTTCAAACCAAAGATTGAAAAGAAAAGAGAGTATTGAAGTTGCAGCTAGCTAAAAGCTTCAAGAAAGTGAGAGACAAGTAAAGCTTTTATGAGAGAAAGAGAGGCGATAGCGGCAAACTCGGATCATGTCGTCCACCAAAAAGTTCCAATTTATGCACAGAAGAAATGGTCCCATCTCTGTATCAATGGTGTATGTATGAATGTATGTATAATTTTCGTGTACGTATATAATTAGTACGAGCATTGATCTCTCCTTTTCTCTTTGGTTTCTTGGTTGCTTCTATACAGTTGAACTGTTGAGCACCTGAGCAAGGAAGTGGAGATGTTACAGAAGTATCGCATTAGTAGAACAGAAGTGGGAACAAATGATTGTTTGACACGTGTAAGTTTAAAAAGAAGAATTGTTTTAGAGGGGTGGGCTCTTGCTGACGCATCTACAGTAACCAGAATCCACTCTTTTTGACTGCCTTCTTTACTTTCTCTCTCTATCAACTACAATCTTTTTTGCATCTTTCCAGCTTGTGCAACGACACCGTTTCATCTAATTCTCACTTGACTAATAATACATCTGTCTCTTGACCAAATTATATATGGCACAAAATAATTTATTTTTGTTTTATGAAGTTTAATGTCGTGTGTACTAGATTTGGCTATCTTGTGTTAAATACTTGCATCCTATTTCTAATTATTATGAAGGTAAGGCATTATAAATGAGACCAAATTATTACAACAGTTGCTTAATTTATTGCTTTACGATAGCTGTAATTATTGGAGGGCATATAATTTAAGAAATATTTTACCAAAATTGAAGGATTACTTTAAAGATATATTATTTTAAAGATTATTGGGTATAAATTATTATTATATTTTATAAAACTATGTAAGTATAAATAATTATTGTATTTAGTGAAAGATAATAAAAAAATATTAGTATATTATTTTATTTAAATGCCTTTGAATATAATTATTTTAAAATATTTTTATGTTATTTGTTATATTTATTGAAAATGAGATTATTTTTATCATAAAAAATTAATAAATAAGGATATAATTATAATAAAATCAGTATTATCTTAATAATTTTTTAATACTTATGGTGAATATAATAATCAAATTATCTTTTATATTATCTATTATATCACTATTGATAATAAAATATTATCAAAATCTTGTATTACTTATAAACTAAACAAAATACTGTAAATAATAAAAATTAAATTATTAGGATAATTTTTAATCTCTCTTGACCACACGGTGTGTAATGTAATTGTTTTTCTTTCCACGGTTTGCATGAATGTTTTTGCAGTAATTATTAACTGAAAATTTTTCCACGATCCAATTTTAACATAATGTATGGTAAGAAAGTATAAAAATTATCATTTGATTGATAAATTTAGAAACCTTAGAGTAGCTTCCGACAATCTCCTGTTTTTATACAAATTCATTAAATCATTATTTTAGATTAACAAGTGTAATTATTAATCAAGGAAAATAACTTTATTATAATGTGACCTTAATACTTAATGTTTTTTAATTGACACACTCCATTTATACTATAATTTTATCAGATTGGTGTGAAAACCAATTTTTTGAATGAAAATCTTACTAAGATAATCTATATTAAATATAAAAAATTAGTGTTTTGATATGCAAACCAAAAAAGTCTATTTATGATTTAAACGAAGCTTCTTAACTGTGGTATTTTCAATTTAATGGTTTTGTAACTTCATTTGACTCCATGTAAAGCAAATTTGACTAGTATGCGTGTATAGAGATCAATGGGAGCAAATTGATCTTCACGGTATTATTCTCTATATTGATAGTAGTAATATCAAATTGTTTTATGTGATCAAGCTATATTTTTGTCTAAGACTTTTAATGTGAATGATCTTAAAGATGCATAATTTGTTATTAGTATTGAGACCTAATATGATAGAAAGCATGGACTTATTGACTTATTCAAAATACATACTTGAAGCATATGCTTCGAAGGTTTAACATGCAAAATTGCAAGATGAGTAATATGTTTATTATGAAAGGAGATAATTTTTGCATCAAACATTATCATAAAAATGAGAATGAAAGGGAATTTACATGAAAAGTCTCTTACGATCGTACCATTGGAAGTTCGATGTATGTACAAATATGCATGAAAAAACCTGATATAGTTTTTCCACTTGAAGTTCTTGTTAGTATCTCTCAAATCCAGGTCTTGATCACTAGATTGTAACTAAAGAGGTAATGAGATACTTACAAAAGATCGAAATTTTGATAGTTGTGAAAATGTTATGAAACACATTTTTTAATATGCCATTATACTTGTAGAAAAGGGTTGTGTTCTAAAAAAACATTAAATAGTCATTAGAAAAATCTTCAACCATATACATTGAATTTGTAACTATGCTATAGGAAAACTTATTAGATTGTGTAGTTGAATGATCTTTTTTTAACTACGTATTATCATTTTTATATTTAGAAAACTAATGATCTATTGTGATAGTAGTGCAATTGTGTTTTTCACTAAGAATAACAAAACTGTCAATAAATTGAGACATGAAAATAAAACATCTTATAATCAAGAAACTCATAAAGAAGGAAGATAATATGATAGAGTATATAAATACAAAAATATAAGGTTATAATACAACATATGTCTTAAGACATGTTTTATCTTGATTATGACATTTGTAAAAGCATGTGATATCTCGAGTAAGGTCAAACTATACAAACTTCACTGGAAGTCATTAGCTTCATTTGAAGTTATGCTATTTTTGTATTTCTTTTGAAAAATAAGGTTTAAATATAAATCACAAAGAAAACTGACAGAGAGATAATACTATTTGTAATAATTTGATTAAGTGTTATTATTGCAATACTCCCAAATCCTTTATCCTTATTAATTTGGTTATTAGTGTTCATGATCATAGACAATCTTATGTTAATAGAAGACCTTAGTAATGTATTGGCTTGTTATTAATAATCATATTAATTGAATTGATAATTATATTATTATCTTCGGATTATTTTGTTTTCTTAAAATAGTAGCTACTTTAAATTTAATATTTTGGTTACCTAGAAATCAAATTTTATTTTCTATCTCTTAAAAATAAAATAAAATAAAAATAAATTAATATTATTTAAGTAAAAGAATGTTATAAATCTTTTTAAAGTAAACTAACTTTAATTATAATTTTTATTTAAATAGAAATAAATAATTAAGTAGAACAATGATAATTTCCCGATAAACTTATATAATTAATAAAGATAAATAAAATACATTTTATAAATAATTATTTAACAGATAACATCAATATAGGCTTTAATGTTTGTGAACCTTAAATAGGTCATTTCTACAGAAGGACCTCAAAGGAGAATAATTCATTTAAGACTTATACGATCCAACATGCACCCACAACATCCCACCACAATTTGCAGCCTCTAATAAGTTCTAAAAGTTACAAAAATCTCAAAGATGCACCCCTCGTGCCCTCCTTTCTCCTTTTGCCATGGAAATGGACAAAAATCAACTATATTTAAAACATTAATATAATGCAAAATTACTACTTGAGGTAATCCATGAAAAATCCCTCCAACTCGGTTGCCATCAATTTGACCGGTCTTCTATTTTTTGTCGATAATAAATTATGTAGTGCAAACACAAAAATTTAATAAAATTAATAAAATATTAAAATTTTTAAGATAAAAATTTAGATTACTTGATATAATAATTATAAATTCGATTACTATATCTTAAATTTAACTGTTTAATAAATACAAATGAAATCTCTGATTATCAAAACAAAAAGTGTGATAAATTTATATAAATAGACCGAAAAAGTGGCAAAATTTTGAATTTCTTAATCATTCAGTTCTCGTAACTCCTTTCAAACTTTCGAAGCCTCATTATAGAACCCTAATTTATTTTCTTTCACAATTAAGAGACTTTATTAGATCACTACATATTAAATCTATCATCGAAAGTCTCGTTAAAAAAATCAAACACGTCTTCTAGTAGGTGCATTTAATGTTCTGAATGAAATGGACAAACTTAATATTGAACTACGGAGTAGAAACAAAATAGGCCAAATGATTATGTCCCACCCAATGTTTCATGCAAACCCATTTGTCACTGGTTGATTACCAAAAATTTAAATATTTATCTATATATTAAATTTTATTATTACTATCAAAAATAAAATTATTATTTAAATTCATATTTTAAGATTATTTTAAAGTTTTAAAATATTTATTTTTTTCCCTAATCTCATATTTTTCAATTTTAAAAACTGATTTTTTCTCCCCCAAGTCTAAGGTTTTAAACTCAACTTTTTTTCATTAGAACTGTCCCAGATTTTCAAAAAATTTCAATTGCACCTTGATTTTCCTTTCTCTTTCTCTTCGGTGAGGATTCCCCTCTACTGGCCATTAGCTCCCCCTTTTGTTCTATCGATCGCTCTCCCTTTCCACCGTGGGTGTCTTCGTCGGAGGAGTTTTCGTCAGATGAAGACCCTTCATTTTTGTTTGAGATGAAGATGACAAGAGAAGGGAGGGAGAGTAGCCGAGAAGGAGAGGGAAAGGAGGAGGGAGATAGGCCAAAGACTAGAGACAATGGATGGTCGCTAGAGATCAAATCTAGAAACTGGAGGAGAGAGAAGAGGTGAAACTGAAATGTTTTAGAAATTTGGGGAGTGGCCATAATGGAAAAAAAATATAATATTTTAAAACCCTATATCATGGGGAAGTCATTTTTAACCTAAAAAAGTGAGGTTAAGAGGTAAAAATAAATATTTTAAAATAATTTAAAATATGAATTTAAATAAAATTTTTAAATAATAATTTTATCTCTAATAATAATAATAATAAAATTTAATAAATAAATAAATATTTAAATTTTCAATAATTAGTAAATAAAAAATTATATTTACATCAAACTTAGGGTGAAAATATTCTTTTGGCCCAAGAAAATAAGACAAAGATAATATTTATTTCATAGTCTAAGTAGGCTAACATAATTAGTTCTTAAATTATTACTGAGATACTGATTTCTATAATGGATAAATAATTGTGAATTATCGTGTACATCTCCATGCCCCGTAAAGACTTCAAAATCAAAATCAATAATTGATTAGAATTGTAGCGTGGTCGCAGTGGGTCACATCTTTGAAAAAAAAATTGACATAAATGTAGAAGTAGAGTCCATATAGCCCATGTGAATATAACTATTGATGTTCATGGGCACATCCGTACTACTAACCCTTTACTTTTATACGCAATTTTTTTTTTAACAAAATATCTTAATTTAAGTCAAATCGTTATTTTAAGATAAAAACAATCTCATTACTACAAAATTATGTAAAAAATTTTCAATTTAAAGATCACAAAATTAGAAGTTGAACATTAAATAGTGACTGACCATTTCCTCAGTCTTGCTCAAATTGATACGCAAAGGGCTGATGTATTTTTATGAAGATTTTTGACAAGGACCATACTATAAAATAATAATAATAATAATACAAATATCATTCATGAACTATGGCCCTTTGTTATTATTTAAGAGAGTACTTGTAAGAACAATTAAAATATGTTGAAGGAAAAGGTATAATTGATAAATGGCAGATGGCATAATTCCAGATTTATTGCTGCAACATGGCTGACATTATTTAATTAACTAATAGGCTGTCATGAATCATCATTAGATTGAAATAATAACAAGATTTTGAAATTGGAGATTCTAATTTGGTTTAAATTTGAATGAATGCATGAATGCTGTTGGTTAGTCAAAAATAGCTAGGATAAGAGGATAATAAGCTTGCCTAATTCGAGAAATTAAAGTCCTAAAAAGGTCTGTCAAGTCACCGACAATTGTACGTTCTAAACTTTTTATAATGTTTCAGTGGTCCAACGACGGACTAGCTATTTTGAGTGTTTCATAAGTCAAAATTACCATTATTTCTATTTATCAATATTTTTAAGAAACATATTCCGATTTAATAATATCAAGTAATCCTTATTAACAGTGGACTTGTGATGAGATCCAAGCTGGTAAATACAGAGAAAAAAAAATAATACGATGAATAATAAAAAAAATATGTTCATAAAAGTATGATTATATAATTTGAATATTTAAAAAAAAAACAAAACGTGTATATAAATATTATACCTCAAGAATATAAGGAACAAAGAAGAAAATTCTGATTGTTTTGTTTAGACATTCATTTGACTAAATAATTCGGTTTGTTAAGATACGTATTTGTGTCAATTGAGGTAAAAAACCACTACTAAAGTTAAGGATAGATTTAAATTGAGTTCGGATTGGCTTATGAGAGTCAAGTTTGAACCTATTCTCAAGCTCGATGAGCTTTAATATTGCTAAGCTTGAGCTTGTATGATTAGCTAAAGCTCAAACTGGATTTGACTAGAATTGATACTTGTAGCTTAAATATATATATATATTTTAATAAAATTTTAACTTATTATTAAATTTAAAAAATTACGTTTTTTCAGTAAAAGAAAACATTAAAAAAAAATTAGTAAGATGAGAAATAAAGAAATTAGACTTGTTTATAATAAGTGAGTTGAGAACTTAGAATCAATTTCACTTATATAGGAAAATTGAAAATTTGAATTTGGTTGAAACTTGATATTAAAGTCTTTATTTATTGTGAGTGAAACAAATTATTGAAATGTATTCTTTTAATGTAAGAGATTTATTTATAATAGATATGAGTTGAGATTTTAGGATAAATGATTTGATCACTTTTTTGTTGTCTTCGACCTTGGGTTGTGAATACTCGACATTGTCAAGGGTCTTAGTCGTGTTTTGTTTGTAATCAATAACTAATAGTTTTGAACAAATCCACTTAGATGTGAACAAGGAAGGTTCAACCCAAATGTTATAATCAAGCTGATATAGAGTTTTGAACAAAACTTGTCTTCAACCATTTTTCGTTCAAATTCTATAACATTGACCAATACCCATCACAAACTTCATCAAAGCCACCCATTTTCAACATCTTCACAAAAATATAAGATTAAACAACCATGAAAACAACGAACGACCAATAAAAATTTATCTAACATCTTTTCCATGTGTGTATATTACATAGAATGTTTTTATTTGGAACAACTTTCAAATAACAAAATTTTTCTATTCCCTCTTGATAACCATTCATTAATCCAATGTATTGCTTGATGTTTAAAAATAGTTCTTTGATATCAAATTTAAGTTGGGATTTTTTAAAAGTTCAAAATTAGGTTTAGGGTAAGGGTTTAACAATTTGTCAAAGAAGGCATTTTCTTTTGATAGTTATGTGTAATATGTAATTATGCTATATTTGAAGAGACCTTCTAGGAAGCGCCCGTTTTCAACTTTCCCAAAAGAATGCTATTTTATATAATTTCTCAATATATAATGACTGGATTGTTAAAAAAAAAACCTGAATACAATGAATATGATATTTGTTATGCAATTTTTATTGTTAAAAATTTCTAGCCATGCCAATTGTCATAACCCAATTTAGATCTTGTGGCCTTAGCGTGCAGAAGATGGACCGCTAAGTAAGCTTATAAAAACCTATAACTCTCAAAGAACACTCAAAAACATGAAGAACAAAGAAGAACACAAGATGAAGAAAAACTCCATTATATTTGGATCAACTAAATACAATAATAATTGAATTAAAATACATAAACTAAAACTAGATATTTATGTAAATCTATAGAGAGATTCAACTATTTATATCTATACATAATCTAATTAGACAGATGATTAGGGTTTTCTTTACAAAAATATGAACTCTATTACAATTGAATTTGCCTTTGTGATGAATAAATATTCCAAGAGTTTCTAAGAAGATTCCCAATCATATTATTTGCGGTTTCTAAGGCAAGCTGGGGTAAGGGCTTTGTATTAAGAATTAGGTCTCATATGGACTTTAGGGTTGGGCTGAGCATAAAACGATGCGTCTCAAGCCAATCGCCCCTATTTCTCCAGAGTAAATTAATGATAATAAAAAATTATATTTATATATATATATTTATTATCCTGAATTGCCCACGTATTCAATAGGAGAATCTCAGTCTTTCTCTCAGTCTCTCTGCGCCCTTATCAGTCTGATTTTGTTTCAGAATTCAGATCTGATTGCTTGCTTTATAAGTTGCAGATTGCAGAACGTTCCATCCATGCATCTACATGCATGCGCATATGCATGCATCACTTTTCAATTGCTTTTTTATTTTATATTTTTTTCTCGATAAATATACAACTGATCCCAAAATCCAAATCCAACCATACCAATCTCAGTTTTGGGAATGCAATGTTTTCTGGATTATTTGGGTCAAAAAGTTCCAGATACAAAAAAAAAAATGAATTAAACCGAATTTTTTTTATATATAAATTTATTTTTTTAAAGGATATAAAGGTGAAATCTTAGATATTTTTATTAATTTACAAACTAAAATACATATTTAAATTAATTTTCTTTTATTTTGGCTAGCAATCAAGATTTTGTCTCTCTATAGAAATAAATATATTTGTTACACATGTCTTTTTATGAAAATTAGGAACAATAAAAGATAATAAAACAAAAATGTCATAAAGCCAATATAATCATATTATGACATGATTCCAGTTATATTATTGAGGGTCAAACTGAACTTTTTATATTGATGTTTAACCTTATACTTGAGATTTCAAGTTAAAAAGTTTGATTTGTACGTTAAATTTTAGGTAAAAGGTAAATTAATAGATATAGAAGCTATGAATTTTATGAATTTCTTTTTATAACGCTAATAAGTTTAATTTGAGAGTGAATGTCAAACTTTAGAAGTTGAAGAGTCAAACATCTAGTATTACAAAGGAAAATTACATAAAACCCAATAGTGTAAATATCTGCCACCTATCTCCATATCAAGGTTTAGTGTTCCAATATAAAAAAATTTAGTTGGAATGCTAAACTTCATAAGGGTATTTAGCTTTTGCACCTACACCCTTAAAAATGATATTAAAAAATTTTCTAACCCCAATAGTTTAAACCTTACACTTACCCTCCAAATATAGGTTTATGTATCAAGTTTGAAATTTTGCGCACATACTAAACTTATGAAATATGTCTTTACTTTGTCAACAATCCATCATATTAAAATGAAAAAATAATTTAATTTTTTATCTAGATTTAATAATTTTTTTGCTTCTATTTATATTTTTTTTGTATGAGAAGTTAGATTAAAGTTTTGAATTAGAAAAAAATGACGATTAGGGTTAAGAAATTTTAGGATTTTGGTTGTATTTATTTAGAACTTAATTAAGTTGATTATGTTCTGTAATCCTTCAAAATATAATTATTTTGTTTAATATCCCGGTTGTAATCTTTCAACGGGGTAATTCAAATGAATAATAATGTTTTGTTTAGAAACAAAAAGTGGTGCACGAGTGGCCCAAAATTTGCGCTGATCAGGTGCTCTGCTTCAGGAAACGCCAGGCCCTGCTGCTGCGTGGCATTAATTGAGTGATGATTATCTTATTTGACCAGAGAGAGAGAGACAGAGAGAGAGAGAGAGAGAGAGAGAGGCTTTTGGTTAACTTGTGAGAATAGAGATGAAGCAGCTTTGCTTTGTCTTGACACTTTTAGGTAATGGGGTCCACTTCTCTAGCTGGCCTTCATTTTGTTTTGATGGGATGGGATGAGATGTGATGGATGGACAGGATGTGTTGATCAGAATATCACATTTAAAGGAGAGAAAAGACAAAAACCTTTCATCAGAGAGGGAAAAAGGGTTTTCCTTCTCTCTTCTGTACCCATTTTCAAACATTAGAAAAGTGTTTCTTCTTCTTCTTTTTTCTGTTTTTAAATTTTCCCCCCAGAATTTGGTTTCATAGATAGAGTTGACAAAGTTAATATATCTGAAGGAGATTATAATGATTATGAGCTACTACGTTTACCTTGTTAATATATAAAGACATAAGACTTATTCCAAACGCTCAAATTGCATGCAAAATTTGTAAAAATAATTTAAAACCCTTTTTGTAATTTATGAAAAATGGATTTTTGTAGATTTTAATATTTAAAAGAATAATGTTATATATACATAATTTAAATATATAGATTATATATTATCATGTGATTGAATATTATTTTATTTTTAATTTAAAATTATTTAATTACATAATAACATATTATTATAAACTCAAATTGTATAAATATATATATATATATATATATATATATATAATTTTATTGTATGAGGTAATTATGTGATTAAGAACCAACCATGCTTTTTATAATTATTATAAACTTTGATGAATCAAATTTTTTTATAAATTAACGAGATTGGAGACTTGAAATTTTAGTCCCCTAAAGAAGGCTTTAACTTTGTCTTGCCATGAGGTGTCCAAAACTGGGTTGATTCATTGATTGCTTAATTTTGTATTAAATCAATTTACATTTACTTACATAATCAAGTTAATTTTCTCTTTCTCGTTGTCACAAAAATCTGTTGGATTTGTGGATTTTTATTAAATGTGTAATGATTTGTTTTTGTAATAAGTATGCTGTAATTAAGGCTGTCAATCGGAAAACAATTTATAGGGTTGATGGAAGAACGTGAATCATTTCCCAAAATCTTGTCTTTTCCTTTTATGCTCATGTTAATCGCATCCACAACCTTCAATCACTCTACTATCTTTCTAATTCTTAAATCATAAGTAACATCTAACCCTAATCTATAATATGCATTGAATTATATTTATACATCACATCTAAAAGATGCCATTGAAACATTTTAAACATTCTTGATTTGATGCAATATACATGTGTAAAACATATTTATGCAATTGATGATGAAAAATATTTTGTTTTTCCATTTATTTTCTATAATTCATTTGGACTAAGTTAAAGTATGAATTTTGAATCAAAGAATTAGTTAAGCAGTCATTTACCAGTAACGTTAGTGTTTAAGTGACGTCACATCAATGTACTCTTGCATGCATTTTTTTATGCACATCATCATTACCCCTCATAAATTTAGGGTGTGCATGTGGCTTAATGAGTTTTTCCACTGCATCAACCCTATGAAAACTTCAAAAATTGTATTTTTGTGTAAAACATATTTTCATGAACATTTTCTAACTTTCATTCACATATGAGATCAACTCCCTTTTCCATAAGAAAACTCTCACATTCTTTTTTAAAAACATGCATATTAACATTTGCATTACGAAAACTTTTCTTGAAAATGTATGAACATGCTTTAAATATTTAGGTAAACCAATAGAACTTTTTAAAATATATTCGACTTCATATTGAAAATAGTCATAAAAAGGCTAAGACCCTTCAATCATTACATTCATATTGTTAGAACAATCATTATATTCATGGGGAGAGTTAAAACAACCCTTAAGCAACCTTTTAGGTAAAATAGGAAAATTTATATTGCTTATGCATTTTTCAATGTCGCGACATGATCTTTCTACCCACTTGATGTCACAATATTCTTTCTCTGATGTTGTGACATCATGTTTCTATGGATGTTGTACCGCAAAATTAAGATCTAGATATTGTGGCATCGATGTGGAATTACAAATTTTCATGTTTAAATTCATCTAGTCTCAATACATACTCAACTAATTCACCTAGAGATCTAAGTAACCTCCCCCTAACTGTTTAAACATGCATAATTTACTCAATTTAAAGTCCATTTTCATATCACCATTCACATTGTCGATACACAATCACATTCAATTGGGGTTCCTTTCACATTAATAAAAAATTATGGATTAACCATAAAATTAAATTTAATTGTTCTTTCCTGGATCCAGAACACTCAACTATTCAAAGAAAATCCCAAAATTTTAAACATTTAATCGTAAGTTCTCATTCTAACTAAAATAGAGAAGTTTTACTTACCTTAATCGACCAATTTTCCTGTTCCTACAACAATTTTATCCAATTCTAACTTCAAGTTCACGTTTGGATTCAAGAATGATAATCGGTTAAAATGCATTACTTGGGTTGAAGAATGTAGTTAATTAGCATAATTTCTCTTTATTTTATCTAGTTTTATTTTCATTTTAACTCTCAATTCAATACCCATTATTTATTTTTGCAAAAAATAATGATAATAATAATAATAATAATAATAATAATAATAATAATGGGGTCAAATAGAATGAGTGGAGATTAATAATATAAAGTGCCTATGTTTTGAAAGAAAACTAAATCAAGGTGATCATGGAATGTGTGCGTTGTTATAAGAAAAGTAATATTTTAACAAAAAAGGCTTCTTTAGTTTAATTGTGAGGTTCATATAACTAGTCTAAAACTAAAGTTAGAACTAGCAAATAGGCATGCAACATTATTATATAAGTTCAGTAAGCACTCTTATATGAAATTTGGACTTTTTCCTGGTCGATAATGGAATTAAAAACACTTTAGACTTTAACTATGACACCATGTTAAACTATCTAACCGTAAAACTTAAGATGATAGCTAAGTGTCTAAAATCAGTATTTCGGTCCAATAGACCTCGATTTTGCCTGGCATGGCCAGTTTTGGGCTAAGTGCACTATTGGTTATTGTTATTGTTATATGTCAACTTTAAGGAATATATTAATTGAGAAATGATGGTGCAAAATTTGCGCAAATATCATAAGAAAGGGTCCACATAGCGATAAAACTGATAGAGTTTATACATGTAAAATCTTCCAATTCAAAAATGAAGCATGATTGATAAGAAATAGGATTCATGGAGATCCATTGTGGGACCAAAAGATATAAACAGGAAGATGAGAAAATGGGGGTTTCGTTGAATAATGAGAAATAGATTAGGGAAGAGCGATGAGTGGAGTGACAATGAGAGCAGTCAAAAAGAGGTTTTTGATTGGTGCCTAGAAAACACAAAGGGAAGAGAGTTAGGGTTGCCAACCAGGTTGTTTGATTCTAGTTAAAAGCCGTCCTATCGAGAAATGGGCGTGAGTTGTCACCCTTTAAAAGCTTAATCATGAAGTATAAGAAAGCTGGTGATTTGATTTAAGTACTAATTATAGAGCTTTCTTTTGTAATTAATGGCTAAACTATCATTGTTTTGAGTCACCAAATCTTATCACATATTCTAATTTATATTGAAGACAGTTCACTGGTAGTTCAAATATTGTATCATAGACACTGACTTGTACCTTTTATGTATTAGGAATCTAAACTCATCGGTAGCTAATTTCATTATATAAACGTAGTTAGGACAATCATATATATTTTCTGGGTTGATTAATTATATTGGATTAAATTAATAAATAATCTAAAACTAGTAGTAGATATCTATATTTATGATAAATTTAAATCAAAAGATCCTGATTAGAAAACTGTTCTCTCTATATATGTGTGAGTTAATAAAAAGTGAAAGAAAATTAATTAGTAAACTGGACGTATTATAATGAATTTCTTCAAATAATTCCAGTTTATTCATCAATATTTGATGAGAATGAGATGCCTAGCATGGTTGACAAGAATTTTTCATTTAAAGATACATAGAAGGCTAAGAAATACAATAAGAAGCAACCGTTAAATGGAAAAAGAAAAACTAATCACAAAACTATAGACAAAATATGCATGAAGAAGTTGAAATAAAATTGATTTGTACTCTTGAAGACAAAATTTAATGGCAAAGAGATAAGAAAGTTAAAAAAAATATCGAGTCTAGTCGGGTTAACAAGGGACAAAATTGAACATTTCTAAAATTGTAATTTTAAGTTAACTTAATCCAGACAAAGAAAGAAAATGTTGAGTTAATGTGGGCTTGACAATAGTCATTGTCCTCATTTCAAGTCCAGCAGAGCTTGGGCCATGCATAGATTTTAGTTATGTATTAGGGGCCCAATAGTCTCTTACACCTTGGAGAAAATAACAGCATTGTGTTTGCAGTTTGCCTCAACTTAGTCTGGATTCAAGTCAAGTTAACTTGAGTTTGACTATTAGCCTTACTTGATCAAACTCAAAATAAACAGTTATTTCTCGAGTTTGAACTCAAAAAATATTTTTAACTTCTAGAAATTTATGTTGTCTTATTAAAAAACATAAAAAAGAAATTGAATTGTAGTGAGAAAAAAACTTACGTTTATTTATAACAAGTGAGGTGAATTGTTAGAACTTCTCTTACTTGAATTGTGATGAGAGCAAATTTATGGTAGGTAAAGTGAATTGTTGAAGTATATCTCTTTAATGTGAATTTTTTACAAATAGGTTTGCAATATCCCATTTTGTAAAAATAAACTTTAACAGCACACTTCATCCATCATAAATAAACTTTCAACCAATTTAAAACTCTCACATCAAGTGAGATGAATTCTAACGATTCACACCACTCATTATAAATACACTTACTCTTTTACTTTTTCATCATAACTAGAACTTCCTTCTTTGTTTTATTTTATTAGAAAAAACAATTTTTTTAATCAAATAACTAATAATTTAATATTAATAATAAAATTAATGAATGCTACATTATCAAATTAAACTTGAGCTTGGTTAATCATATTGAGCTCGACTTTGTCAGAATTCACCAAGCTCAAACTTAGGCTCAAGATTAACTCCCTTGAATTGAAAATTTTGAGCAAGTTTAAGCTCAAACTTGACTCAACTAAATTCATCCTTAGCCTCAACTATTAGATGATTCTAATAATTAGAAAATAATATTTATCAGTTGAGATGGTAAATTATGAATGACTAGTAACAGAAACTATTATACATGAAAAGTTGCATGTTACGATTTCAAATACAAGGTCAGAAACTTAGATCCAATATCAAAAGTATGATTTTTTAATATGTGGTTTATGTGATTTGAGCTCTCTAATATCAATAACTGGCTAGCTTTTGGAGTATAGTTCTTTCAAAGTTTATATCAATTGGCATTAAAGTTGTCACTATATCTATCAGTTGCAATCATGTCGTGCAAATGGTGACATTAATATTACAATGTTCACTTGCGGCTAATGGAGAGCTAGCACAAAACCACTTCAAGGTTGTGGAGTGTGTTGGTATGTACACTATAATTCTAACTGAGGCTAGTAGAGAGTTAGCACAAAACTAGCCTCAAGGTTGTCAAGTGTGGTGATACATATATTATGATTCTAAATATAAGATATAAAACTTGAATCTCATATCGAAAATACAAGTTTTTAGTGTGAAATTTATGTAACTAAGATTTTCAATCTTATTGACTATCTTTTGGAGCGTGATTTTCCTATAATTTGTATCAATGCAAAAGCCCATACTTTGTGTTGTAAGTTGTAGTGGCTTTGAAAGTGAGAGTGAGAATTTTGAAGCTATTCTCACGACCACAGGTTGGGTTGCGTTTCATTCCTTCTTTCTTTCTTTCTTTACGCCTTAAGAACTAACCACAGGTTAAATGTCACCCCACTTGTTACAAATCGTAATGTGCAAACATCGGCTAATTTCACTATACTTTTAATTAGTGCAGCATTACCTCTAATTAATTGAACACTCATGTATTAAATTCTCTCACGCGGCTACGGCCCCCCTCCTTTAGCAACACGGTTTCAGTGATGCGTTGTAGCAGTCGGGTTCTACTTCGCTATCAAAAAGTTTATGCTTAAAGCACTTTACAGATCAACACCTGTAAGATCTCCCACTTGACATTATCCACTCTTTGTTCGTCAATGTCTCTATCATTTTCTATCTTGTATAATTCGGCACAGATGGATTACAAAACTGTTGATCCGGAGCCTGGACATTGATTTTTCTTTAGCAAGCTTGTCGACACTAATTGCTCCATCAATTGCTTTGACAAAATTAATCTAGTTGCAGAAACTGTCTTAGCCATTATATGTACAGAAGAAGATCATATTACTGTCTAATCAGAATAAAATCAAACAACTTTAACGGCAATACCATGGAAATTAGTTGTTTTATGTTCAACAAATAGAAAATTGGAATTCTAATTAAATTAGATCCAAATCGATTATATGTAAGCCGCAAGTCATTGAAAGGTGGGGTTCTTTTTTTTCAATCAACTTCCTCTAAATTCAAAAGGATATAAAAGCCTCCAAGCAATTCTTTGTGGCTAGATTTGTGATTTATTTATTAGATAAAAGTAAAAATTTCGGTAGTTTTGATTGGTTAATATAAGTTGGTTGCTAGCAGGCTGGTGACGTAGGCTTGTGTAGATAGATACATATGGTCAAGAGAGCGATGATATGCAGACCAGAAATCATCAGCTTAAATCTCATCATACATAATGCCGCAATTTGAATCTGAGTTTGACGTGCTCTGAGCCAAATGAGTCGGTACAGGATGGTGACTTCTCAAGGAGAAGTACTAGCAAGATTAGGGCATACTCCAAGTTATCCTGATTCGGGTTAAGGCAGTCTAATGCATTATGAATATCTTCCATTTTGACTCTTAAGGGCCGTTTGGTTTCAGACTTTAAATATTATCTTGGTAATATTTTATTACTAATGGTGATGTAGCAGATAATATAAGTAGTAATTTAATTATCACTTTCATTTTAAATATTAAAAAATTATTAAAATAATATTGATTTTTATATAATTATATTATTACCAAGGTATTAAAATATATTTTAGTGTAATACCTCGATAAAATAAATATAGATACTTTGAATTAAAAAAAAAAAAGATGAATATATTGCAATCTTTTCTAAAGAGTTTTACCGCAAACTGCTATAGTTTGTGATTATAATTCCGAATACAGGAATGCCAGGCTTTTCAACTTCTAAATTAATTTTTAACTGGATGCGTTTCAGTTTTATATTTAGGAGAAAGTACTGAGTTATTTTGTAGTGTTTTCTACTTTAAAGTGAGTTTATTTGTAGCAAAATTGAATATACTGTCAATACAATGATTAATGTTAACAGTACTACTTTTCTCCATTTAAGCATAAGCAAAGCCAAATTTATTAGATGAAGGTGACTCATATTTGAAAATATATCTAATTTAAAGTTATAGGATGGATGGAAAATGATTGTTACCAAGATCTCGTTGTTATGAGTTCTAGAAGTATTGTAGTCGTTCCAAGGAGGAACAAAGTTGTTCCATGGAGGAAACAAGGTTGGGTATGCTTAAATGGAGAATGAGTATTTGATTTTCTAGCTTATGCACACATTCCTAGCAATGAGAGATCTAAGTTAGATTCAAAGCTAAGGAATTTCATCTTTGTCTGTCAGGTATTGAAATGGAGTCAAGGGTTATAGACTATGGGATTCTAAAGCATAGAAGGTGATGGTTAGCAAATATGTAGCCTTTGATGAAAAAACTATGTTTAAAAAATAATAAAATTATATGTACCTACTTTGAATATATATTTTATGTGTATTATCATATAATTGGGTAATTTTGAATTAAGAATAAAATAATATTAAATCATATGATGACACATATAAATGTATACCAATTTGTATATTCAAAATGAATATATATAATATTGCTTTTCCTGTAAAAGAGAACTGGATGAGTGCTATGACTAAGAAGATAAAGTCTCTACAAAAAAATTAGACTTAGGAACTTGTTTAACTTTCAAATGAAAAGAAGTCAATTAGGTACAAGCAAGTCCATAAAAAAAAATTGAGAGAGCATAAAAAAGGAAGATCACATGTTTAAAGAACAATTAGTTGCTAAAAAGTTCTCATGTACAGAATAAGAGGTGTTGATTATAATAAGGTTTTTTCATGGATGATAAAACATGTGAAAATCAAAGTTATATTGAAATTAACAACTCAATTAGGCCTAGAGTTGAAGCAGTTAGGCGTTAAAATTGATTTCCTACATGGTGAGTTAGAGGAGGAGACCTATATGCAACGACGTGATGGATTTGAGGAGCCTAGAAAAAAATCATTTAGTTTGTAAGCTAAACAAGTCTCTTCGTGGTTTAAAGCAATCTCCCAGACAATGATACAAAATGTTTGACTCTTATATGTTGACTATTGGACTTATGATACCAAATGTGCGTACGATTGTCATGAGGTTTTAGGTTATAACTTTTGCATTTATTTACTTATTTATGTTGATAATTTATTGATTGCTGCTAAAAATATAGATGATGTTTGTCACCTTAAATCTCTGTTACGCTCGGAATTTGATAAAATAGATTTAGGTATTGTAAAAAAAATTCTTGTAATGGAGATTAACAAGGATAGAAAGAACATGAAACTATAGCTCTTATAGAAGAAATACATTGACAAGGTATTGAAAAGATTTGGTATAAACAAAACTAAGCCAATCAATACTTCATTGGTTAATCACCTTAAATTGGCAAGTTATAAATGTCTAGAAACCAATGAGGAGATACGTTTTATGTCAAAGGTTCCTTAATCTAACACAACATGGATATTTAAGGAGCTCAATAATTTACACCAAACAAGATTTAGCATATGTAGTGAGTGCGATTAGTAGGTTCATGTATAATCTATGAAAGAAACACTAGAAAGAAGTTAAATTGACACTTAAATACTTGAGAGTTTCAACAAATTTTGGGACTTGTTTTGGCACAATTAGTTCTTCGGTTTTTATAGTTGGCTATATAGATTCATATTATGTTGAAGATATGGATAATAGGAGCTCCACTAGTTATACTTTTGCATTGGAAAATGGTCTAATCACTTGGAGATCCACTTCGCAAAGTGTAATAGTGTCATCTACCACTGAGGTTGAATACATGGTTATAACAAAGATAGTAAAATAAGTGATATAGTTAAAAGGGTTAATGTGTTAAATTTTGAATTTAATCAACAGACCCTTAGTTTATGCTGGACAGTCAAACTGTCACAAAATTATCAAAAAATTAAGTTCACCATGTAAGGATCAAGCATATAGCTATGATTGTGAGATATCATAAGGTTTGAGAGTTAATTTCTTTAAGTGAGACTGTATTAGTGATGTTACACTCAATACATATAACTTTAAGTGGAGGTGCATGTTTTCAAGGTTAAATGAGTCTTCTAAAGGTGCAAATATTCTCTAAGATGGACATTCTTAAATAAAGATGACTTATATTCGAAAATATATTAACTTAAAGTGCTTGGATGGATGGCACAATAGTTAATTCTATTAAAGACAAACAAACGTTTCATACAATAAAATAGCAAAACAAGATTGTTTTAAGTATTTTGATATTGTTTATTTCAAAAGTTTTATAGTTGTTTTAAGAAAAAACGAAACTATTATATAGAGAGAGATATAATCGTTTTAAATATGATAATTTGTAGAAAGTAGAACAAGCAAAGCTTGAAATATAGAATGGTCAATTCAATTATGTTATCTCTATAAATATATTATTTATCGAGAGAGTGAAGTAGAGCTAATGAATGGTTATTTTTGACGACTTGATAAATTAAGCTAAAATAGAAATGACTTACACATAGAGATGCTGCGTACGGGGAAACAATGATTTTATAATTGACTGCAATGAAATAATGTATATGTTGTAGAGCAGCAAAACCTTAGAACAGTCACCTGCCATCATCTCTCATTTGTTCTTTTACATTTTATTGTCTTTTATGATCATCATAATCAAATCTAAATAAGATATCAATTCATGCAAAATGCCCGAAAACATCACTATTATTGACGTTAAGATGGGCAGTTTTATCTTGCTGCAAAAACGTAGTCCAACCAAGTTATCCAACACCAAGCTGGCTTACACCCCAACTGTCTTCTAGCCTTGTGACACCAACCCTCCACACAACGCAGTTCAAACACAACTGGTTTGCACTTTACCAATTTTAGCTTTGCTTATTCTTCTTCTCTCAGCAGCCAAATTAATCCTTCATATATAATGGCTTCACTCCCCTTCCCCTTCAAACCCATCATCTTCCCGCCATTAATCTTAATATTCGTCAACACAACATGCATTACTCAAAATCCAACAAAAGCACTAGCCCTAGTAGCAGCAGTAGTGGCAGTCGCAGCAATGCTTCGACTACGGCTGGTGCAATTGTGAAGTCTGCCCCCGGTCGTCACCCCACTTATCGTGGAGTAAGGCGCCGGAGCAGTGGCAAATGGGTTTCCGAAATTCGAGAGCCGAGAAAGCCTAATAGGATTTGGTTAGGCACATTTGCCTCTCCTGAAATGGCTGCAATTGCTTATGATGTGGCGGCGCTTGCCCTAAAAGGCCAGGAAGCTGAGCTTAACTTCCCAAACACGGCGGCTTCTTTGCCGATGCCTGCCTCGACCTCTCCCCGTGATATACAGGCGGCTTCAGCCTCTGCGGCGGCTGCCTTAGGGGCAGCAAAGGATGCTTTATTCGGGGTTGAGAGTCAGGAGAGTACTGAAACTAACATAGTAGCGTCAGAGACAGAGAGGGAAATGACGCAGCATGAATTTGTTGATGAGGATTTGATATTTGATTATCCTAATGTTCTTGTCAATATGGCTCAAGGTATGCTTCTGAGCCCTCCTCGTTTGGACATTGGTGGGGATTATGATGACGATGATGCCAATAATGCTGGAGAAGATCACAACCTTTGGAAATTCCCTTAAGTTTATCCTTAAATTAACTAATATATATAGTAACGATATTTTCTGGACCATTAAAAAATAAAAACCACTAATAAATTAATAAATCATTATATCTATATCTATATCTATATCTATGTATAAAAATGTTTAAATTAATGTATTGCGTGTATCTGTGGCTTTCTTTTGTTTTTGTTGTTTGTGCAGGAAGCTTTTGCTACACCTTTATATGGTAGTGCTTCAAGTCTTGTACAATGTACAACTCTTAGAACCTGTATAAATAATATAATTTTCAACTTGGTTTGTTGCTTGCATTCGAGATTTTAACTTCATTTTCATTAAATTCTATATCTATCTATGCTCACACAGCTAGAAAATCTCTCATTAAATTCATTTTTTTATAATCTTATAATAAAAATAAATAATTTGCATGGGTAGTTTGTAAACTTGAAGTTGTTAATTATGGTCATCAACTACCACCAACCGAAGTCGCCACTACCAAATGGAAGATGTGATATTTGTCACTACATTTAGAACTTTTTGCATATTACTTGAATGGCATCATTCATCTATCAACACCTAATTAATTTACAAATGGCACCGAGTGAGTTGTACTCAATCTCTTTGCTCTTCTCTTTCTTTTCTTGGATATTTAGAGCCTCATATAGAAAACTCGTGGAAACCCTAAAATTGCACCTAATTAAGTTAAGCAATTGCTCTTGTAATTGAAAGAGGAAGAAAAGAGATTATCCCAGATGCTTAAATCTCAAAATCAGAGTTCAGTTTCAGTGCTTCCGCTGAGAATTTTCAAGGCTAAGCAATTAGAAAAATAACAAATCATCCATGGTTTGGTGAAGAAAAAGCAAGCAAGTTGAAGATCTAGTCAATTAGAATCATTAGGACGT
This sequence comes from Mangifera indica, assembly GCF_011075055.1. Classification (NCBI taxonomy): domain Eukaryota; kingdom Viridiplantae; phylum Streptophyta; class Magnoliopsida; order Sapindales; family Anacardiaceae; genus Mangifera; species Mangifera indica. The sequence continues at coordinate 4,335,215 of NC_058137.1, forward strand.
TGAATTGATTAAGGGTTTGATAAGTTTTCTCTAACTATATAATTAACTTAACTTTCATCAATTATATATGGATTATCATGAATCAATAATCATGGATTTGTGTCACAAATTTGTGTTTTAAAAATGCTTTATTAAGATTAAAAATAATGAATTAATAATTATAAATTTGTATCAAAAATCTCGAAAAAAAATTATGTTACAATGGTCTAACCTATTTATATTACTTAAGTCACGAGTAACCATATAAAAATATATTACATGAATTGTAATAAAAAGGAACTTATAAACAGGTGATTATGCGCCTCATAGGCATGAGGCCCACCTTACCTTATGTTGACATGTCAATCTCAAGATGTTTGTCCGCGTGTCACTCTTTTATTGGGTGTATGGAAAGTCGAGATGGATTTTGACATTTTACCTTCTTTGGATGGCTGTCTCCTACTCATGCAATTCGTGTATATAATATTTAATATTTATTATCTCTACTGACCAAGTCCATCCACTATTTGCTACAACATAAAAATAAAATAAAATAAAAACGAAATGCCTTTTGTGTCTTGTTCTATAATAATATATTATTTATTATTGAAATGAGTAGAACATCGGTGGCAGGTTTTGAGAGAAAAACGGCAAGGCTAAAATTACACAGTATATTCAACACTTAAAAATAAATAATTGAAAATGTGTCTTTATACATCAGCTATGGAAATGTCACGATGGCAATTCTACAGAAATTCAATCTAAACCGTTGAACACAATTAATTTTCCACCATTGAATTTCAACGTGCAAGTGAGGAAGCTGCTCAAGGAAGAACACTCCACTTGAAGATTGTTTTGATGAAGGTGAGTTTATGAGAAGGATCCAGGTTTAGAGATAGAATTGAGAAAATAAGTGAGAATTTGACTTGTTATATTAACTTAACATTTTTTTTGTTAATTACTAATGGAAACAATAAATGGAGAAACAGAGTGTATTAGAGATGAGAGATTATGGGAGGAGCAACTATTTGAGAAGAGACTATACAAGGAGAGAATATGCAAGTAGCAACTATGTGAGGAGAGATTATGCAAGGAGGTGTTCTTGTTCACTTACCTCTACATCATGTTTCAAATTAAGTGTCAATGAGAGACTATACTAGAAAGTGTTCTTCCTTTTCTTCTCATCTCAACATTCTCTTTTAAACCTCGAGGAAACTATGTGAGGAGGTGTTATTCTTTATCTCATATCAATATTCTCCCTTAAAATTAGTAAGCCTTATTTATCATCTCATCACTTTCTAAAATGTATTCTTTAACATATTCAACACCTTTCCTAAGTACCTCATCAACAAATTCAATGGCTAGTTAAATTTGAGTTTGACATTGATGAACTAAAGTTGCATTGTTGTGTTGCTCCAAGTACTTCTCAAGAGATAGAACACACAACTCTTCTCACAAGGATTTAAACTAGTAGTGGCTAAGGTTTTTTTGTTTTTTTTAATTTCAAAATATTAGCTTTTTGAAACTCCAAAGGAAGATATTGAACAACTAACTATTTGCTTGAGACTTGAACTTTGATACAATGAGCATCAATCTCTATATGTTTAGTCCTAACATGAAAGAAGAATTAAAAGTTAATCAATTAGCACTTTAATTGTCACACCAAATAACAGGACAAAAAAAGAACAGCATGACAAGTTTAGAAAATAGGCTTTTGAGCCAAGTAATTCCAATGGTTGTTTGTATTAAGGCTTGATGTTATGCTCCTATAGAAGATAATGCTATTATTTTTTGTTTCTTAAAACACCATTGGATCAAGTTTGACCCAAAAATAACGAGTATCCAATAGTGGATCTCCAATATTGCATGTAGCTAGCCTAATTTACATCAACATAACAATTTAGTTGTAATATTGAACTCGATTCAAAGAATAAGCCTATGTTATGTGTTCTCTTGATGTATACTAGAACTCTTTACATGTTTGCTATTTTAGGCCTAGTGAGTTATTATAAAACTCTCATTATACTTTTGTAAACTGAGGGTTGTTCAAATCTATCACTATCATTGGTAAAAAATTGTGTGCTTGTCGCAAAGGAAGTTTCAACAAGCTTTGTGTCAAGCATATTAGCTTTGGCAAGGAGATCTTTAGCATTCTTGGACTAACAAAGATGTTGGCCAACTTTATTTTTTCCGACTTCATTACTTTATATAAGCAACTCTTTAATAAAGATGTTGAACCAACTCTTTAATAAAGAAAGCATACAAAGATTTATTAAGCTTACTTACTCGCCTGCCACTATTGTTTCTTTGAATTTCAAATGGAACCATATACGCTTGTTCCTCTAAATTACCATTCAAAATTGTTCACATCAATCTATTTAATCTCCCACTAATAGTGAACTGGTAGAATAAGAATTACTCTAATTGTGGTAGACTTAACTAAAAGATTGGAGGTCTCAAATTAATATCCATTAAGTCTGTTGAAGCCTTCTAACCAGTAATTTAGCTTATATCTTTGGAAACTCCCATTTGCATTATACTTTATTCAGAATACCCATCTATAAGCCATAAGGTGCACATCAAAGGGAAAAAGTACTGAGGACCAAGTATTATTGAAGATGAAAGCATCCTACTCAGCTTTCATAGCTGATTTCCAATTACAGTCGAACCATGGTTCATTAACAATGCTAAGTTCAAGTTTTGGGGAATTGTGAAGTTGAGATGTTGAGCTAGAGGTAAGAATTCTTGCTTTGATCTTGTCATTAAAGGATGAATGTTTGTAGAATGTTTTGACAATATAATGGAATTATTAGGTAATGTAGATTGTGCAAATGATAAATCAACTTTCAGATTTATAAGAGAATATGACTTCGAAAGGCTAAGGCTTAGTGGAGATTCTGGTGAAGAGGACTAGATTGTGCAAATGTTTTAAAATGGACTCTGCCTTAATTGGCTTTGCATTAATTAATTACCCATACCATAGAAGAACATTAGCTCTCGCCTGACTTGCTCTTCTAAGCCAACTCTTCACATCATTAATGACAGTGGCCTGATGGCACAGAGAAGGAACCCACCATATACAAGGGGTACAAATTCCAAGTCCATTTCCGTGCAAAACTAGTAAACTAGTCCAGCCTGCAGGCCCAACTATTTCAGAAACAAGAAATGATTTTTACATTCTGACATAACTTCTGTCAGTGATCGTTTACTGGTTATTTCTTTTGCTTGACATACAAAGGAGGGATGTCGACACTTTTATTTTTTTAATATAATTTAGATATATAAATAATATATTATTATATAATGAGATATTATTTTATTTTTAATTCAAAATTATTCAATTATATAATGATACATAATCTATATATTCAAATTTTATATTAAAAGTTTGTATGCATAATTTTATTGTATAAAAAAATGTACATGCAATATGACAAACTCGTTGTAAATCTTAAACCTAGTTCATTAAACCGATGATTCTTTTCAAATGAAGTGTTTAATACTTTCTTAACAATTTATGCAAATTTTTTAAGATTTATGTATTATTATTGGTTCAGTGATGAAGTATTTTACCCAGTAGACTCAATTGATCTCCATGCAATATTTTATGCCAAACTAAAACTATTGATGATTAGTAAGCAAAAAAGCCACAAGACACTCCACCTGTTGGGGTATATTGTATAACAACTGGTAAGGATATGCGAAAAACAGTTCAAACCATAAATTTAGATCATATCATTCAAAATTCGCAGTTTGTTTTGAATTGGATTGGAAAAAGAACTTTATAGTAATTTATTATTTTAGTTGCTGATCGAATAGTTTTAAAACTGAATCAAATTATAAACTATTTTTTCTATAAAGATAAGCATATGAATATTTCATATACGGTGCTTTTTCCGTAACAAAGTGAATCAAATTTGGACTTACCTTCATGGCAATTGAAAAGAAAAAATGTTATCTATATTAGTGTAGTTAATTTACGTAACACATTCCCACCACATTATTTTATGGAGAAGAAAGAGGATATGATCTCTTGAATCAACGGATGCACATTTTCTAATGATCGCTTGCACATAAGCCAATGTTTAAAATTAGAAAGAGCGATTAATTGATGTTGGCAAATAAAAGTCATTTATATTGGCTCTCAGCCTCCAAGACATGGCAGCGGCTTGTGCTCTGCGGCTCAACCCACGCCTCCTATTTTTGGCACAATTCACAGAGACACGGTTTGTTGACTATGCAAACTGTATCGGGGTTTTAGGATAAGGTTTGACAGATTCAATCTAAAAGACATTTAAGTCGTGTCACAAGTGTTGCAATGCTGGTAGGCTATCCTGACTTACTGAGCCTGGCAATTTAATACATCTAGACATGATCCAACCTTTAAATACGGTGAGTTATACCGAAAGTCAGCTTGACATCATCCAACATAACTCGTTATCAGGTCAAGTCTGGCAATTAATACATCTAAACATGTTACATGCCCCAATCTTTAAATACGGTGAGGTATATCGAAAGTCAGCTTGACATCATCCAACATGACTCATTATCGGGTCTACTGCCCCCGTTATCAAGACACGCTTTCAAAGTTTTGAGTCACGTGTGGATATGCTTGAGTTATTCTCTTAAGATGGTCAGAAAATAGGTGATAATCCGGATAATTTAATTTGAAAAATATTTTATTATTAAAATTAAAAAATTATTTTTAAGATAAATTATTTTAAAAATTATTATATATAAATTATGATTACATATAATAAAATTTAATAAAAATAAGTAAGTATAAATAATTATTATGTTTGATAAAAGATAATAAAAAATACTAATATATTATTTTACTTAAATATTATTGAATATAATTATTTTAAAATATTTTTTATATTATTTGTTATATTAATTAAAAATAAGATTTTTTTATTTTAAAAAATTATTAAATAAAGATATAGTTATAATTAAATCAAGATTACTTTATTAATATTTTAATACCTAATGTGGAGATGGTAATTAGATTATCTTTTATATTATTTATCATATCACTAATGATAATAAAAAATTATCAAAATATTTTATTATCCATAAACCAAACAAAATTATATAAATAATAAAATATAAATTATCATAATAATTTTTTAATCTCTTTAACTAAATATTTTTTTACTTATATTGTATTTAACGGTTTTTAATTCTGTACATTAAATGGTTAAATGAATTAAAAATACAAATTATTGATATACACATTCAATTTAATTTGATTTAGTTTCTAGTCTCATACCTAAATCAAACCTAGAATTGGTTTCGTTAGGTATGAGACTTTGTCAATAAATGTTTACAATTTGCTTTAATTTTTTTTTTTTAAACGGATTAAATCTGTTAAAGACGTACTTTGCTTGGTTCTAGAATTCAAATGAGTCTGAGGTTTGACATTAAGCTATTCAAAACTCTAGAAATTAAATGGCGACTACGTTAGAATTCATATGAGTCTAAGGTTTGAAATTTCGTAATGCCCTTAAAGTTTTTCTTAATGCTTTATAACTTTACGCAAATTTATTTAAGGTTATTTTAAAAGTATTAGCAAAAAAGTACAAAAATTAAAAAAAATAAAACTAAAATAATCTTATAATTGAAATAAATGTCAAATATTAAGATATAATATGAAAAAAGGAAATATATATTAGCATTTTTCCCTTTTAAAAATATATTTTTATTCAATTAAATTTTTTAGAACTCTTCATATTTTAAAATTTTATCACTCTATATTTTAAAATGTTTATCGCCTGATTTTTCTAAAAATTTCACTTATTTTTCATATTTTAAAATTTTTATTTTAAATATTTTTATTAAATAATAATTTTATCATTGACAGTAATAATAAAATTTAATATAAAATAAATATTTAAATTTTTAATAATTAATAGATAAAAATTAAGATTTTTATTAAACTTTAACTGAAAAATAATTATTTGACCAAACGAAAAATTGGTTTCTTGTGATAGTTTCTTAACTTTTTAATTAAGTCAACTGTCATAGACAATAAAGTATTGTGCCGCAACTATCTTGGATAGTTCATAATTTATTATCACACCGACATGAATCAGGTCAATTCACCCAAATAATAACTAACGGGGTTGAAATTTTCCACACAAGGCTCCCTCCGAATAATCTAGTGGAAAATATCTACTTATTTGCCATTTCAAAGCTGTAACATTCGGATGTTCATTTGATCATGCGACATATTCAACCGGGGGCTTCATGTCAATCATATGGATAAGATGTATGAGAAAATCAAATTAGTGAATTAATTTATGACTTTAATTTATAAATAAATCAAATTTATATATATGATAACATTTCTCATATTTGATAATAAATTATATCTATTTTTATCAATTACCTGCAGTAGTTGACTTTCTGTTGGGTTAAATCGAAGAAGTCGCGACACGTCGTGACAAGTCCGTGACTATTGATGTGATTCCAGCCACAGTCCAGTTAAGCCGCGTTGAATTAGGCCCCACTTTGCAGGTGATACAGATGATATTAAATTTCACATTAAATCTTAGGATAAGAACGGTTGGAGAGTACAGATTTTTTTTTTCTTTTTTTATGACGAAAGGGATAAAATTTTAAATTGTATTAATAAAAAATAATAATAATTAGGTTTATTTTTATTTAAAAAAAAAGACTAAATTCGTACTACTTTTATTAAATATATTAAATTAATATTTGAGTTTTTAAAATAAAATAAAAAATATTCTAATTATATTTATTTGACAATCTCAATAAAAATACTTAAATTTTAAATTTATTTATAAAATAAAATTAAAAATTCGGTTCCTTTAAAAAAATATATAATATAATCTTTTTAATAAAAAAAATTAAATACTTCATATATATATATAAATATATATATAAAATACATATAAAAAATAATATGAATTTAAAATTTTTTATAATATAATAATATTAAAATTTTAATTTATTTAATTTAATAATTATATAATCGACCATTAGATTTAAAATTTGTTTTAATTAATATGATTAATTTAATTTTAAAAATAATAATCTGATTGAGGTGGAGATACTTGTTAAAAAAAAAAACAATAGTCTTGCCAATATATAACCTTCACATCGGTTTTTTCTATTTCAAATAATTTTACATTTTTAAAAATAATTCGAACAACCTCTTAGCCTTCAATTTCCACCTTGATTAAAATAATATGTCAAAAGAAAAATTACAAAAGGGCATCAACTGACCAACAGATTCGAAGATCATCAATGCCACGAAGACCCAACAAAGAATTCTTAATCTACAAATAATCAAAGAATTACAGCAGTTAATTAATATCCCTTTTTACATTTGTCTTGATAAAATTATTCATAAATCATTTGCGTTCCTTCTCATCTTGAACACCGTCCCCCAAACGCACTGTTCGAATCTTGAATCTCTCAAGCTTCGACGACAACTCATCCAACGGTCTCCGGACACCGCGCGTTCGGGTTACCGGAACATTCGAACTTGTTTCTCCGGTGGTTGGTACTTTATCATTCAATATTCTATTCTGTTGACCTCTCGGACTTCCGAAAAGTTTCATATACAAATCAGAAATTTCTCTGACTTTTGGCGATGCTGCAAGTGCTGGACCAAAACAGTGATCAAGATTATACGGAAGCTTGGGGCTAATTCCATTTGGCGTTAATGGTCTAGGCGTGCAGAATGGAGAGCCATTGTTGAAGGTGCTCAAAGATTCTGAGAGTTGAACGAATTGTACATGCGTGGGGCAGGAGATGTCAGTCTTCATCGAAATATGAAGTATAGAGGAAAAAAAAGTTGTGGGAATTTAGAATTGAAACTGGGTTTCTTTCTTTTTGGTGATCGCTGTGAGAATATGATTCTTTGAATGTTGATGCAAGCACCAGTTGAATAGCCCTAAGGTGATTATATAAGTTACGAGTGCTTTGACTAGTTTAGCTTAGCTTGTAACATTGTACTTTCGGACTTGTTCAAACTTGTCTCGTTAGAAGAATAATTTGCTCGCTTGGAAGAGTTGATGTGGTCTTGCAGTGATGGCTTTGACATTGTAATCCAGTTGGCATTTGAAATATATTAAAGAATGCATAATTTGCGGGGCTAAATGACTATTTCCCACCCAAGGTTTAGTACAAATTATTTCACTCATTAACTATCAAAAATCTAAATATCTATTAAATTTTGTTGTTGTTATTAAATATAAAATTCTAATTTATTAAAATCTAACAAGTTTTTCCCACCCAAGATTTGAAAAATCAGTATTTTTCCATTAAGGTTTTTCTAATATGTTGTTGGCACTCGAAGACAATGATGTTCTCCTTTTCTTCCTACTTCTCTCTCATATGCTCTCCATTTTTTACCACATCAGTTGTCCTCTCCCTCACTAGCCAATGCACAATAAGACCAAGATCTTGTTGTTGAAGAGGAAAGGAAAAAACTCGGGATTTATAGTTTTTAAACTTGGGAGAAATTGCTAATTTTTAAACCTGGGGGAAAATGTGAGGGATTTATAGTTTTTTCAAATATTTTTCCTAAATAACAATTTTACCCCTGATAATAACAATAAAATGACAATTCAAAATCTTCCTTCCATTTTTTAATGACCAACTCTGGCAGAGCCATATTCTTTCTCCACCATTGATTATGGACGATAGCATCTCTTTTTCTCCCTCCGACGATGAAGGCTCTTTGGATGATGAAGGATTCATCTAAACAATGAATCCTTATTCGGCCAAACAAATTTGCACTCAATGTTTTACGATTCCAACACTTGTGATGATTCCAACCAATTCAATTATTCGATCAATGCATCAAACAATTTTGCAGATAGGAGGGAGCATCGGTAGAGAAAGAACATGAGTTGTCAATCAGAGATGGAGATGGTCGCCAAAAAAGGAAAAAGAAAAACTCTAAAAGGGAAAATATAACTTTTCAAAATATAGGTCGGGGGAAATTATAAATTTTTTAAAATAAGATAAAATTTTTATTTATTTTAATAATATTAATAAAATAATGATTTTACCCTTATAACTAATAAAGAATGAATAAAAAATAAATATTTGAATTTTTTAAATTTCACATATGTGAGTTTAGAAATTGACTAAAACTTGAGTGGAAAGAAGTCTTTTGACCTTTATTGCTTGGAGGGGAAGTCAAGAAAATAAACTTCAAATAAGGGGTGATTTTGACGGCCAAAGTTTTTGAAATTTTCTCTCTAAAAAAGTATAATACGTTTCAAAGTGATCTTAATCTTTCCATTTTTGTATGTAAATAGATGATGCGGCTACATCGATGGCCGACATCTGAATTATTTCACTATTTTATGACAAATTATGGTTGAGGGTGGTGGGGATTTGACGGGGCGAAGAAGATTTTAAAGAAAGGGAGATTTAGGAGAATTCATTTTAATTATAACAAATTGTACCGATGCAAGGTTTTACATAAAAAAATAAAAATTACAAACTCAGCCTCCCATCTTAAGTTGCTTTTTATATTATAAAGTCCTGAAAAACGATGAAAAGTCAAATTTATCCTTTGTCTATTAGTTTTATAGCAATGACTTTTAAGTTCGACATATTTTGATAACAAAAAATAAGTACGACTTTGATGATAAGTTGGACCAAAATTCTAAACACTAAAATACTTTTAACACTTTAGTAATCACAAGTTTAAAAATAATATAATTTTTTCTATATTTAATAATACATATTAAAACTATTAGCTTAAATTATTGAATTTATTTTGAAATATTTTAAAGGTAATCAATTAAATAACTTTTTTGAGGGGTTTATACTATATTAATTAATATTATAAAATAATACAATTATATCTTTATCTTTAATACCTATGAAAACCTTAGCTGCAACTTCTCATCTCCATTCATAATTTGAGCTAAAATGTACTTTAAAATTACAAAATAAGACAACAAATTCATTTTAATTATAGTTAGTAACCATCTAAAATGTAAACAATTAATCGACGAAAAGCTACAGTAAATACTGAGAAATTAAAAGAGGGGTATTTTTGGAATGAAAAATATAATTTGCTTAAAAAGGTAAAAAGTAATAATTGCTGCCGAAAAACGTTTACGTGCAAAACTAACTGTCTATTTTAATTAATTTCTCTATATATATATATATATATATATATATATATATATATATATATGTTATGCACAATTTATTCCTACCCTCTCTCTTTACAATTAGTAGGCATTTGAAGAAATATGTCATGAAACACTTGATATTGGTTGGACATAATACATGGATTCTTATCTTATGGATAACAATTTTTTTAATTTTGATTATAGGAAGAGTTTAACATAATAGAAAATGGGTAGTATTTTTTTTATTTTTTATTGTTATGGACCATATGAACAACTTTAAGATAATTGTAATTAGTATATAATCAATATCAATGATCATATTTTAAGAATCAAAATTTCATTAATAATAATCCTCTTACCATAATGGAATTTTATTGATATATTAATTATAGATAAATATAATTATAACGATAGACATATTCATCATAATAACATTTTTTAATTATTGGTAAATATAACTATAACAATAGAAATATTTTCGTTAACAATACATTTAGTGATCAATATATTTAAATATAAGGGTGAAAATATTCATTATTTATGTTATGTTTGCTAGCAAATAAATGTAATTATAACAACGAAAATATTTATTATTACTATTATATTTAATGATTGATAAATATTATTATAATAATGAAAATATTTTTCATATATATTATGTTTAATGACTTATAAATACTACCTTAACAATAACGATGTTTATCATTGTTATTATTTTTAACAATAAAAAACATTATTTTAGTGATAAAAATATTTGTTATTATTATTATTTTTAATAACGAGGCTTAAATCTCTTATTATTTATATTAACAACAAAATATTTCTTCTTGTTATTAATATTTTTAATAGAAGAAATTATAAAGATGAACAAGGATGAATTTTTTTTCTTTTATTAAAATTTTTTAATTAAAAAAATAAACTTTCAATAAGTATTTTTCTCTTGTGAAACGCTTTTTTGAAAATAGAAAGGACCAAAATCTCTCGTGTTTCATCTCACATCTACAACAAACACTTCAAAGAAAAAGACCCAAAAAGCTCTCCTTTTTCCTCTTAGCTCACATCTACACAATTTTGCAAAGAAGAACCGAGATAGAGACCCAAATGCCCCTTTTGTTCCTCTCTCACTTGTAGAATTGCAAAGAGACAGATTTTGAGTCTAATGAAAAAGAAGGGGAAATGAGGAAAAAACTTAATTTTTTTCTGTTGGCTCGAGGCTAGCCCACCCATTCACCAAACGTAAAAGCTATCAAAAGCAACCTTTGAAAGAGAATTTAATTTCATTTTCCAGTCATGTGGATCCCACTGTATGATCGGGACCGCCCAACAATGCCTCTAACTACCACATTTATGTGATATATAATTAGGACGAGAATGTTTGGTTTCAGTCATCCGCAATTTGAATGTTTGGTGATATGGCTTATCTTCGAGTGGTGGAGTTGCGTATGCATGCATGGTCTTCAAATTATTCATAAACAAAAAAATACATAGGAAAATTAAATTAAATGCCTTTTTTACCACTTTATTAAGCAAAAATGTCTAATTTTCCTATTCTTAAGTAAAAATACCCTAATTTTTTTTAAATTATTAAAATTACCCTTCACTATACCTATATAAACTCTCTTATTCACTCTTGTTACATACACTTCTCATATCGCTCAAACATTCACTCTCACTCTCATTTTTACTCAATATCAATTAATACGGGTTCGTTCAGACAAAAGAAATTTGTATTTCTGAATTCAAATAGAAAAAAATTAGTTCATAAAAAAAATATATTTATACGAATCTTAACTCAAACTTAATTTTATTTGTTAAATCTAGTTTGTATGTTATGTAAAGGGGGCATTTGAATATTAGATAATAATATAGAGGTTAAAAAAATATTAAAAAAATATGAGGGGCATTTTGATATTATACAACATATAAATTATTTAAATAACATGTTAAGAATAGATAGGTATATTTTGATACAAGACAACATAAAAGGGTGTTTAATGAAATGTTAGATAATTATAGGGGGTTAAAGAAAATATTATAAAAAATATGAGGGGTATTTTGATATTAAACATTTTAAGAGCATTATAAATGCAATTTTAGGAATAGATAGATGTATTTTGATATGAGACAACATACATGGGTGTTGTATGTCAACAATCAAATTTGAATTTTATACAGTGAAATACCTTAGAATGTCAACAATAAAAAAACGTTCAAAAATCTGGAAATACGAGTCGATATATCCTAAAATGATAAAAATCGAAAAAACGAAACTGAAATTCAAATTTTATATTTTGAAATACCCTAAAATGTCAATAATAGAAAAAATCATTAGAAAATCTGAAAAATACGAGTCAATTTATCCTAAAATGACGAAAATTAAAAAAACGGAACTAAAATTCAAATTCTAGAAGTTGAAATACATTAGAATGTCACTAATCGAAAAATAGTTCAAAAATCTAGAAAATACGAATCGATATATTATAAAATGGCGAAATTTAAAAAAATGAAACTGAAATTCGAAAATATGAATTGATATATCCTATATACGAAAAAACCAAATTATCGAGCTGAAATTACGTCATTTCATCGTAAAATATGTCAAAAAAGCACAAAAATAAAAAAACTGAATGTCCAACTCGAAAACTACAATCGAAAAATCCTAAAACAGAAAAAACAAAACTAAAATTTGAAAACTACAAGTTGAGAAACCTAGATATGGAAAATATCAATTTACCCCCTCAGAAAATTTCTACTACAATCAAGTCCAATATTTATCCCTTGCCCCCTCAGTAATTTTCTAATCTATTAGCGCCCCTGCAGTTTCAAAAAAAGTAAATTTTCTCCCAACCCACGGTATTCACAACATTAGCCCACTATCCCATGCCGAATTTCACAAACACCCACCGTGCACTAATTTATCTCCCCCAGCTCCCTAATGTTTTGAAAAAGCTATTTCACCCCCTAACCCACGGTCAATCTCTCCTGACCGTGAGATCCACTGTTCCCACGACAGAAGCGTCGGCTGTTCTAACCCCTTTTCCACTACAAAAATCATCGTTTCTGCCTTCAATTTTTTTAACACAAATCAAATGTATATATCTTATAACACAAAACCCCTCAAGAAATTCAATCAAAACAATCAAGAATCAAAACATTTTATGTATTGTTCAAAATCAGAATCCTAGAATTTCAAACCGTAAAATATCCCTCAAATCTCAATAAGCTTAACAATAAATTCATTCAAACAACATTAGGGAAGATGTACTAACATTCTTTGTCATTTTCAATCATTGGAAAACACGAAAATCAACGGAAATCGCTTTGCCCGTGGAACGACCATGGGACTAGTGAAAATTTTCGATTTTGTACAGTGAAACTGTGGGAAAATTTTGGGGAAAATAAGTAAAATCCTTGGTTTATATATAGGGGCAGTTTGATCATTTCATAAAATAAGGACATTTGTGTTTAAACCTGATTGTTTTAGACAATTTTTTAGACCCCTTTAATTTTGGCCATGTAATATAATTTCCCATATATAGAAGGGCTCACATATAATAAACACATACAGCTGGATCAATCAATTTATATCTGCTTCGGAACTACATTTTCTATCAAAATCAATATTATAACATATACTGAATACTCATATCCAAAGAAAGGTATAACCAAACATTTTAAACATATATATCGTAATGATCTTCTACTCTCTTTTATGACTTATATATAACAATAAAATTATATATATATATATATATATATATATATTTTAGGTATATAAATATATACATATTTATAAGTTATTATATAATTGAATGATTTTAAAATAAAAATAAAATAATATTTAATTATATAATGATATATATAAATATATATATATATTTATATATTCAAAATAAACATACGCAATATTATTTTATATTAATAAGGATAAAGGTTGAACAAGGTTTGCAATACAATATGAGGATCAAGAAAATTGGAGCCCAAACACCAAGGTGGTGGATGGCGAAAGATGGATGGTTGTAAAGGAAGAGGCCTCGGAAAGTTTTGGTAGATTTCTTAATATTTGATATATTTTAAACATATTTTATAAAAGTAAATTATATATATAATTGGTACATAGAAAGTGATACTCTATCTAATGCATCATCAACCTCTCTTCCAACCCACAATTCATATCTTTGATTGGGAAACTGTCGCTTTTAGATTCGTCTTAGATTAGGAAATTGTCACTTTTAGATTCGTAAATCTTTCCTTGGATGTTTTCAATGACTATGAAAAAAGAAAGGTAAAAGAAGATGAGGAAAAGAAACAAAACTACCTTTTGACAAAAAAAAAAAATCTAACATTTAACTTTAATATATATATATATATATATATATGAAAATAGATCTTTTAAACTTAAGAGATTGAAAATTATCATTTCATCATTATTCAAGTGGACAATAGTGATTTGGCCTGTCAAAATATGTGATATAAATGACCCACATACCTCTATCTACCACATTTATATGTTACAATTACAACAAGAATGTTTGGTTTAATTCTTCTGCACCTTTGAATGTTTGGCGATATTCCTATCTTTGAGAGTAGTTGCCAAATGCATGGGTGGTCTTCAAATTATTCATAAGCCAGTATAGAAAAGATTTCAGATATGATAAACGCATACAGCTGGATCAACTAATTTACATTTGCTTCGTAAATTTCTTTATACATATATTGTGCAGTCATATCGTAAGAAAGATATAGCAAACAATTATATACATATTCCAATAATCTTTTACTCTCTTTTTACAACTTATAATGTTGTACGGTAAGGATCAAGAGAACGAAAGCTGCCATTGCAGTATGAAAATATGTGATATAGATGGCCAAAAGTAGCTCTATCTACCACAGTTGTGTGATATAATTAGTACATAGAATGTTTGGTTTCAGTCCCCTGCACCTTTGAATGTTTGGTTATATGCCTTGTCTTTGAGTGGTGAAGTTGCCAATGCATACGTGATCTTCAAAGTTATTCATAAACCAAAATATAAAGATTTGAAATATGATAAATACATACAGCTGTCTTTGAGTGGTGAAGTTGCCAATACATACGTGGTCTTCAAGTTATTCATAAACCAAAATATAAAGATTTGAAATATGATAAATACATACAGCTGGATCAATTCTTTTATAGTTGCTTCGTAAATTTCTTTTTAATTACATTCAACATATAATATATATATATATATATATATGTTGTACAATCATATCGTAAGAAAGATAAAGCAAAACAATTTAAACACATTCCAATAATCTTTTACACTTTTTTTAGTGGTCATAATAAGGAATAACGGTGTACAAGGTTTGCAGTATAGTAAGGATCAAGAGAATGAGAGCAGCGAATGCCGATATAAATGACCATGGAGTATCAAAATATGTATACTTGAAGCTAGCCCATTGAACGTGCCAACTGTTGCGATAATACTCGTGCACATCGTTGAACATCTTCGACAAATAGCACGCATCGATATCAAATCCCACATCCTTCCCCAAATTGTTGATGAAACGAGCGACTTCCCCATCAGTGCCAAGATTATTCTCAATAATATTGTTGTCACATAAATACTCAACATCTTTAGCTGTGTTCACAAGGTAGTCCAACAGTGTAGCATAAGTTGTGATATGCTTGGAGCAACTTGAGTGACATTGCTCATATGCAACACAGTTTTGAAGAAAAGAGGTCATAAAATCTTCAATATTAATGGTGGGCATATCGATTACTCCTCGCCTGAATTTCACCACCAAGAAGCTTTCTGCCTTCACTGCTTTTAGCTTAATTCCAGCACGGCGAAGCTTCGAAATCGAATGGATAACATGTGTTGGTATATTAGCGTTTACAGGATGATCTCGAATTTCAGATGGAATCAAACTTTGGCGGACCAAGTCAAGTAAATGCATGCCCCTTAGGCTATGGTGCTTTGCAATATCTTTATCCGGCCTTTGTATGGTGTTATTGAAAAAGTGCAAAGCAAGCGTAGCTAAAGAGGGGCTAGGGTTTTCTCCGGGAAATTTTGATAAATCAAACAAACATTCAAGAATAAAGTAGGGAAGTTGATTCTCAAGGCGAAGAAAATCCCGATAAAAAAATGGTAAAATCCATGTCATGGTGACAAGCGGATCTTCAGGATCAGATTTTACAACTCCTAAAACTTTTCGAAACAATTCAATAATGAAAAGTCCATCAAGAACCATTAACTCAGCAAATTCATCGGAGTTAAGATGAATTGTTTCTGAATAACATTCTCTAGCTTTCATCTCCAGTGGTTTAACAGCCATGAGAAAATCTTCCAAACCTAGATCATTATTTTTAATTCTATTGAGAAAGGAGGCTAGATATTTCCATTTATGCTCTTCAATCATTTTAAGGTGAGGCTCACCTTGGTGGTACGGACCAATTGAGACAATATGAGGTTGATAGGACTTACCATTGATATCAATCAAGCTCTGTGGAACTTTGAAAATACAGCATGATCTTCTACCCGCTGAGTTGCTTAATAGGGTCGGCGTCTGCGAGAGTTTCTTGTGCATAGACGCTAAAAGATCCTTGTTTACTTCTCCAATATTTATAACATGAGCTTCTCCTTCTATGGTTGTGCTTCCCATCTCCGTCATGAAGATTTACAAAGCGTCTTTCTTTCCAGACACAGTTTTCTAAGTCAAGGGAAGCTTGATGAATTCCTGAAAGTGGTGTATTCCATTTGAATTATCCTATATCGATAATTTTATTGAAAAAGGGCAAAAAAATAAAGGTATATTTTCATCAGGGGCAAAGAAATGAATTCATGAATTTAGAATTTATCTTTGAGAAGTAAAGTCCCTACACTGCATAATCTTTACGGTGAAAATTCTTCCACCGACGAGTGTTCAAGACCATTGGACACTCAACCAACTAATAAAGGAGTGTGAAAAAAGAAATCAATATTTAATTGATTAAGAAATAAACATATTTCAATTTTTTTTTTTTATATTTCGAAACACTTGAAGCATTTTATACTAATTTTATATACGTTTCGAGACATTTTAAAAAAAAAAACTTTTTAGAAACGTAAAAACACACCTATTTTACGAATGACTTTAATGAGAAGTAAAACAGTGGTTTGGGAAGTGAGAGATGTCAAGGAATTTAATTTGTGTGGATTTTAATCGAATTGTAATTGAGCTTAAGTACAGGAAGGGTGTTTGGGTGATGAAGGAAAACATTTCTATACTTAGGGGCGTTTGGTTTGGTAATGTTTGATTAATAAAATAGAAAGATTACCTTGAAGATAGATTACTTAGAAGATTACTGGGTATAAATGATTACTATGTTTGATAAAATTTGATAGGTATAAATAATTATTGTGTTTGGTTAAAGGTAATAAAAGATTACTAGTAAATTATTTTATTTAAATGCCCTTGAATATAATTATTTTTAAATATTTTGTATATTCTTTGTCATATTAATTAAAAATAAATTTATTTTTATCTCAAAAAATTAATAAATAATAATTTTTCTATAATAAACTCAAGATTACCCCAGTAATCTTTAAATACCTAAGGTGAAGGTGGTAATTAGATTACCACCTATATTACCTGCCACGTCAACATTGGTAATAGAAGATTACTGTAATCTTTTATTACTGACAAACCAAACAAGAGAATAAAAGATAGATTACCAAGATAATTTATCTTACCGTCAACCAAACACACCCTTAGTGTAAAAGCCTTTCTGGCACCAGTTTTGTCTTTCAATTAATTTAGTTTTTGAGCCAGTTCGAGCTTTGGGCTTGAAAAGTTTATATCCAAGCCCGAGCCCGAAATAATTTTGGATAGAATTTTTACCCAAATCCCAATCGAACTCAAAATTTATTCAAATCTAACTAATTTTCATTTCTTGCTGAGCAATTACGTTTGGGGCCTGTCCAGCCCATTTGAGAGCCCTATCTATGGCAGAATTACCTAACAAAAGTGGAGCCTTTCTTTCAGCATTCAATCATTTTAAACCACGAAAATAACACGTTGGAAAACAGACAAAATCAGGTGATAGGCCTAAATTCTCTTACGCGCATAATTAAATACCATTTTAAACCAATATTCTTGAAACCACACCTGACATTGACCTGTTAAAAGAGAACTATTACGTCCAATAAATGATCAGATTAATTGATTGGCAGTTAAATTGATTAATTAATTAAAAATAATATTTTTAAAAAATTATATAATTTATTATTAAATATATAAATTAATTTATTAAATATTAAAATAAATTTAATTGAATAGTGTATATATATTCAAATTTGATAAATAAGATCTTTGGTTTAAGTTTTTATAATAAATTTTTAACAAAAAATAATTTTTTATGCTTATATAATTACAAAATCTGAGTTAAATCCAATTTTGTATTCAATTTAATTAGACAATTCGAATTACTATTCAATCTAATTTGGTTTAAAAAATAATTACAAAATTATTTTTTAAATGAATTTAAATTGATTTGATTGATAATAATGATTTAACTGAGCGAATGAATCCATGCCAATTTTTAAACCCACGCTTTAAACAAAATAAACGACTAAAAACTTGAGCCGGTGCCGAGAACCGCCCTGTCGTTTCTTTTCTTTTCAGATTGGACTGGTCGTTGACTGTGTACGACTAATTACCGTCAATTAATTCTCATTCAATTAATGACTGCTTTCTTAGACAACTTTTGAAATTTATTTCTGATTGGATTATTTTATATTTCTTACGTTTGAAAAAAGTTAATTTGTTTTTTGCTTTCTTTAGATTAAAAAATTGTCAATTTTGATTCAAATTTGAACTTTTCCCCGTAAATTATATAAACAATTTTCATTGACAAATGATTTTCGGATGCGACAATTAAGTTTCAAAAAACCCTTCCATGAAATTTACATTTTAAGATTACCACTTTATATTTCTTATGTTTGGAAATAATTAATTATTTTTAAAATTAAATTCAAATATATATATATATATATATATATATATATATATATATATATATATATATAACGAGAAACCTAATTCGAGTCAAACGGTAGATCAAAGTCAATCACACTAAACAGAATAAATCTTGGGTTCAATAACTAATCTCGTAATCACTGAATCAGATAAGTTAAAAGTTTGATTTTAATTTGTTTTCAGAGGAGACTTGAATTCACATTCTTTTATACATAGGCACTTCTTTTTTACTACTCAAGCTACCCCTCGAGGGTAAATCATGTGTATTTTGAGCACTATGTAAAAATTAAACAAAATTTAAGTAATACGATGATGTTCTATGACAAGTAATTGTGATGTAGTGAAAAAAATAATAAAATTATATGTACATTTTTTATACATAATTTAAATATCTAAATAATATATCATTATGTAATTTAATAATTTTGAATTTAAGATAAAGTAATACTCATTCACATGATGATATATTATTTATATATCTAAATTATATATTAAAAATATATACACATAGCAAACAGTTACTTGCTGAGTATTCAATTCAAACTCAGAAAGATTTGAATATCAATACCAATGATCAAATAATTTCAAATTTTTATAAGATTTTTTTTGTGTTTATCAAATAATGTTTCATACCTACTCTCACCTTTATTACTTTCATAATAGACAGCTATTGAATACTTCAACTTTTACATAAATGAAATATCATCCATATAGACGGAGTTTCATTTATTTTCCTTTTCAAAATTATAGGTCAAGTCTAAAAGAAAAATTAGGATTCAAATGAGATTTTTCCTTTTCAAAAATCTGTATATAATGAAAAAGACGGGAGGAGAGGTGAAGATCTCGATTATTATTCTTGTACAATATAAAAAGTTAGTGAGAATATTATGAAGATAATTATTTTATTATTAATTTAAAATTATTTAATTATATAATAATATATTATTTATATATTAAAAAATATGTAGACATAAATTGATATCAAACGTAGAAGATGATGTTACTCTTAAAAATGTATATACATTTTAAATTCTATCACCTTTCGAGTCTAAAGCCTCCAACCAAAGTGCTGCTGGTGATGAGTTTACATTACTATGTGAACTGATAACACACGTGACTGTAAGAGAAAAACTCCACGTGTAAGACGTGCCAATAGTCGTAAAAAATAAAACACGTTTTTCATATGTTGAAAAATCAATAACATTCCTCACCAGAATAAATTGTTCCACTCATCGCTTTCGTCTCCGCTCTTTGTTAAGAAACAAAACACAAAAAGCTCTATAACTGTCACGTTAATGGAGAACGCAGGACACTGCTCGTCATCTTCAACCCTCACAAGCACCAATACAGAGTCCTCTCAAACCACCGCCAAGAAGCGAAAGGCCGGGCGAAAGAAGTTTCGGGAGACACGTCATCCCATTTACAGGGGGGTTCGACGAAGAAATGGCAAGTGGGTGTGCGAGCTTCGAGAGCCAAACAAGAAGACTCGTATATGGCTGGGGACTTTCTCACGCCCTGAGATGGCGGCAAGGGCTTATGATGCGGCAGTTTTGGCTCTTCGAGGAGAGTCTGCTTCATTAAACTTTCCGGAGACTGCAAGTTCATTGCCACGTGCAAGGTCAGATAACATTCGGGATATTCAATATGCTGCAATGGAGGCTTCAGGGGGATTTGGTAAGGAAAAATATTGTTCTTCATCGTCGTTGTCGTCGTCGTGCATGGTGGAGAATTCTGAGGTTAATGTTGATGAAGTGTTTTTGGATGAAGAAGAGGTGTTTAATATGCCTGGAATACTTGATGGCTTGGCTGAAGCTTTGATTCTTACACCACCAGCTCTGAAGAAAGGGTTCAAATGGGATGATGTGGAGGACACGGTGGATTTAACTTTGTGGAGTGATTAATTTAGAATGATTGATAATTGAGTATTATTTATCTTTAATTTAAAATGAGATATGTATTCTTCGTACTAAAAACAACGTGTAAACATAGTTTAATGGAATGTTTTTTAACATTGACTTCAACCCCTAATTTGACATGAAACAGTGTCATGTCCTGGTCTATAGCGTCGAATTTGGTTTTCACTTTAGTTCTATAGCTAGTTCATCTTCAAAGTTAGTGGTCAAAAATATTAATCACTGGTGTCGCTCTTTGTTGACTGTCTCGTTCGAGTTATTTTCTAACCTAACAAAAGTGATATCTGCTTTCTATGTAACAATTTTCAATGAGGACTACCGACTTGCTAACAGGTTATCGTGATAGAAAAATTAGAGCGAAATTGAAAAAAAAAAGTGACTGAATTTTTTCATTAAGTAACATCCAAGTTGGCAATCGGTGTCAACACAAATTACAGGTATTGATTAAATTACAAAGAAAACACAATTTGTAAAATACTGACCAATAGATTGAACAGCATACACCGAAGGCGCAGAGTAGGTTAAATGGAAAAAGGGAAGAAAGTTGAGTAAAGAAGAAGAGGAATTGTGGAAGACTCTTTGATAGCGTAACCAACTTTAATTGAAATGGTAAGTTTTACTATGAAACTCACTGTTTGGACACTTTCCTTAATATCTCCCCTTAAGCTAAACTGCTAATTCTGAATACTTTTTGTCATATCTCCCTTTAAGCAAAGCTGAGATTCTCCTTTGAAGCAGCTATTATGCTCTTCATAAAATACACACACACACACATATATATATATATGCAGCTACTGAGCTTAGTTCTTGTTTAGCTAACAAGAACAAACAGGCTCACAAAACAAGCAACCATGGTGTTGTATAATCAACTTTGAGCAGGAACTACTATCAATAATCAATCAGCTATTGAGTAACTGAGGCCTAATACTTGCCATTTAGTAATTAAATTCTAAGAAGCTGGTTGATTTAGAAAAGCTTTAAGAGAGAAATTTTAAATGAGACTTGAAAGCTTCAAACTTGTTTTTCAAAATGTCAGCTTTTTAGAATTCAATGGGAGCATATTGAATTATAAGTTGTTTTGCAACAACTTGATCTCTAACATAGTGAGCATCAATTTTAATCTGTTTAGTTCTTGCATGAAAAACATGATTTGAGGTAAGACATTGGCACTATGATTATCACACCAAATATTTGGAGGGGAAGAAAACTCTCAAGACTAATCTTAGAGTAAAAACTTTTTAACCAAGGCACTTTGGTGACTATGTTTGTGAAAGCCCTATACTCAGTTTTTGCAGAGGACAAGACTTCGACCTCTTATTTTCTTAAGAAGCTTTTTAACCAAGGCATTTTGGTGACTATGTTTTCAAAAGCCCTATACTCAGTTTTTGTAGAGGACAAGACTACGACTTTTTATTTTCTTAAGAAACCATTGAATGATATTGAAGCCAAGATATAAACAATATTCTATTGTAGACCTTCTGCCTTGAATATTACTAGCCCAATTTACATCAGCATAACATTCTAGCTTTATAAGTAAGGCTACTTTGAAAAATAATCCATGAGACAAAGTGGCTTTGATATATCTCAATATTTTCTTATATGCTTACCACTGCAATGGAGTTGATTTATGGAGAAATTTATTTAGTTTATTGACTGAGAAAGTCATGTCTGATAAGGTTAAGGTCAAATAAAGTAGAGCATCAAGCACACTTCTAGAAAGACAAGGCTGCTCAGAAATTCACTATTGCCAAGGAAGTGCTTAGTACACGTGGTCAAAGGAGCTGAACAAGGTTTAGCATCACTCATTTTTCTTTTGGTCCTTAGCATGAAAAATATGAAGCCAGCTGCAACTTTTGTGACTTCAAAGTTTGTTGAATCCTTTGCTTCTTCTTTTATGTTCAAAGTTCTTGCAAACTTGTTTGTAAGCTTAACAGACTTGTAGACAACTACACGCTTATTATAAAGCTTAAACAAAGGATTCATTTTTCTTTTGGTCCTCCAATTCTCCAATGAGAAAGGACTTATTAATATATATTTGCTTAATGTTCGGTCCATAGAAAATCAGACTAAGAATAAATCTTATAGTAGTAACCTTAACAATGAGGCTAAAGACTTCAAAATAGTCCATTCTATAGGTTTGTTGAGAATCCTTAGCAACTAATCCAGTCTTGTACTTTTGAACTAACCCATCATGATTATGTGCCACCCTAGAAATCCAATTGTAACATACCATATTCATATTTGGAGTCTAGGGTAATAAGGACCACTTTCTTTTTTTTTTTTTTTTTTTTTGCTAAAATAGCATTATACTCTGCCTACATTGTACTTTTCAGTTAGGATTAGAGAAAGTCTCAATTGTAATTGTAGGTTTTACCTTTATAATAGGTGTGTAGTTGTCTAAGAGAGTAGAATGGTTTGATGTTATTTAATCTAGTAATGATGGGATACCTATTTTGTGAAGATAAAGATGATGCAACAGGTAATTATAAGAGAGATGGTATTTAGTGTTTTACTAATATAGGTTAAAATTTGGAAGAAAAAAAGGGATTTAAGGTTAAAGATTCTATTAAAGGTGACTGTGAAATCTATAAAGATCAACAACTAGTTCAATAGTAAAAGAGAGAGATTGAGAGGATGCAATTTAAAAACATTGTTCAGTAAGATTAAGAGGTTTAGGTAAGGGTGAATCAATATATGTTGATAAGGGTAGAAAAGAACAAACCATGTTTTCACGAGAGGTAAAGTTAAGATGAAGAGTGATAAAACATTTTGTCAATGAGAGAGGGGACAAGAGAAGAGCTTTGATGACTTGAGTTGTGTGCATAAATATGCTAGTTAAAAATAAAAATGAACAATAAATTATAAAATGATAGTTGTGTACAGGGTGAAGATACTTTGAAAGTCATATATTTATTAAATGTTTAGCATTCATTTGTTCCTAATGGTTGTTTTGCATATAAAAGATAAGATGTAGGGTTGTGAGAGGAGCATCTGTCAGTTGGAGGATTACATGATGAGGGTTTTGGGATTATTTATGTTACATTTTACATCATGCATTATGACTTTATGTATTCATGCACATTTAGTATGTTTTTGGATTTTGAGATTTGTTTGATATCATGTGTTTAGAGACCTTTTGCACATGTTTTAATAAAGTATTTATTTATTGCTCTTTTTTATGTTTATTTTGCTTTTCATTAAAGTTTGAGTTTTTATGATTTAAGTTAAATAAGTTAACATGACAATTCAAATGTGTATTCTCTTTAGAGTGTATTCATCTATATAGAGATGTTATATTCGTTAACCAACCTAACCAACCCATTTAGTTTATTCGCTAAAGCAAAGGTGAAAATGGGGTACACGAGATCTTAGTCCACTTAAAAATCCACTAAGATTTCCTAAGTATAATAATAAGGGTTATTAACTTGAGTAAAATAGTAGAAATAATCATTTAATAAAAGACTATATTAAATAAATAAATATATAAAATATGACTAAAGGTTAAATATAACAACTTGACCATAGAAATAGGGTTTTTGCCCCACCCTATATAGAAATGGGATTTCTCAACATAAGTGAGGACAAATACAAAAATAAATTCTAAAGGTAGAGGCGAGAATATATATATATATATATATATATCATACTCTTTTCGTGTTGTACCTATTTCTAAAATATATAATTTATGAAAATATTTATTACACTTTTGTTATTTAGCACGATGTCATTACTATGAATAATTAAGTTAAAAGGACAAGGAGAGGCGGGGCAAGAGAGGGAATGAGGAGAAAGTTATTCTTTACAAGTTAGAGATCTTGATAATTCATGTGTCATTCATTCATATAAAAAAGTGATGAATTTTTAAATTCTACTTGGGCCACAAAAATTGGGACAATTATTTTTTGGTAAGACTTAACTTAGTCAAATGTACAGAAGTGACACTAAAGAAGCAATTAATAATGCAATCAGTGACTAACTATGTCACAAATACATTGATTGACCCCAAATACAAGTAGAAGTCTTTTAACTCATAAGCAAGAAGAAAAAAGAGACTTGACACTTTTAACTGTTCTCTATAATCTCTTCAACATGTCATTTTAATCTTTCAATATCATGAAATCACTTCCATCTTTATTCTCTATCATCACAAGATTGCACCATTATCTTCTATTTTAACAAGATGATGTCATCAACTACTACCACCTGGAGGTCTAGATTCATTGAATTAGGTTTTAAATATATTCAACCATGTAATTACACATTCAACTCTACCTCATATCCCACAAATTCAAGTTTACATAGAGGTTTAGGAACAATAATTTGTATTCACTATGACTCTATCGAATTCTTATCAAATTATCAATAATATAACGGTGAATATAAATTTTTAAATAATAGATCAAACTATAAAAAAAAATAAAGTCACTTCTTTCATTTTTTTTTAAAACTGAATTGCACATCACAATTTAGTGTATTTTTTATTAGTATGATTTCACATATCAATAAAAACCTTGAAGGGGATTTTTGATATTGGATTCAATTACCCTTCCTTTTTCATAATTGAAAGTTATTATTTATCGTTTTCTTCCTTTTTAAGTAGTTAAGATATTTCTAGTTGTGAGAAACCTGTAAAACCAAAAGACTTGCTCTGTTTTTTTTTTTTTTTTTTTTTTTCTTTAAGAACAAACTTGCTATGTAATACATTGCATTCCAACAAACTAAAATGACCAGAAAGATACAAGCGGAATCATACGTAGGCCATGGAGGGCTATGCTAATATTTATTGATTAATCAATTTTGTTTGGTTTGCATCTGTAGGCCTATAGAGGAAGGACTGGACCTGGCTTGAACCTTGTACTTTATTACCAAAGAGTTAGTTCAGCTGTATTTTCTGGCAGAGTGAAACGTTTTGGACGTGAACAGTAATGCCAAATTTTGACTGTTTTATTAGGTAGTATTATTAATGGATGAATAGATATATATTGTAAGTTTCCTCTCTCTGGTTGAATCCTTCACGTTAGATTAAACTGTCTCATCTGTTATTAATAGATAATGCAAAATGGTAGATGCATTGTCCCATCACTGCCCATTCTCAAATTCTAATTAATAAGCATGGATGACAAAGTATCTGAGGTTGATACTCACCCTCCTGAACAGGGTTCACATAATTTGATTTAAACAGTAAAATTAGATTATATCATTTAAAAATAATAATTTAATTTATTTTAATTTATAAAATAGTTTAATTTGAATTGGTAAATTTTTAAAAAATATTTTTCAATTTCAATTGCGGTTTAGCGATTTTTAAATTGCATAAAATCTTAGACAATATTTTTTTAAAATACATATATAAGACTATATTTGATAAAATTTTTCATAAATAATTAGATGTATAATTTATTTTTTTATATTTATTTTATCATTTTATTTTAGATGTATACTATATGTGTGCATTTATATATATATATATATATATAATATTTATTTTAATATATTCAAACTGTAATTTAAA
The DNA here is from genome assembly GCF_011075055.1 of Mangifera indica. Taxonomy (NCBI): domain Eukaryota; kingdom Viridiplantae; phylum Streptophyta; class Magnoliopsida; order Sapindales; family Anacardiaceae; genus Mangifera; species Mangifera indica. The sequence goes on from NC_058137.1 coordinate 4,361,749, forward strand.
TTAGAGAAAACTATATTTTTCTAGTATAATTTAATTTGAAATCTAAAATGTTTTAAAAAAATTTTAAACACCCCCTACCCTGTAAATGCTGTGAAAGAAAGAATTAATAGCAATTAAATCATTGTCTACTTTGTCTAATTATATTTTGTAAATGGATAGAGGCTTGAGAAAGGAACAAAAGTGGAAAACATAAATAATATATTAATTAAGGGCCAGGATTAATTGTACATCTCATATACATAATAATTAAAATAATGCTAATTAACAGCTAAATTAATCAATTAACCACAAACTTCTTGCCTCCTTGTGTCTTTTTTCTGGTTACCCTACTAGCTAATTAACCAAAATTCATTTGAAGAGACTTGTCATCTTCAAATTTTCCCCATTGAATCCCAGCTGAACACCCACTTCCTCAGACAATTCCTCCATCAATAATCCAAAGATGGCAAATTCAATCTCTAATGCTGTTTCTCCCACCTGCTCCTTAAATTTATTCCACCCTTCAACTTCTCTTCTAAGGTCTTGCTCCACCATCATGTCAATGGTGTTCGATTCAACTTCTTTCCATGACTCCAACCTTCGACAGACCCTTTTTGCTATTACATCTCTGTTGACACAACAGTTATGGTCCAGTTCTTCCTCTGCAATTAAATCCGTCACCAGTCTCTTCATGTCTTCAGGAATTTGACGTGCATTGTTGAAGCTGAGTTCTGTTAATACTTGCTTAACAAATCCACCGACATTTTCGCATTCCTCTGCTTCATCAGTCTCATAGATATTATAGTCATTTTCATCCTCATCTTGTTCCAACATTCTTTTCTCAAGTTCAATAGGATCCAACTCTGCCAGTTTTTCAAACCTACGAAGCTTATGCAATAGTTGCTGTTTCGTTCCTGTAAATATAACAAAACAGAAGAAGAAAATAATTTAGTATAAGAATGAAATGCCATTAATTAATTGCAGCTCTCTAAAGTACATATAAACACTTTTACATGCAACTCAGACCGTCTCACATTAAAGCACCATAAATATCAATGAGGAATTTGAAGGAAAGTAGACATCACCATAAATATCAAGTACCTGATGAAATTATTCATCAGTTACTCAAAAAGAACAATACCCTAATGGAGATTTTACAGACATACAGGGTAACATTTCAGTTCTTTTGCCCTTTTAAATCCAGCAGACTAGAAAAGAAATCAGTTCAAAACCCAGCCAAAAGATTACTTTACCATTAAAAAAAATTAAAATTTTACTAAGGTTAATGGTTGGACAGTCCATAAAAATGAAAGGTACTGTCTAGCAGAGCTGTAACAGAGAGACCCCCCAACTTCAAAGTTAGTGGGTCATATAAAAAATAGTTATTGATGAACACTGTTACTTTTCATATCAAGAAGTTATATCGAGCATATTGATAAAGACACTACAACTAACAATTGAAGAAATGTAACATACTTTGTACAAGAGCATAGCTGCATTCCAGATCGAAATGGTCATCTTCTTCATCTTCATTTCCTTCGTCGTCCTCAAATGGAGGATCCAATACAGATACAGGACTGCATTGTTCCTTTTCTTCTTCTTCCTCCTCCTGTTCTGCTCCTACTTGGAATTTCTTTAACGCCTCAATCTCCTGATGATTATTCTCTTTGTCCTATTAAACATTTAATACTTTGATTAAGGCATTACTCCAATTATGGGATATAATTATAGTCATAAATCCACAAAAAACCATGATTAAAACATTGTTATAAATGGGTTCATTAAAAATTTGATCAATTATTATTGAATTACTTAGGAATGAATCTCATACTTTGTTGGATTGTTGACTTTTCTCCTAATTATCAAAAAAACTACAATTAAATTTAGCGATTTACTCTTGAAAGAAATCAACAAGAAAAAACAAAATCGTTTTGTCTTTATTTAGAAAATAAAGAGTAGGGCATATTTGTCATTTAATAAAGACATTCCGGGCAAATTTGCAGAAAGTGACCGTATTGCCGACAATTCAAACATGGCGAACTCGGTCGGCTTACTCACGAGTTCACTCGTTAACAATAAATATTTAACAACAGTTATCAATTAATAATATGAATACAATGATTAAAGAAGATATAAAAAGACAAACCTCTGTTGTGTGGTTGCGGCGACAAGGGGATGTTGCCGGCGACGTGAACTCCGGTGTACGGCGACCGGGAGAAGGACTTCTTTGAAGCACAAAGCGAAAAGGGCTTTCGCAAGAAGCAAAATCTATGTTTTCTTTATCGTTGCAAATAAATTCTATCTCTTTTTCAAAATCATCAGACAGCTGATCGCTACTACATGAGGTCTCTAAATCCAAATCTACAGACTTGTTGTCTTCATTGCTTTCAGACGAAACCGCACTGCTGGCCCTCCCATTTGTTCTTATCTCAAAAGCACTTTTCTCCTCCACACGCAAAATGTGTTTTCTAATTTGTTCATTCTTCGAATCCCACTTCAGAATATCCCTCACTGAGAGCTTATCACCATCGCAAGAGCTTTCAGGCTTTCTGCTTCGATTTCTAAGCGTGAGTTTTCTCTTTATGGACCCGAATAAACCAGCGCTATTGCTTTTGTTTTGAGTTTTTTGTTTTTGAATCCTAAGAGCCGCTTCAAGAAGCATAGCAGCGGTTCTCGCTGGGATATGAAGAAAGATTTTATTAGGACTTCTACAGGGGCTTTTCGCCGGCGATGGAAATTCAAAGAGGGGAGATTTCCTGGGGTCTGGTGAGTCATGAAAGGAGAAAAAGCAAGCATTTTTGCAAAAAATTGAAGGAAAGTTCGATGTTTGTGAGATGGGTTTACGTTTTTTGAGCTGCAATTGAGTATTTGAAAATCGTCCTTTGAGTTGGCAACGCCTGTCAGCAATGTAGTTCTTGAGCTGAAACGGTTCTTGATCTTCTTGCAGTAGCTCGTGTAAGTGTTTCTGTGCCATCATCACAAGAAATACAACAAATAAAACAAAGCTTCAAACACTTTTTATATTTTTATCAAGTAGATAAAAATTTCAGCGCCATTAAAGAGGACGACGTTGAAGAGGTTTCAACTTTAAGGTAGAGTTAATTGCTAAAAGAGAATAACAAATTTAAAGGTGAAGTAGATGGGTAGAGAGATTACAGCAAAATTGAAAGGAAGGAATGAGGAGACTTCCTGATTCAAATCTGGGTTAGCAAATCGAGGTAAAGTGGTGATCACTGATGAACATATATGTATATATAATCTCTACAATAACAATAAACAAGGCTACGAATTAAAAAAGACTCCGCTGCCACGTGTACATTGTACTGTTTACACTAAGCTGAACTTCTGTTACAAAATTATTATACGCTTCTGGGTCGAGGGTATAGTTACTCCAGTAGATTTTATATATATAATTTTATATATATTATAAAATTAAGAGCTGTATAATATATATATAATTTTATATATAAATAATAATATATTATTAAATAATTAAATAATTTTAAATTAAAAATAAAATAATTTTTAATTATATAATCATATAATTTATCTGACAAGGTGAATGCAAAGAAGGGCGGTTCAAATATTATCATCCACACCTTTATTATTAAGCATAGTTTTAAAAATCAAATCAAATCAAATTAGTCAATTTAACTAACCACCTGACAGTTGAAATGATTTTTATTTATTAAAAATCGTTTTCAAAGTCAATTATTTAATTAAATATAAAAAATTAATTATTTTTAATTTATTATTGAAATTTAATTTAATATTTTATTTATACATTTTAAATAAATATAATGTTAAACTTAATTTATTTTTATAAATAAATTGTTTATATTATATATTTAATAATTAATTATATAAATTCATTTTAATATTATGGGTAAACAACTAATCCATCAATCCAATTCCCAAAAAAAAATTGAAGTAATACCTACTGATTTTCTTCTGTCAAACTTTTAAATATTTTTAATTAAAGTATAAATTTTAAAATTTATCAGGAAATATTAAAAATTTCAAAATCATTTAATCTATAAGGATATCTAATGATGATATACCATTAACTTTAACATAAAAGAATAAATTTAAATATCTTTTGATTTTTTATATTATTAAATAAATTTTTAATTTAATAATTATAAAATACAAAAAAAAATAATTTAGAAATTAAAGAATACTAAAATTTTTTAATAAATTAAAAAAATTAAATCGATTTTTCTTTTTCAAAATTTTTATTTTTTCTATTTGAGTAAAATTTTTGCTAATTTAAAAAAATCAATTTACATTTATAAAAATACTTTTTTTGGTACAAAAATTTAAATCTAATTATAATTAACTGTTTAACTGATTACTTTATCTTTTTATTAGAAAATTTAAAACGTTTGTACTATAATCAATAATAATTTTGTAATAAAATTAAACGAGACAGTGACGACGATTGGCGAGAACTGCGCTGCTTGGCTACAACAAGAGCATCTTTCCACGCTGTCCACATCTTTCCCGAGATTTTGAGAGCCATTCCACCACGGCTGGCTCGTTTTCACCGTGCCCATTTATTATTTACACTTCTACTTGCCCTTTTTTTTTTGTTTTACTCTCATATTTTATTCTTTGAGTAAGTTGCAATAAGTGCTTTTAAAATCTCATTGAATCAGTTAATTTAATCAATTAAATTATAAGTCAGTTTGAGTTTTATAATTTAATCTAATTGATATATAAGTATTAATTAGTTTAAAATTTGATTAATATGATAAATCTATTGTATTAAAAAAACTATTTAAAATTAATAAAATTAGAGTTACATAATATTGTACAGTTTTTATGTTATTAAAACTTTAAAAAATTACAATTAGTAATATATTAATTTAATTAATGATAAACAAATTTAATTAATTTTTTTATACATTTAATAAAGTGTCAATTATTTAATTAACATATTTAAAATTATATTATATATATTTTATGTTTCAAAAATGTCTTAAATGTTTTATATTATTCAAAAAATACATAATAAAGAAAAAAAATGTATGCCAAGGGTTTAATAATTAACGACGATGATTCGTCTTAACAATACATTTATCATCTAGATGAAGGGTTTCGTTTGGATTCAAAATCCAATTGAAAGGAGAGAGTTTTGAATAGAGAGAAAGCGCTAAAGGGAGAGCTATCGCCGAGAGGGAAAAAGCGGTTGTCATTCGTTGGGAAATTTAATAGGAGAAAAATGTCATTTTTCAAAACTTAATCCTAAGAGAGAAATGTTAGTTTTCCAAACCAAGTGGAGAAAATATTATAAATTTTCAAGATTTTAGGGTTTAGGAGTAACAATTATTTATTTGATTTCAATGAAACAATTAAAAATAAAAAAAAATGTTTTAATCTCGTGATACAAAAAAAAATAATTATGCAAGTTATTATTTATAAAAAACATTTCAATGGATATAAGATAATTTTTTTTTTTTTGAGTTTATTTTTCCTTATAAGCTTTTGAAAATTCATTCAATCTATTCTAAAATAATTAAATTACTTTAAAATAATTAAATTTTATAAAAATGCCTTAAATTTTGATTAAATCCGATCCTATCAATTTTAATCGATTCATCTATTTTGATTTGATTTGTATAAGCCAACAAATAAATTACTTTTGAATGTTAATCGGATCAAACTTAAAATCAATTTCTAGTTTTACTAGTTAAATTGATCGATTTGATCCTATTTTTAATACAATGTTCTATTGTTTAAGACACAAGAAGAAAAACTCAGTATATATTTCCTGTATGAGCAATACTATGTGTACCCACTTTAGGTACATAAATATATACACACTCATATATGTCATCATATGATTATTTATTATTTTATTCTTAATTCAAAATCATCTAATCATATGATGACACATATAAATATGTATATATTTATGTACCTAAAATAGATACACATAGTTTTATTGCTCCTGTATATACTTTCATCAAACTTCCAAAAGAGAGAGCTAACGGCAACTTTATGTAAAGTTGTACGCTTTTTCTGGTTGGAGGATAAGTCTTGCTTTTTAAAATGAATTGATGGTCATTATTATTTCTTTTTGTCTAGGACAAAATTGCTGCCCATTACCTGGAAAAAAAAAAATACCACTTTACAGCTGTATATTAAAAATATTCACACATCATTAGGAATTTCTTTTCTACCGAATCCCATTTTACCTACCTCAAACACTCATTAATTATTTTCAACAAATTATTTCCAATCAAAAAGTAATTTAAATTGTATTTATTATAAATTAAATTCTAAATTAAAATACAGTTGGATCACACAAATATAGTTCAATTCGATCCGATTTTGTTTAAGTTTAAATTCGAGTTTATAAGGGTATCATTTTGAATAGTATGTGTTAGGGCAAAGGACTATTTCCCACCAAATTTTAACTTATTCTAAAAAATACATATTTCAAAAACTCAAACATCTATCAATAAGTATTTTTTGTTAGAATTTTTTTGTTAAAAATACGGATAAAATTATTATTTTACCACTAAATCATAAAACTCAAAAAATTTATATTATTTTCCTTTCTTAGTTTAGAAAACCGACAATTTTCTCACAAAAATAAGTTTTAAAAAATTTACTTTTCCCCCAATTTTAGGGTTTCATACTTTTTAATTTTTTTCCTTTTGTAGTTGCCCTCACAAACTTTTTAAAACTTTATTTCACCCTGATTTCTAGGGTTTCATCTCTGATGGTTCAATGGACAATGGTAGCTAGTTTCATCTCCAAAAGCATCAATGAAGGACAACAGCTAGTTTCATCTATAGAAGGGTCGACAAAGCATTTTCCAAATTTAGATGATGAAGCGTCGTCCTTCGTAGACGCTGCTAGAGATGAAACTAACCGAGGAGAAAGACAATCAGAGCTTTGAAGGTGGACCGTGATGACCACTGTCCCCAGAGAAGAAAGAAAACCCTAAGGATTTCAATAGGGAGTTACTTTTCAAAGTTGAAATTGGGGATAAAATACGAGTTTTCAAAATCTTAGAGCATGGCTGGACTCAAGTTGAACCGAGCTTGAGTTTGACTCGATTTATATATAGTAGAGCTAAAGTTTGAGTTCGAGCTCATGGAAGTTAAGCTCGAACTCAGTTTGAATTCGGCTCAGCTTGTTTCGAACTCGGATTTTTCACTATTTTGTTATTAAAACAACGTGTTTTAATACATATTAATCGAAATAATATTGTTTTGTATCAAAATTTTTAATTGACAAAATTGATGAGTAGCTCGAGCTCGAGTGTGCTTGTATAGGGTTGGTTCGTTCGAGTCAAACTCAAACTCGAAGTCGAATACGTTTGGTTTAAATCCAACCCTACCTTAGAGGGGAAATAAAAACAAAATTATATATTTTTTAATATTATTGATAAAACAATATATTTACCCTTATCTTTAACCTATTACTCTAATAACAATTATCCTATTAGTAGGTGTTTAAGTTTTTGAAACATAACATATATACTTTTAAAATTGAGCTAAAATATAGATAAAAAATAGTCCTTTAGTTTATATATTAAAACAATGTTTTTTTAGTCATTGTTATTAGCTTATAATATCAATCCAAATTTAAAATTAGATTTAAATTCGAATTCAAATTTAGTTATTATCAAGCAAATCGAACTCAAATAATTTTAAGTTAAGCTTAATGAGTTTGAATTAAAACTTAAGTTTCACCCAACTAATATTAAACCAATATTAAATTTTAAAAATTTAAACTTAATTTGATTTAAATCAACTCTTTCACACAAGAGGTTGGATCCTTATTATTATTATTATTAGTAGATACAAAACGAAGCGTTGACGTTGTCATAGTGATGTCCAATCTGAAAATATCGTACAGTTCTCTAATTATCGCGGGATAAAGGAAGATAAAAAGTGAAGGGACAAATGCAAAACGACAACGAATTAACGACCACGCGTGCGATTAAGTCAGAGTCTTATGGTTACAGATATTGACCAGGTTTTACTTCCCTGTTTAATTCACCCTCAGCTTTTATTTTGTTTTATTTTATTTTTAGTAATTTGGTAATGCAACCAACCACCAGGCTGTCGTTTTAATTTTTAAACACATGCGATGCGTGAGTGTGTGTGCTTATTGCGTAAGAGCGTTCTGCGGCGTCGTACTGGGTTCTTTTACTGACAGGTCCATTTCACAAATCAACTTTAATTTAAAATTGGATATTACTTACAGTTTTTTTATTTAAATTTTGTTGTACTTCCTACTTAGTAGTAAGATCCTCTGTGACCCACCAGATTTCAACGATCATGGGAGTAATTTTTCCCTCTTTTCTCTTTTTCCAAACTCAATTCATCCAAAGGCGGCAGAGTCGGCAGAGCAGACTATCAAACTTCATCCTGCCTTGAATGTTGCAGAAAGTTCGAAACTACAAAAGCTAGAAATTCTTATTATTGCATAGGTGTTCTTTTATCAATAAAATGGAAAACAACTTATATGAGTGGATATTTGATTTAAGCATTTAAAGGTTATTGTGATAATTTATTTATTTTATTAAATAATAAAATATTTTAATAATTGTTTATTATTAATAATTATATTTTTATTTTAAATATTAAAATATTTTTTATATTTATTTATTATTTTTTAAAATAAAAATATTTATATTTTTAATTAATATAATAAATAATATAAAAATATTTTAGAATAATTATATTTAATGATATTTAAATAAAATAGTGATTTAGTATTGATACCCATAATAACAAATAATTTATTATTCTTTTATGATATTTAATTAAATATAATAATTATTTATATCTATTAATTTTTATTAAATATTATAATAATAATAATAAACATAATAATAATCTTAAGTAATTAATTAGTATAAAATTACTAAAATATATGTATTTTAACATAAAATTTATTAAAAGAAAAAATTTTAAATAATAAAATAATATCGCATGCAAGATTTTATTATTTTTTAAAGAAACAAAAAGAGTAAAAGATTACCAAGTACTGCAAAAAAGATTTGAAAGTGAATGACTGTATTTACAATTTCATGTATCTGGAAACTTTATCTTCCACGTGCATAAAAGTCCCTTCATTTGGCAAATTCAACACGAAATTTAACAATTAATTAAAATTACCAACATGGGTAATTGTAAAAAGCCAAGAAAAAAACGCAGTGCATGGCATGCTTACTTTTACCAGGCTCAAGAATCCTAAAAACGACAGCGGAAATGCCCATAAATCAATGTAAATAACTGTTGGTTCTCTGAAAATCCGTTGTCGTTTTATATCTTATTTTTATATTTCCACATGTCGGGAGTAAGGTCAAGCTTATTCATTCATATTGAATAAATAAACATGTAAATTGGCAGAGTGGTCTCTTAGACTCTTCATAATGTTCTAATAAATTACCTATTTTTAAATATATTGAGAATCTTCGGCAGCATGGACTTGCGTTTTTGTTTTTGTTTGATACATTTATATTTAATTAGTTTATCCCCCACCAACTATATTCTTTTGGCTAAATGGGAGAGAATTGGATCAAGCTTGTAATCTTTCAACTCAATCGTTAAATTTAAAATAAAAACATTGAAATTTCGGTAATCCAAATTAGTTTTTATTTATATAATTTTATGACCTTTTTCTACTTATAAAAAATAAAAAGTTTAAATTTATTTAAAAAAAAAAAAAAAAACACAATTCTAAGAAAGTTGTAGAACATGCATGCACTTAACTTAATTTCCTTCTTTAGCAATTTTAAAATTAAATCTTCTCATTACTTTTCCTTGATAAAGGCTAATGCCATTGCTACCAATGATGAGCCACGTAGTCCTTCCTCTCAATTTATTACTACAAATAGAGCTGCAAGCTTTTCAATATAACCTATAAGTATAATATCCTTGTATTTATTTTTAAATTTTCTTTTAAAGAAAGTTGCTCAATAATGTTGGTTCATCATAACACATATATAAATGTTCTCTTTTATTTTAATAAGAGATAAAATAAGAGATAATGTGTATGTAATCATCCCATATGATGGATGTCTCGAAAATCATTATATTAGAATTTGATAATTAGTAATCATAAGTTACATATATGGTAAAATATAGTATATTATAAACGTTCTCCTAAGTGGGTCACTAATAAGAAATTAATATCTTTAATAAATTTTCTAATTATGTTATCTTCCTATGATGATAGATCCATCTTTGCCTTTGGTAAAATTGCTGCAAAATTAATTAAGAAATTCGTTCAAAATGTATCAAATTACTTTTTTGAGATTAAAATACCCGTCGACATCTTCAATATGTTATATATTTTTGGTTTTGAATTGCTGGCTGGTGATAGTGGGGATAGAGGCAGGCAGGATGGCAATCTTTTTAATAATACCAAAGTTAACTTAATCCTCGTTTTAAATGAGGAGCCATGTGGGAACTATAAGTGATTTAATGAGCTGTGTTATCCATAAGAAAGTGGTCAGTTTTTAAATTTTGTGCTAAAAAGGTCATTTTCTTTATCCACTAATGTTGGATTATTCTCACACTCCATAATTTATATTATTCTGATTCCGTAAGTATTTAAAAATTATCAAAGTAATCTTGATTTTATTATAATTATATTATTATTTATTAATTTTTTGAGATAAAAATAATTGTATTCAAGAGTATTTAAATAAAATAATTTACTAGTATTCTTTTATTATCTTTAACCAAACACAATAATTAAATATTTATACCTATCAAATTTTATTAAATATATTAATAATTTATACATAGTAATCTTTTAAATAATCTATCTTCAAAGTAATCTCCTTATTTTAATAATAAAACATTACTCAAATCAAATACCCCCTTAAAGTAAGATTTTTTTCTTTTAAATAGTATTATGAGCACAATTTTATATACAAACAATGATATATCATCATATGATTTGATAATTAAAAATTAAGGATAAAAAAATATCTAATTATATAATAATACATCATTATTTATACATAATTTTATTATTTTCTATTTGTTAATAGATTAATATTGTTAACATTAGGCTTGACATACCTTTTTGTTAGTTGAAATGTAAAAGTTATCATGGACGAAAATATAATTATATATTAAATTATTTAAAAATTAATTAAAAAAATAAGAAGTTAAGAAAACTACATACAACATTAAACAAATTATGTTGACATGACAGCATGGGCTTATGGTGATAATTAAATAGCTCATGATCAAAATAGCCTTAAAATATTAGATGAAATAAATACACCAAATCATCTATTTATATGTCTATTAAATATATGTTACATGGATGGTGCTAGCATTTGATGAAATGGGAAGTATAACTTCTAACCAAATATTCTATAGTTTATGTTTAGCTTGGGATTGTTGTAACTTATCCATTTAATTATTTATTGGTCAATTTTAAAAATAATTAACTTGTGCAAGCTCTTTAACCAAATCGCCCATATGGCCGAAAGACTTACTCCCATCCAAGGTTTATTGAATCTTTAAACTGATATCTGCTAAATATTAAAAATTTAAACTTCTATTAATAAAATTAGTTAATTCAAAAGATAAATCATCATTTAATAGTAATATATTAAAACAAATAAAAATATATTCATTTTCTTCATTAATTTATAAAATTAATAATTTTTTTCAGAATGAAATTTTAAAATCTTTTTTTTTCAATTAAGTTTTCATTTATCCAACATCCAACCTTCTCTCGTGACAATCCTTTCTATGATGTCTTCTTTTAGGTGTATCGCAAAACTCATTGTTAAAATACCATATATTTATTATATGTCTATTCACCTCTCAACAAAGTTACCCATAATACCCTTATAATTGTATTTAATTTAGTTCAGTCACATTTATCCTACGTTTACAAGATAAAATTAAAAAAAAAAAAAGGAAGAAGTTAAAACTTATCCAAATCACTTACTAGATTTTGGTAGGACAAATATTACTATTTTTATTGCATTTTCTTTCACATTATTATTACACAACACAAGACAAGAACACTATCTAACCAACATTAACATCTACAAAATCCACATGGGCCCAAATTTTTTCAAACTTTAACTTTAAAGACAATTAGAGGGCAGTCAGTACCTCTGAATGCACCGTCATTCGGTGCATCTGCCTAAAGTATTAATTACCATCATTTCTTTAGTCAAATCACACACGTGTTGATAAATTTTTCTATCCACGTTCCATTCTCAGTGACTGTCGGATTTTTGTCTGTCACCTGTGGTGGACTTGATTTTCCACGATTACCCCTCAGGTAAAAAAGGGTCAAAAAAGGACAAATTCCCCGTCTGATGTGGCAGTCTCTAGTCTTTACATAGGATTCTAGCTTCTACCTATTTTTTAATTTTTAAATAATATTTTTGGACTGATTCGTAATAAAATCAACGGCAAGGCTGCATTTGTCATGCTGTGGTGTAATATTCAATATAATAATTCATTGGATTTTAATCTATAAATTCTTGAAGACATTATGAAATTTTCTTCCATCAAAACATTCAACTGCCTTTTACGTTCTTCTTAAGGACTATTTGGCTAATGGTAACGGAAAAATACTTTCTTAATTTATTTTTTAATATTGGTATTATTTTATTTTATTTATAAATTATATTTTATTATCAATGATAATATGATAAATAATATAAAAATAATCTGATTATCAATTTTATATTAGATATTAAATTATTATCAAAATAATTTAAATTTTATTATAATCATATTATTTTTTATTAATTTTTCAAATAAAAATACTATCACTTTCAATTGATCTTTTATTGTAATATAAAAATATTTCAAAATACTTATAAGTAAAGGTGTTTAAATAAAATAATATTTTTTAATTATATTTAATTAAATATAATAATTTTTTATATTTATTAATTATTATTATTAAATATAATAATAATTTATAATCAATAATTTTTTAAATAATTTTTTTGTAATAATTTTTTATTTTTATTAACCATACCCGATAATTATATATTGTTCATAATTTAAAATGTTTGCATTTTGGAATTAAAAAAAATTATGAAGGGCTTTTATAGGAGCCTTAGGTCAGAAGGCATAGGTAAACTACCAACATTGACCAGAGGGATGACAAAAAGAAAGGCATTAACATTTTGTCGTTTCTCTTGCATTAACATTTTTTTAAAACTTTTTGTCCGATTTTGACATTAAAAAAACGACACAAACTCATATGCAAGCCCTGAATATTATTATTAAAAACAAAAGTGTCTCTTCCACGATAGACAAACAAATCCTTCACATTTGATGAAAACGACAAGCCCCATTCTCCCTCTCCCTCTTGAGGAGATCGAGTTCTCTTCATCTAGTCATGAGGTGGGTTCATGAAAATATATAGATATGATATCAATGAAGACCTAACATGGAAATGGCTTCACAGATTCTGCTTACGACGAAGAAATATGCAAGTTAATGATATGATCAAGGAACATACATGGATCAATTTTATGTGTAAGATTTGACTATTTGAGTTATGGGACATTGATTATTAGTTATGTCTTTTGCCTGTTTGTTAGGTTCATGCTCAGAATGTTCCCCCATGCTTACAATATATGAAATAAGAATAAGCCTGTCGTGCCACTCCATCCTGGAACTTTCCAATTAATCTCAATTGATTTTAGCTTATTAAATATTTAAATACGAAAGAGATGCATTGTGGAGGTTCCTTGCAAATTAAATATATATAATTGAAGTGTCTCAGCATGCAAAGTTACCATCTGTTTGTCATTTATTCGACGGTTTTTTGCTACAAATTGTAATCTTGCTGTAAGGAAATCTCAATAGAATAAATTGTGCAAGCAAGCCATGCTTACTATATTTGAAGAAGATGCTCTTTCCTAGAGTATAAAATTGTTTTGGTTGGGAATTGTGAGGCAATAAGAAACAGACATGTTTAGCCACGTAAATGAGAAGGCGAATTCTAGACAAACTTTTCTAATGGAACTCTCCATCTTATTTAGCCAAAAGAAATTTACTATGTTCTCCAAATTAGTTGCTTGAAGATTATGATATGATGTCATAATACTCTTTTAACCCTTTTAAGGATTTCTTTCTCAGGAATTAATGGAATGGTCATATTCTCCAATATTATATATAAGTGCTTCTCAAGTCTCGATGCTTGGAGGGTGGTAGGGATTGCTCCGATTTCGAACTTGGATTTGTGAATCAAATGTTGAGGATTTTTGCTTTTGTGAGATTTCAGACAGAAGATAGATTAGCAAATAAAGCCCAAAGGGCCAAACATAAAAAGTATACAGAAGAACTATTGAATTGTACCATTTTACAAGGTCCATGCAAATAGCCCATTTTACAAATACACTATCAAGTGTTTATTAGTACAGTTTTGTAATTTCATTAAGAATGATAAACTAGAAATTTATAGTGAAATCAAACGGTTTTCATTAATAAATGTGGATGAAAAATGGGTAAATAAACTTTTCAAACTTAGAGGGTATGAAATAATTATTTGGTCTAAATATTACTCAAAAGTTAATTCCACAATATAAATGAATTTTTTTTTTTAATTCTACCATATTTAAACCCAACAACATTCATAACATGAGCATTAAAAAAATGATCGAGCAACTATAGAGGATAAATCAATCATATATGAGCCATCACATAAACCCATAAGCAAAAAATTTTCAAAAAAGATGTGCTTAATTATCTCTAAAATGAAAGATGTAGCCACGCTTAAATAGTAGGAATATAAGCATGTCCAGTGTAGTTTGGCAACTTTGCTCTACTTCAACTCTTACTTTTCATTCGATCATATTTACAATCAACTCCATTTTAGTTGGTTTCCCGTTGCCTTGGAAATCTTGCGAGGAATTTGTAATATTAATGGTCAACCCATATCTAACCACCAGTACTAGAGTGAACATCAACAAGTTTGAATTCAAAGAGCAAAGGCTAGAGGAATTCCTTTCTTTTCTAGCCATGTTTTAAATTTCTTGCAATCCTCCCTCTTGTGCCCATATTTATGATTAAGACGACACTTCTCCTTGAGTTCACTTGATTTAGATTCATACATAGTTATAGAGTTGGCATTGGGCATTCTTCCAATATTTCTTCTCAAAGGGTTCTTGCTAGGTACTATGCTTTGAGAAGCTTTTCTTAAATTTCCGCTGTCTGAGTGACAACCGTGGCACTATGTGAGGTACAAAGACAGACATTTAAATCTCATTCACTCTTTTGGGCATTGTAGATACTTTTAAAGCATCAAGATTAGACAGAATGTTCAACTATCTGCCACACCAGTACGCTCCTGGAAAGATCAATGTCACATCCTTCAACTTCTTGCGATAGCTAGTTAGGCATATTAACAATGAAATTTCTAATTCCATTAACGCCATCATATTGGGAGGCAGAAAATAGTCTAATGTAAGTAAATTTTTATAGCCTTATCAGTCCTCATAGTTTACCCCGGACAGAATTCTAATGGATGACAACTGGGGAGGCAACGTGGGGTTGTTCAAAGCTGAGGAACCAACCATAAGCATGTAGTATGGGAATCATGCAATTAATACCCATATTTCCTCATTGATTCATATATTCCATCATTGCAACCATATGCATATTTAAGAGTTTTCTTAAACCAACATAGAAAATTCCATCACATTATAAAGCAAATTAATTGCAAATAAGACTTAAATTGATAAGTTAATCGACAAAGTGATTTAGTCATTAAGTACAAAAATATTCATTTAATCCCTTTACCGTCTTAAGCCTCTTACCAAGTAATTGTTAACTATGAGCAAATCATAAACATTTGAAAAACTATGAGCAAATCATGATTCATAATTATAAGGAAACATTAGGTCAACACATAACAACAAAAAATACTATAGAATGTAAGATAAACATGACAGAAAGTTCAGGTCAAATTAGAATTATTCATGATTGAGTCTTTGAAAAAAAAAAATGGAAGCTTAATGGGGTAGAATACAATTTAATAAGGATTAAAATGTAAATTACAATACAAGAACAGTTGTATCTCTTTAATTTTAATGAAAATCAACAGAATGTTTTTAAAGAAAATTCCATTCCAAACAAAACAAAAGTGTGAAAGCCAAGTTTTTTGAACGTTAGATATGGACGAGAAATCTTATTAAAACCCCAGCTCTAATACTATTTACAAGAATTTGAAACAAAACTAATTTGGATCAAGCATTTCATTCTTAACATATGCATATATAAGACAAAGCAAGCTCATGCATATATCCATAAATGCAAAAACAAGACCTTTTGATTATTGCTACTGTCATTAAAGTAGAGATTAGAGTGGAAATAGAGTGCTTGCTATGAGTTTGTGTTTGCAGGATCGAGATGACTTAATAAGCTAGCCATATGTATACAAGGGTGAGGCCAAAACTAACTAAATTATTCATATATGGTGTTCTTGTATATTTGATATTGTTAGAAACAAAAAAGTTTCACATCTAATAAAAACAATATAAACAAGAAGTATATAAGTATAGTAGATTAGATTTTAACACATGTTAATTAGTTTTGTGAAATATAAATTTCGGTTTTCATATTTATAAATCTAATATATTTTTACATGATATCCAATTACTTATGTTAGTCCACCAAAGACGAAAAATAAATACAAAATTTAGAAGCGCAAAAGCTTTAAATGGACAACTAGTTTTCTTGCTCAAATTATATGAAAATCTACATGGAAGATACAAGAATCTTCCTTAGCGAACCATTTCTTTGTAAAAGTTAAGGTTTTTGTTGAAAAGAAATAGTTGATTTAATTATGAAACTCACATATACTCCTAACTTGTTCAATTCCAAGTAACTTGTGTTAGCCTGAAAGACTAATCTGAATTAACTTGTCCTTTAACAAAGTTGATCAAAACCAAAAGGATGAGAACGTTATTGACTCTTGTACACACTTCTCTCTTACACACTTACAATTTGAAATGTATACTTTGACATTAACAATTATAATGGATACAATGAATTTATAAAATTAGGTTTTCGAACAAACTTGAGTAAAATGTTGTAAAATTCGCCTTTAATTTAATATATTTGATATATGTGTGTATTTTCTTTACCTTTTCTATAAAACTTTTGCTTCGTTTTCATAGTGTGCATTTGGAATATATGGTCAAATAAGTCAATTTCCTTATCTTCAGATCATTTCCAAAGGTTTTATGTATTCTAGGATCACAAAGCTAAAATTTAATGATCAATTTAAAGGATCACATTGACTAATGTTTTCTTAAAACAAATTTCCATACTATTCATCCAAAATATTATCTCAAAAATTATATATATATCAACATATGATCTTCATTATAGATCATATATTTTAGTACATTTTTTTTTTATTTACAAGTTAATAAAACATATAATAAAAAATTAATTTATCATTATTTTATAATTAAATGATTGTTTTCATTCGAATTTTGATGAAATAATGACTTATCACTTTTTAAGTTAGAGGAGGATTTATTTTTCACATATCTATTAAAATAAGATGTTAGTTTAATAATCAAATGGTATTTTTATTATTTTATATAATATATAATAGAATTAATATTAAATCTCTAGTAATACAAACAGATTATATTTTTACAATAACTATTTTAAAGTTTTTTCTTTTTTTTTCGGTTTGTCTCCTTTCTCATTTCTTAATCATCAAAAATCACCGAAGTGGGATATGACAAATCATGATGCGCATGGGGCGCATGTGGGCGAGGAAGTATCTCAGAGTTGATGGAAATGGCAAGATCCAGTTAAAATGAAGCTCGTTAACAATAGATATAGGTGAGTGAGAATTAATAGGTGAAAGCAAGATTTGACAAATCTATATTGAGTGAGCAGTGAGCAAAGGCGATAGCACTAAGCTCGTGCCAATAATTTGTGCACAGGGATTGAAACATGACAGCAACGGGAGGACTTGGTTACACAATGGCGAGAAGTTAAAATATTAGCAGGCAACAATGCAAGAGTGGTGAATAATAATTTGGTTTATAATTTATAGTTTTTGTAATTATAAACGGGTAGTGATTAATAATTTTTTAAATCTTCAGGAGATAAACTATTATTTAGTTCAATAAAGACAAAAGACATTTTGTCTTTTTTATCAGTTTTATAATAAAATTTAATAAATTATATTAACAAATGTAACAAACCAGTTTAAAAATAAAAATTTCAAACTTAAAAAATAAAAAACTGTCATTTCATCCATGTTTGAGTGATGAATAGTCCTTTGACTTTATTTTTATTTATAGATTATTTTTATATACAGTAACATGTTACTCTGTACATAAAATTTAGGATAAAGTTCTATAAAAATAGTATTAATGTAAATTTAATATGGTATGAGATATTGTTGAATTACTTCTTCCATTTACCTCGCTATTCTGGTGACAAAATATATGTTCTGTCCATCTTTTATAAAGCAAGAACAGGGAAAAGGCATGAGATTGCAAAGATGTTACTTTGCAGCACAAATAGTCGGCTGGATTCTTGGATAAAATACCCATCTCAATTTCAGGTTTTATTTATCTCAAACCAAGAAGCTTATGAAATACACATTCACTGCAATTGCTAATGCTTCTAATTTAAGTATATCTAAAGATAAAAGTAGTTTTATTTGTACAAATAATAGATATAAACTTAAGTAAAAATAATAATGTATTATTATATAATTGGGTGTTCTTTTATATATAATTCAAAATCATTCAATTATATGATAACATATTATTATTTATACGTAAATTTATATTCATTGTTTGTATATATAGTTATATTATTTTGATAATACGCATCGCATTTCTTTTTCAACTTTATTAGCAATGAATTGTGGTGCTTCCACTTAAGATGGGCATGATCAAGATAAATGAACAAAGAAATTAAAGGGAAAAAAAAAAAAAGAGAGCTAAACTCATAAGATGCTCTGCACCTAAAGTGCAATAGCTGAAGTCATGCTTTTGTGCTTTACAGCATAATTGCACACTTGCTTGAAATTCAATAATTTGGTCCCAGAATTATTGTATTTTAATTTTTCACCGACACCTCTGCCCCTTAATGTCGGCAAATTTTTCAGTTACCACCTTACCATTACCATAAATTGTTATCGCCTGATAGCCCTAATCCCATGTTTAATCTTAATCTTATTATGTTAATTCCTTGTTTGATATGGAATTAATAAAGTTCAGTGCCTTGAATCATTACTCTGTTTTCACATGATTGTTAGATGAATTATATGGGTTGTTTTTTCTCTTGCTAATGTTTCCCACTTAATCTTATTTGTCTTATCTATTTGTCAAATAATTATATTTTAATACAAGAGAATCAGAAAGAAATATCTTCTTTTGCCGGCAGTTGCAGTTGTTAAAAGCAGTTGACCCATCTGTCTAACAATAAGAGAAAAAATTAAGAATACAAGTTTTCAAACATATATATATGGTGATGCTAAGTGCTTAACAGATTCAATAGCCCAACTAACAGTATCTGTAAAGAATCTATCCCTAAGTACAAATGTGAACTGTTAATACAAGGGATCCTAAGAGAAATTAAGGCCACAATTAGCCATTTCAATTGGCAACTTCATTAAGAATATGGTATGGGACAATACTAAGTTTCAAAGGGACAGTTGGAATGATAAAAAAAGATATTTCAAATATAAAAAAACAAAAATTCAAATCCCTCTCCAATGACATTTTCAAATTAAGTCATTGATTTACCTAATACAGTGATTACGAAATTGATCAATACTCCTTGCTGGTATAATTTTTCTGTATTATGGTATTGTACATCTAATAAGACAAATTAGAACGAGATGAGGCACATGCCCTTTCCATCTTCTTCTACCTTCACAAAGCTACAAGACATACTTTTATAAGGATTTATAGAGAAGCTATGTATACTTTTTAAAGTGGTGAAGAGCAATAAATTTATGGGTTGCCTAGAATTGCGAAGATAATAGGTTGAGGAAGGATTTTAACTTGAGTCAGTAGCACATGGACCACCAAGAGTTTATGAGTGTGATATAACCGTTACAGGCCGCTTCTGAAAGCAACTTTGAGAAAAATGACACAACAGCTATCAGAATGATTTGTATCATTTGTCATCCACACAAGCAGCATTTACAGCAAGCCACAAAACAAGAAGATAAGGTACTTTGTTTACCATAAATGCCTATATAGTTCTGCTAAATGAACATTGCAACAGAATCTTCTTTAAAGTATCAGCTTCTAGGAAGAAACTTAGAACAAATTGTCTTAACACAATGAACAAAGAGTCTTCTTGAAAGCAGTTTTCGTCTGTAATCTTTCAAACTGGTACTGTTTCAAAAAAGAGAGACAGAGAATGAAACAAATCGGTTTTAGGATCACAAATTGGTTTACAAACTAAAACATAGGGCCATTCTTCTTCAGAGCAAACCCCAGATTAAAGACAATGAGAAAATTAACAACAGATTACGAAGTTGAACAAGGGTAAAAGTGAAATGAAAAGCAGTGTCGAGATGCATTTAGTTACAAACCTGTTTATAGGGTAATTCCCTTCCTAAATCAGCTGAAACTTCAACAGATTCTAATTGAAAAACAGACAACGATACCATAAAATACACCAAACCCCGAACACCCATATGTAAATATAACAAGTCACCTTAAATACATCACTCAAACTTAATCAGTTATCAGCACTAGGCTATATCACTGTTGCATTGACTCTATGCTTTTACTCAGCTCCTCCAGCTTCTTCATCCTCAACTTCTCACTTTCACTCACCAGCTGTTCATTCCATGACAAAAAAGTGAAGTCATAATCCGAAATAAACAAAGCAACTACTACAATTACCTTTTCTGTCCCTACTAGAAAAAGATATTAAAACTAACCTCCATTAATTTGGTGATTAGCTGTACTTTTTCCTTGTTCTTTTCATTGAAAGCCTCAAGGGCTTCCTTGTATTCTCTTTCCTGTGACAAATTTTAAGCCCAAATTCAATGGTGTTAATTGAAATTCTCATAGAATGCCTCAATTACGAGCAATTTACCATTAATCAGGTAAATTTATACTGCACAATATGAATCAAAGATTAGTTTGGGAAAAGCCTCACCTTCTTCTGGCAGGTATGGCCTAGAGGCTTTAATTCTTTATTCACAGTATCAATCTTCTTACGGACCAGAGAAACTTCCTTCCTCATTGGATCTGCAAGTGCTTCAAGCTCCTGATAAATGTAAAATTTTATCAATTTGAAACCCCAAAAACTGTTAGCAGTCATATTAACTTCTTTTATTTTGGTAAATTGATTTGTTCATTGCTACAACAGCTTGAGGCTGAAACCACTAAAAATAATATAAATACTAACCGTCAATATTTTTTTAGTTTTTGGTGGCCTAAACAGCAGAACTTGATTCATATTGCTCACTTCACAAACATTCAATCAAGCTTCTTCAACCCATTAATTATTCTGTATTAATGTTACTTAGTAAACATAAATCTTTATTTAACTGACAATATTATTGTTACTAAGAAGCAAAAATCTCTATTTAACAGACAATCTTTTTTTTCTTTCTATGGAATAAAATTATTTTTACTGACAGATTTAAAAAAACAAAAAAGTACTGTCGTTGTCTTAAAAAATAGAATATTTCGCTTTAATTTTAATTTAAATAAATTATTTATCCATCGTAATCAAATTATGAAGCCTAAACTTGCTTAAAACAAAAATTTTCATGTCAAATTTCGCCTTGTATGTTCAGATCACAGAGTTTTAGTTACCCCAGAGGCCCAAAAATTACCCTTCATTTCTCCAAAAAAATGAGCCAAAAAGGAGGAAAAAAACAACTTCTTCACATAAATCATGAAAAAATTTGTTCTTTCTCAAATCCCAGAAAGAAGCAAGATTATGAAGATACCTCACGAATCGTGGCCAATCTTTTGGTCTCTTCTTCAACACGACCCAACTGAGCTTGAACCTTCTCTCTTACTTCAAGTTTTTTCCTCTCAATCTCTTCTTCTTTGGCTCTGAAAGTGGAGAGAGCGGACCTCGACATCTCTTCATCTTCCTTAGACAAGTTGCTGTTGAAGCTGAGACTACCAGAGCTCTGCTGCAACATTAACTGGTTCAAGTTTTGGCTTTGGCTCTGGCTCTGCTGGGGTTGCTCTATAGACATCTTCAAACAATCTTGACAGCAAAAAAAACCCTTCTTCTTCCCTGATTTTCTCTCTTTATCTTCTTCTTGTTCTCTCTCTTTCTCTTTTGCTTTTGCTTTGAAATGATGTGTTGTTTCTCTCTCTCTTTCTCTCTCTCTTATGTTCATGATGCAACAAGTGCTTATAAACAGGGCTGTCGCTTTAGAGTTTTTATTTTTGGGATAGCCTGAATAGCTGTGACCTACCTAAACTTTGATAAAGGATTTTGCCACCCTCCAAGTTTAAAAAGTCTATTTCTGGCCCATACATACATATATATACACTTTGGGGGCATTTGGTTTGGGTAATGTTTGATTACTAAAATAGAAAGATTACCTTGAAGATAAATTACTTAGAAGATTATTGGGTATAAATGATTACTATGTTTGATAAAATTTGATAGATATAAATAATTATTGTGTTTAGTTAAAGGTAATAAAAGATTACTAGTAAATTATTTTACTTAAATGTCCTTGAATATAATTATTTTTAAATATTTTTTTATATTATTTGTCATATTAATTAAAAATAAATTTAAATTTTTATCTCAAAAAATTAATAAATAATAATTTTTCTATAATAAACTCAAGATTATCCCAGTAATCTTTAAATACTTAAGATAAAGATGGAATCAGATTACCACCTATATTACCTGTCACATCAGCATTAGTAATCACATTGGTAATAGAAGATTACTGTAATCTTTTATTACTGACAAACCAAACAAGAGAATAAAAGATAGATTATCAAGATAATCTTAAAAACCCTCAACCAAATGCACAATTTAAGTTAGACCTTAGTTTTAACCATCATATATATGTTTATGACTTTATATAATATATAATAAAGTCAATATCATCTAAACCTCTAATAGCACAAACAAATTATATTTTTATTCTAATTATCTTATAATTATCTTTTTTTTTTCTTCTTTCGTATCTCTTAGTTGTCAGAGAATGTCCTAACTGATAAACTAATTAAATGTAAAACATAACATAACTAATTCAGGGTGAATCTCATTATGCATCTACTTTCACTCTTGAAAGCCTACTTTCGACTAAATCAATATCTCATTTTCTTTTACAAAAACATTTTATTGCATCTCCAAATAATTTATTTTCAACTCATATTCCATCTATCATTTTTCTCAAACAATTTTTTCTTATCAATTGATGGCCAATAGTGAAACCCTCTTATTATCAGCCCATAAACATCATGTCTTGAGTCATTGTAATAATAATAAATCTGAGCTTCTTTTTCGAACCCTTGAAAGCATTTCCCATGTTATGTAGAGATATGTAGCTAGGAAAGCAATTTTGAGATCTTCTTCTCTTAATCGGAAAAAAAAAAAAACTTTTTCATGTTCTTACAATTTTTTAGGGTTTTTTCGAAACCATTTTTTGTTAGAAGTACAAATTTGAATATTTAGAGTTGGCTTTTGGCAAAACTCATAGACAAGGATTTCATCCAGTTGGTGAAATTTTTAGTCACGAGGATTATTTGAAGAGGCTTTATTTTGAAGATTTGAAGAATGATAATTGTGATAATGGGTTGTGTTTAAG
Organism: Mangifera indica; assembly: GCF_011075055.1. Lineage (NCBI taxonomy): Eukaryota > Viridiplantae > Streptophyta > Magnoliopsida > Sapindales > Anacardiaceae > Mangifera > Mangifera indica. The sequence continues at coordinate 4,385,503 of NC_058137.1, forward strand.
AGGTTATACCAATGTAGATGGGATTGTTTCTTCAATGGAGGTTGAAGAAGGTATGTCAGTTGTTGACAAAATTTAGGGAGTTGTTGCAAGCAATGAAGAAAGAAGAGCATATAGAGGGAGTGAACACTCATAGTAATAGTGAAAAAAAATGAAGAAAGAATGGAATCTACGAAGCATCGAATGCTTAAGAGAAGGAAAGTGAAGATTGAAACAAAGGCAATGGAACAAGCAGCCAAATGATAGAAAGAGCTTCTGATGGATGTGTGGGAGCAAACACTTGCACCAAATTTGTCATATATAAAGTCACTATTTTCTAGGATGGTTTGAACCAATAAGGGATGATATTGTTACGAAGCAAGAGCATTTTCGGGTACGAAAAATAAGATAACATAAGTTAGTCTTTTGATAATCAAATAAGAACAAAGAATCATTTATTAGAAGAAATGTAGATTGTTTTTAAAGTAAGTACTCAGAGAAAAAAAAAATTGGATGATCTATAAGTAATAACTTTCAAATTTAAGATATGAGTATAGGTTAGAGGAAATAAAGGATATTTTTGCCTTTTTATTAATTTTATTAAAAAATTTAACATACAAGAGAAAAAATATATTTTTCAAATTTAAATACCGAAAAATGTCATTGTACCGAAGTTTTGGTTGGACATAATTTTTTCAGCCTTTGGGATAATAGATAGTCACTATTGGACATAAAGACTAAAACACCCTTATATCCCACTTTTGGAGTAAGATTAATGCCCAATAATAAGTACTAATGTGATATTAACTATGAAATATCCTTGTGATAAAATTTATAAATGAATTTAACAAATTTTGCAATTGTTTACTACTTCTAATAAAATTTCATATGACAAAATGTTATTTATCACCGGAAAATACAATTAATTTCATAGAGATTAAGAAGGGTGGTGGCGGTGGCGACACAATCCATCCTGCCAAATCCAAAGACATCCTTGCACTCAGGTTTTATAAATTAATGATGTCGCCATGGTTTGATTTATCAAATTTAGTGATGTTATTAGGATTGATCTTTGTAATAATATTTCATCTATTTTTATCTATCACTTTAGTTTTTATAAAGTATCAAGGGATTTGACTTTGTTTGTATTGATTAGACAGATAAATCTGAGACATAATGATTAAACTTATAATCATTGTATCAGATAAATTAAAATTTCATAAATACGACAAAAAATCAAACTCAAATATTCTTCCTAAAAATTCTAAAGGAACTGTCTTTTTAAAAGTGAGAAATATTGATCTTTAGCCGTATAGATGTCATGGGAAAAATTAAACACAATGCTTTGTGGGGGACAAACTATGAACCTTTGTGGTCTTTATGTCTAGTATGGGTATGTACAGACTTAAGACTCCAACGCAAAAGAAAATTAATTTTAATTTTGGCTAATTTTTACTGCCGGCCTAACATCAAACACCCTATATATAGTTTAAAAATTATTGCTAACCTATCTCACAATTAAGGATAACAATAGGGCGAAGAGAGAGAGAGGATGAACATCCTCATCTCCATCCCTATAAGGTGAGATATGTACATCCCAATCACGGTCTTGTTTTCGTTATAAGGGTTACTGTAAAAATAATCTTTCACATTTTTCTCCTCTTCTCTATCCTTTTTATGTCCTCTTTATTAAATACTATTGTAGAATGATATTGTGGTAAATAAATAAAAATATAATGATTTTTTTTTTATAAATTATACTTTAAAAATGGGTACAAAATGGAGATATTTCATCCCTACTTATGAGAATTGTTTCATAAACTAATTTGAATTTTTACAATTTTCAGATGTGGTGCATATCTGTCACTTTGAATGAATTTTTTTACTTCTCAAATAATTGTATTTATTTTATTTTTATATTTTACTAAAATAAGATTATTTCGATATATATTAATCAAAACAATATCATTTTAATGATTTCATAATTGAGTTTTTAAGTCAAACACACTCATGCTCAAGCTTGACAATACTACCCCCTTCAAGCTTTCAAACTTAAGCTCACTAAAGAAGAATTAGTTTCGAACCCGATTGAGCTGAGCTAGGTAGCTCAAGTTTGAATGCACCCCTAATTAATGGGGCAGAGCAGTAGTGGTAATTTCAAACCATGAGGGGGTATGATAATATTCTTTTAACACTGTTAATTGTTGAAGGAAGTCAGGGCTGCCGAAATTAGGCATTATAATATTAATAAATAATGGAAAAGCAATAGCCGAAAATTAAAATGACCCAACTGCCAACCACTGAAAAAGGATGAGGGTAGTGACGTGGCGGATTTTAACTTTACTGAATGAAGAGTGTTTTTGAAAGTTTAAAAACCTGTGACTCAACCCCACATGATAAACGCCCACTTCCCAGTTCAAAATTTTCACTAAATTTTATGAATTTTAATTATAATTTAAATTATCTCCTTTTAAAAATTCTGTACTTGAATGCTCTATACAATAATAATTATTTTAACTGCCCTTTCGTATTAAATGAAATTAATTTTGAAATTTATTCAAAGATTTGTGTAGCGTGAAGAAACTTCTAGTTTTTTTTGAGTGTATCATCTATCTAGAATAAAACTAATCATATTAAATAAGTTAATTTTTAAATTTAATAACTAATTTTATAAAAATTAAATTAGATAGATTAACTTTAAAAAGATATTAAAGATTAATAAAACTAATAAAATATTAAAAATTTTAAAATCTAAATCTAAATTCAAATCTCTATTATATTTATAAAATATTATTTAATTTAATAATTATATATTCAATTATTATAATTTAAAGTTATCGACTTTACAAATATAGGTAAAGGTTTTGAACATTACAAAAAAAAAAAAAAAAGAATTAACTTTGGGGGATCATCACATGGCGGCGAATGTTCTAGGTATTGGTTAAGGTTGGTTGAGGGGGGGAATCCGAAGAGACTGAGAATATGGTTGGCAGATGATCCACATGGGTATAATTATGTGTACACCGCCATTTTTAATAATAACTGTTGGTATTCGTATTCATACAACTGGCTTTAACGATATGAGTTGACAAGATTTTTTCTTCCTATCACAATTCTACCTGACTTTGACGCTTTCTTGGGCAATTTTTTTTTTTTCAATTTCTAGGAAATTTTAATATTGAAATTTTACGTATTTAGTATATTTTTAACCTTTGATTTTTTCAAAAGTGGACATTTGCGTTCCAAACTTAATTTTTAAAAAAAGGTCAAAGGACTTATTTCCATTGAAAATATGTTATTTTTTAAAGTTTTTTTATTAATTTTAAAAATTTTATTTATTTATCTATAAATAGTTAAATATGTTAATTTTAAAGATAAAATTATTTTTTATATTTAATTTTAAAAATTAAATTAAATTTGATATCATTTTTTTACTTTAATCCTAAAAAACTAATGATTTTATCCTCACTTAAGATTTTAAAAATAATATTTTCTCTTTAAGAGTTTTATATTCAATTTTTCTATGATAAAGAGGCTTCTCTAACTATCTCCAAACAATGTCTATTTATCTCTGGTGTGTTCTCCTTCCGGTTATTCTCCTTCTAATGTTGTGTGACATTGTCATCAACAAAGATGAATCATCTTCATCTAGAGACGAAAATAAAATCTTTATCAACGACGACATACAGTGTCAGAAGTATAGTAAAAAAGAGGACGTGTTAAATAGGAAGAGACGTTGTTTGGAAACATCAGAGAAGTCTCTTCATCGTTAGAAAATTGAATATGAAAACCTTAAGAGAAAAATATTGTTTTTGAAAACTTGGAATAGAGGAAAATTATTAATTTTTAAGGTTTAAAAAGAAAATGATATAACTAATAGACTCTATTAATTTTAACTATTTATAGGTGGGTAAATAGGATCTTCAAAGTTAACAGAGAAAAAGTTAGGGTGGAGTCCTTTGGCCAAAAAATAAATAAATTAACCTGTTTCGTATCAATAATTTGTCTTGTAAAATCTTCAAATTGCCCCTATATGTGTATTGTTCATTGCTATAACTAACAAAAGCTAAAATTTTACGAAGGTTAAATGTTAATTAACCCCCACCTCTGTGTGTTTCCAATATAACTAATGCATTTAGTTGATATAAATCACATGTATTTGGGGAAAAAAAAAAAAACCATGAAGATCTTTTATTTCTCGCCCAAATTTTCTATTATTCGATTCAAACTCTTTTAAATTAAAAAAAATCAATTCAATTTAAATGCCAAATAAATTTGAAATTGAAAGCTTTTAAACTCATATTCATAATATCTTTGTTAATAACGTCAAAACATGTAATATAAATAATAAAAAGATGAACATCTACAATATGTTAATCTTTTTCCAATTTTATGTGTAAAACTCCCTACAAATTATTAATATCTATAATGTCGTGAACAATACATGTGACAATAACTAATATGTTTGAAGTGCGGAAATTTTAAAATAGGTCAAAGTGAGGTAACAATTAATTTATATGTAAGGGATAATTTCATCTATTTATATTAGTTATAAAGGGACAACTCTAAGGTTGAGAATTATTTTTGTATAACACCTTGGAAAAATGTTATTTTAACTAATTACTCCAATTTATAAATAATAATAATATTTATATTTAAAATTCAATTTATCTTTTTGAGTCCCATCTTAACATATGTTTAATAATATAGCACTAACTTTTTTAATTAAAACTAAAGAAATTATGAAACGAATTTGTAATATTTTGAACTCTTATAGTAATTTTCAAGATTGTATCTAAAATTGTTTATTTATCCTTTTCTATAAAAAAATAAAACACAATATTTAAATTTTAGATTGCACAGGTTACTTATTAAGCTCTTAGAGAATATTATACTATTAAGGCTAATGTCTAATCATTCTTAACTCAACTAATCGAAATATAAAAAAATATAGCCTGAAATATTATTATAATAAAAGAAGCTAATCAAGGGTAGTATAGTAAAACCCTAAAATTTTAATATTCAAATATTACCGATTAATTATCTTAACCTACAAAAATATTGGGCATATTGTCCCCAGGTGAAATTTGCACCAATATAAAAAGACTAAACCGTTAGTAAAATTAATGTAAAAATATGAATTGACATAAGAAATTTAAAATACAATTGATTTTTAATATAATTCGATTAGGACAAAAACCTTACGTCCACGACAATAATATTTTCTTAGTGATAAAAAAATAATATTATAATATTTAAGTATTGATAAAAAATTGAATATCATAATTTTGATTAGATGGATAATATTATGATTTTAATATAATACAAGAATAATTATATGTTAATTATAATTGTTAAAATGGTAAGAAATAATTTTAAGAAAACAGTAAAAAGATTGTAAAAGTTACTACTCATATTTTCCTACTACAATTTTTATATAAGATTGTGCGCTCTCTGAATCTCATCTCATTGCTCGGATTGGCATGACATAGTTTGCTCGTCTCGGCAAAGACTGAGAAAGGGTTTAACAATATTACACTTACCTAAAAAATAAGTGAACTGAAAAGAGCAGGGGATCAATGGGCATGCCGTGGCGGAGGTAAGAAGGGTACTGGAACTTCAGAAAAACGTTTGGTTTGGAGTAGGGAGGAAGGGTGAACTAAAACCAACGAGGGAGAGTCGTAAGAGCGAAGGCAGGCAGAAGGAGGGCCACTGTCCCCACCTGCTTCTTAGCTAATCTTTTGACAAACATCGCCACCATCTTTCCACTGCTATCCCCCTTCAAAGCGAGGAGAATCTTTTCTTTCTTTTTTTTTTTTCTTTCTTTTTCCATTGTTTTTATTTTACATATCCAATGTACACTCTTTGATTTCATGATATTAACACTTTAGGAATAATGCTACCAATTAAAATAATATTTGAAAATTTTCATCTTAAATAATATATAAAATTATGTATACATAATTTAAATATATAAAATATATATACAAATGATATGTTATTATGTGATTAAGTAATTTTAAATTAAAAATAAAATAACATTCAATCATATAATAATATATCCTCTATATACTTATTTTATATATTTAAAATATTATTACTTTTTAAAGGTAAAATAACTAATTTTTATATAAAATGATAAATTTTTATTTGTTAAATTTGAAAATACTAATTTCTAACGCACCCCCGTTAGAGAATTTATTCGCTTTTTTGTCGGTTTTGTTCAATTATATTTAAAAGGAATTTAATATATGATTAAGTCAAGTTATGCTTTAAATATTCTAATCACTTGTTAATGGATTTTTCATTCTTTTTCTTTCTTTACGGGCGTGAGGGGGGGGACCATCTACTTCAAACATTTTGAAATGCTAAAACCAAAAATTCAACGGTGAGGATGATTGGATGAAAAACAACTGATGGCTCTATGATCTGATGGGTGGGGTCATCCAACGGTGTTTGTTGAAAGAGTGCATCAGTATCAGTGGAGTGCTCGGCTGTAACACTGATTTATTTAATTAGTTTAAATAATGACTAAAGATAGCAACTTCTACCTAATGACAACAAAAGTATTTGATAAAGGGGAAAATGAAATTATTAATCAAATCAAAACTCTAATATCGTGTTGTCGTTAGATCACCCGACTGTTTCTTTAACATTCTCTACATAAATACCCATAATATCTCAACTTAATTCTCACTTTTAAATTTTCAGTATGTAAAATTTTTTAATCTTGGGGAGTAGCTTGAATAGTAAGTAAAAGGATGAATTTCCAAAATGGAGAACTGAAAAAAAAACTTTTATTTCTAAAATAAATAAATTTTAAAAAATTAAAACAACTTCAATTTTGGCTTTGTTTTTAATAAAAAGTCCATATAGAAATTTTGGGTTGAGTGAGTTGTAATTTTCTTTTTCTTTTGATCCAAACTTCTCAAAGAGATGACATTTGATGATAAGATCCAATCAAAAAACAATTCTTCTAGTATTATAAAAAAGGGTGACATAACAAAAAGAATAAATTTTTTTGTCAAAGACGGCTAGCTAGCGAGGGCTACTCTAGATCCGACTAAAGCTATTAGAAGAAAAGTGAGATGGGTAATTTAACTTAAGGGTATAAAAGTATTTTTATATTATTGTTAAAACTTTAAAAGTATTTTTTTTATTCTAAAATTTAACCCAACTCACTAATAAAACTTGAGAATTTACTATTAAAATTTGATGAAAAGTAAAATAATATATTTATATATTTTTTTCAAAATTCGAGGGTAGAATCTTTTATTTAAACAAAAAAAGAAAAGGTGAAAAATTATCATTCTCCCTTTTTATAATCACAATTGGGCCCATCAATTATTTAGTGGCTGTTTCCGCAATGAAGGTCTGTATTTAAACAGGATATTATTAAATACAGAAACACATGAGCTGGGATAATGTTGCACAGGGGACTTTTTGTAACACGTCACAACAAAATTAATAAAATTATATAGGGAGAAGGACTATTTCCCACCTAACTTTTGATGTATTTTCAAAATGTCACCCACGATGGATGAAAATCTATTTTTCTCACCTATGAGTAAACTGCTGTCTAATTTTTCAGTTAGGAATAGGGGCAAAATCGTTATTTGCTATTTAAAACCTTAAAACTTTAAAATTTTACCGTTTCCCCCCTCCAGGTTTTAAAAACTAATAACTAACCTATCCTCAAAGTTTGAAAAGTTTAGATTTCACCCTTGGCGTTTGCTTTCTTCTCCGGCCACCACAGACGGCTGACGCATTCGATCGATCTCTCATCTCCGACTACAAAGGACGACGAAAGATGACCCTTCGTCACCTAGATCTGGACGACGCTTTGTCGTCCAGATCTGGAAGAACAAACGAAAGACGACGCTTCATCGTCACGTCGTCCAGACGTGACGAGCAACGAAGAGAGAAGAAGAGAGACCTTCGTCGAGTGATCTCCCAGATCTGGACAACGAGTAAAGTTTGAAACCGATCTCCCAGATCTGGACGACGAGGAGATGAAGATCTCTTCATCGTACCACCGCCGTCGCACCAGGAGAAGGAGGAGGCTGGTGACGATGCCGGAGAAGACGTCGGGACATGAAGTTGGAGAATGGGGGTGAAATGCTAGTTTTGAAAGTTATAGGGGGCGGCTGTATTTTGAAAAATATAGAAACCCTAGGTTTGAGAGTGAAAATGTTAGTTTTTAAAGTTTAAAAACTTTGGGTAAAGTGAAAATGTTAGTTTCTAAAACCTAAGGGGGGTGAATGGTAAAATCCTCACATCAATTTTGAGAGATTAAATTGAAGGGTATTTTTGTCATTTCATCTAACAATTTTACCCTTATGCAAACAAATATCATCCATTTTAACAGCTCATGGGTGAAAAAAGTGAATTTTCATCACCTATGGATGATATTTTGAAAATGCATCAAAAGTTAGGTGAGAAATAGTCCTACTCTCAATTTTTTATTTATATATATATATATATATATATATATATATATATATATATATATTTAAAGTATATAAAATTTATATACAAATATAAATATTATTTTTTAAATTAAAAATTATTTAATTATATAATAATATATTATTTATATATTTATTTTATGAAATCAATATAAATATATATATATATATATAGATAAAATAAATAAATATAAAAGACTGAATGATCTCATTTACCCAGTAAAAAAGTACAACTGGTTTGCATACTTTTCCAAGTCATCAGAGCAGGCCCCCAGAAGCCTCTGGGTCTTCATCAACTCCTCTAATTACATGTAATTCTTCATTTAGAATTGTCAATCACCCACAAACTAATTCATGTTCATTATGGCAATACCATTTCTAAGACCATTGACTTGGAAAATTAAATGAAATTATTTGACCAAGTCCAAGACCATTTTGGCCCTTGGAAACTGGAAATTTAGTCCTTATAAACTTAGTATCATTAAACAGATTCAGGGTCACTTTTTGTCCTATGTTTAAGGGACTAATGATTTCAGAATCATAATACAGGACAAAATTATAATATATTTGTTATTGGGTTCAATCTTATACTATTTGGTGCCACTAACATATTTAGATGTCTCTTTTGGGTACCAAGATAAAGATCTTGCAATTTATTATTTATAAATTAATTTTAACGAAGCGGAATCTTATTTGAATCTCAGTCATTTTCTTTGTCATCCCCGTTCCCGTCTAACTTATAGAATTAATCGAAACAAACAAAAAGGTAAATACAAATACATATAATTTAATTTGACTTGTCATCAACTTAACCTGGTTAAGTGGTTTCTTTTTTTATAAATAGAAGTTCTGCCACCTTGAGATAGGCTGTTGATAGATTGTCCTGATGTTGCTGAATTGGCTTAAAAGTTGCCCAAAATGAATTTAAATGTGAAGAGTCACACATTTTACAGCTGTTTGATTCTATTTTTAACTTTTTTATTTTTTAAAACTTGTTTTTGACAACTGTTTCTATGTGTTGGCAATGCTTGGCAACACAAATAAAAAAACAAAATTGTAAAATAAAAAAATCATCCCAATTGTTATTGAAAAAGAATTGGGCCGAATTGAATTTGGACTGAAGTGTGAATTCTCAAGTTACACCAAGCGTCTATTCAAACTTCAATTAAGGCCATTGAGATTCAATAATTTTATTAAATATATTTATATAAGCCAAAATTGACTATTTTCCACTTAAGATATGTTAAATTTATTAAAATATGTTAAATTATTTTATCAAATTACTTAAAAGATAAAAAATTCTTAAATTAAATAACATTTTATCTCAAAATTTTTTTATTTATTTTTGTTTCCTAATTTATATTAGTTCCAATTAAAAATAAAAGAATTTATAGATTGTAGTGTCAATACGTATAAACATAAATTTGAGGGAAAATCACAATTTTAAAAAATTTTAGGAGTGATAAAGAAAATTTTAAAGGGTTTTCAATATTAAAAAAAGCTTGGAGTATTTTTAAAATTTTTTTAATATCTCCCTCAATAGAATAAAAAATGATAGTTACACCCATAAACAACTAAGCATAAGTTACATAATACTATAAATTAAGGGGTGAAAAATAAGATTACAAACTATTAGGGATATATTTATATTTCAAAATATATAAGGGTAATATTTTAATATACAAAATATTATTTAGAGTAATATTTTAATCTTTATATACAAAATAACTTAAATACAGTTTGATCGTTAAAAATAATTGTTAATTTTAATATATGAGTGAGAAATTGATTTTTTTCAAATTTAAAGGGTTAAAAAGTCATACCATTAAACATTAGGTGGGCCATGGTGATTTGGCCTTTTATAAGTTATGAAATCCCAATCACAACGGGCGGATATCTTGCAATAGTGTCGTAGAACTTGAACGACTTACTGGTTAAATAGAAATAAATTTGAATAATTTCAGAAAAAATAAAAATAAAATAAAGTAATTACAAAGGCATGCCTGCTGCCGTAGCAGTGGGACATACGGGGAATCCCTATTTTCGTAAGCTTAAAAAATTATTTAAATAAAATGAATTTAATAATAGTAGTGGTCTACGTCATATTAGGTGCCCAGAAGTTTTAAAAACTTGAAAATAATTATAAATATTTATTGTCATTTCAAGTAATTAATATATACAATAATATATTTTAAACAAAAAATAAAATAAAATCGAATATTAAGTTTCATGAATCGCCCAACGTAATCTTTCATGCTTGTCAATTTGAAACCCCTTTGCCTTGTGGCCTTGCCAATTTTTTGCAAGTCATGTTTTATGGAAAGGAAAAAGGTCTCTTCTGAAATTGGGCCATAATTTGCGGTAGAAAAACAAGCCCTTATGACCCCTTGGCCAGGACGAGTACGGCGACTGAGTTGAAAATATTTTTGCAGTGAAGGTTAAACCTATATAATTTTTTTTATATACAAATTTGAATATATAAATAACGTTTATTTATATGAGTAAATAATTTTAAATTAAAAATAAAATAATATCTAATTATATAATGACATATCATTTAGATAATTAAATTGTATAAAAAAATATGTATATAAAGTATTGCTTATATTTTTGCATATTTTTGAGTTTGTGATATGGTGTGGACTTAATCAACCATAATTTACAAAAGTATCAATTGGTAAATATATCTCAATTTCCATCCAAATGTGGTGTCAATGTGAATGCAAGGACAAATAATGATGATGGAGGGTTTTCTAAATTAGAATTAATTAAAAAATGGGATTTTCATTTGAATAAATTGACAAATCATGAGAGTTTTAATTTGAATTTAAATAAAAGAAAATAATTATAATTACAAATTTACATAAATAAAAGCTTCAAAAGAGTTTTTTTAAAGTAAATTTCAAGTTTTCTGTGAAAAATCTGTAAAAAAAAAAATATGTAATTTCATACCTAAATGCATGATGTATTTACACACAATGCTTTCATTTGGAATTTAAAAAAAAAAAAATGTGTATACATATAATTTTTAAAAAAATATTTTGAAAATAGTTTGGACTTAGACCTTTTATGATATCTCTAAAAGTAATATTTTATACATAAACAAATACACATTTATTTGTATAAATTGATATGGTAACATCTGATTAGGTAATTTTAAAGTGAGAAAAAAATTAACTAATCAGATCACTCAATCATATATTATCATCTCAGTTTGTATAAATATGTACAATTTGTTTGTACGAATAATTTTATTTTATGTCTAACTGTGGCTAATTCAAAAGACTATTTTAGCCCTAATTAGTTTTCTTGCACATCATGTACTCACCATATATTGCATACAACCCATCAAAATGCTGTATGAAACAACATGGGCCTGGCAATCTCCCGAAGGGGCTTTGGCTAACAAACCCTGATATGAAGCCCAATGGACCTGCCAAGGCAGCGGGATTCTAGTTGTAGGCGAAAGGATGAACACTAGGATCAATGTTTGGAAAGGTGGGATTTTTGTGCAATGTGGCTGTAGGTTCAATAAGAGTAGTAGATGGTTGTAGTTAAGGCTGTGGTTGGGTACCTGGTGGTGTAGAAGTGTCTTTTTGAAAGGGCCAATAAAAATGAATCTCATTTTGAACTAGAAGAAGAATGGATGAAAAGCCCAATGCACCAAAATGATATAATATTCTAACTAAATCATATAGTTTTAATGTGATTTGATAGAAATTAATCCTAATTAGTTCACCAACAATGAAAACCCTGGGCGATGAAAGCCGTCGATGGTTTGTTTTAATATTTTTTTGTAATTAACCCTAAAATTAATATGAACCAAAGTAAAAAAATGTGTTATTTAACTTTAACAAACATTATAGAATAATAAAGGTAATTTTATATTTTATTTGTTTTTGTACTAAAATATAAATATATTTTTTAACAAAATTTGATTGAAAGTGAGAATTTATTGTTTTTTAACTTTAAAGATAGTAATTGTTATTTTAGTATAATTCAAATAAAAAATAACCATTCTTCCCAATAAAATCATGACAATATTGTTAAAAAATTTATTTATAATTCAATTAAGTAAATTAAAAAGCTCTTAGATAAGAAATCGATTTAAGTTTTTGAGATTGTTAAAATTTATAATAAAATTATATATATTTATTTTAAATATATAAATAAATAAATAAATATATTTAATATATATTATTAAATAATTTTAAAACACCACTCTAAAAATTAAAACAAAATTATAATGTTTGAAGATAGTATTAATAGTACCGAATCGAATAACTCTGCTAACGTGATATTTTTGGCCTGCCTAGCCTTTATATTCTCTGGGTTCAAAACTAGAAAAAGTTTTCAAATAGAAGTGGAGAGAGATGATGAGGAGACAAGCGTCCTCCTCGAGTGGAGGGATAAAGTCACGTGAAAGCACGTGAAGGTAATCGCGTGCCGGCGTGCTGTACTTTATCTCCTGCAGAAGATGTCAAAAAAGGTTGGGACCCACGTGAGCAGCTGTCTCTTCTGACATGTTTGTCTTTGATCTCCCTTAAATTAAAATTTAATATAATTTCAATTGTGATGAAGACGAATTAGATGACGTGGATCGGTCCCATATGATCCGAACGAGAGCAGATCATCCCAGTTTACATTTTTGCCCTTTTTTTTCTTTCAATTAATTTATCGTGACATTGCATAATTAAATGCGAAAAAAATTGATAAATTTTTAAGGTTTTGTCTACTTTGCCAAATTTATCCCCATCTATTCTTCCTTCATGCATGTCTCCCTCCCACAACAAAACCCATTTATTTATTTTTTTAAACATTCATTCTATTTAAATTGTGTTTTCAAGGTCGAACTAATCATAGTAATTAAAAAAAATCCTAGACTTTATGATCAAATTTATTAAATAAATTAATAATTTAATTTTAAAATATTATTAAAAAATTTTAACTATATTTTTTTAGATATAAATTTTTTTATTTTATCATTCAAACTATACAAAACCTATTTATTATTGATCAATACATAATTTCAATTTTCACAATAATTACAATAAATTATCAAAAGAATAAGTTCTTATACAAACTTTCACTTCTATATTTCAACAACCTCTTCCATAAAAATACACACCGTCATCTCTGGCTTTCACTTATCATAAAAAACTATTTTGATTGAATGACCACTACCAAGCTCTATCGAACAAACACTACCACCGCCAGCAAAAACACTATTACTAATACCACTATGATTACCACAATCAACAACAGTACACCCAAATGGGGTTTTCGAAAGCATGTTTCCTAAAAAGGTGCTATCAAAATCACAACTTTTTACCGTTGTTATGTTCTTCTAGTTGGTGGTACTGGTCAACATTCCCGTGGGAAGATACACCCATTTACGTTAAACATATATACCACTAATAAATAAATAAGTTTTGTAAATATTTCGAAGTTGTGCCTTTGTGATTAGAACAATTGAAATCATGTCTCATTTAATGAAATGTTTTAAATTTTAACTTTGCACTTTTTGCATACTTTCAATAGGTTTTATCATATGGATTACCAGAGGATGACAAAGATGAAGATGCCACTATGGTCTTCGAACTCCAGTCACACTTGGTACACTCTTTCATATTCCTTGTAGCCAAAGCAATTAAAAACTTATTATTATGGACTCACTTTTCATAATCGTTTTTTATTCATCTCTTTGACATGCAACTACAGTTTTCTGTTATCATAAAATCACTTTTCATAATATCTCTAATTAAGATTGAAAAAACAATTAACTTACACCAAATCAAGGGCACAAGATCCCTCATTTTTCATAACTATATGATTATAATATTAAACTACGTAATTACTCATATAACTTTGACTTTTTTATCATATAAATAAAAGATTATACAAAGGCTTGGAGGTGACATTTTGAACATTATTGTTATACTATCAAATTGTAAACTCAAATACTTAATTATATAATTATGGATGTAAACTTTTGTGGTAAGTCAAACCACTTTAAAAGCAACACTTTGTTCATTATAATCTGACAATTAACTACTGCTCTAAATCATCTTGCACTAGTTTTGCACTCAATATCCAATGTGCTTCTCATTGGTGTGATTTTCACCATCAACAATTTGATGATTTAATGAAAGCCTTAGTAAAACTCTTTTATTTTCTAGTAATTACATCATTTTTTGTCAACTTTGTACAAAACCTTTTTTTCCAATGGTATGTGAAAGAAGAACTAAAAACACTTTGGGTGATTAGGTTATTGAAGAACACAATCTCATACATAATGTCACTCCCTCTATAGGACCATGTAATCTTGTCAACGAAATTCAACTTGCCTCGACAATTGGAGATCACCTAGTAGCACCTAACGAATAAGTGTAACTGAAGGATGCCATTAATAATGTTATCACCACTCTTATCCAACAATTGGCTTATGTTGAACAACTGCATTAACTCGGTCTCATTATGATCAAGAGTTTTCATGAGCTCTCAAGCCTTTTGCATGACCATTCCAAGTCTCTGTTAGCAAATAAAGCAACAAGGTTCCCTTGGACAAAAGATTTTGTCCCCTCTTCAATGAGCTCTCAAGGCCTTCTCATGTCATCTTTAGGGAGCCATTAGAGGAGATTGGTGTATGAATGATCAAGATCTATGATGGCTAAATACAAAAGGGGCCTTCATTTATTGTCAATCTTTTGTCATAAACGACTTGTTAGGTCACAAGTGTGTAATACGAACGCATAACAATTCGAGAGGTTTATAACCCTTGTTACAACAACAACCTGAATATAAAGTTTTTTCAACATGAATAGGCATACTCCATTTATTGACCAATATGATTTTCAAGCCACTACTGAAGACCTCACACTAGTGTTTAATGATTGGATTAACAACCATTTTATAAATTTTTCTGAAAGTGACCCACACTCTTATCCTCAGTCGAAGGTTTATGTTCATTGACACATGACCAATGCAATTCTATACTTTGCTTAAGAACAACATCCAAAATTTAGTTTCCTTCCTACCTCTAATGTTGAAAATTGATGGTAAATTGATTACTATTAGCCTTGGTGACAACAATAAAAATAAAGTTTAGAGATGCCTACTCCTTAAAAAATACCCCATCAATACATACCACTAGACATATGTTACCCTAAAACTCTCATATAGAACAACCCATTAGCATGAGAATTGTGTACTTAAATTGTATCCCATCATCCATTTTGATATATGTGAAACTTTTGAGGTTATGGAGCTCTAAATTATAGTAACTAGTACTTAAGTAATACTATAAACGACTATCCTTAAACATACCTCCCAATGCCCAAATTGCCTAGGTTTTTAGTTGCCATGCCTACGTATAGGATTTACTAATGTTCTACCTTTCTGCAAAATCGGTCATGATTTCTTTTAGCATATATACTTGATCAACTATAATAAACATTAATCTTTAATATTTGTCCTAATGCACATATGTTTACTTGTCTATGATGCGAAATGGTTTGATTTATATGTATGCTAAGTGTCTATATGACAAAATTAAAAATAATCACAACCCTCCAACCTTATCGTTTTTTGCATGCTTTCCATATAGTTTATAAAGATATTTAATGTTGTATATTTGTTTTGTAAATAAAAAAATTTTTAGTTGATACATATTCTCTTACCTTTAGACAACTTTTATTAATCTCCCAACTTTATATTTAATCTCCTCTTTTTGTGTTTAATTTTAACTTTTTGACTATATTCACAGATAAATGATATAATAGTTACAAATGGTAACAAAGAAGTGCAGGAAGAAGATTTTAATCCTTGTCCCCATCTTCATACAGAATATCAATCCTCGTCCCTATTACAGGAATAAAAAAATTTTTTTTTCTCTTATTCGAAAAGAAAAATTCTCTCATAATACTCTCTAAATACATTATAAATATATTAAATAACAAAATTAACTAAAATTAAAACAAATCTATTATTTCAAATATAAAAAATATAATATATTAATTATTTTAATATACATAATAAAATTATAAATAAGTTTGAAAAATATAAAAAAATTAAAATTATAAAGATATATTAATATTTTAAGTAAATATATTAATATAAAAATACGAAAATAAAAATAAGAATAAGATAAAATAAGTGAGGGGAGACAAATGTATCCATATTTTTTATTATAGAGATATTTTTTATCTTATACACTCTTCGGAAAAAAATATTTTAATTAATTTTCCATTTCAATATCAATGATAACGGAAAAGAGATATTGTTATTATTAATTGTAAAAATGTTAAAAATTAATCCCAATGAGAGAAAAGCAATTCTCTCACTGTCATCTCCATCTCCTAAAAAATCTTTGACAAGTCGGGGAGTGCAATGTGACTTGTCGTAAAGTCGTCCTCTTCTCTCAGAAACTGCAGTGACAAATGATAATAAATCTGAATTTTAAATTGCGCTGTCGGTTCACTCTCCATCTCCATGGGCATCAAGATCTTCTTCCGCAATGAATCAATTAATATAATACTAATTACAATTGCAAATTATAATAAAAAAAGTTCTAAACTTGAAGATAAGAAAAGAGCGAGAGTGGCCCTAATATTAAAAATAAAAATTTGTGTTATTCAGAGATTATTTAGGCATGAGCCATGTTGTTGCTTCTCTCTGGAATGCTATTTCCAAGGCAGAGACCGAAAGACTGCAGGTTTATTTTTATTTATATATATATAAAAATATATACACTGCTAATCTTCCATCAACTTTTATTTTTTTTATTATAATAATAATTAATTAGTTAGGGTTCTCTTTTTAATCTCAACTGTCTTGTCTGACCGTCTGTTTCTCAAGTACCCTAAGCTTCTCCCACTGCCCATGAACAACCTTTGCAGTGTTTCATGTCAGAATAATAATCTCTCTTAATATTCCTGTTTCTCCACTCTCTCTCGCTAAGAACATACAGAAGCTCCGGTAAAAAGCTTTTTCCAAAATTTCCTTTCACAGTTAACATTCATATACCCATTCATTAAACCAAAACCAACAAAACTACATAATATTTGATTCTCTCTCTTTTTCTCTCCTCATGGATTTGCATCTAAAGCAATGGAGAGACCACCGGCATGAGTCAGAACAACAACAACAACAACCACCTTCAGCAAAGATTCCAAAACTCTTTCTTGATTTACCCCATGAACCTGATCAGCAACATCAACAAGACCCATCAGCTCTTCCTTTGTTTGCACCTGAACCCACCAGTAAAGTCAGCAACTTGTCAGCATTTTCAGATTCAACCACCAGATTTCCCAGTATGATTTTTATTTCTATTTTCATTTCGTTCTGTTCCAGTACAAATAATTCTTATTTGCTTGAACTTGGTGTAAATGAGATATTTTGTTTTTGGATGTCAGAGATGGGAAGTTACTTTAGCTTGACTCAGTGGCAGGAGCTTGAGTTGCAGGCTTTGATCTACAGATACATGTTAGCTGGTGCTGCTGTTCCTCCTGAACTTCTCCACCCAATCAAGAAAAGCCTTCTTCATTCTCCTTATTTTCTCCATGACCCTCTTCAACATCATTATCCTCAGTATTATCCAGCTGCTTGTGAGTTTCTCATTTTTCGACATCTCATTTCATTTTCATCATTTAACTATTTATTAATGACTACAATATTCTCAAGATTCACATGTCATGTGTCATCAGTGTTGCAATCAGGGTACTGGGGAAGAGGCGCGATGGATCCAGAGCCGGGGCGGTGCCGGAGGACAGATGGAAAGAAATGGAGGTGCTCAAGGGACGTGGTGACTGGCCATAAGTATTGCGAGCGCCACATGCACCGCGGCCGTAATCGTTCAAGAAAGCCTGTGGAAATCCCCACACCCACCACCACCACCATTAATACAGTTGGTGTTGCTGGTGCAGTTGGGACTCTCAAAACCACCACCGCTACCTCCAACGCAACGCTTGCTTCTTCACCACTAGGCGTGGTGGCCAATGGGCCTGATTTTGGTCTTTCAGGACCTTCGTCTTCTGTTGAACTTCTTCATTTCAATCAAAGGTAAATCTTGAATATATAATCCATTTTAAAACCGATTTTTAGTCTTTGAAAATATAATACTAAATGGTAGTGTAGATTAAAAAGAGTTATCCTATTTGCATAATTTTTAATGCACAAATAATTACGTATTATTAAATAAATTTATAGTTAAAAAATAAAGATAAAATATACACATAAAATTTTTAATATAATATTATTGAATTAAAAATATGAAAGGGTTATAACTTAAAATCGGAAGGGGTATCTTAGATTTTAAACAATATTTTCAAATAATGAATCAATGGGAATTTGTTGGGAAAATTTAGCTTTGATTTATATGTAACTTTGATGTTAGAAAAGAATGTATGTGGTTGGTTTTGAATGGATCTTTTCATTGAGAAAACTTATAGACTGACGGATTCTTGGTAGGACCCAAGAGAACATGTCTAATATCTGAGGAAGAATTTTTGCTCAAGAATTTTAAACCAACCCCATCCACTTCTTTTAGGAACATATGATGGTTAGCTCTTCTTTATTTTCTTCCTCAAGATAATATTTTTGCTCTTTTGTCCCTTGTAGTTCCAAACCTGATAATAATAATAGATCGGCTGGCCACATTTTAAGGCATTTTTTTGATGACTGGCCGAGATCACTTGAAGAACCCAACAATGCTGCAAGCAATGCCAGCACTCGCCTCTCCATTTCAATGCCCGGAAATTCATCATCGGATGTCTCCTTGAAACTGTCTACTGGCGATGGAGAAGCAACAGGTCACCAAGGCAGTGAAAGAGAGGAATCCCATCTTAATTGGGCCACCGGATGGGCCACAAATCAGATGGCTTCAATGGGAGGCCCACTGGCGGAGGCACTGCAATCTTCCGCATCTAATTCTTCACCGACAAGCGTTCTTCATAAGTTGCCCCAGAGCTCTACTTCTGAATCTAGTTTCGTTACCACCTGAATTTAATTTTTTTGAAACTAAAATAATCTAGTTTGCATTTTCTTTTGGCTTTTCTTTCTGTTGCTTACACTTTGATGATGATTGCTTCATGTATAAATAAATAGTGTGTGCACGGGTGATGTTTGATTGCCTTTCAATTATTTAAAGGGCCAATTTCCTGCTTTTCTTCTAGTAGATGAAGTATGAAGCTAGATAGCGATCTAGATAGAAATCGTAAATACAGAGAACTTAAAAAAAATATAAAAAACATATATCCACCTAAACATAATTTAGCTAGCCAGAAACATTTACAGAATGCCAATGCAAATTTGTTACATGTGTTTCCAACACTCCCAACTTGGAGGTAAGCCTTGCTTTACCTTGGTTCATTTTTTCCAATTCTACCTCTTGGTGACAGAAGTAACAATACTGGCTACTCTCAACTGCAATTTAGATTATTGTGTTGAATGCCCAAAGCACAATAAAGAGCGCACTATGTGATCACCCTAACCTCATCAGATGTTTTAAATATCAATGCCATTCCTTCTTTGTTGGAGCAGCTTCCATTTCATCATTTACTAGTCCATAGACAACAACGGTTCTACTTGGTGCATATACCAAGAAGGAACGTGGCCGGTCATCATACCACCCTTCCTGCAAACACCGTTGAATTAAAAAAACCACATGATTAATTAAAAAAAAAATTGAAAGACAAGGCCTAGGAGAAAGAATAAAAAATTGATTAAAGATTTAAATGTGTCCTCTGGAATAAAATTTCTTACTGAGCTGAAGTACTCAGCATTATGGTCAAGCCTATTAAATCCTCCAAACAGCGGATCATCCGAATCCAAGACAATCTGAAAAGAAAATTTTAAATTGTACAATAAGCCAGACTAATGACGATGAAATTAACATTATTATAATATATACAAGATGAAGCTTTAGTTTACCAATAACTTCTGATGAGATTGAGTAATTAATAAAATAGGAATATACAATTAAGTAGTAAATATTTCAGCAATATGTTGTGCTGGTATTGTGACACTATAATTAATTATATTAAAAATTCATTCAAATTCAGTTTCTTAACATGCGAAGGTTAAGTTGACAACATATTTCTCAAACGAGGATTAGTACAAAAAATTTTTTTTAAGTATGCATAAATAACCATATGCATGAAATATTTTAATGCATTGAAGCTAATAAATATTTCGGGAATATGTTGTGCTCATGTTGTGATAGTGTAATTGATTATATTAAAAATTCATTTAAATTCAGTTTCTTAATATGTGAAGGTTTAAGTTGACAATATAGTTCTCAATCAAGAATTAGTACAAAAAAATATTTTTTAAGTATGCATAAGTAATGTTTAAAAACTACAATGCTTACCTTATACTTTCCTGGTTTTAAGCAGCCAATTCGGTAGTCAAAATAGCTGTTACTCCAGTGAAAATTGTAGACAAAAACAAGATCTCCTCTCTCAAAGACAATGATCCTATCTCCTTCATCTTTACGTGATATATATTGATGCTGGGAAGTCATAAACTGTTTCAACAGTAATGTCTTCGTCATTAATATAAATTCTCTAATTTATAAAAAATATTACGAATAAGTTATCTGGCTTCATACAACTCATAAAATACAATAATAAATATTTAAAATTAAATAAAATATTCTTAACTAAATAGATAAAAATGATAAAATCCATAACATTAAGATAAACCCAATTACTTTTGACATTAATTATACAAATAGGAAATTTATTTCAATTAGAACTCACAGTATATCTCTCCTCAAGATGTTGCATTGCCTGGTCAAATTCCTGCATTCCTCTATATCTTAAATAATTTGCATCGCCCTGTCAATACAACACCAATAATATATAGTTTCTTTTAATAATTATAATGCAAAGAGTTAAATGTCATAAAAAGGTAAAAAGTAATGATAAAAATAAAGGGAAAATCTTTTTCCACCAATTACTTTTCATTATTATTTCAAATGGTTACAGTTTCAAGTATATACAACCTTTGGATTTTCAATTTCTGACTACCAGCCACCCTAGTTCTAGAACCTACTCCCTAGGACATATAAAAGTCACTTACATTAATTTTTATTGCCTACATAGCCAACATTCTCCCTCAAGATTAAGTACATATATTTCTCATGCCTATCTTGCAAATATAATCATGAAAAACTTTGGAGCTTAGGCCTTTACAAAGAACATTGGCTAGATGTCCTTTAGAATTCACAAACGGAATGCAAATGTTCTGTTGTAATCAAATTATGGAAGTTTATTCTATTACTATGTATGTTCTTATTCTCATTATCTTTCATGCCATTATACGATCTTTTTCTTTTCTTCCTTCCACCAATCAACAATGACTAAAGACAATTCATATATGTGCTTAAATACAGTATATAGGTCCATGATTCTTTTGCACTATATGGTCAGAAAAGGTTTTCAGAAGAAGATTTAAGGCTCTTTTTCTCCTCATTATGATCAAGAAGATTTTAAGCTCAGCCAAGTGATCTTGTTTAGCAAACTTTGCCTGTGGATTTCTTTATCATAATATATTCACTGCATTTTTTCAGTTATATTAAACCTATTCCTGCTAGATTTAGAGCCTATCAAATTCAATATGTCTACACTGGAACTTACATTTGCAGTTCATTTAATGATGCCAACATGAAAGAAAGCAAATATGCTAGGTATGTCTTATCAACTCTGCACAAGATTTGTTATTCAAATTCCAACCAAGGGAGGAACTTACCAGATCAAACCTACGCCGGCATTTATCATAACTGAAATTGTTCCCAGGAATTACACGGCCATTAGGAAGTTGCTGCTCACCTCTTGGAAAATCAATCCATTCTATATAAATTTACAACAAAAGAAGAATAACATCAAGTCATTAAAGAACCATCAGATTAACACTCAAGTCATTAAAGAACCATCAGATTAACACTCAAGAGAGGTTAAGTCAATGATGGTAGAAATGCAAAGACATATAAACACAGAATATTAATAATCAATAGCATACCAGGATGCCCAAATTCATTGCCCATAAAGTTCAGATATCCTTCTCCGCCCAGTCCCATAGTAATGAGCCTGATCATTTTGTGTAATGCTATTCCACGATCTATAAGCGGAGTTGATGGTCTCTCGAAAGCCATGAAATCATACATATCCTACATAAAGGCACAAAATCTCATATAAATAGTTCTGAAATTATAAGCAATACGACTTAATTGTATCAATCATACAAATTTTCTTCAACGATGTTATTATGCAATGTCACTAAGATTCACTCCAACTTAATGCTACACACAAGAAAGCAACAAATCAGAAGAATGAGACAATCAAGATCTCAGCCTGATAAAGTAGTATAAGACGGAAGATCAAGACTCTAGTTCATTTCAACAATATTCAGAACTGTGTTCTTTTTCAAATAAGCTTCTTGTTGGAGAATCTAGTTGATTTCGTCCAAAGAAGGAAAAAAGTTTGAATAAATCAAACTTTACATTCATATGGAACATTTGGGATTAATTTGTATCACTAATTTCTCGTTTGTTATGTTTGAACCCAAAAACCTAGGATTGATAGCTTTTCAATTATTTAGGAGTTCGATAGGACTGTTCCATAAAATAATTTGTTCTCTTATTACCAGAATATGAAATAAGAGTGAAAACCATTCTCTTTTAGAACTTAAAATTATTGAATTTATATCCAACAACTTTAACTACTGTTCAAGTTTCTCATGCAAGTGGTACCATCTGTGCATGAAAAGAAACATATTTGATAACATGCTTTACAAATTATTTGAATGGATTTTTAAGAAGAGATATAATGAGAGAGTAGACCTGTAATTTAAATTTCATCAAAGAAAAATTAGCAGCTCCATCAAATAATGATGTTGTAACAGCAATATCTATTGGGAAATTTAGTTTGTAATAGCATAAATAACAAAATAAATTTGTCAAAACACGAAAACATGACAAACTATAGAGCAGAGGTATCTGTTCATTTAGACAGATCCAAAATTCTTATTCTAGTACCAAAAGCCATTTCTATGATAGAAGCAAAGGTGTGTGTGATATGTGCATCAAAATGAATGATATGTGGATAAGAACACAACCAGAACTTACTGTATTTTGTGTGGCATACGTGGTAAGAACACAACTAACTAATTACCAAAATAATAATAATAATAATAATAAGAACACAACTAACCTTGTCCATCAACCAGAATGCAATTGTTTTGTCACCAACCAAAGCTTGATCGTGACTTTCAGCATAAGCAACACATTTTTCTAACCACCTTCTGTTGGTCAATGTGTGAACAATGTCACCCATTTTCCAGTCTTCATCCCTTTTCCTACACAGCACCAGACAGTGCACACATGTATGTCAAATGCATTATTAAGATAAAAAAGAAAATCAGCTTAAAGTTTGTTGAACAGGTAGCAAGTTAATGGCTTCTAATAGGAACATACTTAAGGAGTTCAATCCATTTATCAGCAATGGCCATATGTAGTCGGTAATCAAATCCCACACCACCATCTTCAACAGGAATGCAGAATGTTGGCATTCCACTAACCTGCAAGGAGAAAAAACCATATAATTAATAGAATAAAATCAGGGCAGAGAGTTGGCATTTTATTCATTTATTCTAACTCAAATTTTTAACACAAATTCTTGGCCATGGGTCCAATAGACAATGAGAAAGAAGTTAAAGATAGTCATTTTTCTTGATTATTATTTCCTGAGTATGCTCCACACAGACAATTATAACTATGTCGTTGATCTAGCTGAAAAGTCAAGTATTTTAGTTTCCAGGTGCCTGATGTGAAATGCCACAACTCGCAAAGAATAAATAAATAAATAAACAAAGAAACTCAATAATTGTCAGAACAGAATATTGGTGATGCAGGGAAACATAGGCAAACACATCCTCAATGAATATATATCATGCATGCAACCTTTTCTGAGAAAACTATTTTCATATGATGAGAAATTCATTTTCATCGATTTATCCTGAATAACAAATATATTTTATGAAATTGAAATTCATTCTCCATAAAAGAAATAAAGTCCTAGAACTAAAAGATGCTAAATATGAATTAAAGGGGACTGTATAATATACATCTTCTCCAATGGTAACAGCCTCAGGGAAGAGTCCATGAATCATATCATTGACCAGCATCAGATAAACAACAGCATCTACATCAGTTGCATATCCAAAGTACTCATTGTAATTTCCAGTAAATGCCATCTGCAATAACAAACAACTCAAAGAGCCAATATAATGCAGAAAGACAAATAATGTAGTTAAAAATACAAGCTGTTGTGGTTCAAGCTTTCATGTAGATATGATGCAGTAGTATTTTCACCATTACCAACAATATTGCATGAGAAGTTTTTATACTATTTTTAGGATAAAATGTAAGAATAGACTTCTCCAAATGACAGAAAAGAATTGGCAGTATAAGTGGTGTCTGATTGGAGGAAGAAACAACTACTTTCAGTTGGGGAAAAGAAAGTGTAGAGATGAACTCAACTCTTGTCTCTCAATATACCAGCATAGATTCATTACACTACTATTCAACAGCTTCCTTAGGCTATTGAACAGTTGGATTAATAGTATAAGAACAGAACATCATTGTTCCAACTGTAAAACCATCAAAACTATTAATTCACTAATGAGATGCACAACTTGGGGCATGTAAGGCCCATCAAGTCGAGGACATTGAAATTATTGCTAAACAGAGCAAACAGCTTAAAATGCCCAAATGTTTGTTTGATGGTGATTCAGACTGAAAGTTCAATATAAACTTATATGCCAAAATAGCATGTCAGGATATGGTTTCCTTAAATTAATTATGGAACCTGAGTATATTTGATTCCAATCACTCTCATTAGGCACAACTTTCACACCTTGAAAATTGAATTCTGATGCGTAAGCTATTCATTTCATTTCATCAGAAAGACAAGGATTAATTTCTAGAGGCACTAAGTTATTACCTGCAATCCATGGTGAGTATACATCATTGAAGTTACACCATCAAATCTGAAACCATCAAACTTGTATTCTTCCAACCACCATCTTGCATTTGAAAGAAGAAACCTTAATACCTATACGAGAAGGAGAAAATTAATCCCAACTGATTATAGCATGAAATAGAAAAACAAGGAAAAGCTTCACCAATGTGATATATCATAGAAGTTTACAAAAAGCACATACTTCCCAGCTTCCGTAGTTGAAAAGGCGAGAATCCCACATCCAATGATATCCTCTAGATCCAGAATGGAAATAATGACTATCAGTTCCATCAAACATGTTCAGCCCATCCAAAACATTGTTAGAAGCATGGCTGCATTCATTGGACATTAACAGTCAAATATAAGAATGAAACAAGAAAATAAGCAAATACA
The DNA here is from genome assembly GCF_011075055.1 of Mangifera indica. NCBI lineage: Eukaryota > Viridiplantae > Streptophyta > Magnoliopsida > Sapindales > Anacardiaceae > Mangifera > Mangifera indica. Next base: position 4,411,358 of record NC_058137.1, read on the forward strand.
TTACATAATATCACAAGATGATTCGAGGGAACCAGCAATTCATCCTAAAGATATCTGAACAGCAAATTTTTTTAAATAAGGTTGCAATTGTATCAAACAACTGAATGTCATCACATTAGAATTTACAAAAAAGAAAAGGTTAAATGGTTTTGAAATAACAAATATCATATCAAACGATTGGAACATGCCATAATGAATTTACAAATTGATACATTAATATATAGCGAATGACCAGACTGAATCATAAACAGCTTGGGTATCTTTCACAAGCCACTTTATTCAGATAAGAAAGTCAAAATCATAAGAATCACAGTAAAATTCTGTTAGGAGTTTAGATATTATCATTATGGCTGTCAAAATTTTGTGATTGATAGTTTCTCACATGTATATAAATATTATTGGTGTTTGTATTTAAATCATGTTAAAGCTAACTAGCCCTACTATTCTCTGTAGTGATAGAAAATCTGCTATCAATATTGTTTAAAACCTAGTTCAACATAAGAGGATGAAGCATGTAAAAATAGACCGAAACTTAATTAAAAGAGAAATTTACAATGAAGGAATCAGTCTAGCCTACATTTCATCCACAACACAAAAAGCAGACATTTTAACCAAAGTCACATTAAAATCAGGCTTTGAATTTCAAATAAGCAAGCTATGATTGACATTTATTTACCAACTTGAAAGGAGTTTTGGAAAGTCTATCAAGTCTTGATTTAATCCATTACTGACTGAAATGGTTTGATTGAAGAATATTTTTAAGGATTGTATGGATTGCTTTTATTGTGTTATCTTTTTTCTTTCCTATATTTACAAATTTTTACTAGTTTTAGGTCCTAAGTTTTTTTTTTTTTGTAAAAATTTCTTTTCTCTATAATGAAAAGTGTGGAATAAATTATTCAACCAAGAAACTTCTATTTCTAAAGGTTTGTTTCATATATAAATTAGAAAATTATGGAAGCAAAGAGAATATTTTTCTTTATTTTTGTTTTTAGATTTTTGAATATCTCTACAAAAATTATATTAAAAAATTGACTGTTAGTACATTTTAAACAAACACATTTTCTTAAAATTTTTGTATATCACTTTGTTTCCGTAAACAGATAATTATATTGCAATTCTAAGTAAAAAGGGCCCTAAGTTTTACTTTGAATGTAATTATTACCTATGAACAATATCCATGAGAACAAGCAGGCCTAATTCATGAGCTTTATCAATCAAAGACTTCAGCTCATCAGGAGTTCCACAACGGCTGCTAGGTGCAAAAAAATTTGTCACGTGGTACCTGAATCATATGAAAGTATGATTAAATACAGTGTAACAAATATATATATATGGTTGAAGCTTATTTGAAACAAGAAAGTACCCAAAGCTTGCATAATATGAATGTTCTTGGATAGCCATTATTTGAACAGCATTATAGCCAAGTCTTTTGATGCGTGGAAGTACATCATCTCTAAAATTGGTGTACGTGTTAATCATTGGCTCCTGCATCTCATTGATGATAATATTGTGAGAAGGAAAAAACACATAAAACAGAACAGCAAAAACTGAATAACTTAAGGAAGGTTGTGGCCCCTATTTCCCTACATTGATAATTTAAATATTCCCAAATTTAACAAAATATTACAACCATATTAGCAAATTAGTAAATTTGATGCAGTGAAAGGAGCAAGATAACCTAGAAGGGTCATAAACAGATAATTAGATTGATGCATTATGATATGTTAATTATCAATTTAATGATTCTTGTTATACCTACCCGACTATCCACACCTTGAACTAAACATTTAAATTATAAAAATCTTATCAAAGTTAAAGAATGTCAAAGTTTCTAAATGGATAAAAGAAAAGGCATAATACTACTACAGATTATAAAATCTGATCACTTATCTTATTTTCTTTTTGCTTTCTGAATTATTTTCATTATTAAAAAAGAAGATGAAAGTTAAGGTGTTCGTGTTGTTAACTTTTAAGTCAATTGCTTGAAAGAAAAATCTTTAGAGATACTATGGAAAATGACAATGAAAAACAACATATTAGATAGTTCTCCACCTCATTAATATCTGCAAGTTGATTGGAACCTAGAATTCTTCAAACTTGGATATCAATAAAATAGGACACAAGACTTGTATATCTCTTCCTAGAAAGTGCCTTATGTTAGTCGCAGACACTTCCTCTTAAGAGTTTAAGCAAGCTTAATTTAGATTTTTGTTTTATCCAGCCCACCATCATGCAGGGCGTGATCACAACAAAATCATTTTACTTGTAAACTTCTAACACAAGCTTACCATGCTTTTTAAGATGCAATCTTACATAGCATTCAAGCATATATCAAAAAACAAGATCCAGCGGATGCTAACATTGTGGACTTAAAACTAACGCATAGCAAGCAACAGAAGCAATGAGTAATCATTAATCATAGGAGAAGGAGATGCACACCGTGCTACTCATTCCAACATGTGCCTCATAAATTCTAAGTGATTTTGGCCTCTTAGGTTGAGGATGTTGAAACTCATACTTTTTCTGCAAAAAAGATTTAACATTAACAATATATGGAGTAGCAGATGTAAATAAACTTACATCCTCCAGTTCATCATATCAAGTGTCCAATGAAATTTATACAATAACATCTGTTTCTTCTTAAGAACATCCAGGGCAGCCCATATGCTAAAAATAGAAAAATCACTGATGATACACAATCTTAATTTCATTAATGTGCACCTCCACAGGTGTCAATGTCATATTATGGTAAGAACCCAGTATAATATAGCATATTCAAAATTACACAATTATTTTAAAATTATACATAAATCCTTCCTGATGTTGTTGCTGAATTTGAAGTCACTGGAACTTTTATATGTTAAGGTTCCATATCATTTTACTCATGCCATAATCATAAATATCTCAAAAATTTTTGGCAAACCTAGAGAAATAAAAGATTGTAGAACCATACCTCTTCTGGTGGATCATAGTATATACCGTTGTATGGGATTTCACCTGGAGCTTGTACAGCGAACTTAATCCAAGCAGGTATGGAATCTTTAATGCCAGATGGTGTGTCCATTCGAATCTACAAATAAAAAGATGAAGAGTAAGTATTAAGAGCACAACCACTAGAGTTCTAGGTTCAGGATAATTGACAGAGTTAAAGGAGTCCAAAAGAATAAGAAAAGGTAAGAGAAAAGCACAAACCACCAGAGTTCTAGGTTCAGGATAACTGACACAATTCTTAAGGGCAAGAATGTTTTCATCGGGGGGAAGGGGGGTGGTTATGTAATTGATATACGTGGAATTATTTGTTTTGTTAGTAAGGACCTTTTTGTCATTTTAAATGTTGAGTGATCTTTTTGTAATTTTGGGAAACAATTCAAAAATGCGATATAAAAGCAGGCATGGGAAAATTAGGGGGGACAGGAATTGAATAGCAAAAACTGTGTGTGAGAATGTTTCGTAACCTCTCTGATTAAATGAATCTCGATTGAAGTGAGCTTGAATTCAATTGATTTCCATTTTCTTCTACCATTTTCAATTTCTGATAATTTGAGTACCTAGCACCCCCCATCAGTTATGAGTTTAAATATTATAGTTGGTCCTTTCCCTATTACCTGATATTTTTGAAATTATTGTTACGCACAAAAAAACTTTCTCCTGGAGAAGGAAGATGATGGAAAATATTTGTGCAGACTATGAATTCATTTTGCAAAAGCTGAGAACACTGGGAGAACTTATCAAGAGAAATTCTGCAAATTAAATTACAGTTCTTACTAATCTTGATCAATAGTAGAGAAATTATTTCTGCAACCAAAATATTAAAAAAAATCACTTATGAGGGAAGAGAAACTCGTTTGTTCGCTGTGAGAAGAGAAGAGGACAAGAAAAACCAAAGTGCTATATCCATTCATTGAAATAAAAGCAAGTTAGAGCCAAAGTAAAACTTTTCCCAGATAAAATGTTACCTTCACACAAGAACCATGGGGAATTGGTGGTGAACCATCAGCACTGTTAGGCAAAAAGATCTCCCAGATCCCAAACTCATTCTGTTCACAGATTGAAGGTGAGATTTGTGTTATTGAAACAATTATGATTCATATGCATGTAAAGAAAAAATTAAAAAGAAGTTACAAGAAGAAAAATATTAATGCAAGTGATGCCTGAAACTAGGGCTGGATTCGAAGCGAGCTTGTTCTGACTCGAAACGAGTTTTGTTCGAACAAACTTGCCTTGAACGAGCCCAAACACTAAAATTATGAAATGAACCGAACACGAACATGTATTTAGCGAGCTCAGCAAGCCCGAGCTTGGGCTCACTGAAAACGAGCCAGACCCTGTTTCGGCTCGTATCCAGCCCTACCTGGAATCATCCTCATCAAATTATAATAACCTAGATATAGGTTTCTCCTAACCATGACCTAGCATTATGAAGAAACAATTAGCCAGTTGCCCAAAGTATAGTGTTATGATTACAGGTGCTTGGTTCTTGGAATCCTATTTAAACCAGACAGAATCAAATCAAGGTTGAATATGCAAATAAAGCCAAGTCAAATGTCTAAGCTGAATTTAAGCTTGATTTATGTTTGAGCTAAAATACTACATTGGCCCTTAACCAATTAACTTAAGTATTTAGGTTAAGTGTTTAACTAACTTAGAAGTAGGGCTATGTTGACTTCATCTGTGGTTATGGTCTGTAATTAATGAACAACCTCGATGAATGTTTAGCAACTGAGAAGTGCAAAGAACACTCAAACACTGGAGATCTATCAACTAAAAGGATTGATCCTCCTCATTTCTAATTAAAAAATTCCCAGGCTATATTGGATCTTAGTATCTTTCATAGATCCAATAAATTTACAGTGGCAAGTCAATGAGTTCTAATTTTCTATGACAAATCGACAAGGAAAACTGCTCAAAGGTTTTGTGCGGCAGATAACCACAAAGCTAAATTCAATGCCCAAGTGACATCTCATGTGATCCAGCTTTCAAGGCCATTAATGTAGTATTTTTAGTTAAAGAGAGACAGAAATCATTTAAATGGAACAGAAGCAACACAGAGGAATAGAATTCCTAGGAGAATTTCCCAGGAAAAAAAAAGGCCGTAGTTAAAGTTATTAGCACTAGAGCAAATTTAAGATTACCAACTTAATCACAAGGTATCTTTTTTTAATTTTTATTTTGAAGTAGCCTCATGATTCTTTCCCAGTGAGAATTCTGAAATAAATCTAAAAATGAAACAGACTCAGATCTATTTAAAAAAGTAACACCAGTAAAACAATTTGGCTTTCTGTCCAGGATGAAAATTCCAACGACTAACAATGTCAGGCAAAGAGAAGAGCCAATTTGCAGTTAGAACTCTGATTTACGGAAGCAAAGATAACATACCCGGGTCATGATATCTGCATTGGGATTCCAGTTATTGAAGTCTCCAATCAACGCTGCTGACTGAAAAAGTAAGCAATTACTATATAAGACAAATAACAGTACCACCAGATTTTACATGTCTATTACAAGTATTTAATCAAAATAATCCAATAAGTGCACAAGTTTAAGAAAAGCTAGTGATGAAGGAACATGTTTGACATTTGAAACCTTGTTCATTGTCCCCTTATCAGTAATTACCGCCAGAAAGAGTACCACACTGAATCAAACTTAAAGGGGATAGGAGTAGGTAAACAAATAAAAACTGTCTATGTTTGATGATTAAGTCAAAAAGGTCACAGGCAGCAAACTGATAAACAACCACTTTTAGTAAAAGAGTATTGACGAGCCTTTTCTTTTTCTTAAATAAGAGATTAAAGAGTATTGGAGAGCTTGACTTCATTCTTCTATTTTTAAGTATCAATATAAACTGTAATAACATAAATCACAGGAGCATTATCACACAGAGGAAATAATTGTTTCTACAATAGAGTCACAAAGATTTAGTGGATCATAATAACAGCATAAACCTGTATGGAAAATCATCATCACACAGACAAAGTTTTAGCCCACATAACACTGTCCTAGTCAAGAGGTAACACATAAATCCTGGAATAAAAAAATCAAACAAACCTTAGCTCCCGGCGCCCACTCTCTATAAGTTATACCTGTGGCACTGCAGAACCAATAGAGAAGATATTCAACAACCACAACTTTACTTTTACGTTTTAAATAGATTGGAACAAAGAGGGACTACACAAATTTTTTATTACAACACAATTTCAATTTCAGAAAAAAAAAATGCACAACTAGAAAAAAACCCACAAAGAGAACATGAAAGCTGGATGGAGGACAATTATGAGCTAATAAACCACATAAAAGTGCTGCCATAAAGAATAAAGATAAACTGGTTCCACAGGCTTCTCCCCAGCTCGTTCATCAGTACGTGATAAAACTACATGCTATTTCCCTAAATTTGCAAAAATATAAAAGTATTAGGATTAACAAAAACCACAAATGCTATCCTATATGAACATAAAAGGAATGCAAATGCAGGCCTCTCTTATCTTATGGCCAAATATGTCTCTTTTTTAACCCCTGGAACAGCTTGTATCAGACTGAGCTTGGTCAAAGCAGACGCTAGGAAAAGTAAGACATCAGTTGAAAATGGCCCAAGAAACAAAAGCTACAATGGCCGGAAGTGAAATTAGTAATGCCAGCTGATTAAGTTTGAGAATATTAATTCAAACTCCAGCTTCACCAAGTTTAAACAAGGTTAAATTGCAAATACTTGGTGAAGAATCTTCTATCTTTGTTTCTCTGCTTAGCCTGAGTATTACCTCCAGATATTTATTTAATCTTTTAATTAATTATTCTTTGCATAAACAAAGAGTAATACATGTAAAGCACATTGCACCATGATCAGACACACACTTAAAGTCACAATCCTATATTTAACCTGTAAAGATACTAAAGACAGAACAAACAAGGAAATCAACCTGTGGAAATTCAAAAGGTACCTGCGTGTGAAGCCTAACTTTTCATAGCCACGAGAAAACAACTCCAGACCACCTTCATACTTGTCAATACCCTCACGCAATTTTTTATATTGTCCATACCTGCAATTGGAACAAGACTTCCACCAACCTCAGACATTTAATCAAGAAAGTAACACAAACAGGAATATAAAACAACACACATTAATTAATAAATGTTTATTCACAGGAAAATAATTAAAGGGTAACTAAGAATACAATAATCAGACTATAAAATTATGTATTATAAGTCTATCTTAAAGTCAAACATTTTGGATAGCAAATCTTTAAGAACACACAAATATAGACACACAGAAGGAGTGTACACAAGAGAATTTCATATCCCTATGAGTAAAATGTGCTATTTAAAACTACAAAAAATAAGGAGTTGTTATGAAATTAGTTCACCCCTTAATTGTAAGTCACATCAGAAATATGATAGAAAGATTTCATAAGGGAATATATTACAATTAAATTAAAAAATCCCCATGATGATTCCTGAATTTGTAATAGATTGAAGGGTTAAAAAGGGTTGTTATTGTGTGATAAAAAACTGTCAAGAATTTTTAGATCTAAGGGAAATGGGACCTGACGTCAAATATTATTGTTGGAATATATAACTTCCACATTGGGAAGAAAAATAAAAATGAAAGGGTATATAATGTAATAGTTATCCAAGTTAGATTTCCTTAAGTCATTTTAACAATTGGAACCCAAAATATGTTAAAGTGATGTTGATCCACAATCCAAGTTTAAAGGGCGTAAGATTTCTAACTATTAATATGATCTAAAGGCATTTATTTAACCATGGTACAAAAGAAGAAACAAACTCAGAGGTCATTTGTTCAATTTGACATAATATCCAGGAGAAAAAAAACAAGCACCATCTTTATAATCAAGAAATTTATCTTTACTAAGTCAAAGCTAGACTTAGATTACTGCATTCTGATAAACAAAACTGAGGAAAGAACATAAAACACAATATGAAGAGGCCCACTTAAATAAACCAGAATGCATCCATACAAATACCAACCAACAACAAGCAATCAATTTGCTCCCATTACTTTTAGACCCCAGGTCAATGAGTCACTTAAACAAACTTGTTCATTGTGCAACACAATAAAATATTATCTCACCTGTAATCAAGATGTTGACGAAAACCGGTCAAAATCGGATCTATCTCATATATTCTCTGCCCCCTACCAGGTGGAGGAATGGACCTTGTTCTAACTTCAGTTTTGGCTTCAGTCTCCTCAGTACTTACATTCTCTTGTAAAGGAAAAGATGGCTCTACAAACGATGAAGCAGACACTGTCTCTTCAGTCTCGACCTTCTCTTCATCTTCCATTTGAAGACTATCTATATCATGAAGTACCTAAAACAAGAACATAAAGGTACAAGAAGCAACACTGTTAAAAAGCTCTCAGCAGAAAATTAACCAGTCATAAGAATATACAGAACAGATAAAAGTGACTTTTGTTAAACATGCAATAATACAATCTGTTATGACACTTGAACGATGGTTATTCTAGTCTAGTCAGGTATGCAGTAAGCATGGCTCTCTATTTACAACAAGTACTCAATAGGTGCATGCAGTTATAACAAGCTCTCTCATCTTATTGAGCAGTCAAGTTATGCCAAAACTGGACAATTTTGTGGGGCAGTAATAATGGTGAAACTTGATGGGTTTAGGGATTTCAGCAAAAGTGATGGGCATCTGAAGACATTTATATTTCTTTTTTTTTTTTCTTTTAAATCCTAAAGTCTGTTAAACATGACACTTTTGCATATGTATAGTTATCTTAATATTGCACTCTGTGTTAGTATATCATTGTTTGTACATATTGATGGAATACTTAATCACTATTATTCAATACTTCTCTATCACCTTAAGCTTTTGAGTTGAACAATTACTCAAAGAGGTGTCAGACCAAGTTGACTGAGTGATTTTGTACTTGAATCAGTAAATGGTATTTGATTAAATTACAACAAATTGCTTTTATGTTCCATTTACATGCCTTGCACATGACAGGACATGTTAGAACTACATATATTAAAATTTTTGGATGCATTGGTTACATAGCAAACTCAATATGCTCTATATAAGAGAAAGAAAAAAATGCATTATCTGCAAAAGAACTAGTTAAAACCAAACCTTCACAGTATCAGTCAACGTTACTGAATGGACAAGTCAAAGTTATTTAAGTAAACCTTCTGGTAATTATTTTCCTTCATATATATATGCAAATATCATCTTCATTAATAGATGTAAAACCTTATATTGATAACCACCGATTTGTGATAAGTTATAGAACATCACAAACCTCTTCTTCCGACACAGTCTCTGGAGTTTCCAGTTGATCAGTGAATGATGAAGTGCCTTCACCGTTGCTGCCGGGAACAAGGACTTTATCAGATGCAGCAACTGTCAAAGAAGAGGCATCATAATCTTTTGAAACCTTTCCAGCAAAGATCTTCGCTACAAACCAGCATCAAATTAGCTTTACAAGGCTGACAATTAAGAGAATTCTCAACACAGATTATTCTGTATTTTATATCACATAATTCCATTCACATGGTGAGAAATTGAGAATATAAATTTGATCCACCAAAATACGATTTGCTAATGGCATGAACTTTCAATTAACATATCAAATGATCCAAGAAAACAACCAATCAAAAGACTTCTAATTATCCTCCTAAGTAAGAAATTTCAGAACTGAAGTAAAGCTGAAGTTCGCACTGATAGATATGATTTCAAACAAATCGAACGTGACAATGAGCTTAGTCCACCATAACCACTCACTCCAGCACTCTTTGATTCAATCTCCGAGTTTGATGAAATCACACAGACATAAATGATTCAAAATCATTGCTTATCGAGTAAAAATAAAAACGCAGAAAAAAAAAATCAATTTCCACAATAAAAAAGAATATCTGAGAAAAAATAAATTTGCTACAAAAAATAGAGTGCCAGTAAAATGAAGAAGTGAGAGCGGGAGAGAGTACGTGAAAGTGAGTTCTTCTTCAAGAAGAAAGAGAAACTTGAACTCCAGCGATCACCATTGAAACAGCAGCTTGATTGAGTGGACTTGTAAACTGAAGGTACGCAAGGGAAGCGAATACCAGATGTGTAAACCATATTTGAATATTCTAGAGAAAGAGAAAAAGAAAAAAAGAAATATGAATTTGAAGATGAGACGGAGAGATGGATAGATCTTGATATTACTGATATTATTATAATAATTATTATTAATATTGGTGAAATCAACGCACCGAGAGAAGCGTGAGCAGAGGAGAAAAATATCAAAGTTTGTTTTGCTTTTGAATGTTTATTGTTGTTAAGTGTTTGGTGTTCGCTCTGGCTCGTGGCGAGAGCTGTGAGATATACTGGTACGTGTATAGCGGAGGATTGCATGGGGAAGAGAGTATTGGTGGGTCCCACCAGGATGATTCTCCATCGTCCATTTATCAGTATTTGTTTAAATATCGGAAAATGTGGGACCGCTACGTGGAACAAAAACCCTTTTTAATTATGTAACTGAAGATGAGAGGGGTAGGGCTGTTGTGTATCTTTATTTATTTTTTGAGTTCCCCTTCTAGTAATTCTCGTTTTAATTTCTTTGCTTTTTAAACGGGAGAGGAAAAGTCTCTTTCTAGTAGCGGAAGAATTTTGCTCTATCTTCGGCTGACCAACAGGATGTTGCCATCTCACCACTAAAAACATCTTAAATAGTGAACTTTTTGCTGCTGCCTCCAATTTACCAGATGAAGGACATTATCTGATTAACAATGACACAAACAACTTTTACATATACTTATTATCCTTACGGGATGGTACATAAATCATGATCCCTTTTGCATCTAAAAGGCTTCTAATTAAAATGTTTTTTTATTTTTTTTATAGACAAAAGTGCTAATGATCCTAAGGTTATTTTAGTAATTTTTTACAAAGCTCCTAAAAATCTTTATAGTTTGGAGATATAGAATTTAAGCTATAATATATCATTAAAAATTATCAATCATGTTTAGTGAAAAGAATTATTTTTCTATTTTAAAAATACATAAATGTCAACTTGGAGTAACCTATTATATTAGTAGGATTAGATTCAAATCGAATTAAATTTAAATTTATCGAACTCACTTCAAAGTTGTTTGAGCTCGGTTAGTTTGAGAAGAGTTAAATTTTAGTTCGATTTGAGTTTAAACTTTAAATGAGTTCAAAGTTAGACTCAATATTGTAATCAAGTAAAAAAAAGATTAAAATAATATTATTTTAATCAATTTATATTAAAATTTTTCAAGCTCGTGGAGAGTTGAATAGTCATTAAATTTGAGTCAATAATATTTAACTTTCAAAATCAAATTTAAACTTAAATTTGTTTTAAGTTCATTCGAACCTAGTTTGTTTTCAAACTTGAACTCAAATCTAACCTACTTAAAAGGATGAAGTTATTTTGTTAAGTGTTGCATTATTTTGTTTTTTACAAGAAATTTTATTCAAATCAAATTAATTTTTAAGATAAAATCAGTTATACTGATCAAGTATTATTTGTTTGTATTTCTTATTTATTATCAATTTGTTGAAATTTTAGTAATCAAATTTGTTTAAAAAATAATATATAATCATAGAGTTTAACATTTAAGAAAAAGGTAAAAATGAAATGCATTACACGATTAAATTTAACACTATCAAACATACTATAATTACATAATTACTGAAAATTTGAGTTAAAAATTTTTTCAAGCAGTATTTTCAAAATTCTGTATGGGCTGGTAAAAGCAAACGCTAAACGCTACTGGATGATGTCATTTCCATGATAGAGTCTTAAAGGCATTTCCCATCACTGCTCGTTGTCTGATTAGTCATAAGTGGACTGGTTAGATCACTACCCAGTTGGTTTAGTTTAAAAGTAAGAGGTTTAATGATTAGTTTAATAATTTATCTTTTATTATTTATATTATCTTATTTGATTTATTAATAATAAAAGATTATGATAATATTTTATTAATAATACTGATATAAAAATAATATAGATGATAATCTAAGTACTATATTTATCTTATGTATTAAAAGATTACTATGATAATATTAATTTTATTATAATTATATTAGTATTTATTAATTTTTTGAAACAAAATAAATTTACTTTTAATTAATATAATAAATAATATAAAACATTTAAAAATAATTATATTTAAAGACATTTAAGTAAAATAATTTATTAATATTATTTTATTATCTTTAACCAAATACAATAATTATTTATATCTATCAGATTTTATTAAACATAATAATCATTTATATTAAATAATTTTTTAAATAATCTGTCTTTAAGATAATTATTTTATTTTAATAATAAAATATTATTTAAACCAAATACTCTTTTATGAGATTTCTCATGAGAAAATTTCACTAAAAAACATGAGGATAGTTTAAGGAATTCAAAAAAAAAATTTATAATAAATTTTTTTAATAATATTTTAAAATTAAAATTTTAAATTAGATTTTAAATTGTCAGATTTAATAATTATAAAATAGTTATTATATTTAAAATTTTATTTATTTAATATAACCAATAAGATTTTAATATAAATAGGTTAATTTGAATTAAATTTTTTATTATTAAAAAAATCTAAAATGCCTAAGGTGATAGTTTGAGTAACAAACATGTAGAATTTTTAAAATATACAATTTGGATTAAAATTCGATGATATTATAAAAATCAAATATTTAAATTATTTAATATAATAATTACACGATCAATTATTCAATTTTAAATTTTATGCTAAATAAATATTCAATTCGAGTGGGAATCATTAAAAAGGAGAAAACCTATCATACCCACAGTCACATCACATCACATCATCATCGCATATTCCAAACCATGTTCCCATGTCCTAATCAAACCGAAGAGCATCATGCATCTTTCTTCATATCCAGAATCAGATTCTATACATTTCCTAAATTACATCTACACCCTCTAATTAAACTCTTCCAATCATTTCATAAAATAACAATATCATTGAATACCAGTTATTAATTTACAGTGTTTAATTCAATCTCAGACTCTACAGACGTCACATTCATTGAATACCAGTGAAATAGAACAATCTTATGCATTGAATTACCAATAATCACATTCATCAAACTAAATTAATCTATCAAACACAACATGAACAATTAGAAACCACTGCATTTATCCACAAAAGCCCTTTACCAAAAAGAGATAAATAACAAATTTCCTAATAACCAAAGACAAATACTCAAATTAGAGAGGTTTAATTCCCATTAGCAACATAATTGGTACTCAAATTCAACAATTTCTAATAACTAAACTCAAGAGGGGTAGTTTGATAGTAATAATTCTAAAATGAAAACCCCAAGTTTAGTTATCAATCCTACACCAAGTAAAATAACAATATCATATTGAGAATTAAGCTTTTTCTTGCAAGTATATGTTGTCCAAGTGGTAACAAGGCCCTGTGAGGGCAAAGATAGATTTATGATTCTAATTGTAGGAATAAATTGGTAATTATGAGTACAAACCATATCTATGTTCATAAAAAATAAGGACTAAAGAAAAATAATAATATTGAAAGGCAGACAAATATACAGGAAAATTATTGTTTCCTCATCCCAGACTGATTATATAAAAAAAATTTCCTATGTGATATGTGTATAAACTACTTACATACATGTTCAAGATTTGGCTGTTATCTCCTTTGGAAGTTGAGGAACTTGATGCCATAGGCAAACACAAAGAAGAAGAGCAGAACCCATGCCATATGAACAATGGCAACAACGGGAAGGAAATCATATTCATACCCCAAATACTCTTTAAGGAATTGCTTCACAGTTGTTGAATTTCTTCCTGGAACAATAACAGTTTTACCATTGTCACCCAACTGCGAAGTTACAAGGCCATAGATGGTCCAAGCCATGGGGGAAAGCCAATAGTACCACCTTGACCATGCAGGAAGTTGCTGCAAGGTGTTATGTAAGGAGAGTGAAATTTTTTATGCAAGGGATAAATGATATTAAACTAGAAATATAGTGAAGAAAAATGAAAAGTACAATCCTTGTATTAAAGTTGATGGGTATTGCAATGCAGAAAAATTATTTAGTGTGAAGTCACATACAGCTCGAGGAATGAGAAAACCAGAGAACAAGTTCCACAAGCTCAGGAAGAAGGACATTAGAATGGCAGCGATTTGGTGCCCTGGAGTCAATGCCACAACCATCATCCCATACAGTGTAAAGTAGATAAAGCACATGAATATGAAATAGAAGAACATGAAGAATTTTGCCCCCTGCCACTCAAATCCAATCATGGAGTAGAGGATAAGAGTGTACATGATAGTTTGAATAAACACATACAGTATCTCTATTAGCACCTGGAAAATCAGAAAAAGTAAATTAGTCAAGTTTTTTGTGGCTTCGCAAGCATTTTACTTCAAACAGAACAATTTTTACATTAGCTTTTCTGGTTTAGGCTTAACAAAAACTAAAAATCTTGACCATTTGATTCACATTTTCTAGTTTGAAAGCAGTAAGCTACTGTTATATGTTCCATTAGAAGGGGCAAAAACACATGTAAATTATAGAAGAGATGAGATTTTTTTACTTGAGCAAACGCGTAAGGTACGGCAGAATACATCCCAGCTGCTCTTTCACGGTAAAAAACTGTCCTCTCAATATCAACAACTGATTGCACACCAGTAGCATTGGCAGCTCCGAGGAAAGTCATAGCAGCATACACAGCTCCTAAAAGGTTAATCAGATCTTGCTGATTGGTTCTGTACAAAATATAACTAAATGAATCAAGGTCCAAACAAAAGCCAAATTCTTAGATTTTCATCCAGATGAGGAGAAAAACAATGAATAACTATGGAAAAGAGGTTTTCATCCATTACTTCTTCAAACAAGCAAGATACTTGAATCCACATGATTATTTTACAAAGAGATTTTATTGTTGGTTAATGAATTGTGTGATAATATCTAAAATTCTAGAAAACATTATTTATAGATCTTTTGCCATTGGCCCTTTATGGGTGATCAATTAGCTAAACGTAAGGAAAAAGTTAACTTACGTTTTTTGACCTTTGTTCCAGAAGACAAGACCAAAAAGAAGGCCAATGCATAATGTCAGGATAAACCGGATGGAATTATATTTAGGGTGTCTCCAGTAAGACCAAAATTGTTTCCAGAAGCAAGCTTTGCACTGAGTAAAAAAGGATCCCGAGTACTTGGTCAGGAAGAAGAGATCATTGGAGCCTGGAGCTGGAGTACTAAGCTCTTTAATAAGTTCTTGATTCCTCCTGAAAGTTTGTCAAGATAAAAATCACTTAGAACGAGACTTAATTGGAATTCTAGGTCACATGGGAAAAGGTCAAAAAACAGTAAAATACTATGTATTGATACACTCAAACTTACTGATATAAAGAGGAGTTGGCATAGATTTCAGCAAAATCCATGTCCATCCGAGCCTCGATCGAAGGAGCAGTGACCTCAAGCATCCATGTAGCTGGATTGTATCCATCCTTAATTTTAGGAACTCCTGGGATAGCCTAAAAATTGGGTTATAAATATTATTTGGCATCAATGCAATATAAAAGCCAAGAATTCATTAAGAATTTCACTTAAAAAAATGACTAATTACATGTGAGGGACATGAAATTAAACTAATTAGACCCTAATCTTTGTATATTTTCTATTGACAGAACCAATTATACAGACAGTAAAACATGAAATATTCACCTCAAAATATTCTATGAGTTTGTGAGAATGGCGACCAAGGAGTCCTGTATAAATGATTTGTCCACCTCGTTTCATCAATAGTAGCTGTAATAAGCACAATACTGAGTTGCATACATCATGAATAAGAAAACATGAAAAAAAAAAAGAAATGGAGCATTACATCATCAAAAGCTTCAAAAATGTCTATGCCTGGTTGGTGAATAGTGCACACAACAGTTCTTCCTGTATCCACTGTATTTCTCACAGTACGCATGACAATGGCAGCTGCTCTAGCATCAAGACCAGATGTTGGCTCATCCATGAAAATGATAGAGGGGTTAGCAACCAGCTCTACAGCTATTGTTAACCTCTTTCTTTGTTCTGTTGAAAGACCATCTATTCCTGGAAGCCCAACTAAAGCATTCCTCAATGGTTTGAGCTCAATCAATTCCATAACTTCTTCAACAAACATCTGCATGACCCATTGAGGTGAATTTACTTACAGTGGAATCATCAGCTAATTGTTCAAAATATAATCAAGAGAGAAAAAAATTCCATCAGAGTTCAAGAATATATTATACCACAAGAATTTCAACATACCTTCCGCAATTTTGTATCAATTTCTGAAGGAAGACGAAGCCAGGCTGAGTAGAGGAGTGATTCATAAACAGTAATATGAGGTGAATGAATGTCATTCTGCTCACAATAACCACTCACACGTGTAAATGTTTCTTGGTTCTTTGGATAGCCAGAAATGTGAATGCTTCCTTCAATATACCCTCCAGTTTTCCTTCCTGCTAAGACATCCATCAGAGTTGTCTTCCCTGCACCACTTACACCTACTAGTGCCGTCAATACCCCTGGTCTGAAAGCACCACTAACATCTCGTAGAAGTTGAAGGCGATCTTCTTCTACTCCTTGAGTCTTCATTTCCTGATAAGCAATGATAATTAATTTATCTCAATATATGATTGTGAGAATCAAAACTTTTCAACAAGATCATGCATTTACATACCATTAACAATGTTAAAAAGAAATATTTAGTTACTTTATGTACTTAAAAGAAGTCATTCTAATTCTTTTAGAGGTGGTTAACTAAAAATTGCAACCACTATGTAAATGACAATACATATTGTTCTCGAATGATCGCCCAAGTTCCATGACTTTATGTTATAGTTCATAGGGCGGGGATTCAATCTGAGTCAACCTGTAATAGAGCTAGCTTGAGATCGACTTAAATTCAGAAGGGTTAACTTAAGGTCAGTTCGAAATTAATGAACTGAATTTTCCTTAACTCGAGGTTGACTCTATTTGTAAAATCGAGTCTCAAATTCGGCTCGAATCTAATTCGACTTTGGACTTGATCCAAACCGAACTTAAACTCAACTCGTTTTTTAAAACGAGTCTAATCCTTGACTTGAGCTCAGATCGAACGCGATCTACTCTAACTCAAACTTAGCTTGTTCAATCTAAGCTTGAGCCAACTTAGATCACGTCTAGGCCTTTTAGAAGAGACCTAGAGGTCAAGCCACCTAGTTATTAGTGTTTATTTCATTGCTCATGCTGATCTTAGTGCAGTTCATCATTGACTGGCAATGGTAAGTGTTAATTCTGTCATGAAATGATAAGATTTCCAGGTACCTAATGACATGGATATTTGGTTATGGTTTTGAAAATGTCAGAGGGTTAATTTGAATAATCAGAAAAGCTTCCAGGATAAGCAAAAGTCCACTTAAGATAAATATCTGCTAGAAGATGAATGACTTACAATAGGCATATCCACGTAGTAGTTCACATGGTTGAATACAAGTGAAAGGGGCTGAAAGGGCAAAATCATTCCTCTTTTACAGTCAGCAAGGTTAACCATTTCTGATGAACTTCTCACTGCCAAGTTAAAACCTGTACTTGTTTGTCAAAGTTAGTGCATTAGAATATCATTTGATTTTATGGAAAGTTCATGGCCTAACAATCTGAAACATAAGTTTGCTATTAGATATTGGATATTGGTAGTATGCTGATTACTGATATGTTCTACTATGAATGCTTTGAAACATAACTATTTATTTGCTCATCATTTAGTGTCTTCTTCTTTGTAAATCTTTAAGAAGTGGGTGAAGGCTTGTGGACAAAGCTGGAATACCATCTCATGACTGGTACTGGTAAATAACATACTCCAAGATACATATTTTTGTTATAATTATTAGCTCCATTTAATACAGTTTTCACTTCATGTTTATGCATTTGATATACCAGCTTTAATTCTTGTATCAAATAGAACCTGACTTTGGTGAACTCAAAGGAGAAAGAGTTGGAGGGATTCAGTCGAGAACAGATGAGAATGTAAGACAAGTTACCTACAGGCAACAGCATCTGATAGTAAACAATTTCTGCGTAGAAAGCTCCTAAAATCTTTATAGCTAAAAAAATATTCAGTTAAACAGCATATACCTAAAGTGTTGCTACATACAAAAAATTTCTAAAAAAAAAATTGTTGGCCATTCTATTGTCCACATTTTGACATGATTAAAAAGGCTCACAAGGAAAAATAGTAAAAAGGAAAAAACATAAACCTTCTACTCCATGTCCCTCAGAGGCTTGCTTTTTCTTCTTGTCTCCATTATCCTCTAAGACAGTTGCCTTTGACTGACCAAAAGCTGAAAAAAATTTCCAATACAATTATTAAATATTGAAACTTGAACTCTGTAAAAGATATCCAGAGGAGAAATTAGATCTAATAACTTACGACTCAAATAAGTCAATGCTCCAATGAAAAAAATGTTGAAGAGAAATGAAAATCCGAAAAGCGCCGCAATGCAAATCCAAAACCAATTCTCATCAGTGAAGAAGCCTCTAGTCTTAAGAAGTACCTCCCCAACTGTATGTGCATCAATGTTGGTGTCATTGTTGGGCTGCATCAGATTGTAACTTACAAAATCTTTTTGATGAATTAAGAATAAGAAAAACTAGATAGACTATAGTTTAGCTAAGTGAAAAATGCAATGCAAATAAAAAAGAGGATGATCAAAGCAAAATAGAACTTACGGTGCCCCATCTTTTATCAAGAAACTCATTGATAACTAGTGCATTTTGGCCGTACATCATAGGAGACACATAGTAGCCCCACATAATCCATGGCTCAATGTCATCTTCAGGTAAAAAAGAAAAAAGATTTCTAAAATGAATCACTGTTTTAAGGAAAAAGTATCTCTAGCAATGAACCTAATTATTTAGCAATATTTACTATCCAATACTAAGCATAATTAATTGAATTGCAAATAGGTTGTGGTTAAAATAAATAAATAAATAAAATAGCAAAGAGGGTTACATTCTCACTTTTGGAAATAATAAATCCTCCAAGCAGAAAAACCATTAGTAAGGTGAAGGAACCCAGCAATTTTGATACAACTTCTGTTCTTCCAAGAGCAGCAATGAACCGAAAGAGGGACAGAGCCATCTGATGTACACCAAGTAATGCCAAAAATTGTCGGAAAAACCTACAGTAAAATAAAGGATTGTTAGCAAAAGAACTCTAGTAACTGATCTAGTTCTTATTACAGGTATTACAAAACACAAAACAGTAAAAACAATAATTACAATATCTTAACTTATAGTAGTTTTAAGCAGGTGATTATTAAGGACAGAACGAAACTAGATGAATTGCTTCACCTGCCAGGAGTGGGAGCAAAACCAATTGTGTAGTATGTCAGAAAGATCCATATAGCTGATTCCATAAACGATAAAGGGATCCTAAGAATCCATATAGGTAAGGCAAAAGCCCATGCAGGATAGAATAAGTGATCCCTTTGTTTATAGAAGACAGGAAGCTTCATAATAGTCAGTACAAGTTCTGCCATCCCATTAAACATCATATTAACTAAACTGAAGAACAAAGCTCCAAAATACTTTGTTCCACCAAATAAAATGCCAGGTTCCATTTTTGATCTAAAGAACACGGACATGGCTATTAATGACATAATTGTTATCTGGGTAGTCTTGAATATATAAACAAAAGAATTACGCTTCATTAGCAGCCACTCCCTTGAAAAACATGCCTTGAACAGCTCCCAATTTGGAAGGCCATACTTTTCTGTCACCAATGCAGCAGGGTGGGTTCTGGATTTATCAAAAGGAACACTAAGATCAAATTCAATCTGTTGGCCAATGTGGAAAGAATTGAAACCTTTGACAAAATCAGAGACTGAAACAAATCTGTATGGCTGGTTCTTCCTAAACCAATACTGTTCCTGGTCCTTCTTGGAAATTACTTCTTGTAGAAAGTCAGCAACTCCTTTTCTGTCTGGGCATTTGAAACCCATGTATTCAAAAAATTGAAGGACGTTCCCTCGTGGACCTTGATAGACAATTTGACCTTCTGAAAGTAGGATAATGTCATCAAAAAGGTCATATATCTCTGGTGCTGGCTGTAGAAGAGAAATAATCATGGTTACATCCATAATATGAACCATTTGCCTCATGAACTTGCAAATTTGAAAAGTGGTTGAACTGTCCAATCCCGTTGATATTTCATCCATTAGAAGAACCTTTGCTGGTCCCACTAACATCTCTCCTGCACTCAGAATTGTAATTTCTTAGACTTGCAATCCATGATCATAAATTATTAGAAATAAAGTGAAGATAAAGAAAATTAACATCTCAGATGCTTTGAAAGTTAGATTGAGCTTAATGTTATTTCAGTACAATGTATGCAAAATGAGTAACTGGAAACACTGATGATAATCGAATTTGAAGTCCGGAGGGAACAAAGAAGCAGTAAAGAATCATTTATAGAATGAAAAATGGTACTTGATGCATAAATAGGAAAATAAAAGCAAATGCAATGGGTTTCATTTCGCATACAATTCAAAACTAGTAATAGAGGAGTAATGAAGAGGAAATTCAGAGTTCATAATATTGGTAATTAACAAGCTGTTACGATAGGAGAAAGTTATATGTGAAAACACAAGAATATTCAGGAGTTGTCCTGGCAAACATACCAGTAGTCACACGCTTCCTTTGTCCACCAGAAACACCCCTTCTCATGTTATCACCGATTATAGTATCAGCGCACATATCCAAGCCAAGAATCTGTCAAAATTTCTGTAACTTAAGGTCTTGAAATGAGCTTCAAGAATCTTAATCAAATTATATAAATAAACAAACAAATTTGTAATGGAGAACAAACCTTGAGAATATAATCCGTAACCAAACTAGTTCTTTGACCTGCCACTGCTGTGGCTTTCATGAACATATCAATCTCAGGATCTGGTTGAATTCCAGCTTCTTTCTCCCTTCTTGTAAGTTCTGCTAGCATATAATATCTTGTTCCAACACCTAAACATCGCCCGGAGAAATCCAATGTCTCCCGCACTGTCATCTCTCCATAATGAAGATCATGTTGACTAATATACGCACAAGTCCTCTGAGGAACAAACTCATGCAATTCATATCCGCAGTAGGTAATTTTCCCAGATGCCTGTTCATCAGTCCAACTTATCTCAAATTCTCTCAGATAACAACACAGTTATACCAGTTCATGCAAAAAATAATAATAATGATGATGAAAGGAAATTGGAAAGTAACCCTTAGGTCTTTATCAAGTTTGCCTGCAAGAGCCAGCAAGAATGTTGTTTTCCCAGAGCCTGGAGAACCCAGAAGAAGCGTCATCCTAAAATATTTTTCCCCATTTTAGTCACTGATACAATATAATTTTTTTTAAAAATGAAAACACAACAAACTTAAATACTGTGAAAATACCTGGATGGTTTGAGGACTCCACTGACATCTTTAAGAATCTGGATTTTTCTTTTCTTAGATGGGGCAAGACGAAGTGATACCAGAGTGCTCTATTTTTCCATGAAAAAACAAAAGTAGAGACCCAAAACTCAAGTATTCAGGAACACCCTCAATCCAACTGACAAACAAGTTCAAATTCAAATTGAAAAACTGAAATCAAACAAAATAAAAAGTAACTACAAATTTTCTTTCCCATTGATGAAATTTTCTACCCATACAACATAGCTATAATTGAGTTTGAAATGTAGCCCACAAAAAGCATATATTTCTACTCTCTTATCTGTATATAAAATTTTAAAGCACTCAGAGAACTTAAAAAACAGAGACTCTATCCCAACCTTAGCATGAGATTTTCTTATACTGCTTGTAAAATCTACAAAGTTGAGTTTGTGAGAAGAATCTTAAAACTGACAGGAATTTGAGTGGCTCATTGTCCTTTCTAAGACCGTGAGGAGTTCTCTAAATTTTGTAGTGGGAAATAAGGGAAAAGTACTATTTCCCACCCATTTTTTCGGCTTATTTTTCACCCATAACTAAACTGCCGTCCAATTCCTTAATCAGGAATAGGATTAAACTTGGTATTTTACTATTTAAAACCTTAAAACTTTAACATTTCACCATTTCCCCCCTCCAGATTTTAAAAATTAACAACTCAACCCATCCTCAAAGTTTAAAAATTTTAGATTTCACCCCTAGAGTTTGCTTCCTTCTTCGGCCACCACCAACGACTGACACATTCCACCAATCTCGCATCTCCGACTATAAAAAATGATCAAAGATGACCCTTTGTCCCCTAGATCTGAAAGAATAGACGAAGGAAGATACTTTGTCGTACTTCGTCGTTACTTCTAGACAACGCGACTAGTGACGAAGGACAACGTCATCTGGTAGGGCTGGATTTGAGTCGAGCTAAGCTCAACTCGATTCATATATGAGCGGCTCGAGTTCGGCTCGAGCTCAACTTGAGCTCAGCTCGGCTCGGCTCATTTCAGGCTCGCGTTCGGCTTGACTCGTTTCGGCTCGGTTCGGCTCGTTTTTTCTTACCAAAACGACATCGTTTTTTCTTACCAAAATGACATCGTTTTTAATATATATTAATCAAAACGACGTCGTTTTGTATAAAAAATTTTAAAAAAAATTCTACCGAGCTAACTCGAGCTAGCTCGAGCTCGGCTTAGCCGAACTCGTTTTGGGCTCGAACTGAGCCTAGCCGAGCCAAGCTCAGCTCGGATCCAATCCTATCATCTGGGTGGAGCGATGAAGAGATTTGTCTCTTCGTCGCACTGTGTGACGAGGAGATGAAGATTTTTTCGTTGCACCACCGTCGTCGCACCAAGAGAAGGAGGAGGCCGATGACGACGTTGGAAGATGAAGTTGAAGAATGGGGGTGAAACTGCTATTTTTGAAAGTTATGGGAGACGGTTGAGTTTTGAAAAATATGAAAACCCTCGGTTTGAGGGTGAAAATGTTAGTTTTTAAAATTTAAAAACTTTGATTAAAGATGAAATGTTAGTTTCTAAAACATAAGAGAGGTGAAAAGTAATAAACTTTATAACTTTTTAATATAAACAGTAAGATATCGATTTTGCCCTTGTCCCAAACTGAGAAATTGGATGACAGTTGGTCATTGGTGGAAAAAAAGATTTTTTATCTTTCGTGAGTATAAGTTTGAGATAGGGCTAACAAATAAATGAGAAATAGTCCTTTCCCCTGGGAAGTAAGGATTCTCGAGCTGCAATTTAGAATTTAAAGTTTTTGTAGCCATTAAATTAGGGCTGGATTTCTTTAGGAAAAAAAAAAAAACTATATTCCAACCAAACATGTTCATATTGAATTCGAATGAATCTAAAACAAACTCAATTTAAATAAATTCAAATTTAAGTTTTAAGAGTATTGAACTCACTAAACTTACAAATCTATAAAATTTCAATATGAAATCAAATAAAATAATATTGATTTAGTCTTTGTTTATTCGATTATAATATTAAGTTAAGTTTAAATTTAAAATTAACCCAAATTTTAACTTAATTTTTTTTAAACAAGTCTAACGGAAACAATTTGAATAAATTCAACGTGTTCAAAGCCAATTTAGGTGGATAATCGTATTGAAATAAGTATTATATAACTGAAATTTGCAATCAATATATAAAATTAATATATAATAAGAAAAATTTCAAACGCCTTTAAACTTAAAAAATTGAATTTTGTCTTTAGAAAATAATTAAATTATAATATTTCAATCTCAAAATGCCGAATACAGAATATTCGTAAAATTATAAAGATTCGTGTGACAACAGCATCTTATTTTTTAAAAAGTGATAGAATTTGTTGTTGCCGTCTAAAAAGGCTTCTTTATAAGAGCAGTAACAAGTAAAATAGCCACGCGTCGGTTTTTAATTGAGTTTGGTATGAAATTGAAAGGATAAAAAATTGGTATGTTGACCACAGTTTTGACATTTTGCCGGCCTGTAGTAAATCCAAATATTCTTGACTCCAGGATTTTATCTTTCACTTTTGAAGAAATTGGGGTAAGATTCCGTCTTGATTACACAAGCAAGGCAAAATAGGCTGATCATACTTAATTTTTCAATAAAATTATGGAGACAAATAAATGAATAGTTAATATGTAAATTATTACTTATTGATTGTGACACAGATTTATCACTAAATTATTCAACGAAAAATCTCATAAAAATAGCTTAATCATCTACTCCGTTTCTCATTCTCTAATAAAATAGAATAACATATCTTAATTATCTAATTCGGTCATGGAAAAAAAAAATATTACGTATATATATTTTAAATATATAATTGAATAAATGTATAATATATTTTTATATGATTAAATATTATTTTATTTTTAATTCAAAAATTTTCAATCACATTATAACATATTATCCATATTTTTAATTATGTATTTAAAAATGTATGGCCAAAAGACTTATTCCCACCCAAGGTTTAGTACATCCATAAACTCTATATGCTAAATTTCGAAAATCTAAGTACTCACCCATATATTAAATTTTACTATTACTATTAAAGGTAAAAACATTATTAAAATTTTATTTAAAAAAATATATATCTTCTTAGTTTTGAAAACTAATAATTTTACTATTAACTTAGTTTTAAAAAATTATTTTTTCAATCCCACTATAAAAAATTTTCATATTTTAGGGTTTCCAATCACCCCTCAAAGTTTAAAAATATTATATTTTAACCCCTAAAAATGTATTTTCTCTTTTCAATAATTCACTTCGACATGTCGTCAATCTCACCACCAACACCTCTTCTCCTTCTTAGTGGTTTTTTTGTGTGAAAACCACAAATCTGATTGAAATGATCAAATTTGTTGCAGCAACAAAACATGTAGATCAATGCAACAAGAGCTATGAGTTAACTGATGCACATTCAATTGGAAGACATCCAAATTCTCGTATCTAAGAAAATTCTTTTGGCCAAAATGATTTGTATAGTCCTTTGAGAGTTTGAGAATATACTCAACTTTGGGTGAGAGTAAGCCTTTCGGCCGAAATGTATATTCATAGTTTTACGCAAACAAATAATTACAAGAAGACTGGAAATAAAAATTTTCACCTCAATTGCATTGATAACAGAATTGGGTAGAGTAGGCAAAGCTCTGCTTCCAAAATGGACGTTTCCTTCTATGGATAAATGCTCGTATCGAACTTCAATTTTTGGAATCTCAATGCCCACTCTGTCAAAAAAATAAAATTAAATTAAAGTTATATGTTCGTCTTACTCTAGAATTTAAAAGTAATTTATTGTTTATAAAAATAAAAAGATACAAAATGACTAAATAGGTGAAAATTATAGAATCTTTTTAAACTTTCATCTTACTTTTTCCCATAATTTTTAATCAGAAAACAAAATTTTAATTTTTTTTTTTAAATATTAAGATATAAGAAAAGTTTTGAATTCTAATGAATATACGGGTCGGAAATGATCCACAATTCATAAAATCAAATTAATTTATGAGAGCCTTTTTTTTTAACTTACCTGTCAATTCTGTTTCGAAGTTTTCTAAGAAAATTTTCATTGTCAACTTCGATAAGTTGCAGTATGCTATCCATCAACTTCTTCTTATCTTCTATGGCCAATCTCGTCACGTCCACCTCACCATGAACAACTTTTCCATTCTCAAGAACCTCACTCAGCATCGCCTTTCTCAATCGATCATACGTCGGCAGCCGTTCGATTGCCGCCCATCTCAGCTCTTCTTCGTCGTCCTGCCGATTGCTCTGCGCAAAAACATTCGTTTGAGAGTTCCATGCCTCCCGGATGCTCGCTGATGCCATCCAGTTCCGTCGACTGCTCGACCGCATCGACAGCCGAGGGCTCATCGTCCTCGCTAGATCTTCTCCGGCCAAAGACCCATCCATTTTATTTACAATTTATCAATCCAACTACCACTTAATATGTTGGTGTATTCAGCAAAAGAACATGGTTAACTAAATTATTAAAAGGGACGAGAGATGGAGGAAGAGAGTTATTTAGGAGGATGTGGAGGGAAATTAGAGAGGAGTAAAGCAACAACTTCTGGCTGCTTGATGATATTAAAGAAAAGATCAGTGGAGGTGCTAAGTTTCCATTGATGGCGGTAATAATCTACTCTGACACTGACTGCATGATTTTTGTTTACTGTTTATTGGATCTCTAAAGTGTAAAATCACAAGTTAATACCTTCATTATCTATTAGGTCGTGAAAATGTTCTAGAAATAGGCCAACGAACTAATTCCACCCAAGTTTCAATGAAATAATTATTTTTTATTGTGTATATAATTAGTTTTAAACTGTAAAATCAAATTATTTAAAAATTACAATTTAATTTAGTTTATAAAATGATTTAATTTAGGATTCACCTATTGATTTATTTTTTTAACAAATTATGCTAACTTTTTTATAAAATTAAAAAAAAAAACATCTTGAATATTTTACCCTCAAAATTTTATTAAATAATTTATATTAATTTAATTAAAAATAGTAAAAAAAATTAACAAATAATAATAGAGGTGTTAATGATATAAAATCACATATTTGGGTGTAAATTATAATTTTTAAAAAATTTTAGAGATGTTAATAATATTTTTAAAGGATTTTAATTTAAATAAAGTTTATGGTGTTTTTAAAATTTTTAAATTTTAATACATCTCTCAATAATTTTAAAATTAATAATTACACAAATTATTAAGACTGTATTTGCTTTTAAAATATTCAAAATGAAAATATAATTTCTTAAATAAGATAGAGAAATATTTATTTATCTTTTATAAATTTTTTAAAAATAAAATTATATTTCATAACACATCTTTATTATAATACTTAAATAAAAAATATAAATATCTTTAAACGGTTACAATTATCAATCGATTTTGATTGATGCATGGGAAATTGATTTTTCCAAATTTACTGGGTGGAATTACATTTGTCAATTCTTGGGTGGGGAACGGCATTTAGCCTGTTAGAAATATTACTGTCGTTCTTGGAATAAGAGCTGTTTGTTTATAAATCCATTTCTCGCTTTCCGTTTTCAAAGCTTTGCAAAGTGTTGTTGACCGTATCTATTTTTTTAACTCAAAAACCAAAGATTTATATATTATATATTATCCGTTTATCTTCACCGAGGGTGCATCTTCCATTGTCCAAACAATTTATTCGTCAACAGCTGTAGAACATTCACTTTAACCACTGTGGATGACGAAAGCAATAAGGAATTTACTGGCTATTTATAGGAAAAGATGAATGGATTATTGAATAGTTACATGATTGACAGTGTAAAAATAGGAGAAAAAATTTGAGTTAACTGTAAAAATAGTTGGAACAGTTAAAACTTATTTTCCCCCGTTTCTATTTGGATTAGAAAGACTCCACACCCATTTTGACTCAATATGCATGTAAAATCACTAGCCTAACGATATGTAATGGCCATAACTTCTTTGATACAGTTTTTAAGCATTATTTTAAGGATATGTTTGAATGCACTACCTATTGTTTCTCAATTTTTGAAATTTAAATAAATTAAGTGAATTCGAAGGGTTTTAGAAGCTCTTCACCTTTTACATAAATAAATAACACATATATAACATAGACTCAATAATTAATTATTAAATTTTCCTACACCAAAATAATTCAATGTTTTAATTATTAATGTTAATTCACTCCAATAAAGAATTAAAGCTGACTTCTTCTTGTGTATATATCAAAGTGCATAAACTCTTAAATTTTCGTAGTGCATGACTTCTCATCAACCATTTGTCTCAATGAAATTACAATAATATCAAGGACTCTTGAAAACCCAACACTAATATATTAAATTCACAGAAATAACTCCAATCAATATCAAGAAATAAAATGAGTTGGTAGAAAGACTAATGACATATATAATATAGACTTAATAATTAATTATTAAATTTCTTATACCAAAATAATTCAACGCTTTAATTATTAATTTTAATTCATTCCACAAAAGAATTAAAACTGACTTATATATATATATATATATATGGAATTGCATAAGTAAATTTTCATAATACAAAACTTCTTCTCAACCATTTGTCTTAATGGAATCACAATAATATCATAGACTTTTGAAAACCCAACACTAATATACTAGATTCACATAAATAACTTAAATCAACATCAAGAAACAAAGGAGTTAGTAAAAGGATAAACGAACATATATAATATAGACTCAATAATTAATTATTAAAATTTTCTACACCAAATTAATTTAACGCTTTAATTATTAATTTTAATTCACTTTATAAAGAATTAAAACTAACTTCCTCTGTATATGTATCGAATCGTGTAAACTTATAAATTTCGAATTGCATAAACTCATAAATTTCCATAGTGCATGACTTCTCGTCAACCATTTGTCTTAATAAAAATGCAATAATATCAAGGACTTTTGAAAACCCAATACTAATATATTAGATTCACAAAAATAACTCTAATTAATATCAAGAAATAACGGACTTAGTAGTAGGAGTAATGAACATATATAATATAGACTCAATAGTTAATTATTAAATTTTCATATACCAAAATAATTAAACTCTTTAATTATTAATTTTAGGGAAATTATAAAAAATAGGCAAAAGTAAGGGGTTTAAACGAAATTGTCCAAAAAATTCAGATTAAAGCAAAAATACCCAACTTTTGTGAAATACCGAAACTGCCTATATATAAACCCAGCAAATTTCTCTTGTTCCCACTATGAAATCACTGTTCAAAAACAAGGAAAAATTTAAAATTTTCCCTTGTCCCACTGTTGGTCAGATTTCCGACGATTTTCGTGGTTTTTGACAACCGAAAATGGCACAGCATGTTAGAATATCTTCCGTCATCTTGTTTGAATCAAGTTATTATTTATATTATTGAGATTTGAGTGAGATTTTGTGGTTTAGGGTTTAAAGTTTTGATTTTAAACAATGCTTGAAATGTTTTGATTCTTGATTGATTTCGTTGAATTGGTTGAGAGGTCTTGTGTTATAGTCTATGTAGATTTGATTTTTGTTGATATTGGAGGCCGAAATGATAAATTTTGACAGAAAATCTCTTCCAAAACATTCGACAGTCCGATAGTGGGAATAGTGTTTCCCACTGTCGGACGATTTCTCCTACTGTTGACAGTGGGTTAAGGGGATTACTTAGTGTTTTCAAAATATTAGGGAGCTATGTGAGAGTCATCATTCCACTGTAGACTTTTTTGAAATTTGTCACGTGACAGTGGGCTGTTGCGATGCTGCCTTGGGATAGGGGGAAATTTAACGTTTTCAAAATTTTAAGGGGAGGGGGAATAAGGGGAGATCTACGGGGGTCCATGTGAAATTTTTCACTGAACAGTGTGCAGGCCGTGAAAATCGTGGGTTGGATGGAAATTAACTTTTTTAAAACTATAGGGTTTATGTGAGACAGACTTTGAACAGTCATAACTTTTGATCCGGGAGGAGTTATGGGGCCTATAATATATCAACGCGAAGCTCGTTTCGAGCTCTATAACGATAACCAGCTTTGCTGGTTGCACTGAATTTGGAGGCCAAAATAAAACTGTTTCAATGTGTATTATGCAGTTTTATTATTTTATCAAATTTAGGATTTTTGGTTTTTATGATTTTGAGTTTGTTTGTGACCGGACTAGACTTTTTTCATATGTAATTTTTAAATTTGATATTTGTAATTATGATGTGCTTTTTTAGACACGTTTTACGATGTAATTACGAAATTTTTGATCGATTTTTCGGTTTTCTCATTAATAAGCTATTTGAACATGTAGTTTTATAAATTTAGATCTGTTTTTTAGATTTTTGAGTAATTTTTTTATTATTGACATTCTAGGGTATTTCAATATATCTATTTATTCATAACATGTTATTCGAGTCTATATATCGTAAAACGATGAAATTTGAAAAAACAGAACTGAAATTTAAATTCTAAAAGTTGAAACACCCTAGAATGGTAACAATCGAAAAATTCTTCAGAAATCTGAAAAATACGAATTGATATATCATAAAACCGTGAAATTCGAAAAAACCTAAAATTTCATTTATAATGCTATTACAATGTTTAATATCAAAATACCCCCCAATTTTAATAACATTTAATTTGACCCCTCAATTATCTATTCCTAAAAATTTATTAAGAAATTTATAATACTCTTACAATGTTTAATATCAAAATGTCCCTCTAATTTTAATAAAATTTCATTTAACCCCTCATAATAAGTGAGAAGGGTTTATATAAATGAAGGGAAGGGTAATTTTAGCATTTTACAAAAAGTCATGCGCATTTTTGCTTAGAAATAGTGAATTTGGGCATTTTTGCTTAGTAGGAGGGTATTTTGGCTATTTTTTATAATTTCCCTTAATTTTAATTCACTCCACTAAAGAGTTAAAGCTGACTTCTTCTGTATATGTGTCAAATTGCATAAACTCATAAATTTTCTTAGTGCATGACTTCTCTCGTCAACCATTTGCCTTGATGGAATTGCAATAGTATCAAAGACTTTTGAAAACCCAACACTAGCATACCGGATCCACAAAAATTACTCGAATCAATATCAAGAAATAAAGAAGTTAGTAGAGGACTAATGAATATATATAATATAGACTCAATAATTAATTATTTAATTTTTCTACATCAAAATAATTCAACGCTTTAATTATTAATTTTAATTCACTCCACTAAAGAATTAAATATGTATCAAATTGCATAAACTCATAAATTTCCATAGCGCATGACTTCTCATCAACCATTTGCCTTAATGGAATTGCAATAATATCTAGAACTTTTGAAATCTAATACTAAAATACTAGATTCACATAAATAACTCGAATCAATATCAAAAAAATAAAGAAATTAGTATAAAAACTAATGAACATAAATTTAATAATTAATTATTAAAATTTTCTACACCAAAATAATTTAATGTCTTAATTATTAGAATAATATTATATATATATTTTGAATAATAAATAGATATACACTTATATATATATAATTACATAATTAAATATTATTTTATTCTTAATTTCAAATATGTGTCAATCTATATATTCAAAATAAATACAAAAAAAAATTTATTATAATTATTAATTTTAATTCACTCCACCAAAGAACTAAAACTTCCTTTTCCCTTGTTGATGACTTCTCGTCAACCATCTGCCTTAATGGATTTGCAATGATATCAAGGAATGATTGTGTGCACCAAAACGACAATGATGCTCTCTACCCATCTATCCATACATTAGTGATTGCTTTGTTTACGTAAGCTACAATATATTTTCCACTATGAGACAAATATCTCTTCACCATTCAAGGAACAGCCAACCATATCCATATAAAATTAAACTGAGCTATACACATCACCATTTTCAAACCCACTCTTGAAATCAAAGTTTTTAATCTTAATAATAATGCATTTCTTACATGAAATTCAAGATTTTTTATAATAGAATAATAATACAAGTATAATAGAACCCTTCAAACATAGCTTTTAAGTGGCATGAAGGATTCAAAGAAGTGGCCTTTAGCCACAAATGATTTTAGTATAAACAGATACAGAGACTGACTTACAAACTCCTCTGACTTCTGTGTTATGCCAAACTACTATTGGGTATATGAGCCACAATACACTTGGAAATTGAAAAATAAGAGGTAAAAGAGGTAATCTTTTGTTTCCTCTTTCAGTATGAGTAAGTATAGAGTAATAATATATAGAAAGTAGGCTCAAGGCTGGCTATCTATTTTGATAATTGAGGAATCTGATGCCAAAAGCAAACACAAAGAAGAAAAGGAGAACCCAACCAATATGAACCAAAGCAACAATTGGAAGAAAATCATAATCGAATCCCCAACCATCTTTAAGCAATTCCTTCATTGTTATCTTCAAATTAGCTCCAGGAATCTCTACAAGATCATCATTTTTACCTACTTGAGAACTGACAAGACCGTAAAGTGTCCATGCCACAGGCGAAAGCCAATAGTACCACCTCCACCAAATAGGAATTTGCTGAAACATTCAAGATGAAGTATATTTAACTTTAAAGGATATGAGAAATGTGTTGATGATTAGAGAATAACATCAGCTTGTATTTACTTACCACTCTTGGAAGGAGATATCCGGAGAACAAGTTCCAGAAAGTAAGGAAGAAAGACATAAGTATGGCAGAGATTTGATGGTTTGGAGTCAGTGAGACAACCATCATTCCATAAAGTGTGAAGTAGATAAAGCTCATCAACATGAAGTAGAAGAACAAGAAAAATTTTCCCACTTGCCACTCAAATCCAATCATGGGGTAAAGGATAAGAGTGTACATAATAGTTTGAACGGTCACATATATTGTCTCTACAGCCACCTTCAAAATTAAAAATAGCAAATTAGTAAGGAATGGCTAATTTAACATAACGCTATAGTTTTTAGTTGGAAATGATTAAGTTCCTGGTGTATGAAGAAGGCCTAAACAGATTGATGGCATTTGATTACCTGAGCAAATGCGTAAGGAAGTGCAGAATACATGCCGGCTGCTCTTTCACGGTAGAAAACTGTCCTCTCAATAGAAACAATAGGCAGTACTGCAGTAGCATTGGTAGCTCCAAGGAAAAACACAGCACAATACATGGCTCCTAAAAGATTAAACAGATCTTGTTGTTTGGTTCTGTTTGAGACACAACATAATATTAGTTAAATTTGAAAAGGAATTATCATCCAGTATAATAAATATGTTATTGAAACAAATATACCAGTCATAAAGGTTAGAAAAAATTTTACCAAAGTAACTTACGTCTTTTGTCCTTTGTCCCAGAAGATAAGGCCAAACAAAATACCAATGATCACTGTCAAGACGAGCCTGACAGCATTATATTGGGGGTTTCTCCAATAAGACCAATGCTGTTTCCAGAAACAAGCATGGGACTGAGTAATAAAAGATTGCGAATATTTGGTTGGAAAGTAGAGGTCTTCAGAACCTGGAGCTGGGGTACTACACTCTTTAATAAGTTCTTGACACCTCCTGAAAGAGAATTGAGGAAGAAGTAATTTGAGGCAACGCTTAAAGATCCCAAGCCATTTAGGAAAACTGAAACAATATACAACCTTGTTATTCAATTCAAACTTACTGATATAAAGAGGAGTTGGCATAAATTTCAGAAAATTCAATATCCAGATGACTCTCGACCGAAGGAGAAGTGACCTCAAGCATCCACGTTGCTGGATTGGATCCATTCTTGATTTTCGGAACTCCTGGTATAGCCTGTAATAGATATTTGTTCACAATGCACTTTTCAAATCAAGAACTTGCAAATAAAAAGGTGAATGAAAGAAACAATTTGGGGCACCAAGCATTGTGATTAAGTTTATAGTTAAATTACATTTTGCTACTCAATATAACTCAACAGAAAATTAGTTAAAAGAAAATGCTTACCTCAAAATATTCTATGAGGTGCTGAGAACGGTGACCAAGGGGTCCAGCATAAATGACTTGCCCTCCTCTTTTCATCAATAGTAGCTGTGCCAACACAACACCACGTTGCATGTTGAATATATGCATAATAAAAAACACAAAAAGTAAATAAAATAAATAAAATCTATAAACAATTGAGCAATACCTCATCAAATGCTTCGAAAATGTCTATGCTTGGTTGGTGAATTGTGCACACAACAGTTCTTCCCGTATCTACTGTATTTCTCACAGTACGCATTACAATTGCAGCAGCTCTAGCATCAAGGCCAGTTGTTGGTTCATCCATGAAGATAATAGAGGGGTTAGCAACCAACTCAACAGCTATTGTCAATCTCTTCCTTTGTTCTGTTGAAAGACCATCTATTCCTGGCACGCCAACTAGTGCATCCCTTAATGGTTTCAGCTCTACCAAATCCATAACTTCTTCAACAAACATCTACATGATACATAAAGGAGAAGCAGACAAGAATGGGTTCATTTGCTAACAGTTCAATACATGAAGGTAAGAAAGAAAATAAGAAGTGATTATTATACAAGAATTTCATCAACATACCATTCGTGTTTTTCTATCTATGTTTGAAGAAAGGCGAAGCCAAGCTGAGTATATGATAGACTCATACACAGTGACATGTGGTGAATGAATGTCATTTTGCTCACAATAACCACTCACACGAGCAAATGTGGCTTGCATCTTTGGGTATCCAGAAATGTTAATACTTCCTTCAATGTAACCGCCAGTCTTTCTTCCCGCTAATACATCCATTAGAGTTGTCTTCCCCGCACCACTTACCCCAACTAGTGCAGTCAAAATCCCAGGTCTAAAAGCACCACTAACATCTCGTAGTAGCTGTAGACGATCTTCTACAACTCCTTGACTCTTCATTTCCTGGTATGCAAGATCCACTAATTCATCTCAACAATCACTCTTAACATTAAGAACCTTTTTAACAATATTATGCATTTAAAGACAATGTAAAAAGGAAAAGCATTAATTATATTTTAGACTTAGAAATGCTATTCTACCATATTAATTATCAGAGCTAATCTAGAATTATACGATGTAAAGATTTCTAAAGTCCAAAACTCTTGATAGCATGGAACAGATTCAGTATGTGGTTATGAAAATGCCAAAGGATTTACTGCATTAAAAATTAGGATTAAGTTGCCTTCTTCGACAAGAAGGGTTGCATACATAGTAAAACCTTAGAAAATAAATGGTCGGAAATGAAAGGTACTTACAGAAGGCATATCCACATGGTAGTTCACATGGTTGAAGGCAAGTGAAAGGGGTTTGAAGGGCAAAATCATTCCTCTTTTAGGTTCAGCAACCCCAACAACTTCTGATGTCATCCGAATTTCTGTAGTTGTTCACAATATTTCTGTCAGTTCGAAGATTATGATATCAACTTAGTTTACATAAACTTTGTGCATATAAAATTTCACTTAGCAACATGTTATAGGAATCCAAAGGATATTCCTTGTGGTTTTACATAATGTGTTTTTCCAAGCACATACTAACTTCGGATCTTTATGCAATATTGACTAGATGTTCATGCGTTTAACATACTGACTTTCTTGTATCAAATAGAACATGACAATTTTGGTGCAAAAGAAACTCCTAAAATATCTCATAATAAATGTAGAATACTTACAATCTATCTAAACAAAATATTATTTTTATATAACTAGCCTTTTTAGCACCTACTTTTTGGTTACATACAAATAGTCAACCTCTTATTGCAAAAGAGATTGGGTAATCCGTGGCTAGCTAGCCGTTCTTGTTTGCATTTCAACAGTACAATTAACAACATTAATAATAGAAGAAATAACAAAGGAAGGAAAGAAATAACCTTCTATTTCTTGATTCTTTTTATCTCCATTTTCCTCTACAACAATGGATTTTGAATCGCCAAAAGCTGAAAATAATTTCCACAGAAGAAGAGTTGGCAGAATTGAAATTTGATTTCCAATCAAAAAACCACAAAACCAAAATAAGATAGAACTCACGATTTAAATAAGTCAATGCTCCTATAAATAAGATGTTGAATAGAACAGAAAAAGCAAATAGTGCCCCGATGCAAATCCAATACCAATACTCATCTGTGAAGAAACCTCTACTTTTAAGAAGTACTTTCCCAATTGTAGGTGCATCAATATTGGGATCTTTGTTGGGCTGCATTAGTTTGAAACATATGAGATTTGAAAACAAGACACACCATACAGTTTATCTACAAGAAAGGAGAATGAGCAAAGTTTAATAGATCCTACTATGTCCCATCGTTTATCGAGGAACTCGTTCACAACTATAGCATTCTGTCCATACATCATAGGAGAAACATAGTAGCCCCATATCATCCATGGCTCAATGTCGTCTGCAGAGACAAAGTTAGAGCAGTAGAACTCTTAAATAAAATATTGTTTAAGGAGAGAAATTGGATTATAAACAGCTTTCACCAACGAGAATAACCTAAATAAGAAAAATTGATAGACTACTTACTCTTTGCGATAATAAATCCTCCAAGCACAAAAACCAGTAGCAATGTGAAGGTTCCCAAAGTGTTTGCGACAACCTCTACTCTTCCAACAGAAGCAATGAACCGAAAGAGGGACAAAGCCATCTGATGTATGCCAAAGAACGCCAAGAACTGTCGAAAAAACCTAAAAGGAAAAAATGAAAAGATTTGTTAATGAAAGAAATTTTACTATCTAGCATGGCACAGATTATAGGCATGAAAAAACACAAAAATAGAAACGTATTTACAAAAACTAGCATTTAAAAGTTTTATATCCAATTTATTGTGATATAAAGTCATAAACATCACAAAATTGTAACCATCAGAAAATTTTTTTTACCTGCTTGCAGCTGGAGCAAAACCAATTGTGTAATATGTTAGAATGATCCATATTGCTGATTCCAAAAATGACAATGGGATCCGGAGGACCCATATAGGTAAGGCAAAAGCCCATGCAGGAAAGAATAAGTGATCCCTTTGTTTGAAAAAGACAGGAAGCCTGAAAATAGTCATTGCAAGTTCTGCCATCCCATTAAACATCACATTTATTAAACTGAAGAACAATGCTCCAAGATACTTTCCTCCACCAAGCAAAGTACCCGCTTGCATTTCTGTTCTAAAGAACACAGTAAAGGCAATTATTGACATGATTGTTATCTGGGTAGTCTTGAAAATATAAACAAATGAATTGCGCTTTATTAGCAGCCATTCCCTTGCAAAACATGCCTTAAACAGTTCCCAATCTGAAATACCATACTTGTCTGTCACCAAGGCAGCACGGTGGACTCTGGATTTATCATAAGGAACACAGAGATCTGACGCAAGTTGTTGGCCAAGGTGGAAGGAACCAAAACCTTGTACAAAATTGGACACTGAAACGAATCTGTAAGGTTGGTTCTTCCTGAACCAATATTGTTCCTGGTCCTTCTTGGAGGTTACTTCTTGCAGAAAGTCAGCTACTCCTTTTCTATCAGGGCATTTGAAACCCATGTATTCAAAGAATTCAAGAACATTCTCACGTGAACCTTGATAGACAATCTGGCCTTCGGACAGTAGGATAATGTCATCAAACAGATCATATGTTTCTGGTGCTGGCTGTAGAAGCGAAATAATCATGGTTATATCCATGATGTGAACCATTTGCTTCATGTACTTACAAATTTGAAAAGTGGTTGAACTATCTAATCCGGTTGATATTTCATCCATTAGAAGAACTTTTGCTGGTCCAACCAGCATTTCACCTGCACTCATTTAGAAAATAACTTCTCATTTATACTTTCATTGTGTAACTACAATTGCTCACTCTGGATAGCCTTTACTGGATTCACTTGAAATAGGTGGGATGAAACTTCTTCTCCAAAGAAGTAATTGTTAGAGATAAAAATCACAAAGATGAATGAAAATTTTATGCTGCTAACATGCAACATAAATTGACACTATAATTTCATGGTAGGGGCTGATGGCAAAAAGCTGCTGACTATGAGAAAAAAATAAAATACCTGTTGTCAAACGCTTCTTTTGTCCACCAGAAATACCCCTTCTCATCATATCACCGACAAGAATATCAGCACATATGTCCAAGCCAAGAATCTGTCGACATAAATAAATGTCACATATTTGGTCTCATAAACCAGGAAAAAAACACATGAACTTGAGAATGGAGATTGAACCTTGAGAGCATAATCAGTAACCAAACTAGTTTCTTGCCCTGCAACAGAAATGGCTTTCATGAATGCATCAATCTCAGAATCTGGTTTAATTCCACCTTCTTTCTCTCTTCTTGAAAGTTCTGCCAGTAATTCATATCTTGTGCCAACACCTAAACAGCGTCCAGAGAAATCCAATGTCTCTCTCACTGTCATCTCTCCATGGTGAAGATCATGTTGACTAATATATGCACACGTCCTCTGAGGAACAAACTCATTTAATTCATGGCCACAGTAGGTGATCTTCCCAGATGCCTATTCGAAACTCCCAAGTAATTAAAAGATTGCTTAGTCCAGTTTTACATTCATGGAAGTTCTTTTTTTCTTTGGCATATTCACTTGTTAGAAACCATCTCAGTATTGTAAGCAAGAGTTGATTGTTGTATTGTATGTATGAGTTGAGGGGTTCAGTGGATGATTTTTCCAATCACATAATAAGACAAGGTAATTCGTGGAAAGTAAAAAAGGTGACCAAAAACACTGACCCTTAGATCTCTGTCAAGCTTCCCGGCAAGTGCCAGCAACAATGTGGTTTTGCCAGCGCCCGGAGGACCCAGAAGAAGTGTCATTCTGAATATATTCATTTCAGCTACAAATTAGTCAAAACAAAATCCAAAAAATAAAAGTGCTAGAATCACTTTCCCATAATATGAAATTACCTCGATGGTTTAACAATGCCACTAACCCCATTAAGAATCTGTATTTTTCTCTTTCTAGATGGGACAACCCGAAGCAATTCTAGAGCACTCTGATTTCCACAAAAAAGTAAACGCCCAAATTGTTTGCCCAATAAGAGAAAAGAAAAACTCAGGATGTCAACAACTTTAAAATTAACTCTCT
Organism: Mangifera indica; assembly: GCF_011075055.1. Lineage (NCBI taxonomy): Eukaryota > Viridiplantae > Streptophyta > Magnoliopsida > Sapindales > Anacardiaceae > Mangifera > Mangifera indica. The sequence goes on from NC_058137.1 coordinate 4,449,882, forward strand.
CAAAGTCACCCATAATGGAAACGACATTAAAATATAAAAAAGTGCATGCATTAAACAGTTAGTGGAATTTCAGGCGACTAACAAACAAAGAGAATGATACTTTAAAATAAATTAATTCAAAATAAAAATACCTCTATTTTGTTCAAGGCAACATTAAGCAAAGAAGGAAGTGCTCTGCTTCCAACATAGACATCTCCTTCTACTGATAATTGTTCATATCGAACTTCAATCTTTGGAATCTCAATTTTCACTCTGCATCAAACAAAAACAAACTCAAGAAAAAAAAATAAAAAATAAAAAAAGAAAAACTTAAAACCATTATCTACCTATCAATTCTTTGTCTAAGTCTTTTAAGAAAGTTTTCATTATCTTCTTCAACAGCCTTCAATATATTCTCCATCAACACTCTTCTTTCTCGCATTCCAAGCTTAGTAACATCTACTTCGCCGTGAACCACCTTTCCATTATCAAGAACTTGTCTTATCATCCCTGTCTTCAGCCGATCGAACGTCGGTAGCCGTTCGATTGCAGCCCACTTCAGCTCCTCTTCGTCATCATTACTCTCTCTTCCACTCTGGTTGAACACATTCGATGAAGCATTCCATGCGTCCCGGAAACTGGTGGACCCCACCCAGCTCCGTCGGCTGGGGGAAGCCCCGCTCAGCCGACCGCTCAACGTTCTTGCCAGATCATCTCCGGCTAGAGCCGCATCCATGTTGATTCTGGATACCTATAGGGTATGATCACAGAGAGCTTTTATCCACTTCAACTATTATCTTTAACGTCGCACATGAAACATTTAATTTAAAAGCTTCACGGATAAGTTATTTAGTGACAGTTACACTATGATTAACAAGTTTGTTGGTCAAAAATGGAGGCACATATCTTTATGGCAGAATTGGGTGTTCGTTGAGAAATTTCTACAATTGCTCTTTCTTATCTTCTGAAAGATAGCATTCATAAATGCTTCTTACCGCTCCCATATTCTCCGCCCTGCATATATTAAATGTTTCTTGGAGCAAAGTAGTGACATAATTATGGAGCCTTATATTTTTTTTAATTTCTTTCAGACCCAATAGAATCTAAAACTAACACTTATATTTTTTATAAATGCCTTACTAATCTTGTTTTTGGTATATGACATTTTTATTAGATTAGGGATATTTTAAACAAATTTTTTTTTTTTCCTAAGAAAGCTGTTGAGGAGGTGGGAATAAAATTCCATAAATAGCCCTTTTGCATTATTTTGTTTAGAAAAGGTTAAAGGAATTTTGAGAGTTTTTGTTCTACTACATACTATCTTAATTTTTTTTATTTTAATCATGTTTTAGTTTCTTTCGTGGTCATGTTAGTATAAATTGTTAGGTATATTTCAATATCATTCTTATTAAATATTCAATTTATCATATGTATTTAATTTATACACGTTATTTATTATAATTGTTTTTTCTTTTATAAAATGCAAAGTGTAGATACTTACTATTTATCCTTCTACTGATACAAATTACGGATATTTATATTTTTATTATTATCATAATTATCTTCTTCTTTTACTTTTATGATTGATGAAACATTGGAAAAGCATTTGAAAAAGAATACACGTGTTCTAGAGTTTTATTTGAAAGAATATTTCGTCACTTAAAACACATATTTCGTTAGACAGAATTGAAGACTTTTACTTCAGATAAAATTATATTTTGAATTCTCTTATATGAAAACTCTAAGAAGAACCCTAAGTTTTATAATGTAATTAGTGTAACAAAGTTTTCAAACTTTTTTTTAGTGATTAATGAAAAGAACGACAACTTTATGGACATGGTCATATTGTCGAACCATTAGGGGTGTGCATCAAACAGTTTAAACCGCAAAAACCTTATCAAACCTTCTGAAATTTGTAGTTTAGTTTGATTTGATTTAAGTTGAAAAAAATTTTAAAAAGTAATTTTGTTCAAATTGTAGTTTGAATGATTTTCAAACCAAAAAAACCGTAAACCATTTTTAATAGATATATGTCTACATGTTCTTTCAAGTGGAACATATTTTGCATATTTGAAAAGTATTAGTCAAATTGAATATGAGAAGTATGTTGTTGCTAATCAAGATTTAAAACTTTTACAACACTTCACTTATTTATAATTAACAATATATTTAATTATTTAGAAATTAATGCATATTATAAAATTTTAGTATCTTGAACGTGACATAATATTGACATATAAAGATAATTAAAATTCAATAAACTTTATAGATATATAAATTAAGAAATAAAATTAAAAATGTGATTGGTTATACATCTTTTATTGATAATATTGTAATTTATTTTTATAGGCATAAAACTATAAACCAATCCAAGTTAAATAATAATTTTTTAGTTCAGTTTAATTTGATTTGAAGTATAATATAATTATTTGTTAAATTGGGCTTATAAAAATAATTATACTAAAAAATTTAGTTTACTAATTATAAAAAAAATAAAGATTACTAAGATAGGAGATATTTCAGAATTAAAAAATTTATTCAAACATTTGTCGCCTAATGAGGACCTCAATGTTAGTTTTAGATTTTGCTGGACTTTAGAAGAACAAACCAATCTTATGGACCAAAAGTCCTCAACTGCACTGATAGATAGACAGACAGACATACAACCGTGGCGCTGACTTGTCTAGTCTTCCGTCATTAAGAAAAGGCCAAACGACTGTGTCCCACCCAAGGTTTGATGTTTTCTCAAAAGTCCCCTTTAACTATGGAAACATCAAATACCCACTCATAGCCGGTTATATTTAACAAAACCCTAACGGTGGTAAGGGTAAAATCATTATTTTTGCTATAATATTAAAAATAAAATAAAATAAAATAAAATAGAATCTAATTTTACCCCCTAAACTTTAAAAACTAAAATTTTTCTCCAGCCTAAGTTTTAAAAAATGACAGTTTCACCCTAGAGTTTGATTTTGAAATCTCCGACGACCGTTCCGGCTCCATTGCCGACGGCCTCTTCCTCCTGAAGCAGTCTCTTCTTCTGGCGAATGTTTTCCTCCCATTTGGAGGCTCGATCGACTTCTTCTTCCCCTTGGGAGAGGAAGAACTTCGTCGAGGAAGACGAAGTTCTTTGTCTCCCAAGGCGTCTCTGACGTCGATCGAGCCTTCAAATGGGAGGAAAGCATTCGCCGGAAGGAGAGGCTGCTTCGAGAGGGAGAGATCGTCGACAATGGAGCCAAAACAGTTGTTGGAGATTTCAAAACCAAACCATAGGATGAAACTGTCATTTTTTAAAACTTAGGCTGAGAAAAAATTTTTAGTTTTTAAAGTTTAGGGGGGCAAAAAGAGATAAAATTTTTAAACATTAGGGTTTTGTTAAATCTAACCAGTCATAGGTGAATATTTGATGTTTTCATAGTTAAAGAGGGAACTTTTGAGAAAATATCAAACCTTGGGTGGGACATAGTCGTTTGGCCTTAAGAAAATAATAACGTTAATTTCTTTCTGTGACGTTTTCAAGAAAATGATACAATAACGATCAAGGCTCAAGCATTATTTATTTCATGATAATATTTATTAGCTTTTTCTTGCTGTTCAGAAAAAGCCCAAAGAAGGGTTTTTTTTAATGAGAAAATCGCTTTTATTGTTATTAAATAAATATAATCAAAAATTTAATTTTAAAATATCACGGACGGATGGGATTTGAAATTTTCTTTCTTGTATTTATTATCTTCCTTGATTATCACTCTGTCAAGTCTTGTTCTTTTTAAATTGAATAAACCTCAATTGGATTGGGGGAAGTTTTGCCCAACAAGTGGTACAAAGTGATAATTGATGTTACTATACAAGAAAAAATTCTCATGCACGCAAGAGCTTCAACATCAATTGTCACACTCGATAATAATTTCAAGCTACATCAATTAAATAAATAAAATGGTTGAGGAAATTACTAGTAGAATTGAATCACAACAACCGCAATGAACTAGATTTTGAATTATTTTTTGGAGAAACTTGTGTTTTGTATATGAAAAAAAAAAAAATTCTTTCAATCAATAAACAAAGTTTAGGGAGAAACCTTAGTTCAACGATTAATCTCCAATTACAACTTAAAAAAGGACTTTAAACAACTTTTTCGGTAAACTTTTAATGGATATTAACTATTAGTTTCAACCGATTCTAAAAGTTAATAAAATTGGTAAAATATTATAATTTTTAAATTGAATATATTAAGTTTGAATCTCTGTTATATTTATAGAATCTTGATTTATTTGGTATGATTTTTATAAAAAAAAACAATGGTTAGAAATTGATAATGGTTGTCTATTTCAATTTTTTCTTTTTTGAAAAAGTTGTGGGAAAACGATAATAGTTGTGGATTTTAGTGGCATTTTTATGTAAAAATTAATGTGAAAATGGATAATTATGATTTTGGACAAGTTCTTCCGTACCCTAAAAAGTCTCTTTGAAACAAAGCCATGTGTTTCAGATAAAAAAGAGGCTTCGCATGGAAGAACACATGCAACACAATTATTAATTGAATCAAACCATAAAAATAACAATAAAAACATTAGGCTTTTGAAATATTAGGGATAAACCAAAGTTTGTCAATTCTCAATTCTTGTCTTCTAATAGTGTTATTTAATATAATTCTTCAAAATTTTTATTAACTTTAATTGCTATGATTTGTCCCATCAAAGTTTGGCCATTTCAGAACTATGTGGATGGTTTTTTGAGTAATTAAGGGAATATTAGATTGTTTTTATGCAATGATTTTGGTAAAATTAATTAGTTAATTTTATTTTTTTAATTTGAGAATATCATGTTCAAAATAAACTTAAAATGAATAAAAATATTTATGAGTTGTTTTTAACTCAAAACTCCTTTTGACTTTTATATTATGATAAGAGTAATACGATGTGTACAAATAATGACATGTCACTATATGATTGGATATTGTTTAATTTTTAATTTTAAATCATTCGATCACATGGTGACATATCATTGTTTATGTATAAGTTTGTCCACCTATTGCTATAACAAACTATTGGGTATAAGAGCAACAATACACATGGAAATTGAAAAATAAGAGGAAATGGAAATTGAGAGTAGGCACTAGGATGGCTATCTAGTTTGGAAGTTGAGGAATCTAATGGCATAAGCAAACACAAAGAAGAAAAGGAGAACCCAACCAATATGAACCAAAGCAACAATTGGAAGAAAATCATAATCTAATCCCCAACCCTCTTTAAGGAATTCTTTCACTGTTATTTTCATATTAGCTCCAGGGATCTCTAAAACATCGTCTTTTTTACCTAATTGACAACTGACAAGACCGCAAATTGTCCATGCCCCAGGAGAAAGCCAATAGTACCACCTCCACCAAGCAGGAATTTGCTGAAACATCGAAGATGAAGCATATTTACCTTTCTGGGATATGGGAAATATGTTGATGATTAGAGTATAATTCCAGTTTTTATCTACTTACCACTCTTGGAAGGAGAAATCCAGAGAACAAGTTCCAGAAATTAAGGAAGAAAGACATAAGTATGGCAGAGATTTGATGGTTTGGAGTCAGTGCGACAATCATCATTCCAAACAGTGTGAAGTAGATAAAGCTCATCAACATGAAGTAGAAGAATAAGAAAAATTTTCCCACTTGCCACTCAAATCCAATCATGGGGTAAAGGATAAGAGTGTACATAATAGTTTGAATGGTCACATATATTGTCTCTACAGCCACCTTCAAAATTAAAAATAGCAAATTAGTAAGGAATGGCTAATTTAACATAACGCTATAGTTTTTAGTTGGAAGTGATTAAGTTCCGGTGTATGAAGAAGGCCTAAACAGATTGATGGCATTTGATTACCTGAGCAAATGCGTAAGGAAGTGCAGAATACATGCCAGCTGCTCTTTCACGGTAGAAAACTGTCCTCTCAATAGAAACAATAGGCTGTACTGCAGAAGCATTGGTAGCTCCAAGGAAAAACACAGCACAATACATGGCTCCTAAAAGATTAAACAGATCTTGTTGTTTGGTTCTGTTTGAGATACAACATAATATTAGTTAAATTTGAAAAGGAATTATCATCCAGTATAATAAATATATTATTGAGACATATATACCAGTCATAAAGGTTAGAAAACTTTTTACCAAAGTAACTTACATCATTTGTCCTTTGTCCCAGAAGATAAGGCCAAACAGAAAACCAATGAACACTGTCAAGACAAGCCTGACAGCATTATATTGGGGGTTTCTCCAATAAGACCAATGCTGTTTCCAAAAACAAGCATGGGACTGAGTAATAAACGATTGCGAATATTTGGTTGGAAAGTAGAGATCTTCAGAACCTGGAGCTGGGGTACTAAACTCTTCAATAAGTTCTTGACACCTCCTGAAAGAGAATTGAGGAAGAAGTAATTTGAGGCAATGCTTAAAGATCCCAAGCCATTTGGTAAAACTGAAACAATATACACCCATGTTATTCAATTCAAACTTACTGATATAAAGAGGAGGTGGCATAAATTTCAGAAAAATCAATATCCAGATGACTCTCGACTGAAGAAGGAGTGACCTCAAGCATCCACGTTGCTGGATTGTATCCATTCTTGATTCTTGGAACCCCTGGTATAGCCTGTAATAGATATTAGTCAATGATGCACCTTCAAAATCAAGAACTTGCAGTTAAAAAAGTGAATGAAAAATACAATTTGGGACACCAAACACTGTAATTGAGTTTATAGTCAAATTACATTTTGCTACACAATATAACTCAACAGAAATTTGTTCAAAGATAATGCTTACCTCAAAATATTCTATGAGGTGCTGAGAATGGTGACCAAGGGGTCCAGCATAAATGACTTGCCCTCCTCTTTTCATCAATAGTAGCTGCATCAACACAACACCAAGTTGAATATGTGCATAATAAAAAACACAAAAAGTTTAAAAAAAAAACCTATAAACAATTGGGCAATACCTCATCAAATGCTTCAAAAATGTCTATGCTTGGTTGGTGAATTGTGCACACAACAGTTCGTCCTGTATCTACCGTATTTCTCACAGGACGCATTACAATTGCAGCAGCTCTAGCATCAAGGCCGGATGTTGGTTCGTCCATGAAGATAATAGAGGGGTTAGCAACCAGCTCAACAACTATTGTCAATCTCTTCCTTTGTTCTGTTGAAAGACCATCTTTTCCTGGCACACCAACTAGTGCATCCCTTAATGGTTTCAACTCCACCAACTCCATAACTTCTTCAACAAACATCTAAATGATACATAAAGGAGAAGCAGACAACAATGGGATCATTTGCTAACAGTTCAATTTATATATGAAGGCAAGAAGGAAAATAAGAAGTGATTATTATACAAGAATTTCATCAACATACCATTCTTGTTTTTTTATCTATGTTTGGAGAAAGGCGAAGCCAAGCTGAGTATATGATAGACTCATGCACAGTAAAATGTGGTGAATGAATGTCACTTTGCTCGCAATAACCACTAACACGAGCAAATGTGGCTTGCTTCTTTGGGTAGCCAGAAATGTTAATACTTCCTTCAATGTAACCCCCAGTCTTTCTTCCTGCTAGTACATCCATTAGAGTTGTCTTCCCTGCACCACTTATCCCAACTAGTGCAGTCAAAATCCCGGGTCGAAAAGCACCACTAACATCTCGTAGTAGTTGTAGACGATCTTCTACAACTGCTTGACTCTTCATTTCCTGGTATGCAAGATCCATTAATTCATCTCAACATTCACCCTATAAGAATCAGAACTTTTTCAACAATATCATGGATTTAAAGACAATGTCAAAAGAAAAAATATTAATTATATTTTAGATTTATAAATGCTATATCACCATATTAATTATCAAAGTTAATTTAGAATTATGCACTGTTAAGATTTCTGAAGTCCACAACTCCTGATATTACGGAACAAATTCAATATGTGGTTATAAAAATGCCAAAAGAATTTACTACATTAAGTTGGCTTCTTCGAGAAGAAAGGTTGCATACATAGTAAAACCTTAGAAAATAAATGGTCAGAAATGAAAGGTACTCACAGCAGGCATATCCACATAGTAGTTCACATGGTTGAAGGCAAGTGAAAGGGGTTTGAAGGGCAGAATCATTCCTCTTCTAGGTTCAGCAACCCCAACAACTTCTGATGTCATCTGAATTTCTGTAGTTGTTCACAATATTTCTGTCAGTTCTAAGATTATGATATCAACTTAGTTTATATAAACTTTCTACATATAAAATTTTGCTCAGCAACATGTGTTTTTTCAGGCTCAGCAACCCTAAAAGACATTCCTTGCGGTTTAACATAATGTGTTTTTCCAAGCACACTAACTTCGGGTCTTTAAGCAATATTCACTAGATGTTCATGCATTTAACATACGGAGAACTGGAAATTTTTGGTGTAAAGGGAACTCCTAAAACATCTCATAATAAATGTAGAATCCTCGCACCCTATCTAAACAAAATACTATATTTATAACTAGCCTTTTTAGCGCCCACATTGTGGTCACATACAAATAGATCAACCTCTTATTGCAAAAGAGAATGGGTGCTTGGTGGCTGACTAGCTGTTCTTGTTTGCATTTCAACAGTGCAATTGACAACATTAATAAACGAAGAAATAACAAAGGAATGAAATAACCTTCTATTTCTAGTTGTTCAGAGGCTTGATTCTTGTTTTTTTTACCGTCATTTTCCTCTACAACAATGGATTTTGAATCACGAAAAGCTGAAAATAATTTATACATGAGAAGAGTGTTAGAATTGAAATTTGATTTCCATTCAAGAAACCACAAAACCGAAATAAGATAGAACTCACGATCTAAATAATTCAATGCTCCTATAAATAAGATGTTGAATAGAACAGAGAAAGCAAATAGTGCCCCAATGCAAACCCAATACCAATACTCATCTGTGAAGAAACCTCTACTTTTAAGAAGTACTTTCCCAATTGTAGGTGCATCAACATTGGGGTCTTTGTTGGGCTGCAGTAGTTGGAAACATGTGAGATTTGAAAACAAGACACACCATTTAGTTTATCTACAAGAAAAGACAATGAGCAAAGTATAATAGAACATACTATGTCCCATCGTTTATCGAGGAACTCGTTCACAACCATAGCATTCTGTCCATACATCATAGGAGAAAAATAACAGCCCCATGCCATCCATGGCCCAATATCGTCTGCAGAGACAAAATTAAAGCAATAGAACTCTTAAATAAATTATTGTACAAGGGGAAAAAGTAAAAAAAATTGGATTATATACAGTTTTCACTAACGAAAATAACTTATATAACAAAAATTGATGAACTACTTACTTTTGGCAACAATAATTCCTCCAAGCACAAAAACCAGTAGCAATGTGAAGGTACCTAAAGTTTTTGCAACAACTTCTTCTCTTCCAACAGACGCAATGAACCGAAAGAGGGACAAAGCCATCTGATGTATTCCAAAGAACGCCAAGAACTGTCGAAAAAACCTAAAGGGAAAAAAATGAAAAGATTTGTTAATCGAAGAAACTTTAGTATCTATCATGGCGCTGATTATAGGCATGGAAAAATACAAAAATAGAAACATATTTATAAAACCTAACCTTAAAAGTTTTATATCCAATTTGACGTGATATAAAGTCATTCAAGTCACAAAATTGGAACCATTAGAAAAATTTTTACCTGCTTGCTGCTGGAGCAAAACCAATCGTGTAGTATGTTAAAATTATCCATATTGCTGATTCTAAAAATGATAATGGGATCCGAAGGACCCATATAGGTAAGGCCAAAGCCCATGGAGGAAAGAATAAGTGATCCCTTTGTTTGAAAAAGGCCGGAAGCCTGACAACAGTCATTGCAAGTTCTGCAATCCCATTAAACATCACATTTATTAAACTGAAGAACAATGCTCCAAAATACTTTCCTCCACCAAGCAAAGTACCCACATGCATTTCTGTTCTAAAGAACACGGTAAAGGTAATTATTGACATGATTGTTATCTGGGTAGTCTTGAAAATATAAACAAATGAATTGCGCTTCATCAGCAGCCACTCCCTTGCAAAACATGCCTTAAACAATTCCCTGTCTGAAATACCATACTTCTCTGTCACCAAGGCAGCTGGATGGACTCTGGATTTATCGTAAGGAACATTAAGATCTGATGCAAGTTGTTGGCCAATGTGGAAGGAACCAAAACCTTGTACAAAACTGGACGCTGAAAGGAATCTGTAAGGTTGGTTCTTCCTGCACCAATATTGTTCCTGGTCCTTCTTGGAAGTTACCTCTTGCAGAAAGTCAGCAACCCCTTTTCTATCTGGGCATTTGAAACCCATGTATTCAAAGAATTCAAGAACTTTCTCACGTGAACCTTGATAGACAATTTGTCCTTCGGACAGTAGGATAATGTCATCAAACAGATCATACGTTTCTGGTGCTGGCTGTAGAAGCGTCATAATCATGGTTATATCCATAATATGAACCATTTGCTTCATGTACTTACATATTTGAAAAGTGGTCGAACTATCCAATCCGGTTGATATTTCGTCCATTATAAGAACTTTTGCTGGTCCAACCAGCATTTCTCCTGCACTCACAGTTAGACATAACTTTTGAATTATACTATCCACTGTGTGACTACGACTCCTCAAACTGGAGAGCCTTTACTGGGTTCACTTTAAATAGGTGAGATAAATTCTCCAAAGCAAAGAAGTAATTATTAGAGAATTAAAAATCACAAACCGAGTATAATATGTCATTATTATTATTTTTTAAAAAGCGGCAAGACTTATTTAACTTGCCCCAGTGTGATCTGGAAAGTCAAATTCATACTTACTAATTTTTTAAAATTTAAATATTTAGTTAAATTTTATTGTTATTATTAGATAAAATTATTGTTTAAAAATATTATTTAAACTCATATTTTGAGATTATCCTTAAGTTTTAAAATTTTTATTTGTACTGCTAACATCGTATTTTCTAAATTTAAAAACTGTTCCCTCTCTAAGTCTAGGGTTACAAACTCACATCTTATCTCATATACACTCACCCTCGATTTTCTAAAATATTTAAGTTTCACTCATATTCTACTTTAATTTTTAGATCTTTATGTTTGACGATCATTCATCGTCTTCGATCGTCAGTTTTCTCTCTCTTGCCTTCTCTCTACCTCCTAGTCACTCTCTTTTTTCTCTGCAGTAGTTTTTGTTTGAGATAAAAATAAAATCATTTGAGACAAAGATTATCTGTCTTCGTCTAATTTTATTTTTATCTCTGACGAAGACAACTAAAAAGGAAAGTGAGAATGATTGGGAGTGAGAGAGTCAACAACCAAATATGGCAAATGGTCTTTGAAGAGAAGGAGAACAAAAAAACCTTAGGAGAAAATGTTTACTTTTTAAACTTTGGATGAAAAAAATTGTTAAATTTTAAAATATAATAAAATTTTAATTTTTTAAATATTTTTAGCTAATATCAAAATTTAATAGACACATATAATTTAGATTTTAAAAAATTAATAAGTATGAGTTAAGTTACACTAAACCTTGGGTGAAAATAAGTCTTTGGCCTTATTAAAAATATGATAAATTTTGTTTTGGAACAAGCGTAAATGTTTTCAAACTTAACTTTGTCATTGGAATAATATTTTAGAATGGCCAAAGGATTATTTCCCATCCAAAGTATGTTGATTTTTCAAAGTTTTCCCTATTAATTTTAAAAATCTCATTTATCTATCATAGCCATTTAAATTTGTTAATCTTAAAGACAAAATCATCATTTTATATTTAATATTAAAAATAAACTTAAATATGATTTTATTTTCTCCCCTAAATTTAAAAAATTAACTTTTCTATCCTAAACCAAGTTTGAAAAAAAATCACATTTTCCCCCTAGGGTTTAGTTTCAATATCTGGTCACTCTTTCTAAGGCTATCGCTAGCTGTCTTTTCCTTCCGACAGTTCCCTTTCCTCTGACTGTCTGCCTCAATTCCACTCCAACCCATTCGACAACCAAGAGATGTCATCTGGGGAGAGGAATCGTCTTCTTAGACGAAGACGGGTTGTCTCATCTTCATCTGGGAAGATGATTTCTCTTTTCAGATGACATCTTTGAGCGTCAGAGGGGTTAGGATGACATTGAGACAGGTTGTTGGAGGAAGGAAAATCATCGAGAGAGAGAAACGGCCAGCGATGACGCTAGAGAGAGTGACGGTATATTGAAATTAAACCTTGGGGGGGAAATGTGATTTTCTCAAACTTAGCTTAAAAAAAAAAATGTTAGTTTTTAAACTTTTAGAAGAAAAAAGAGATAAATTTTTCAGGAGTTAGAGTTCTATTAATTTTAATCGGTTATGAATGTGTAAATAAAAATTTCAAAATTAATGAAAAGAACTTTATGAACTCAATATACTTTGGATGGAAAATAATCCTTTGGCCTTTTAGAATTTTCATTCTACCAAAAACACTCTAAAAGAAATTGAAAAATTGTGATTTTTCTTGCTAGAGGAGTGAGATGTATTGTTAAAAAAAGAATTTTGGAACTATAAAAAAAATTGTTGGAAGTGTTATAAAATTAATAAAGTAATTGACTTGTCAAATAAAATTATTAAGCCAAAGCATGACAGAAGGAATAAAGAAACAAGAAGAAGCAGAAAGAAAGAAAGAAAGAATTGAGAGAGTAATTTTCTATTGAATCCGGATGAAGAGAAGAGAAGAGAGAATTGCATATCTATCATGAAGGGCAAGGGGGCAGTATTTATAGACACTTGGCTGCCCCATTAGTCAACAAATATGGCTATAAACATAGCCAATTTTCCAAGCTAATTTAATGCATTCCCATTGCCTTTTGGCCAAAGTCAATAATATTGGGTGGAAAAATCCACCATCTGCAACACTCCTCCTTGGATTTCTACCACTTACAGATAATTATATTAACCTTGCTAAGGAAAAACTCAATAGGATAAAAACGAAAGCAAAAGAACATAATTATTAAATGTCCTGTAAGGTGGCGTTGGACGTGCTTAAACTGCCTCGTTAAAAACCTTACTAGGAAAACCCAGTGGGACAAAACCTAGTGAAGGAAAAAAGAGTACAGTGCACCTTTTGTCCAATATTGGATAACCTTCAAAATTTTGCCTGATGAACGCTCCCCCTGATGAACACTCCCCCTCTTTATAATAAGATTAACTTGGTTGCTTGTTGAGCCGCCGCATACCGATGTTATACACTAACTTCTCAAATGTTGATGTCGGTAGTGTTTTAGTGAACAAATCTGCAAGATTTTCACTAGATCTGATTTATTTGACATCAATCTTTTTACTCTACTAGAGCTCATGAGTGTAAAAGAACTTCGGTGAGATATGTTTGGTTCTGTCTCCTTTGATGTACCCACCTCTAATTTGGGCTATACATGCTGCATTGTCTTCATATAATATGGAATGAGTGTCTATTGTAGAAGGAAGACTGCATGCATTCCGGATATGATGGATGACAGACCGTAACCATATACATTCTCAGCTGGCTTCATGGAGAGCTAAAATTTCTGAATAATTTGAAGAAGTTGCAACCAAGGTCTGCTTGGTGGAGCGCCATGATATAGCTGTGTCATTATAAGTGAAAATATATCCCGTTTGTGAACGGGCCTTATGGGGGTCAGAAAGGTAACCAGCATCTGCATATCCAACCAAACTAGGATTTTTAGGGGATTTGACATAATAGAATAATCCCAAATCTCTAGTCCCACATAGGTAACGGAGTATATGCTTGATTCCGTTCTAGTGACGACGGGTTGATGCAGAGCTAAATCGGGCTAATAAATTAACTGCGAAGGATATATCTGGTCTCGTGCATTGGGCCAAATATAATAAGGCTCCAATGGCATTAAGATATGGTACTTCAGGACCAAGTATCTTTTCATCTTCTTCTTTAGGACGAAATGGGTCCTTTTTTGGATCAAGAGACCGAACAACCATTGGGGTGCTCAAAGGATAAGCCTTATCCATATTAAAGCGTTTTAATAATTTTTCAATATACGCTGCTTGATGGATAAGTATTCCATTTGAATTGTACTCGATCTGCAAGCCGAGATAATATTTTGTTTTCCCCAAATCTTTCATTTCAAATTCTTTTTTCAGATATTCAGCAGTTTTTTAGAGCTCTTCAGGAGTCCCAATTAAATTCATGTCATCAACATAAACTGCTACAATAGTAAATCCCGATTCTGACCTTTTGATAAAGACACATGGGCATATAGGGTCATTCACATAGCTCTCTTTTTTCAAATATTCACTGAGGCGATTGTACCACATACGTCCAGATTGTTTTAATCCGTACAATGATCATTGTAATTTAATTGAGTACAAGCCTCTTGAATTGACCCTTTTTACTTCAGGCAATTTGTATCCTTCAGGGAGTTTCATATAAATTTCAGTATCTAAATTTCCATATAAATAAGCAGTGACTACGTCTATTAGACGCATATCCAGTCCTTCAGAGACTGTTAAACTGATTAAATATCTGAATGTGATTATATCCATTACAGGTGCATATGTTTCATCAAAGTCTATACCGGGCCTTTGGGAAAAGTCTTGGGCTACAAGTCTGACTTTATATCTAGCAATTTCATTTTTCTCATTTCTTTTTCTCACAAATACCCATTTATATCCAACGAGTTGTACATCTTGAGGTGTTGGAACTACAGGCCCAAACACTTGACGTTTTGCTAGAGAAGCTAATTCTGTTTGAATTGCTTCTTCCCATTTAGGCCAATCATGTCTTTGTTTACACTCAGCCACAGTACGTGGTTCAAAATCATCATCATTCAGAATTTCAATAGCTACTGCAAATGAGAATATATCATCAATTATAATTGTTTCACGATTCCACATTTCTTGTGTATGAACATAATTTAAAGATATTTCAATATTCTCATTTTCCTGTTCTTCAGGATTTTGTACCACTTCAGGGGTTTGTGCCACTTCAGGGGCTTGTGTCTCTTCAGGGACCATAACCTCTTCTGGAGGAATATTTGTTTGATTATTTGCTTTTCTTTTTCGAGGGACAGTGTCCTTCGATCCAACAGGTCTACCACGCTTCTGGCGTGAGGTAGATGGATCAGTCACGGTTCGAATGGACTGTTCAGCAGTCACATTGATTCTTACTGGTGTATTAGCAGCTGGAACATGTGATCTTGTCACTTTTGCTGTATCAACAAATGCATCAGGCATTTGGTTGACAATAATTTGTAATCGCACTATCTTTTGCACTTCAGTTTCACTTTGGGATGTGCGAGGATCTAAATGAGACATGGTAGGTACATACCAAGTAAGTTCATGTCTAACTTCAGGAGGCATTTTCTTTTCTCCTAAAGATGGGAAAGTTGTCTCATCAAAGTGACAATCTGCAAATCGTGCAGTAAAAAGATTATCTGTTAATGGTTCCAGATACCTGATAATAGATGGTGAATTATATCCAACATATATTTCCAAACGACGTTGGGGTCCCATTTTTTTGCGTTGAGGGGACGCAATAGGGACATATACAGCACAACAAAAAATTTTCAAATGAGATACATCAGGTTGGTGACCAAGAACTAATTGTAGGGGAGAATATTGATAATAAGAAGAAGGTCGCAAGCGAATTAACGCTGCAGCATGTAATATAGCATGTCCCCACATAGAAGTAGGTAATTGACTTTTTAATAATAAAGTACTTGCAATTACTTGGAGTCGTTTGATAAGAGACTCAGCTAATCCATTCTGGTTGTGGACATGCGGGACTGGATGTTCAACCTCAATCCCTATGGACATGCAATAATCATCAAATGTTTTGGATGTAAATTCACCAGCATTATCTAGCCGTATTGACTTGATCGAATGATCTGCGAAATGTGCCTTTAATTTGATAATTTGTGCTAACAGTTTAGCAAATGCAACATTTCGAGTAGACAATAAACAAACATAAGACCATCGTGCAGATGCATCAATTAAGACCATAAAATAACGAAATGGCCCACTTGGTGGATGAATGGGTCCACATATATCCCCTTGAATCCTTTGTAGGAATGATGGGGATTCACCTCCAATTTTGGAGGGAGATGGTCTTATTACTAATTTGCCTTGAGTATAGGAGGTGTAGAATTGTTCATTAGACAATAAAATTTTATGATTCTGTAATGTATGTCCATGTGAATTTTCAACAATCCTACGCATCATTGTAGATCCTAGGTGGCCTAAACGATCATGCCAAAGCATAAATGCTTTTGGATCAATGAACTTCTAGTTCGATACTGCGTAGGTCTCAATTGCCTTTATGGTTGTATAATACAATCCAGATGATAAAGCAGACAATTTTTCTAGTATAAGCCTTCTTTCGGAGGCATTACTAGTTATACAGATGAATTCTACACCATTTTCACTCATGGTTTCAAGATGATAACTATTTTTTCTTATATCTTTAAAACTCAGTAGATTTCTTCTGGATCTACTTGAATATACTGCATCACTGATGCTTAATTTGGTCCCATTATTTAACATAATTGTGGCTCTTTCAGAGCCTTCTATCAGATCAATTGATCCTGATATAGTAGTTACTTTAGCTTCAATTAATGCTAAAGATAAGAAAAAATTCTTTTCCTTAAGAATTGTGTGCGTTATTGCACTATCCACCAAACATATGTCTCCCACATCAGCTTTTGAAGTCAACGCTTTAATTTTGGAGTCCATTTCCTTTCATTTAAAAATTACGTTAGTTATAACGTACACAAAATATTGAAAGGAAGAGAACATGACAATAAAATACAAAATAATATGCATGACTCCAAAATAAATATATATGATGGATTTAATTATAAAAATTTTGGGCATTTCATACTCATAATAACTACTTCTGGTAGTTGCGTTCACTTCAGAGAACGATGTATAACGAGAAAATATTAATTCAGAAATTCTTTTCTGATATTGCTACTACAGGAGCAAAAATAAAATGTGGAGAATATTTTATCTTCCACATTCAGGAAAAGATTCTGAATATTACAGAGTTATACTAAATATAGAGTCATTGTATTCATATTTCGGCTTGTAATCCTTCAGGGATATGATGCCAAAAGATAATAGTCTTGTATTTATCCTTCTGGGATATTTTATTTAGTTAGTTTTTCAAGGCTCACAAATTCTAGGTGGAGACTCATGCAAAAAGCCCATTTAATATTATCCATCTAATTTTAGGAACTTCCGGTTCAATTATTGTCATATTTACAAAACTTCTGGTTTTGTAAACAATATATATGAGTTAATATTTGAAACTTCAGGTTCAAATATTATTTCATATTTACAAAACAGCTGATTTTGTAGGAGAAATATTGAGATTAATTTTGGAAACTTCAGGTCCATATATTATCTCATATCTACAAAACATCTGGTTTTATAATTAGTATTCAGAATATTATAATACGTATTCTGATTATGTTTTGGACTTCAAGTCCATATTTTTCACACTTTATGCAAACTTCAGGTTGCAAAGGTGATATCATTATTAAAATAAAAACTTTGATGAAACTGGGGACTTCTGGCCCATATTTATGAAACTAGGGACTTTCGGCCCATAAACATGTATTCTTATGATTTTACAAACTTCAAGTTGTAAATCGTAAAACTCGGGACTTCGGACCCATATATATGATTTTTTCACGATTTTACAAACTTCAGGTTGTAAATCGGATATAAATAAAAATAAATATTCAAATAAATAAAGATGCGAATAAATAAATATTCAAATAAATGGAATACAATAAAAATAAACATTTAAATAATATCAGGACTTCCGGTCCAGATTCTTGGTTTTGTAAGCTTCAGGTTACAAATAATATTTATGACTTCAGGTCACAAATTTATAATTTCGTAAACTTCGGGTTACGAATGATATTTAAGATTTTAAATCCAGATTTATAATAGTCCAGACTTCAGGTCTAGATTCATAATATTGTAAACTTCAGGTTACAAATAATATTCAGGACTTCAGGTCCAGATTTATGATATTCCAGACTTCAGGTCTAGATTCAAGAGTTTCAGAACTTCAGGTCCAGATTTACAATTTTACAAACTTCGGGTTGCAAATATTGTATGATTATAAATAAAAATTAAGCAGAAATATAACAGAAATTAAAAGTTAACTGGGACATCACAATTGAGATATTCGTATTTATAATATTTAAGTAGCATAACGATATAATATAAATATATAATATACCTAAACTGATGGTGTTGATAACGTATTATAAAATTAATAAAGTAATTGACTTTTCAAATAAAATTATTAAGCCAAAGCATGGCAGAAGGAATAAAGAAACAAGAAGAAGCAGAAAGAAAGAAAGAAAGAATTGAGAGAGTAATTTTCTATTGAATCCGGATGAAGAGAAGAGAAGAGAGAATTGCATATCTATCATGAAGGGCAAGGGGGCAGTATTTATAGACACTTGGCTGCCCCATTAGTCAACAAATATGGCTGTAAACATAGCCAATTTTCCAAGCCAATTTTCCAAGCTAATTTAATGCATTCCCATTGCCTTTTGGCCAAAGTCAATAATATTGGGTGGAAAAATCCACCATCTGCAACAGGAAGACATTTATAAATGGATTTTTGCTTTCCAAATTAAACGACTCCAACCTTTCGTCATTAACTTTTTATATAAATTAGAGTTGACATGATAAATAAATAACCGGTCAACATTTAGAAATAAAGAATAAAAATAATTTAAGTTTTCAAAAACATCGTTTTTTCCCTAGAGTTTTTAATTTTTAGATTCAATTTTTTGATAATATTTCTTCCTCTCCGACGACCTCCAAATGATGCCTCTTTTTCTCTGATGCGGTCTCCTTCTGACAATTCTCTTAGACAAAGAGTCTTCATCATCGACAAAGACCTCGTCCTTATCTTTGGATGAAGACAAATCATTTTTGTCGATAACGATACCCAAGAGAACTATCAGAAGGAGACCGCATTGGAGAAGAAGAGATGTCCCCTGGAGGTCGTCGAAGAGGAAGAAACGATGTCAGAAAATTGAATTTGAAAATTTAAAAACCTTGAGGGGGAAAATACTGTTTTTGAAAACTTGGGTTAAAGAAAATTGTTAGGTTTTAAGATTTAAGGGAGAAAATAAAATAAAATATAAATTTATTTTTAATAATACAGATAAAATGATAATTTTATCTTTAAAATTATTAATTTTAATTACTCATAAATAGATAAATGAAAATTTTAAAGTTAACAAAGGGTGTAAGGTTTAGGGACCTTGGGTGAGAAAGAATCCTTTGCCCTTAGAAAAATAATAATAATAATATTATATATATATATATATATATATAAACTAGGTTGCTTTAGTGGTGAGAGATAGTCGATTAACAGAGAAAAAAGGAGTTCTCATTGTGGATAGGCGGTGGTTGGAGAAAGATAAGGGTGAGAAGAAATAGGTATTTTTTTAAAATTAGAATAATATTATTAGTTTTTAAAATTTTAAAAAAAAAATAAGATGAAATTATATATTTTTTAATATTATTATTAAAATAATTATTTTATCTTTATTTGTAATAAAATTTTTTAATAAAAATTAGTTTATAGATAATTGTTTAAATTTTTAAAACTTTATAAATATATATTTGTGAAAAATAGTATTTTAGTTTTTATTTAAATAATTTAGAAATTTTATAGTAAATTAAGATACTGCAGTTATGGTGTGAAAAAAATGGTAAGAGAAAAACAATAAAATTATATTATTAGTTAATTAAATTATTTTAAATTAAAAATAAAATTATATTTATTTATATAACAACATTTATAAATTTGTATTTATTTATATAATTTAAATAAATTAATATAATATTACTTAAAAAGAAAAAAACACGAACCGGTAGTCAAACGCTTCTTTTGTCCACCAGAAATACCCCTTCTCACCAAATCACCGACAATAGTATCTGCACATACGTCCAAGCCAAGAATCTGATGACGCAAGCAAATGTGGCATGTTTGGTCTCATAAACCAGCTTAAAAACACATCAACTTGAGAATGGAATGGAGATCAAACCTTGAGAACATAATCAGTGAACAAACTAGTCTGTTGCCCTGCAACAGCAGTGGCTTTCATGAATGAGTCAATCTCAGGATCTGGTTTAATTCCACCTTCTTTCTCTCTTCTTGAAACTTCTGCCACCAATTCATATCTTGTGCCAACACTTAAACAGCGCCCAGAGAAATCCAATGTCTCTCTCACTGTCATCTCTCCATGGTGAAGATCATGTTGACCAATATATGCACATGTCCTTTGAGGAACAAACTCATTTAATTCATGACCACAGTAGGTGATCTTCCCAGATGCCTGTTCGAAACTCCCAAGTAGTTAAAAGATTGCGAAATCCAGTTGGGCAATGTTATGTGTATCAATTTTAAATACACAAATAGATATATATTTATACGTCATTATGCGATTAAGTGCTATTTTATTTTTAATTTAAAATTGGGCCAAAGGACTTATTTCCACCCAAAGTATTATGTTTTTCTGAATATCCATTTCTTAATTATGAAAATATTAAATACTCACCTATGGGGTTAAGTTTGTTAGTTTTAACGAAAAAATTGGCCTAAGTTCTAAAAGAGGGGAGAGAAACCATTGGAGCATGGTGATGCATTGGGGGTCTTCGTCGTCAGCGTTAATATTGGAGATTAAAAACTAAACCTAAGAAGGGAAAATGTCATTTTTTAAAACTTGGTTTAGGGGCCAAACTTTTAGTTTGTAAGGTTTAGAGGGAGAAAAAGAGATTAAATTTTAAGGAGTTAAAGTTTTGTTAACTTTAACTGCCCATGGGTAAGTGTTAGAGATTTTCAAAGTTAAGAGATGAGAAATTGAGAAAATATGATATTTTGGGTGGGAATAAGTTATCAAGTTATACTTAGGGGACGTTTGGTTTGGGTAATATTTTATTACCAAATTAGAAAGATTAGTTTAAAGATAGAGTACTGAGAAAATTACTGGGTATAAATGATTACTATGTTTAATAAAATTTGATAAAAATGGACGGTATAAATAATTAATGTGTTTGGTTAACTGTAATAAAAGAATACTAATAAATTATTTTATTTAAATGTCTTTGAATATAATTATTTTTAAATATTTTTTATATTATTTGTTATATTAATTAAAAATAAATTTATTTTTATTTTAAAAAATTAATAAATAATAATATAATTATAATAAAATCAAGATTACTTTGATAATCTTTTAATACTTAAGGTAAAAGTGGTAATCAAATTATCACATATATTACTAGTCACGTTAGTATTGATAATAAAACTGACAAACCAAATAAAGTAATATAAGTAATAAAAGATAAATTACTAAAATAATATTTAAAATAAGCAAACCAAACCGCCCCATAGTAGTTGTTGAATCAAGTTTTACGTTCATCCTGAAATTGGTGGACAAAAAGACTGACCCTTAAATCTCTGTCAAGCTTCCCTGCAAGTGCCAGCAACAGTGTGGTTTTGCCGGCAGCCGGAGCACCCAGAAGAAGTGTCATCCTGGATATATTTATTTCAGCAACAAACTAGTCAAAACAAAAACCAATAAAATATAGTGCTAGAATCACTCTCCCATCTGAAACATACAAATTACAATGAAAATATGAAATTACCTCGATGGTTTGACAATGCCACTAACCCTATTAAGGATCTGTATTTTTCTCTTTTTTGATGGGACGAGTCGAAGCAATCCAAGAGCACTCTTCTTTCATGAAAAAGTAAACACACAGATTGATTGCCAAAAAGAACAACAACGTTAAATTTTACTTTCACAAAAGTAACCCATAACATAAACGACATTCAAATATAAAAATGTGACCAAACAGTTTTTGAATGATACTTTAAAATAAATTAATTCTAAATGAAAATACCTCTATTGTGTTCAATGCAACATTAAGCAAAGAAGGAAGTGCTCTACTTCCTACATAGACATCTCCTTCTACTGATAATTGTTCATATCGAACTTCAATCTTTGGAATCTCAATTCCCACTCTGCATCAAACAAAAACATAAAAACACTCAAGAGAAAAAATAATATAAAAAGAAATCTTAAAACCATTATATTATCTACCTATCGATTCTTTCTCTAAGTCTTTTAAGAAAGTTTTCATTATCTTCTTCAACGGCCTTCAATATATTCTCCATTAACACTCTTTTTTCTTGCATTCCAAGCTTAGTAACATCTACTTCACCGTGAACCACCTTTCCATTATCAAGAACTTGTCTTATCATCCCTTTCTTCAGCCGATCAAACGTGGGTAAACGTTCGATTGCAGCCCACCTGAGCTCTTCTTCGTCATCATTACCCTCTCTTCCACTCTGGTTGAACACATTCGATGGAGCATTCCATGCGTCCCGGAAACTGGTGGAACCCACCCAGCTCCGCCGACTGCTCCACGTTCTTGACAGATCATCTCCGGCTAGAGCCGCAGCCATGTTGATGTTGGATACCTTTAGGATATGATCGCAGAGCGTTCTTATGCACTTCAACTAAAATCTTTTATTGTAGAAAGGTAGATTTAAGACCAAATAAAAGAATTTGAAAGAATTTTTTATATAAATATAAAGAGACTTGAAGCGAATGCCAGCTAGTCCTGTAAGCGCTAAGCTTCACTCCTTGATCGAAGGACTGAGGGTTTGACGCCAGAGGGCTAAGGCATAGAGGCAAGTTGACTTTCAAGGTATTTTCACCCTCTCCTACTTAGCTTCCCTATAAAGCTAGTACGAATTTCCCGTGTTAAACATATTTATTCAATAATCAAGATTGGCTCCCTTTGATTGAGGTGCCTATGACTAAACAAAACCAAAGTGTCTGCAAATGAAACAAAGAAATATATACAATAAATACTTGAACAGTTCAGTTATTTAGTGATTAATGTTCATAAATGCTTATACTGCTCCCATTTATCTTCAGAACGATTAATGTTCATAGATGCTTATAGGTGGCGATGGGCCGGGCTGGCTCAGGCTCGGTCCATCGGCTAATGGGTTGGGCCGGCCCATATAAAAATGGACCTTAAATGGATTGACTTGACCTATTTAATCAATATTTAAAAAAAAAATATTTAAAATTTTTAAACACAAATAATTTTTCAATTATTAAAATCGAATACAGTACTTTAAATATTTTATTTATAATCTCTCATTTATGATGGAGGAATACCATAATTACATGATAAAAAATATTATAAATTATAATATAGTATAAATTAATTAATTCACATACTGTATAAATTATAAAATATAAATAAATATATATTATGATAATATTCAAATGGATTGAATTCATTTGATACTTAATCTATTTGTAATATTTTGTAATGATAAAATTAAAATAAAAATAAAATTATAAACACAAAGAATTATTATGTGTGAATTCAGATATTTTCTGAAAGAGAATTGATGAGAGAAAATAAGATTGAAAATATAATAAAACAATTGAGATTGAGAGATTTGTAAATGAAAGTGAAAATGAAAAAAAAATTGAATGGATTTATATAAAAATAAATTAATTAATTAAAAAATTTTAAAAAAAATGAAGGCCAAGGCTTTAGCTACAAGGCAGAAGCCTTGCTTCTGCCAGCTAAAATAAGAAAAAAATATTATTTTTAAACAATATCAGGCAGGCTGGGTCAATCTATAGGCTTAATATTAAAACCCGAGATCTAGCCCAATAGGCCCATGGGTTTAGCCCGATATGCTACAGTACCAGATCAGGTTTTTTTGTGTCGTGCTGAGTGCCATTATCATTTTGGTCCCCAAGTTTAAGTCAAATCATCCAAAAATAACACTTAGATTCTTATCACTTTGTAACTGTTTATTTTATAAATGTCTTAAGTAATCTTAGTTTAGGTAGGCCAACAGAGTTGTTCCTACCCAATGCATAGTGAAAAACCCAAACTTCTACTTCCAATTTTCAAAAATTTAAATACTTACTCATAAATAAATTTTCTGTTAAAAACCTGAGTTAGAGTTATAGATAAAACTATTATTTATTAAAAATTTTAAAAAATTAAAGTTTTATCACATTTTCTTCTTTAGACTTAAAAATTTCACAATTTTCCTCAACCCAAAGTTTAAAAAGTGACAAATACTCCATAAGATTTGTTCATTTTTTCTCTAATGACAATTCGCCATCTTCAGCTGTTGACTGTTGACTGTTGACTATCCTCCCTCTCATCTTATCTCTCTCTATCGTGATCCTCTCCCTTCTCTTTCAAGCCATATTCAATTGAGATGAAGAGAACGGTCTTCGTTTGAGACAAGATGTGTCATTTTTATTTTTGTCTCAATTGAAGACAATTAAAGAGGGAAGAGAGAGAGACCATAGGGAGAGATAAGATAGGAGGGAGGACAACCGACAACCAGAGGCAACAAATTTGTGTCAGAGAGAAGAGAAAAAAACCTTAGAAGATATTTGTCATTTTTCAAACTTTGAATTAGGGGAAAATTGTGAATTTTTAAACTTGAAGAGAAAAATATAATAAAAATTTAATTTTTTAAATAAATAATGGTTTTACTCTTAACCCTAATTTAGCTTTTTAATATAAATTTATTTATAAATAAGTATTTAAATTTTTAAAAATTGAAAAATAGGAATTTGGGTTTCCATTCTAACTTGGCTGGGAATAAGTCTTTCGGCCTTTTAGGTATATGACACTGTTAGATTAGGGGTATCTTAAACTTAAAATTTGTTTCTAAATACTTGTTAACTGACCTGAATCTATCTATTATTTTGAGGTTTTACTGGTTGTTTACTTCGGCCCAATCTCAAGAACCAACATTTAAGTCTACAAAACATGAAATACCCAAAATTTATTATAATATTTGTGGGTTTCTCACCCTATGAAGAAAGCCACTATTTTATGTATATATATATATATTTAGAACCATGCTACATCTGTACATTTTATTTTATAGATAATTTAGATATATAAAATTATATATTATTATATGATCAGATGTTAGTTTATTTTTAATTTAAAATTATTTAATAACACAATATCTCATTATTTGTATACCCAAATTATGTATCAAAAGCATATAAAAATAGTTTTCATCATAAGATTAAATACTAATTTATCTTTAATTTAACATCATTCAATCATAAAATAATATATTATTTATATATCCAAATTATATACCCTTAGTTTTGTTGATATATTTATATTCCTTTTGTGATTGTTTCTATTTGCAAACACAAATTCTTATATCCTTGTGTTATTTAAATTATTATTATAATAATGGTATCTTTTTATGAATGTAAAATTTGAATATTTATTATAGGGATTTTTTGGTTTTTGATAATGGAATAACAATTAAAATTTTTAATTAAAAATTAAATATATTATAAAAATCTTTTTTGGATCGATTTTATAAGATAATTAATTCACAAAAATATTATTTACATTTATAAAGTATTTATTAAATATGTTTTCTTTTACTTCCATTGACGATAACAAGCTGCGAAATTACCTTCAAAACCAAATATAAATCTGAACTTTGGTATTCACACGAAACACAAACGAAATTGGAGTTTTAAATCATGCCCGAAAGCTGGTGTGAAGATGAGACTCACGGCAAAGGTTGTTTCTCTTCACATGGCGGTTAGGGTTTTTCAAGGCTTTTGTAAGCACATGTAATGTGCGCCACATGGTTTCTTGCGTGAGAGAGCTGCACATTAATGTTAATGTGCGGGTCGCCCATAAGAACCGTCAGAAAATTTTGCACATGCCGTGGGTGCGTATAATTTAGGTATATCTCCAATCATAAAAAAAATACATAATTTATAAATCTAAATTATATAATAAAAATACATAGATAGCATTGCTGTTATTATTTATATAAATATAAAATCTAGTATAGATGCCTTTATATAAATTCGTCTACAATGATACATATTTATCATTGGATTAAAAACATTGATGTAAAATGATATTGTACAATCTAAAATCAATGGTGTATATAGATGATTTTGATGAATTCATATTATCAATAATTAAAAAAAATAAAACTATGTGTTTCTATTTTAAATATAAAATATATTAATTTTATATTAAAGATAAAATAATATTTAATTATATAATAATATATATTTAATTATATATTTAAAATAAATATGTATAATATTAATATAAAAAAATCTATGGAACCAAAGGGAGAAAAACAGTGGAAGTGACGAACAAGCTAATAAATTGAACTGGTAATTCGGATTTGAGAAGGTGCTTTCATTTCATATTGAGAACTCGAAAACTGAAAACAAAACATGACTTTGTGGAGAAAATTAAATTACATTCATGATATGCATGTGGTTTTCCATCATGTGAACTCAATAGAGGGCTTGGTGGCTATGTATGTATTAATGAATTAGGCACAAATTTATTATGTTATGTACAAAAATAATGAATGTGTTATGTGAACACATTTAAGATCATTATTGGGAGTTAGTCAATTTTTTAGGCATGATGGGTGGTGAAGAAATGTTATATAAATCCCTGAACACTTGTATTCGGAGAGACAATTCTCACATCATTCTCTCCTTCAATAAAAGCTGGCAACTTCCGTTTCTTCTTTTATTATAAAATTTCAATTAGATAAATCTTGCATCTTTTTAATTTATTTAATTATATTTATAACACGTTATCAGTATGATCAGTTCAAATATATTTTAATATTAATTATTTTTCAATTATATTATTGGTTTGTTTGTATATTATAAATACAAAAATCTCAATTATAATATTGTCTTATTTACAAAATACAAACTATAGATATTTTAATTTTTTTTATTCTTCTATTTCATTTTTCATTTATAATTGTATTTAATTTGCAATCCAAAGTTTGTAAAATCATGAATCTGAATTCGAAGTCTTGAATATAATTTGTAATTTAAAATTTACAAAAATCATGAATCTAAATTTGAAGTTCTGAATATCATTTGAATATATAATTATATTATAATAATTGTATCCGATTTACAGTGAATTTATTAGCTCAATTTAGCTTTGCACCAACTCGTTGCTATTAAAACAGAATCAAACATATACTCTGTTACCTATATAGAATTAAAGATTTGAAATTATTCTATTTTATCAAATCCCCTAAAAATCCTACTTTGGTTGGACATGCAAATGTTAGATATTTTTCTAACCCTCATAAAATCCACTTATCGACAAAATATGTTTTTACTTATAATGACATAACAATATTATGACGCTCCACCAAATGGATTTCAATTACAATATCTTCAAATCATTCAGAGATTTTAACTCTTCATGAAGCTAATCGAGAATGCATATAGTTACGATCTATCATCCATCATATTCGGAATACGTGCAATCTTTCTTTTACAACAAATACTTCTTCTATTTTATATGAAGACAATGTAATATGTATTGCCTAAATTAGAAGTTGATACATTAAAAGGGACAGAACCAAATATATCTTTCTGAAGTTCTTTTACACTCATGAGTTCCACCAAAGCCAAAAGATTGATATTAAACAAATACAATTCAGTGAGAATCTTGCAGATTTGTTCACCAAGATATTACCGACATCAACATTTGAAAAGTTAGTATATAACATCAATGTGCGACAATTCAACAGACAACCAAATTAATTTGACTACAATAGGGGAGATAAAATTTTTAAAGTTTATCACATATTGGATAAAATGTGTACTATACCCTTTTTTTTTTTACTAGGTTTTGTTCCATTGGGTTTTTTTAGTAAGATTTTTAATAAGACAATTTTAGCATATCCAACCCCACTTTACATGACATTAAATAATTATGTTATTTTATTTTAGTTTTTTATCTTACTGGTTTTTTTTTTTAACAATGTTAATATAATTATCTGTAAGTGATAAAAATTCAAGAATGAGTGTTATATAACATGTGATTTTCCACATGTAAACTCAATAGTAGTTTTGGTGGCTAATTGATTAAATGCATTAATTAATTAAACACAAATTTATTATATTAAGTACAAAAACAACTAATGTGTTGTGTACACATACTTAAGATAATTTGGGGCTGGTCAATTCTTGGGACAATTCTCACATCATTCTCTCATTCAATAAAAGCATAGTCACTCTTCCAATTTCTTTTATAGCTTCCATTTCTTCTTTTATCATAAAATCTCAGTGACATAAATCTTACATCTTTCCAATTCGTCCAATCATATTTATAACAATCCAATATTTGTTGTACTTGTAGTTCCACATTTATTATCATTTCTCACCATGTTCTTAAAATTCACTCATAAAATAGAAAATGTGTAGATCCCGTAGTTTTTAGATTATTTGAAAAAATTAAAAAAAAAAAGTATGGGAATTATTTTGGTATGGCAAGGCAAACAATAAAATATATGTGTGTGTGTGTGTATATATATATATACACAAAAGAAATTATAAAATTTAGATTTAGTAAGATATACCGTCAATAATAAATTTAAAGAAATAAATAACAATATTAATTTTAACTTTTGCAATTTTCATAGACCACTTAATTAAAATCAATATAGCATTATAACATTTTAAATGTAAATTATTCAACCCAATTGTGCAAGTTAGTTTGTTAAATGACTAGACAATACACGCCCACATGACATGTTTAAAATCTGACGCTTCAGGCATAGTAGCAAACCCAACATAACAACAATACCATAACCTAAATCTAGATTGCTCAATCACAGTAAAAACTCAGTCTTCAGTGGCAACAAACATGAACACTGAACTAAGTTTTCAAATTAAGCTTCATTTTTGATAAAATACCAACACTAGCTGAAGGACGATGAAATCAACCATATAGTGTGTAGGCTCACCATCTATTAGTTCTTAATCGCCGCTGGCACAGCCCCTGCAACCGCAATGGACACACTCTATGACTTTCTCCTCCCTAAGATTCTTGGGTACTCGGCACACGCAAGTTGTTTGGAAGTTGTGATCCCGTGGCTGCATGCATCTTAAGCAACACAAACGTTCATAGCCCGGCTGCAAGTCACAACACACATCCTCAATATCAAAAGTTACAAAACTATTCTCAAATTTCCCCGATTAAGCAGAGAACACAGTACAAACTTCTATGAGGAACTGAAAAAGAAGACCTATATAAGTTGAATAATCTCTTTTTCCTACAATATATCTTTGCTGGAACTTAAATTGAACAGTTTACTTTCCAATAGCTTATCCTCATTACAGATTTAATAACCTTATTCTGGTCCCAAAAATGAAGAAGCCAGCAGAACACACTTCACAATAGTAAATTAAGATAGATATTTAGACAAACCTTCTTCCATTTTGCAATCAGATTGCGGTCAGCATATCCTTGGTCCAAACAAAACTCATAAAGCTCCTTAGATATTTCCTTCCTTCGGTGATAAAGGTCAAAAATGTAGCGGCTCTTCTGATGTGCTATTTTAAATATAGGCCATAGTGTTTCACACTTCCTCTTGCCATCATGTGGATCATTCTCCGCTGTCCAAAACATACACGTTATTTTTATTTTCACAAGTTCAAAAAATAAATACTATTAGGATACTATGCTTATGGAGCTCACCTGAGAGATCTTATAATTTTATCACTAACTAATATTTTTATATATGATTAAATAGACATCCTTTAGGGTCTATATTTAAAAAAAATTTATATAAAAACATAAACCCAATAATGACTTTAAATTATTTTATAAGACATTAGATGCAATGAAATTTAAGAATCTCTTAAAACGAATCTATAATTTCTTGAACTAATATCATTGTAAAAGGATAATCAGTGAAATGCGCTTAATGTGGAAGACAACAACCTTCTCTCATCTTGGCTTGTAATTCATGAAGGGTAGGCTCGATTAATTCCCAGCCCTCTGGATACTGGACACGGTTCGTCTTAACCTTAGGCATTCTTCAACCTGCCACAGAAGACACAAAACAAGAATGAATAAACATAAGTCACCTGTTTCTCTGAATAATCTGTTAATATGATTCAATACACTCCAATAAAAATATTCCATGTGATTAGTCAGTACAAGTTGCATATGTTTGACAGATGAGGAATAAAAAATGTGATTAATCACAAATTAGAATTCATATATTTATCAGTTGCTTGCATTATAGAATAACTAATAACTTTCATAGCGAATGTAGATCACCATAACACTTGAACGAAAATTCTATTCCAGAGTAGTAGTAACAAACACCTTAGGTATTTTCTCCAGACATCATCGGATTATCCTAAATGTCAAGTTGCCAGTAGGTATGACAACAGGAAAGAGCAGGCCACAGTCCCTCTTTATCCAATTATGTGCACAGACAACATTCACTTAAAAAAGGGATCTGACCCTACCACAGCTTTTCCCTTCCTCTTTATCAAGTTTACACCATGAAACATGAATTAAACAAACAACCAACTAACAACATAAATAATTTACATTAAACACTCAAGCTGCTAATAGATGGCATTGCAGAAACAATGACGTGTAACTCCACTAAGAAAAAGTAAAACAGCTAAAGGTAGAAGAAAAGAGAACTTCTAGAAATCAGATAATCAAAACATAACAAAACTGGTTATCAATGTCATATATCAGTCTGTTATCAATGCCAATCGGGTGGATTTAACTCAAAGTACTTGGTAAGATCCAGATTTTACAATCTTGTTAGTGTTGGTTTTACAAGAGACAACTCCGTAGAGTGCATCCTTCCCCAAGTATCTCCAAGTCCACAATCATTTCTCAAGTCGTTAGTATAAAATGATCTGGCTGGAGTTTGACCAATCTTCCTCCAAGGTTGAAATTTCATGCATGAAACTTGGAATAGATACTAGTAAGGGTTCTAGAATCCGTTTTGAAGTGCAGAGTTTCATCACCAATTGCCACACCTTCAATAGTATTGGTATAGCTATAAATAAAGAGGCATGAGCACATAGTACTAGATTTCATGTTTCAGCCAAAATTTTGGGCTAATATGTGGCACATAATGGCTGACAAAGTCTGTTATCACAATTTTTTTTTTTTAAACTACAATCTACAGATACGTTTAAAACATACAAAAATCATTTACCACAACCAAAACATCCCATAGAAACATCCTTCTTCAGCTAATTCAGAGAACCTTAACAGAAAGATTACATTACCAACTCAACTTTTGTACTTCATATGCTCGCGTTATAACCAAATAAAGACGTAATTTAAGAACAGAATGCAAGACAACGCCTATAAAAATGTCTTCGTTGACTAAAGTTTTCTTCATGCCGCGAAGAAAAGAACAAATAAATTAAATCCTCGAAGAGCGAAAAAATGAACCCATATTTTATCATGAATCCAACGACACAAAGCAAGTATTAGGCTGAAAGCATAAAGTAAACCATCCTTTCTATAACATCTGGACTCGTCCCTATTAAAACCCTAAACCCTAATCAAACATAGAATCATAAATAAACCATTTAAAATTTAAATTAAATAATAAGTTACCTTGAACGAGAGTTGAGTTGTTAAATCTAAGATGATAAATGGAAGCAGCAATCAGAATCGAAAACCAGGTGAGACATACCAGAGTGTTTTGCCTTTCGGTTAGCCACAGAAAGAGGAAAGGAGAAGAATCCTTTTATTTTCGGGGATATGATATCTATCCAATTTAGGTACAACTTAATTAAAACAAAAAACGGTGCAAATTTGAATTAATTTAACTTAATGACACTACAATAATATTTCTATTTTATTGATGAATAAAACAAGTAATAAAATTTAATTGATTCAATTTAAAGACATTTTAGCGACACTCAGCAATTATTTTTATTAAAAGTAAGACAAATTAGTATTTGCGCAAATTATAAGAAAAATAAAAACATATAAAGTCCAGTAAAATAATTATATCCAAAAAAACACACTACCACCTGTTAAAATTAATAAATAAAATATATTTAAAGATAAAATATAAATTTTTTAGAAGAAAAATAAATATTTTGATTTTATATTTTAAATTTAAAAAATGGTTGTCCTGCGTAAATTTTTGTGTTATTGTTTTAATTTTATATTTTATTTTTCTCTTTGTATTTAAACTGTTTTATTTTTTATGTTTTCTTTTAATATTTAATAATTAAACTTTTTTTTTTTTAAACTTTATCCCAAGATATTCCTGATTAATTTCAAATAAGTGACCCATCTTAGTTAGAATTAATTTCATCCCTGAAACTTCTGTTTCTTTTAGCAACTTCAATTGGAAGAAGAAGAGTATCTTTGTTTTACTTTCTATTTGGCAATGTTTCCATGGGAAGGAGCTCCACACCACAGGAAACAATCACTTTTAAACTCGCTAATTTTGCGACAACCTTATGATATGATTAGGTAATTGATGGTTCAGTAGCAAAAGCAAAATTCACTCGGCAAAACAATACAGAGCTCTCCATCCTACATGCAAGAAAACCATGCATACATCTTCAAACAAAAACTGCCAGCCCTTAGTCTTCGACCCAGATCAAACATTAACAACTCCAATTTCTCTGGTTTGCCTCTATTCCAACATCTAATCACAACAACTCCTGTTAACAACCCCTGTATTTAAGTACTCCGAAATTCAATTCTGTACACAGCCTTTGGGGCTTTGTAGAATATTTGGATGGACCAATTTATGCTAGTCTTTCTTTCACCACAGTTCTTATGAGATTATTGCTGTTCCAAACTAGAACTAATGACTCCTTGTGCACTGCCCGTCCACAAGCCCCTGACAAATTAAGGTCTAAACATGATCTTTGCCGCTTACATCTTGCCAACTTCACACTGCTTAAGAAGTACCTGTCACCATACTGTAACAGGTTTTTGAAAGTTAGAATACAAATCTAATGCAATGCTGAAAGAAAACATAGGGAACGAGGCTCAAGTCTCAACTCTATATTGTACACAAAAGTGGACACTGTTAGTGTTAGAGTTAAAATATATGTGAGAAGGAAGAAAAGCAGGAAAGGACCTCATGAGGAGACAACTGGCAGCATGCTGAAAGGGACAGATGGAAGAAGGCAAGAAAAAGAGGAGACAACAGAATATCATTCGCCCAGAAAAGGTATAATGCAGAAACGGTTAACAGAGGGGACCAACAACACACTAGGAGCTGAGATGGCAGTGCAAGATTGGAGAAGCATTTATGAAGAAAAGATATAAGGGAGAAAAGAAGGAGGAAACAGGAGAGAAGTGTAAGAAGAATCAGAGGGAGGGCCAGCTCCAGAGGGCTGGAAAGTTATTTGTTTTTTATCTGTGGTTTTGTGATCCCGATTGTATCGTCTTTTGCAATTTCTTACTTTCGTTGTATTAACTTTGCGATGGAACATCAATAGAAGACTGAATGTTATTTTATAATCAATTCCAGAAGAAACAATACAATATTTACTTTCTTTATTTGTTTCTCTACATCACATGCAATTTCACATTACATTAGTGCTACAACTTGTTTGTTGAGGGTTCTGGCTAAGACTGGAACCGTCTGTAGGCGAAATACCGCAACCGTCCAGGCAAGATTGATCGGAGAGGAAGTCCACGTGGATTAGCGCCTCTGAGATCACCAGGTACGTAACAATTTGGTATCAGAGCCATCACCATGTCTCCCAGTTGCAATCGTGCGGCGCGGGTGGTGACGCCGGCATTGCAGTGTTCGCCCGGGGCTAGCAGGGAGCTAGCGCACAGCCAGCCCGCGTGGGCGCCGGGACTGCGGAGCGTGGTGGTATGTTACGATCCTAAATGCAAGGTATGGGACTTGGATCCCACATTGGAAAGTATGGGCAACTAATGTGGGGTTTATATGGCCTTGGGCTCTCCCATCTCAATAGCTAGCTTTTGAGGTGTGGTTCTCCTAAGATTCGTATCATTTGGTATCAGAGCAGGACATGACGAGAATGGATAGTCGGGTTGAAACGTTAGAAACAGAGGTGACCACCATGAAAGAAGGGATGGATGAGATGAGGGCGCAGATGGGGGAGTTGAACTCCAGAATGGGCCACCTAGGCTCAGATATGGAGGCGATTAAGGGATACTTGAGAGATTTAAGAGAGGCCACGTTGGGCAAAGAGGGAGGGGACAAAGGCAAGGCTCCAATGCAACAGGAACCTTCACCTTCATACTCACCGCCAGGGAGAGAACCATCCATACCACCACCTGAGAGAACTGAAGAGGTGGAGGAAGGGGGAAGGGGAGCACACAGAGAATCAAGGGATGAGAGAATAGGGGAGAGCCGAAGAGATTTACAGTACCGTCGACTAGACTTGCCGCTGTTCGAGGGAGAGGGGGCATTGGATTGGTTGGCGAGGGTGGAACGGTATTTTCAGGTCAATCACTTAACAGAAAGAGAAAGGCTAACGGCAGCGGGAGTTTGTATGGAAGGGGACGCACTCCACTGGTTACAATGGAGGGAGAAACGACAGTTATTTGAAGGGTGGGAAGAGTTTAAGAGCGAGGTGCTACGTCGTTTCCCACCACCTGACGATCGAACACCAGAGGAGGAGCTCTTCTCTCTGCGACAGATACATTCAGTGAAGGAGTATCGCTGCCGATTCGAGTTGCTTTCAGCGGCTGTCGATGGGCTATCAGAAGAAAAACAGCAGGTGATTTTTATGAACGGATTGACCGAAGAGATTCGATCGGAGATAAAACTATTTCATCCGCGCTCACTGGAAGACATGATGGAACGTGCACAACAAGTTGAGAAGAAGAATGTCATTATCGACGAGAAGTATGTCATCCGACAAGGGAGAACCCACCCGAGAAATCAGAACCAACCCAACCCAACCAGATACTTTTCACACCACCAAACCAGCCCAATATCTTTCGTGTCCAGCCCATCTGGATCCCACCCAAACACTAGACCCAGCTCCTCCATAACAGCCAACTCAGTGAACAACCCAAACCTAACACACACCCGAACATTACATTACCCAGCTGGAAACCCACCTGGCCCATATTCTCACACAAATAATTCCCATGTGCCATCCACCAGCAGAACACCTCACACTCCCCTGCAAACTACAGTAAACCCATCCCACAGAGCTCCAGCGACTTCGGGGGCTTCGACGACATTTCCAAGAAGAGAGGGAAATTTTCGACGACTCACAGATGAAGAATTTCGTGCAAAGGTGGAAAAGGGTCTATGCTTTCGATGTGATGAACGATACGTGCCTGGGCATAGATGTCGATTTCGACAGCTTCGAATAATGCTCGCCGATGAGGATGAAACGGAGGAAGAAGCAAGAGGAGAAGAGGAAGATACTGTGGTCGAAGAGCAAGAGATGGAGACCAATTTGAACGTGAGTTCAGTGGTGGGTTTGGAT
Source organism: Mangifera indica (assembly GCF_011075055.1). Lineage (NCBI taxonomy): Eukaryota > Viridiplantae > Streptophyta > Magnoliopsida > Sapindales > Anacardiaceae > Mangifera > Mangifera indica. Next base: position 4,485,233 of record NC_058137.1, read on the forward strand.
TTGCCCAAAACGATGAAGATGATGGGGGAATTAGAAGGCAGAAAGGTGGTAGTTTTAATTGACAGCGGAGCAACTCATAACTTTGTGGCAAAAAGAATCGTGGAGGAATTGAAACTTCCTGTAAAAGCAACTAAGTTTGCTGTGGTGTTGGGAGACAGTCGAAGAGTGAAAGGATTAGGAAGATGTGATGGGCTGACTTTATTAATACAAGGGCACTCTACTCAACAAGATTTCCTTCCGTTCCACCTTGGAGGGGTTGATGTAATTTTGGGAGTAGATTGGCTAAGTCGACTAGGGGAAGTAAAGGCCAACTGGAAGCAACAAACTATGAAGTTTACATGGGAAGGGAAAAGGGTTGAATTGAAGGGAGACTGGTCGTTGAAATGTTTGGAGGTTTCATTTCGATCACTCACTAAAGCCATTGATGAAGAAAAAGAAGGCTACTTAGTGGAGCTGAAGCCATCTGAGGAAAATTTATATGGACAGGGGACAGAGCACCCTGAAATTGGTGAACTGCTAATAGAATTCAGGGACATTTTTGGGGAACCTCGAGGACTGCCGCCAAAGAGAAATTGTGACCATGCCATCCGACTAGTTAGTGGGGCACAGCCACCTAATTTAAGACCTTATAGGTACCCTTATTACCAGAAGAATGAGATTGAGAAGATTGTGCAGGAAATGCTCTCTGCAGGGGTGATCCGACCAAGCACTAGCCCTTTCGCAAGCCCCATCATTTTGGTTCGAAAAAAAGACGGTGGGTGGAGATTTTGTGTCGACTATAGGGCATTAAACAAAGTTACTATCCCTGATAAATTTCCGATGCCTACTATCGACGAACTTCTAGACGAATTAACAGGCGCTGTAACGTTCAGTAAAATTGATCTCAAATCGGGATACCATCAGGTTCGTGTAAGGGAGGAGGACATCGAAAAGACCGCATTTCGAACGCATGACGGACACTATGAGTTTCTAGTTATGCCCTTCGGATTAACGAATGCACCCGCCACTTTTCAAGGAATAATGAATGAGATTTTCAGGCCGTATTTGAGAAGGTTTGTCCTCGTATTTTTTGATGACATTTTGGTATACAGTAAGGGAGTCGAAGACCATCTGCAACATCTTCGGGTGGTATTAAGTTTGCTCAGAGACCATCAATTACTGGTTAATAAGAAAAAGTGCAGTTTCGGACAAGATAGAGTGGAGTATTTGGGTCATATAGTATCACAGAAAGGAGTGGAGGCAGATCCAAAAAAAATTAGGGACATGGAAAGATGGCCGCAACCACGAGACATTAGAGATCTTCGAGGGTTTTTGGGGTTGACAGGGTACTACCGTCGATTCGTTAAGGACTATGGTAAAATTGCTGAACCATTGACAAATCTTTTGAAGAAAAATTCTTTCTGTTGGAATGCAGAGGCACAAAAAGCCTTTGAGACTCTCAAAACAGCAATGGTTACAGTACCTGTATTGGCTATGCCAGACTTCACTAAAGAATTCATCGTAGAGACGGACGCATCAGGCACCGGGGTTGGAGCAGTCTTGATGCAAGGGGGGCGACCAATTGCGTTCCTTAGTAAAGCTTTGTCAATTAGAAATCGGGGCAGATCGGTGTACGAAAGGGAATTAATGGCTATAGTCCTAGCCTTCCAAAAGTGGCGCCACTACCTTTTAGGAAGGCATTTTAAAGTCCGAACAGATCAAAAAAGTTTAAAATTCCTCACCGAGCAACGACTTACAGGACATGATCAACAAAAATGGTTGGTTAAAATGTTAAGATTTGATTTCGAAATCGTATATCGACCGGGGTGTGAGAATAAGGCAGCGGATGCATTATCAAGAAATCCCAGATTTGTTGAGGAAATTCGGTCGATCTCTGTGCCAAAAATCATAGAGGAAGAAAGCCTACAGAAGGAGATCGAACATAGTAAAAAATTACAGGAGTTAATACAGGAAGTAATATGTAATCCCACTGGGCATCAACATTATTCTTTGCAAAGAGGAAGATTACTATACAAGGGAAGGCTGGTAATTCCCCGAGAATCCTCATTCATCCCATTGTTTCTTAAAGAATTTCACTCAACTCCACAAGGTGGCCATTCAGGGTTCATCAGAACCTATAAAAGAATAGCAGCCATTTTTCATTGGGAGGGAATGCTCAAGGATATTAAAAAATTCGTGGCTGAATGCGAAGTGTGCCAACGAATGAAATATGAAGCCATGTCACCTGCAGGACTTCTTCAACCCCTGCCAATTCCAACTCAAATATGGGAAGAATTATCTATGGATTTCATCACGGGGTTGCCAAAGGTGAAAGGGGTCGACACCATCCTAGTGATTATTGATAGACTTTCCAAATTTGGGCATTTCTTAATGTTACGACGTCCTTTTACGGCCAAAGAAGTTGCTGAAGTTTTTATTAAAGAAATAGTCCGCCTTCATGGGTTTCCAAATTCTATTGTAACGGATCGGGATAGCATTTTTATGAGTAACTTCTGGAAAGAAATCTTCAAAGCTGCAGGTACGTATCTCAAATGGGGGTCAGCATACCACCCCCAAACGGATGGACAAACGGAGGTCGTCAATCGAAGTCTAGAAACGTACCTTCGTTGTTTTTGCAGCGGACAACCGAAGAAGTGGCCGGAATGGATGGCTTGGGCAGAATATTGGTACAACACTTCCTTCCACAGCGCAATGGGCATGACACCTTTCAAAGCGGTTTATGGACGTGACCCACCACCACTCCTTCGATGGGTCGATGAAGGTTCCAAAGTGGAGGGGGTGAACCAAATGATTAGAGAACGCAACATAATTTTAGATGACTTAAAGATCAACTTGCAAAAAGCACAGGAGCGGATGAAGCAGCAGGCCAACAGACATCGAAGAGAGGTTTCATTCGAAATTGGTGATGAAGTTTTCCTCAAGCTTCAACCATATCGCCGTCGCTCATTGGCGTCACGCCCAAATGAGAAGTTGAGCCCCAGATTCTACGGCCCATATAAAGTGATTGATAAAGTTGGACAGGTGGCATATAAGTTGCAACTCCCAGAGACAGCCAAGATCCATCCTGTTTTTCATGTGTCCCAACTTAAGAGGCAATTAGGGACATCTTTGAAGAGCCAACCATTACCAGCTTGTTTAAGTGAGGAAGGTGAACTGATAGCACAACCAGAGAAGGTATTGCAATACCGTTATTCAGCTCAGGGTGAGCTGGAATTGCTGGTTAAGTGGAAAGAATTACCTGAATTTGAATGCACTTGGGAACTATATTCAAATCTCCAACGAATTTTTCCGCAATTACACCTTGAGGACAAGGTGCCTCTGGATGGGCGGGGCAATGTTAGAGTTAAAATATATGTGAGAAGGAAGAAAAGCAGGAAAGGACCTCATGAGGAGACAACTGGCAGCATGCTGAAAGGGACAGATGGAAGAAGGCAAGAAAAAGAGGAGACAACAGAATATCATTCGCCCAGAAAAGGTATAATGCAGAAACGGTTAACAGAGGGGACCAACAACACACTAGGAGCTGAGATGGCAGTGCAAGATTGGAGAAGCATTTATGAAGAAAAGATATAAGGGAGAAAAGAAGGAGGAAACAGGAGAGAAGTGTAAGAAGAATCAGAGGGAGGGCCAGCTCCAGAGGGCTGGAAAGTTATTTGTTTTTTATCTGTGGTTTTGTGATCCCGATTGTATCGTCTTTTGCAATTTCTTACTTTCGTTGTATTAACTTTGCGATGGAACATCAATAGAAGACTGAATGTTATTTTATAATCAATTCCAGAAGAAACAATACAATATTTACTTTCTTTATTTGTTTCTCTACATCACATGCAATTTCACATTACATTAGTGCTACAACTTGTTTGTTGAGGGTTCTGGCTAAGACTGGAACCGTCTGTAGGCGAAATACCGCAACCGTCCAGGCAAGATTGATCGGAGAGGAAGTCCACGTGGATTAGCGCCTCTGAGATCACCAGGTACGTAACAATTTGGTATCAGAGCCATCACCATGTCTCCCAGTTGCAATCGTGCGGCGCGGGTGGTGACGCCGGCATTGCAGTGTTCGCCCGGGGCTAGCAGGGAGCTAGCGCACAGCCAGCCCGCGTGGGCGCCGGGACTGCGGAGCGTGGTGGTATGTTACGATCCTAAATGCAAGGTATGGGACTTGGATCCCACATTGGAAAGTATGGGCAACTAATGTGGGGTTTATATGGCCTTGGGCTCTCCCATCTCAATAGCTAGCTTTTGAGGTGTGGTTCTCCTAAGATTCGTATCAGTTAGCCTCAAGTCTCATTCTGGCTGAAGGGTATAACTAAAACTCAACTAAGATAAGACAGGGGAAAGAACATAAACCGATTTGATGCCATAAAATTGTTACCTCCAATTCTTTACTGTTGACAAAAAATTTTCCCAACCTCTGATGGTTACATTATATTCAGTTGGAAAATATCTTGATCATGCATATATTTGTTTTAAGTGTAAATTGGAGTCAAATTACCGAGGGAGCATACATGATTGTATAGGAACAATATCTAATTTCCTGCCAATAGACTTGAGCAATATGTGAAGCATAAAAGAAAATAATCCTTTTGCAACTTACATCTGGAATGTCATAATCACCATCTCTCGCATCACACAAATCTAATGAAATTTTCCGGAGCATTGGCATCTGCGGTCATTATAAAAGGCACGATCAATTTTTAATGGTAAGTGAAAATTGTTTCAAGAGAGAAAAACATAAATGAGCAATTAACATTGGACACATGTGCCTACCTTTTTAGCAGCATCAAGAATGAAGTTTCTCGGTACACCTGGGCCCTGTATGTTCAGGTGAACTACTGGTGTTAAAACCTCAAAATGATAGATTATATCCAAATTCATTAAGCATCAAATAATGAATTGTAGTTTTCCCTATAAAGAACAGAGTGCAACAACTGAGATCATGAAACCAACTGAGAATTATTTGAACATTATACCATTTAGGATAATTTATTGTAATTTATGAGTAACATATACGCTAAATGTCTCTCTGGAAACTGAATTTTAATTTCTTTTAAAGAAATGATACAAAGATGAAAAAAAAAAAAAAGATAGCAAAAGATGTGATGGGTTTAAACCGCAGAAGCATAAATGACACAATGCATTTTTAACTCAGTTGAATCTAGTCCTGCCTAAAAGAAGCCAATCACAAACAAACCAAACTATGTTCTTCGCATTCTGCATGGACCTTTGTTAGGATTAGATAAATAATAATAATATAATTAATGATATATATTTAATTCGGACGACATTTGATTTGATTTGGATAGTATATTTGATTGTACTCCTGAACATAGACCACAAGGTCATAAATATCAGGCTTCCACTGTAGCGCTAGCTAGTCCCTAAAAAGCAATTACTAGATATTCAAAACATCTGTGTACAGTCTTCCATTGTTCTGGCAGTATGCTAATAAGTTCATTCAACTGATGTTGAATTAAAAAAATGCATGCAAAACGCAAAAGAAAGCAGTAATCGAAGACTCACATTATGACGTAGTAAGAGATCTTCAAGAGCTATGCAATTGATAAGAGAAGAAACCCCATCTACAGTAATATCACCACATTCCTGCAAAACAAAACAATCACATATGGAAACAAATACGAGCACTTAAAGAATAAGAATGGTAACTAATTGTCAGTTTAGTTAAACGTGTTTGTTAAAAGATGAGCAAACTCTTGTGTGGTATAGATAACATATACCTTACAAAACTCACTTAAATGAAAGTCACAAAACTCACTTAAATGAAAGTCATCCATAAGGCCAATGCAATGAGAATCAAGATCAAGCAAATGACCATCAACTACACTAACCCCAAAAAAACCAAGGCTTCTTCAATATTTTATGTGTTGCAACTTGAAATCTGGCCGAAAATAACAATTGGTTAATAAAGATTAAAGACAGTATTTGATTAAGGAACCAGAGATGATTGAAAGGAAATTCTCAATTACTTCTAGACTTAATTTCTTCTTGAGAAAGTCAGCTCCTCCTTTGATGATGGAAAAGAAATCAATTATCATTATATTAGTTTTCTTATCTTCCTTGCTTTCAAAACGGTCTTTCTACCCAACTTTAATGACCACCAACTTCAATTGCTCTGATTAGCTAAGAAACAATTGAAGTAATGGAACATTTGCATGAGCTTCATATTCCCATTTAATAACCCAATGAATGCTATCAAAAGGCGAAGTATTGTACAACAGCTTCATCCTTGGTCTGTATTATTTGGTCATTAAGGTTCCAAAATTCTCAATCAAAGGTAGAAATTCTAGAAGAAGAATTTCTTCTAAGGCTCCCCAAATAAAGAACCACTCCTTAAACCAGTTTAAGAACTCATTGTTATGATTTATTAAATTAAATCTGACAAACCAAATGAGAGAGAGTTTTGAATTATGATACATAAGAACATACTCTCATGCCTGCACACAATCATAGATATTACAGTATCGATAGAATATTATTGATTACAGCAGGTATGGGAGTTCCTAGATTTTATAAAATTTCAAAACTCTCTCACTGTTGGTTTTACATATTTTATTTAATAACTCATAATAATGAGTTCCTAGATTTGTTTGAGCAATAGTGCTTTCTTTGGAGAGCCACAAAAGAAATCTTTCTCAAGAAGTCAAGCCTTTGTTTCAAAATTTATGTAACCTTTAACAGACAAGTGATACCGACTAAGGATGAAGTTATCATTCAATTCTTCAACTTTTATAACATTCCCTAGATAATTAACTGGGAGTATGAAGTTGATGAACAAGTTCTAGTTACTCTAATTGTTTTTAAGCTTTTTAGAGCAATCAAAGTTCCTTGGTGGCCAAGTTTGATGGTTCAACCTTAAAGCCGAAATTAGGGCAAAAAGACCAATGTGAAAGAGAGGAAGATAAGAAAACTGATTCAATGATGTTTGACATCACACCCATCATCAAAGAAAAGAGGAATGGGCTTTCTCAAGATGAAAATAAGTCAAGAATTCTCTCACTCCATTTGGATGAAATGCACCCCTCTTTAAATGGTCATGGGTGAGATCCTGATAGTGATCCTTATGGCCCAGTGGCTCAAAGTCCATGATTATCTTTCTCTATGTCAGTCAAAATATTTGGGATCAGTTCGACTCAACCAATATTGAGGACGTGAGAGTCCTAGTTTGAAATTTATCCAGAAAAGTCTTGGGTTTGGTGCAACCTTGTCAAGATTCTTATCTTTTATTTTGTTACATGTGAATTCCTGTCTTTTAGTTTGGCCCTTTGCCTATGTAAGGGCAAGTGTGAGCCTTTGAGGAGACATCTTTTGATAAAAATTCTTATTAAATATTAAAAGTATGCTACAAGTTTGTTTCTTCTGCGCATAAAATGTGAGCTAGTTTTGTCATTTTTATTGTTTATTTATCTTTTTACAATTGTTTAAAAATTTGATTACTAAATATGTGCACAGAATACATGTATATATACTATTATAGTTAGTCAATATCCATTGGATCATTCCATTGCTCAGAATTTGGTGTCCTAATTTAATAACTTAATCAATTTAATGTTGGGTTCTACACTATCACAACTAAAATAAATAATGCCTACCTCATTAACTGATTATTTATGTCTCAAAGCCTTTTAGGTCATGCTTAGAATATTTTTACCTGGAGAAATGAGAAGACAGAACTGAAAATGACAAACCTCTAGATGGATAGAAGTCAATCCCGGCCATCCCTGTAAGATAATCAGTTGAGAATCTGCAAAGCAGACATGACAATAAGGAACAATAAAAAAAAAAGTCCCTTCTGAATATTAGCATCAATTCACAGCTACGAAAGAAAAATAGAGCTTCATCATAAAAATTCATTGTCATCCCTAGCATACATAAAAATCCTTCTATTTCTTGCCAGATATATAACCCACAATATAGGTGATGTCTCACAGTTCCACAACACTGAAATTTCTCTACCACCACAGAACAAACAAAACTTTTCAAAGAGCAGAGTAACACAAGAGAACCAGAGATCCCAATACACACAAGAGCCAGAAATTCACGGTGGTGAGAATGAGATTGATAATAAACAATATGTCAGACTCTACAAAGCTAATGGTTGTCAAAACAACGCACTAGTGGAAGTGCATAATACTTGAAAGTGGGGGAGCCAAAGACACTTGGAACTGCACAAATTCTTGGGTTTTCATCTTTGAAGGTTTTAGTTTTTTTTAAGAAAGGTTCTTTCAGCACAACTTTAGTGTTGGCAAGAAGTATTCAGAAGTCATTTTAGTGTTTGTAAGTGTATATAAATGTGAATGAAGTTGGGTTATAATAGAAATTGGTGGACCAATAGGGTTGAAATAAGAGAGGAAAATTAAATGAGGGAAATTTAGAAGAATTAGAAACATGAAAATCAGAAAAGTCGAGAGAAAAAGAGATTTGGAAGAGAAACTCGGATTTCAATCTTCAATTCAATCAAGCCTACCACAAACTGAAATCTAGGTCATATATACTAAGAGAGATCAAACCAAATAAAAAAAAGAACATAAATTACGAAAAAAGCAACCTAACCAAATCCTCTTTAAATAAAAAACTAGATTAGGAAAATTAAAAACTACTACAAATAAGAAATCATCTGAACGAAAATTTTTAACTGATGAACAGTAAGTTGTATGTGAGTAGACTAGGCAACACTGATGGAAATAGAGTTAGTCTACGCCCTACATAAAGAATGGTCCTCTTCCAACTTTCCAATCATTTCTCTATTTTTCCCACTGCCAGGTTCCAAAACCTAGACCTCTAAAATTTCCACCCAAGGAAAGGGCCAAATGCTTCAATATCCAGCAGCCAACTTGACCCAATTGGTTTTGTGAAAGAGACCAATTTTTTTCCAGTAATTGCTGTAAGTTCCTACCAGCAGAGAAATAGAATAAAAGTAACGGTTTATAAGCAGGGGAATGAAGCCTTCAATAAAGGATCACAATCTGCTTTTTATCTTCAAACTATCTCAGGAATTCAGTCAAAATTTAAAAGGGAAGAAAACATATGTACAACCATGGATGGGATGCTCTATCAATAATTATTACTGACCTGCATTAAGAAGAGTACATCCTAGCAATGAAAGCTCAATCAAGTTTGCACAGTTTTGTGTTAAAATAACCAAATCATCATTGGTCATCCAAGGAGTTACACGTTCAAGCTTCAATTTTCTCAGATTTGGCAGAGAAAACCTGAAGCTTGATATGGATATTTCACCAAGACAATAGCACAAAGCCAAAGTTCGCAACTGCCACAATGTCATGATTCTATCCATGATAGAGTCAGATATCACCTATAAAGAGAGCAGAAATTATTAAACTCAACACATTAACTTTGAATGACTAAATAATGTGATAGTAAACAACATCTAACAGAAAATGGTATATACATACAGGAACTGCAGAGGTCACCTTTAAACAGTGTCACGAAAAAAATGAATCCATGTTCCACATTTTATTTGCTATTCCAACTGTTACATGTTTTTATAATTTCTTTGTCTCTTAGGATTTAGAAAACATGAAAATGGAATCTAAAACAAATAACAAAAGTCAAAATAGTGACTCATCTCTCATCTCAATAAATATGTGAGATGTCAAAAGGCAACTTATTGCCAGCTGATGAGAGCTAGCAGCATCAATTACTCAAAGCTAACCTTGAAATATTAGATAGCACAGAGAGGACAAACCAACTCCCCTATCAATGTTATATGAGGCCATAAACACCTCATATATGCTCACCAATTGTGTAAGCATTGCAGTATACATAAAAGATTAAATTTTGCCTCTCCCTCACATCTCAACCTTTCAGAATTTGGCTAACATTTCCTAACAAGTGGCGTTAAAATGGGTTAACAGGTTCACAACTCAAATCAGAGCTATGGGGAGATTTGTGACTCATGACTGCTGGAATCACCCTACCACTTGAAGCATCTCCTGAAAAATAATGTGAGCATGGGAAGGACTACCAGCTCCACCTGTTGACAAATGGACCCAGAATTGACCCTCTGAACACTAAATATTGTCACAACTTATACCAATTGAACCCCAACCTATTTTGACAGGTAGTGTATCTATAAAATATAAAAATGTATTTAATGGTATTGATGATTAATAATAATTTTTTTCAATATATGGACACCTGTCAAGAACAATTAGTTACAAAAACATTATAAATGAATACCAATATTTAGTCCTTGTTACTGAAAAAGTCTTCGTTCTATTATAGTTATAAATTTAACCCTCAGTATCGAAATTCTGGCACCATCTATGTTGTCAATAACATATGGGTAAAACTATGTAGCACTTCATGTTTATTAGTTGCTTAGTGTGGGTTCTACACTATATTAAAGGATTAAATTTTTGTCTAACTCAACCAAGTATATCATATGAGAAACAAAAAGGCATGATATTTTGTAGCTTCAAAATATACTAGAAGTTTCCCACAATAAGCAATCTCACAGAGATATCTACATATATCAAATTGTTTCAATAAGAATTTATTTCTTCAACAGTTACCTGATCCACTAGTGTATTTCTCTCTTTTGTTAATGAATAAAATCACTTACTCTTTCCTATAAATTTTAAATTAACAAATAAGAGTTAGCTTTCCTCAATCTCCCATGGCAACAAACAACCTTCCAATATGCTGGCATATAAAGTTAAAATTTATAAAGATCTATAAGGTGAGCATAATTATTTCACAAACTTCTAATTTTAAACAGTGATCCAAAACTGGAAGGAAGGGTAGATTTTAACCTTCTATAGTGTATATACATGAGAAAAGCCACAGGGCATAACATTGGCATTACCCAGAAAGTCTCCATTATTGATAAGTAATACCTGAAAATGAAGAATAACTGACTCTAGCATAGGACAAGTTGTAGGTAGCACTCTCAATGCATCTTCACCCAATGTTCCACCCAAACCCACAGTCATTGACTTAAGCAAAGTAATTGCAGGTTTCAAAACTTCCAGCGAGATATTAGAGAAACCCCATCCCAAAGCAACACCCTCTAATTTACATGTCCTGCCTAATTCAATAAATAGCTCCTTACATGGATGTGAGAAAGAAAATTCTGTCCCTCCAATGTAACTTCCCTGTTGAAACAAATAATTACATCCTCTCGCATGCAAATGCTTCAAAACAGAATTTCCATGAATAATATGAGCTAAAGCAGCTCCAGATATCTGCAATTGCACAAGCACAATTTAATTTGTTAGAAAAAAAAAATTATTTACGACCACAGCAGACACCTTTGATGGGATGACAATAACAAGGACACTCCACTATATGTACTTTTCATTTTCTTAATACTGTCGAACACAAAGACAGCTTCATCTAAACCCACAGTTAAATCCTTTTGAAATTTTAAACTATCTTATCTAATATCATTCATAAATGATCAGAGAGATCACTGACACATTGCGAGAACATTTGCTGCAAAATAGAGCAATATTTCACAACACATACAAGCATGAAACAAATCAAAGAATCCTCTATTTAAAAAAAAGAAAAATCCTATGGAAACCTGGTTAACTCTTAAAATGTAACTGTTCAGAACAGCTACTTAGAAGATTTCTCCTGTTTCAAGGCCAAGGCAAATAATAAAAGCTTTATTAAAAATTCCAAGAGAAAAAAAAAATTTCATTGACCATTATTCGCTACATTATTGCTCTTTGAAGGCTCAAACTGGTTCATAAATAAACATTAAAGAAGGTGCAATTTTTCACACAATTGACAGTGTCTTTGTCTCTTAGGTAAAGAGGCACCAAGTTCCAAAAATCTGATGACTAACCATAGTATTAGAAACATCAAGCATCTCCAAGGAAGTCCCTGAGAAATTATACAGTGCTTCATCTACAAGGTCAGTGCCACTCAAGCAAAGACTCTTCAGCATTGTTGTTTGACTCATGAGCTCTATGAGAGATGTTTTGTCAACACCTGCATAAAAATTGATTGGTCAAATATTTAGTTTCAATTACATTTTACTTGTTATCACTCTGCAATCAATTTCTAATAGCCAAGATGCATAAGAGCAGTAATCATCAAGTCAACTCCAAAAGCTTTTTCACAAACTCTTTGGCTAGTTTACAAGACAAGTAATCTTATGAAAGAGCCTTGCTCAGCCAAGGTGGTCAAAGAAACAGATTGTTAGGATTAAGATAATAATTAATTAAGATATTATTGATTATTAGGATAATGTTACGATTAGGATAAAATTTAGAATATTATTGATTATTAGGATAATATTAGTCGGGATAACAAAAATTAGATTTTTATAAAAACAGATACATTCTTCCAATCTCCTGCTGTATGGAGTTGATAAGCCAAGTCGTTACAATAAAGCTTTCGTCCCAAGTGGTAAAGTTGTCCAGGCAGGAGAATGCATAGGTATAGCACCTGTGAGAAAACCAACCTTGCCCTTACTAGCAACACAAACTGGAATCATTCTCAAAATTTGGTTCTATTGAGTTTGTACTGAGTGATTTGGAGAGAAAGGGAATCGGTTGATAATGAGGAAGGTAAGGGTTTAGGTGTAGGATTAGAAACAAGAGGAGCAGTTAAAGATTCCACTATAGAAGTGGTCTGGGCATTGGTTTCCATAAGGACTAAACTGTCTGGTTTCAAACAAGGAATACAAAAAATCAGGCCAGTGCAGAACCTGTCTCTGATACCAGGAGACAAGAAATTTGTACAAGCTTCTCATATTTTTATTCAACAGGAATCCGATATATAGGAATAAGGGCATTAACATCCCCATTATTCCAGAAGTTCAACAATCAGCAAATTACAAAAAGCTTAGAAAAAAATAGTAAATTAGAGAAATAACATAAGGAAAGTTGACTTCAACCAAATCCCTTAAATCAAGATTTTATTCTAGGATCAAATCATTCTATTCTAGGATAAAATCCAGGATTCTAACCAAGGATCCTAACAGTTTTCAGGTCTTTTTAGTGAATCCAAAGTGCTATTTTTTCTTATGGCCACTCATATCCCCAAGTATGAAAACTATCAGGTGTCTTGACTATTAAAGGAAAATATCAGAGGACATGAAAGCAATTGCTCCTCGCCTTCCTATATTGTCACAAGGCTTTGAATCATAGAAAATTTTGAAAGACAATAAAAATTCAATCTGAACAAATTTGTCAAATAGAGAAACTGACAATAAGGAAATACTCACCCTTGCAGCAACCTATATGCAGTTTTAGAAGATTAGATGCCCTCTTTCCAAAATGACCAGTAGCATTACCAAACTTAGGAGCAGCAGAGCAAAGAGCTAAAATTGAGTTCATACCAAAAGAAGTATTACAAACTACAATAGAATGAAGTTCAATACACCTGCATATGACATTTGATATGCCAACATCTGTTACTGAGATACACCCTTTAATGTTCAGGTAACCTAATGAAACACAGTATTTTGAGATAAACTCCAGATCCAAATCTGACAAAAAAGTTATATGAAAAAGTTAGTAGAATGGTTCCTCAACAAGCTTATATGCAAGGAGTAAACAAGAGCTAAGTAATATAAAAGCAAATATGCAGTGTATTTAAAATTGCACAAAATTGGAGCTTCCATTTCCATCAAAGATTGTACAGAAAAGTGGGTAGTTAAGTATAATAATAAATCTAAATCCCTAAATCATTCTATTTCACCAAAGTAGTTCATGCAAGAATATGTTCCATTCCACCAAAAAATCCAGGACATTAATCGTAAGGTGCACTGCTGTTAAATCCTTACATTCAAGGAAATCCTTTAGTAGAGCTAATAGTACAATGAACTGGCTAATTAGGATGTTCAGGTCAGAAACATGGTCAAGGGAAAGTATCAATGTTTACAAATAGATTTTCTATGCTCCATTAAGCTTTATTATGACAATTTCAAACTGTATGCATGATGCCTCTGATTCCACAAAGAAAACCATGCTTTGGAAAAATAATGCACTACTTTTACTTAGTCAAGTAAAGGCGCTACAAACAAGTATCTGACCACATATGTCAGTTCAACCCTCAATGGTTTTATGTGATGGCTGACAGTGACGGCCCTGAAGGTCAGAAACATAGCAATAGTAAAGTATCACCATTTCTGACTAAATTTTCTATTATCCATTAAGCCTTATTATAACATTATGCATGATGCCTCGGATTCCCGTGAAGAGACCAATGCCTCAACCAAAAAATATACACCTTTTACAAAGTACAATAAAAGCTTTGGAAAGAAATATCTTACCACATATGTCAGTTCGCCCCTCAATGGTGAGATGTGTGATATTTGAGAGTGATGGTCCTGAATGATAGCACGATGTCACATCGCAATGCTTATTTGATGCTAGTGGTAGAGCCAGATTTGAGGAAAGGACGGATACTTGTGTTGGTATGATTGGACATATATCAACGGACAAGTCAACTTCAGAAACCAGAGGGCACTTATGCACCAATTTAATGAAATTGGTTGTCTTGATATTCAAAAGATAAGCTGCTTTTATTATTTTCAGTGACAGAAATGATCTGGAGAAGCACTCAATGGCAGATTCAAGATGCAGCCTATGACATTTGGAAAAATTAACCTCCTGCACTGCTTCGAAAGATAAAATTGGTGGCAAGCACGGAAATATCCTCCAATGATCTTTGTCCAAATGTTCGAGGCTTATCAAATACTTCTTTATAGTCTTCCTTAATGTTGAGTCCATGCCATGAGAATAATGAAGCACGGACAGGAGAAGAATGTCTGCCGTTATTTGAGGACAACTAGAAAGGTTCACTTTCTGCAAGGAGAAATAAAAATTCAAATTGTAACATCAAGAAAATTATTTCAAAAGGCCAAGGATGAAATTAACTACCCTAACTATATCAACTCACCAGCATGACTTATAGAAACACTCTTTTAATTGCCTTTCATTTCATCATGTTTGGTTCCTTCCTTCTCTCTCCCCCTCTCAAAAGAGTTTCATCAAGTATTGGAGTAAAGTATCAGTATCCTTTCTCCTTAAATATATTTAAGAGAAAATGTTTACTTTTCAGTGAAATTCAGAATGCCTTTTTCAACATTCCCTTGGTGTATCCTGTTGGAATGTTCAATTTTCCAGTGAATTTTTCTTTTCAAACTACAAGCTCAACAGAAACATGACCGGAACTGAATCTGCCACAGAGCCATCTTCTACCCCTAAAATTTTGACTCCACCCATAGCATCTATACCTCTTATCCAACCATCAATTGACACCCATTCATTGAAGATTGACCAACACAAACTTAATGGAACTAATTTCAAGGAATTGTTCTATTAGAATTCCAAGTGCAAGGTATGAAACTTAGATTTTATATCACATGACTTTGGACTCTCCTATCTCAAAAGCTTGCTTTTGAGACATGATTCTCCCAAAATTCAAATAATTTTGTATCAAAGTGATAATCACATCTCTCAATTTGAATCGTGTAATGGGGTGGGTGATGCCAGCATTGCATAGTTTGCTTGGGGCTATCAAGGAATTAGCATACAACCAACCCCGTGGGCACCAGGGCTACAGAAAGTGGTATTTTGTTAGGAACCCACGTGCAAGAAATGAGATTTGGATCTCACATAGAAAAGTATGGGCTTATGATGCAAGGTTTATATAGTTTTGGGCTCTCCAATTTCAACAATTTGCTTTTAAGGTGTGGTTCTCCCAATATTCATATCAAGTTCTAATCCATCCTTCTTGTAAAGGTCAAAAGAAAATAGGATATGTTATTGGTGCTACTCCAAAGCCTACTCCTACCGTACCAAACGACAAATCATGGGATGAAGAAAACTCCATTGTTATGGCTTGGTTGATAAAATCAATGAAGCCAAATATCGACAAAACTTACCTCTTCTACAAAACAGCCAAGGAAACATAGGATGCAATACAAGAAATCTACTTGAATCTAGAAAAGTCAAAACAATGCTTTGAAGTCCAATAAAAAAAACTACACCACCAACCAAGAAAACTTATCAGCCATAGATTATTACAATTCCTTGGTTGAATGATGACAAGAAATGGACTTATTCTATGAAATTGATTGCAATTGTTCAAAGGATATATTGAATCTCAAGCTGAAAAAGAG
This sequence comes from Mangifera indica, assembly GCF_011075055.1. Taxonomy (NCBI): domain Eukaryota; kingdom Viridiplantae; phylum Streptophyta; class Magnoliopsida; order Sapindales; family Anacardiaceae; genus Mangifera; species Mangifera indica. The sequence goes on from NC_058137.1 coordinate 4,501,356, forward strand.
TGAATTTTTGATTCTTCACATGGCCTGAACTTTTTTTTTCTGAATTTTTTTTGTTGGATTTTTTTTGAATTTTTTTATACTATTTTTTTAAATTGTTTTTGAAAATAGTTACAAAATGCAGCGTTTTCTCCACTTTTTCTGCATTGTGGTCCCACCTCTTTACTTTTCATTTTTCTGTGACTTTTTTTTTTTAAATTCTGGCACCTACCGTTACACCCCCTTTTCTAACTTTTTCATTTAACCAATTTTTCTTACAACTATCTTATCTTTTGTCATCCTGATTTTTAAAAGTTTTTTTTTCTCTCCTCCTTTCTTCTCTTCCCTTCTCTTCTCCTCGTCTTTTCTCTTCTTCTTCTTCACTATTTGTGTTGCTTCCTTTTCTTCTCTTTCTTCTTCTTTTTTTTTCCATCCATTTCTCGGCATCGACTCCGACGACTTTTCAAATCTCCAATCGCTGTTTTCCCTTCCACTCTCATTTTCAGACATGGGTCTTCCTTTTGCCCACTGCGCCAATCTCCCCTCCGACTATTACTTTTCAACTTTCCAACAACCTTTTGCCACCAATCTACTGCCCATTGATCAATCATCCCATCCGATCTACAGCTCTGAGACTATTTGTTAGAAACCTAACCTTATTTATCTAAAACAAAAAATTAAAGTGCAAAAACATAATAATTACAAATTTTTCATTGATAAGAGAGTTATAAGGATAAACCAAACAATTCAAACAGTTCAAACCTCTTATTCTAGACAATTTGAGGAATCGAGGACCTCCCATTTTCTGACAATTCGAAATGTCAGATACCCCCCTGAATCAGCCAAGGTTGGTTGTCAAATTATAAAACCCTAATATATTTTTTTTCTCCCCTCTCCTTTTGACACCTACACACCATATTTATAATAAAACTACCCTATAGATTAAAAACAAGTGTCTCAATCCTAACAGTTGCAAGTGGATATTCAATGTAAAGTGTAAAGTATAAGTCAAAAGGAGACATAAAGAGATACAAGGCAAGATTAATCGCTTAAGAATACACACTAACCTATGGTGTTGATTATGAAAAGGCTTTTGCTCTAGTGATCAAACTGAACTCAATAAAGGTACTATAATCTTTTGTTGCCAACCTTAATTGGGAACTCCATAAATGGACATCAAGATCCCATTTCTAAAAGGAAACTTGGTGAAGAATTATATATCAAAATTTCACAAGGTTTTGAAACAAACAAGGAAAAGAGGTTTGTAAACTAAAGAATTCTCTCTATGGGTTAAGACAATCAGAAAGGGAATGGTTTACTTAGTTAAGTACAACCTTAAAAAGCTTTGTATACAAGCAAGGGCAAACAAATCACTCATTGTTAAAGAAATAAGCTAAAAGTGGAAAAAGGGCAATCCTAATTGTGTATGTCAACAACATAGTATTCACTGGTGATAAGAATCAAGAAATTGAAGATATAAAGGGACAGTTAAAGGCAAAATTCCAGGTTAAAGACCTTGGAAGTCCTTTGGATTTCCTTGGTGGGAGGCTGCTCGAGGCAAGGAAGGTAAATTCATCACTCAAAGAAAATATACCCATAATTTATTGTGAGAAAATGAAAAAATTGGCCGCAAACCCAAACAAACACTACTAGAGAGAAATCAGAAACAAAAAATTATTGTAGATGATCCACTGGTGAATAAAGAATAATACTAGTAATCAGTTGGTAAACTCATATACCTATATCTCACTAGGCCCAACATTGCTTTTAGTGTGAGTGTGATAAGTTAGTTCATGCACTCACCCACAAAGAAGCAATTAGAGGCAACAAATCAAATTCTTAGATACCTTAAAGGAACTTCAAGCAAGGGAATCTTGTTTCAGAAAAACAAGCAAAGAGAAATTGAAAGCTTTGCAGATGTAGATTGGGTTGGTTCAATTGAAGATAATAAGTCCACAACCAGGTATTTTATTAAACTGTGGTGAAACCTGGTTACATGAAGAAGTAAAAAATAATTTGTGGTGGCTAGAAGCAAACAGGGCTATTCCTCATGAAGTATGTGAAAGATTGATGAAGGACTTAAATATACTTGGGACAGACCCTATGAAGTTATATATTGATAGCAATTCTAACATCAGTATTATTCACAATTTGTTAAGTATCATCAGATGAAACATGTTAGAATCTACAACAATTTCATCAAGAACAAGATTGAGAATGAAGCTATCAACTTGTTCCACTAATTCAAAATCTCAAAAAGTTGATTTCCTTACTAAAGCTATGTCAAAGCCAGGTTTTGATTTATTTATAGGCAAGTTAAGAATGATTAATATCTATTCACCAACTTTATGAGAAATGTTATAAAGATTTTGTGAAGATGTGATTAGGATATGATTAGGTCAACAATTTTGATATCTATTCACTCCAATAAAGTTCAAAGTACAAAATATGGTAACAGTTTTGCTCAAAGCAATAATACTTGAGTTGCCAACGTACCCCTGAAGTGTTTGTCAAAACAACCTTTGACATAATTCTACCACAGATAATTAAGAACCTAAGGAAATAAACTCTGTTTGAAAAAGAAAAATAGGAAGGAACATTTAAAATTTAGCCTCATTTTCTCTATTTGGCAAAACAAAGTTTCAAAAAATAACGCCTATGTATGCATAGCATATGACAGAAAAGCATCCTATATTGCAATTGATGCAGGCCCCAGTCCATAGGTTGCTCTAAACCCCATTCAAATGGACCCTCCATAGAAAGCAAATTCATTTTATGGCCTGTAAGACTCATCAAAAATAGCAAAGTGAATACCTCTGAGTATTTTGTTATCCGAATCCTAAGATGGTTCAAGTCCACATCTCCTAAGGCATCGACTAAGCCTGCAGGAGGAATTTTCACTAGTCTTAAAATTGAGTCAACACTTTCATCTGCAAGCTTCGAGAAATAGCATGACCTTCTTTTCCCTGAAATCAAAACCAGTACAACAAAAAGCATAATCAGATTTGATGAATAAAAAATGGGCTTACTGTTGTAAGAAAACATCTAGAAGCCAGCCCACCTGCAGCAAACCATAATGGCAGAATGCTTCTTCGAATCTGTAAAACACAACAAATAAGCATTTTACTGAGAAAATCATGACTAAATAAATTTTAACAAATTGGTTCACATTCCAAGAGCCATTATGTTAACATATTTTCTTACCTAGATACGCTAGAGTTGGTAAGCCTACTAAAGGGAAAAATCAATTCATAACTTTTCTGATTTTGAGAGGTAGATGATGGCCTCAACAAATTTGATTAGAACATGCAAAATAGTAAGTGAAAAATTTATTATCCATCTATCATGCAAGAGTGAGATTGATCAACACATTGTCATTTGAGGAAACTTTTTTTTTTTCATACATGTAGTACACTTTGATCATACAAGTCACAGAAAATTATATTTCCCCCATGCTTTGAATATTCGGTTACTCCTACAGTAAAATGCCCTTCTTTGGAGAAAAAAATTTTGGCATTTGACCTGGGTATAATTACCCAAACCTAGAAAGACCCCGAGCTTAACAGGTTACGTTAGGTTTTAGCCATAAGAATATTGCAACAGGTTTATTCTGAAAACCAATATTTTCTGGTTGGTTTCAGGTTCAATTCAAGCCAGCCCAATATGACCTGGATTTCAAAGATCCAGTGGCCACATTATGATAAGGTGTCAAATTAACACACAAATATAAGGCAGAAGGAAAGTGTTAGGTAACTCAACAATAATCCAATTCTTCAACCAATGGAAATCAAGTAATTGACAAGGGAATGAAGGGAAAAGTTGCAATATGTATTGAATGTTACTGAATTTACAAAGAACAGTAAGGTCAAAATATAAAAAACTCCCAAGTCCCATTTTCAAGAGGCTGAAGTCTCTCACACATATCCTCTAGATTTCAAGAGGCTGAATACTTCACTTAAATCAGTAGAAGCTACCCAAAAATTTTAGAAACAATCCTCACCCCTTCTTAGCCTAGAATTCCTATTTTATTCCATATTCTCTCTTCTACTTTAAGCCACGTGGCCTTCTCCCCTAAGTGGTCTTCTCAAATTTGTGTCAATACATTATTTGCAATTTTGTGCCCCTAGTTGTCCCTCAACTGCTTCTCTCCTTAGGCACAATTATATGGTCCTAAGATGACCCAACCCTATTAGATAAGTTTTGTCTTATTGGTGGGAAAATTGGAATGATGCTCTTTCTTTTTAACAAACCAAAATGGATAAAAACAACTTAAAATTGACAAAATATATTTTAAGCTCACCATCATGTGCCTGCATTTTTAAATCCTTGTCTTTGGTATGCCTAAATTCCCCTTAACCTTCCTCGTCTTCTTCGCACAATAACATCACTCACAATTGTCGAAATTGACAATGATGGTTTGGCTCATACTTTTCATCACACCGAAAACATAATCCATTCTCCAATTTTAATTAAATTTTCGGCTTCCGGCAACCTTCGAATATTCTCATCCCTTTGTACACCTAAAACTAACCAGCTAGAGCTAATAAGTGTTCTGGTCAAGTTCATCACATTGTTCAATTGGATGAAATCAAGTGGTTTGGAGCTTTCTAAAAATGAGTTTGAGAGGTGCATATTTGGGCTTAAATGGGTGATGGTAATTGGGTGCGGTCATACGGGTTAGAGTGGTAGGTGATATTTGGATCTAGGTTAATAATATTTGGGCTTGGATGGTAGATTAAGGGTGAGTAACGGTTAGCCTAGGATATTGAGTTATACTGGTTGGGTTTGATTCCGGGTCGTACCTATTGATTCTTCAACCCAGTTGGTTTTCAATGATCCAATTTTTCTTCTCAACCCTTTGGGCTCTATCCATTACTTCAATTAAATTCCTTGAACCAAATAACTTAACTTTTGACCATATTTCATCTTCTAGCATGTTAAGAAATGCCCCAAGTAGAATATCATATGAGATTTCTCCCATGGCCACCAAAAGAAGCTCAAAGTGGCATCTGAACTATTCCACCATGTCAATATGTCGAAGTGCAAACAACTCTTCGTAGGATGTGCAACCTTATGACGACCAAAATCGGTGAATCAAGTCCTGCTTTAAATCAATTTAGTTGGTAAACAACTATCGAGATTCTCACCATTGCAACCAGTTGACTACCACTAATTTTATATAGATGGCGCTTATCGTGACTCTGTTGTTCCATCAGTCAATGAATCAAAAAATAACATTTGGTGCGCAAGACCCATCCAATTGGGTCGTCATTGATGAAGATCGACAAGTCAAGTCAATGATAGGCTAAATTGTCAACTTCCCCTCAATTTTCATCAATCATTGTTTCCCATCCCCTAGCATCTTCTCTTATTGTCGTTTCTCCAGATATCATTCGTTCGTTTCATCTCATCGATATAGAGGGTGTCATCTCTCTCACCTATAATGATTGCGCCTGCAATGGGAGTTGTTCCATCAACGCCTTTCCTTGGTAACCACCAAGTAACTCTATATTCATCATCATCTCTCTCAACTCTTTAAGATAGTCATTCACTGTCTCTACATTGCCCTCCAAATTTTTCATTCTCATGTTCACATTTTTCGATTTTGTGTCTACGTCATCCAACCTTCTCTTCACAAATTCTAGATTCTTTCCTATCCAATCTACCTTGGCCTGCATTCTCATCATGCTATAATACCAAATTCTTCTAGATAACTCAACAATAATCCAATTACTCAAACAATGGAAATCAAGTAATTAACAAGGGAATGGAAAAAAGAGTTGCGATATGTATTGAACGTTACTGAATTTACAAAGAATAGTAAGGCAAAAATGTAAAACACTCCTAGTTTTGACTTCAAGAGGTTGAAATCTCTTCCTAATACTGTATACCTTTCAAAAGGCTCAACACTTTCCTTCTATCAACTGCAGCAGCCCAAAATTTTCAAAAAAACAATCCTCCCCCTTTCTTAGCCTAGAATTCCCTTTTTATTCCATTTTCTCTCTTCTCGCTTAAGCCACTTGGTCCTCTTCCTTAAGTGGTCCTCACATTTATGTGCCAATATTTCATTTTCTTTTCTGTGCCCCTAGTTGTCCCCCAATTGTTTGTCTCCTAAGGAACAATTACATGAACTTACATAAATTCATTAAGTCCACTCAGTATCTACACAGATTTGTTTACCCAGGAAAAGATCCTAATAAATGAAAATTAAGAGAGCGTTTATTTGAGGATGCAAATGGTCAATATCTTGTCTTTCATTTCCACATTTGACAAATCACCAAAAAGTTCACCACAATAAACTAGATGTCTCTCATATTTGTCACACCTAACAACACATCTCATATTGACTATTTGAAAGGATAAACTATAAATTCAATAGAGAATTCTTGATCATGTTAATCTTCTACTTGTCCTTCCAGCCCCACCCCATTTCCCACTCAGAAAAATACTAATTTTAGGTCCTAAATCCAAATCTAGAACATAAAAAAACAAAGCATACCTCCTTCAGAATTCCAATTAAATTTTCTTTAGTTCTGATTGAGCAACCCATCTGCTCCATGTTTGCATCAAGCCAAATTAAAAGTGCATCAGAAAGATGCATCTCACTGTGAATGATTAGTGTGGCATCAGAATTTCCAATAGTATATCATAAAGTTCTTTGTGGCTATTTAAAGTATAGCTGACAGACCTGTCAACAGTCAAACAGGGATGCTTTACACACATTAATAACAAATTGTAGGGAATATATACAAAATCTCTATTAGAAATGGCCCACATCTGCAAAGTAAAACTATTAATTGTCAACTGAATTACATGGCGGTTGCTCAAAAGCTAAATGTAATCAATTTACATACAAAATTTCTTGCTAGATATCTTGCACATAATTCAGGAACAAAATCATTGGCTGCAAAATATAGCAAATTTATCAATTAGAGTGGATATTGATATTTCAAAATCAAAGAGAATACTCATCAGTAGCATCGTGTTTCATTTTTCATTCATCAATTTAAATATATGTCCAATGTCTCATACTTCTTACCATTCTCTAAACCAAAGTTCCACATATGAATCAAATCATCACACTGTATCTGTGGTGGCCCAGAATTTTTGGACAAAGAGACCTCAGAAAACCAAGCTCTACACTTGTCTAGAAGCATCTCCACTCCAAAATAAAGCGCACCCTAGAGATGTCACATTTGAATTATATAGAAAATTAAGCAAAAGGGAACTTACAATGGCCTTGTCATATAAAGTTATAACAACAATCTAAAAGACATGAAATTTGATTAATAATAACATTTAAGAATTACCTCAAAAAGAGGGAGAAAATTATTTGATGCAACATTTAATGGGCAGCCATATATAAACTTCAGAATATTCAAAAACGTTTCAAGGTTCCACTGGACCACAATATGGTCTGAGCTTGACTCACTGCAACATTTATATACAAGTCAGAAAGCACCCATGAGCTAATCATACACAACTCAACAATTGACAGATTCAAGGTTCCCCATCGGTATCTAAATTTCAAAACGAAAAAGAAAAAAAATCTTAAGCCTAATCATAAAACTAACTAAGATTGGAAAATCAGACCGAGCTTGTTTCAATCTTAGCGGCCATTTGCTAACAGAATCAATTTCAGGCAAGCATGAAAAATAGAAATTGTTAAACCAACAATTTTATATTACCTGGAATTTTCAAATGTACTTTCAAATATGCATTTTCACTCCATTATTTTTTGTGAGTAAAACAATTTAAAAATCATTAACCATAAAAGCAAACCGATTGGCAAATTCTATAAATTATAATAATTTTCTATATAGAAGTAAAGCCTTCAAGGAAAATTAACAATACATAATTAGATATCTAATCAATGCAGCTCAAACTTCACCTAAAACTTCCCCTAAGAAGTCCATGAAAGTACGAAGATTGTTCGGTGAGCCTGCAAACACATAGACAAAATAATTTAATCCATAAATATATCCAAAATATAATCAATATATATAAATCTTGAACATCTAATTCTAAAAAAACTAAATGAGAAGTGAAAGTGACTGGCCTATTCCGATAAGCCTGGATTCTGACGGTTTGGTAACGGAGAATGGCAACTAAATTCCAGCTTTGGATATCCTCGGTTGAAATGAGAATTTCTCTATCGTAGGCGACTTCCACTTCGATTGGATTAAGATTCGCACATACTAGAATGACAAAATCATCATCTGAGTTTGAAGCCATAAGCGACTTTTGGTCACTCAAACATAAACTAGAGAAAGTTTCAACGAGAAGACGTGTTTTGTTGGTCAGACTGTGCAAGAAAATAAAGAAAAAATGATTTTTTATTTTGATTTTAGAGATTCCGCTCAAGTAATGGCTCAAAAACACTGTTATACCCCTTGATGGTATAATTAATATTTTCCGGTCTAAAATCAAACTCCATTGACACAGAAGTATCGTAATCGAGTGTTGAAAACTAAAATGGCTATACTATCTTAGATGGTGGTTTGGTTGAAGTATTGAGATATTATTTTTATAATTATGATATAATTATCAATATTAATATTAATATGATATATTAATATAATAAATAATATAAAAAGTAATTTAAGTATCACTTTTGCTTTAAATATTAAAAAATTATTAAAATAATCTTAATTTTATTATAATTCTATTATTATTTATTAATTTTTAAGATAAAAGTATTTTTATATTTAATTAATATAATAAATAATATAAAAAATATTTAAAATAATTATACTTCATAATACATGTATTTTTATCTCTGATCGTAAGAATTTTGTTCATTCATGTCTCCCTTTCTCATTTATATTGGGAATCCTCTCTATTAAGGTTGGAAGCTCAAAATTTAGGTTAAAATTGTTATCTCTAACTTTATTATCAATAATAATATGATAAATAATATAATAGATAATCCGATCACCATTTTCATCTTAAATATTAAAAAATTATCAAAATAATCTTGATTTTGTTATAATTTTATCATTATTTACTAATTTTTAAAATAAAAAGTCTCTTATATTCAATTAATATAACGAGTAACATAAAAAATATTTAGAATAATAATACTTCAGAACATTTAAGAAAAATAATAAATTTATATTTTTTTATTACCTTTAATCAAATATAATAATAATTTATACTCATTAATTTTTTAGATAATGCATCTTTGTGATAATATTTTATTTTTTATTATAAAAAATTGTCAAGTCAAATGCACACGAAATATTTCACTTTTCAAAATTATAATATCATATCAAAGTAACAAAACCTTTAAAAAAATTGCCTTTGGAAATCAAATTTACATTTAAACCTTCTTTCTTCTCCTTTTGTTTCAACCTTGCCCTCGTTTTCCCTATAAGCCACCTTGGTGTTCACAACAACATGTAGAGAGACAAACCCGAACAACAATGTTGATGATTGGTAGAGACAAGTAGAAACAATGACGATAACTAATAGAACAAGGAGACGAAATGATAATGATCATAATCGATAAAAATATTAACAATAAAACAAATAGATGAACAGAAACGATGATGAAGACAATCAAAGACAAGCGAAAACGACGCTGATAATGATGATAAGACAAAACTATAATGATGACAATGAGCAACAATGACAAGAAGAGATTGACAATCATGATGAATTACTATTTTACTTTTATAATTTTGGTTTTTTTAATAGGGTTTATTTTGGGTAGAAAATGTAATTTATATTAAAGAGTGAAAAAATGATTTTAAGTCAAACCTCAGGGAAAATGTAATGTACTCTTCAGAGAACATTAACTTGTATCTCATATTTTTAAGACAAGTTTCGTTAAAACGCATTGTTTTCCTTTGGTTGACTGACAATTTCTACCCGAACTTCACTGAAACAACAATTTCCCATCCTTCCAAGTCTTATTGTCTATTTTTTCATCTGTCCTCTGATTCTGTCAGTGAATTATGTTAGCGTTTGTTGTGAATATATGAAATATTTTTAAAAGATTCGAATCTCACATTGTTTAAATAAGTAGTCCTCTTGTTATTTATGAACATTCCTGTTTCATATGATTGTAATGGTCTAGCCAAAATGTTTTGGTCTCAAGCGCACAAGGATCGGGCCAAAAGTGCTTCTCATGTGTAAATCTATGCTTTCCCCCTTGGACATGAGAAACGGAGAATCTAGTATATTTTCATACATCGTTCAAATTATTAGTTTTTGAACTTAGTGAATGGTTACTATATAAAATGTCATTTTAATAGTAACGTTAATTTTAACCGTTGGCTCCTTTGATTTGTTTACAACAAAGTAATAAAAAAAAGAAATAGAGATAAAAAAAGGAAAATTATAAAATAATTACGCTCAAAATGTAATTTATTCTTACTATTATAACAATATGTAATATTAATCTTATAATTCCTATTTTACATAGTAGAAAGTGACAAAATACTCAAAAACTATCTTTTAACATTTTGTAAAAATAAACTTTTTAGTCTTTCTTTAACTTAAAATTGAAAAATTATTATTTCATCAAAGATCAAGTGAGGAATAATCATTTGGCCTATCTTAATTTGATAAAATTACCCATTTCAATGAAATTTAGTAATAGTAAACAAAGGCCAACAAAAGTTACTATAAGGGTGCGTTTGGTTAAAGGTTTTTAAGATTATCTTGGTAATCTATCTTTTATTTCCTTGTTTGATTTGTTAGTTATAAAATATTACAGTAATCTTCTATTACCAATGCTGACGTAACAGGTAATATAGATGATAATCTGATTACCACCTTCACCTTAGGTATTTAAAGATTACTGAGATAATCTTGAGTTTATTATAGAAAAATTATTATTTATTAATTTTTTGAGATAAAAATAAATTTATTTTTAATTAATATGACAAATACTATAAAAAAATATTTAAAAATAATTATATTCAAGGGTATTTAATTAAAATATTTTACTAATAATCTTTTATTACCTTTAACCAAACACAATAATTATTTATACCTATCAAATTTTATCAAATATAGTAATCTTCTAAGTAATCTATCTTCAAGGGAATCTTTCTATTTTAGTAATCAAACATTACCCAAACCAAACGCCCCCTATAAGGAAATGATAATTGAAGCAAAATATTTACTAGTGCCAATTTGGTAATAGAAGCATTTTGAGGTCTGGAATTTCAAAATCTGGTGACAGCTTTACTACAATGCTCTACAAGCTACGTACAGTTACAACAAGGGAACTTACTCCAACTTAGTCTAAAATAACTCAAACTCAAGGTGCTCTCCTGTGGCATTACACTCCAAATACTTGCTCTTTTCAGATACCAAGCTGGGAACCCCAAAATCATAAAACTCCGGTAGTTCTGGAGGAATCGCGCAACGTATAAGTGCCCAATTCAACCCCTCAAAGAATGGGTGCTGCTTTATCTCAGCAGCCCCTTTTTGTGATCCCAACCGATTCTCCGGCTCCTTTACCAACAGCCCTCGAATGAGATCTCTTGCCTGAAAGCTAACCAGAGGGCTATCAGGGAACCTCAGGCTTTGAAACACCACATTGGCTAATGTTTCTTCATTCATGGGACCTTTAAAGGGTGTTTTCCCATATAGAAGTTCATAGAGGAAGATACCAAATGTCCACCAATCAACTGCAGCTCCATGACCCTCTCCTTTGATGATCTCAGGAGCCAAGTACTCATGGGTTCCAACGAATGAATTTGATCGTGCATCAGTAGGCTCAGCCACAAGCTGTGGCAATGATCGGATCTGGGCCACAGGGTCATCTTTCGACTTTCTTCTTTTTGCAGTAGCAGGTAAAAACCTAGGACTGAAACATGGAACTTGACATTTGGGCCCAATGCAGAAAGGCTGGATACAGTTAGATTCAGTGCATGGACCAGATAACCTTGCAGGATCCATATTCGTTGATGAGGATTTCAGAAGAGTTGGATTTACAGAACATCTGAGGGACAGATCAAAATCTGTTAGCATAATGTGGCCATCTTCTCGAACCAGAATGTTCTCTGGTTTCAAATCCCGGTAAATAACTCCAAGCATATGCAAGTACTCCAGAGCAAGGAGAACTTCAGCAACATAGAACCTGCACAAACAGTGCAATGTCTGTTTAATAATAAGAAATGAATAAGTGAACCAAGACCATCACCAGACTTGAGACAAGATAAAAGTAAAAACATGCCACAATTTCAGCACCCTACCATATCAATGCAAACAAGATTAGCAATGTCACTCAACTTGGCAGAAAGGACACAGCTAAAATTCAGCCGTCTAATTAATTCACACTGGTATTCGAGCCCTTGTAAGCCAGTATGAATACCCCTATCACTGCTATTATAAGACAAGGACAAGGACGGGGTGACAAATACAATCAAAGCATGTTTGCAGGTTACAATGCTAAACGATATGGCTCTAATTAGATTCAGGTAGATTTGTATTTATTTCCCTTTTTCAAAATTAATGAATGGAGGCACCATTTCACATAATATTTGAATATTTTTGAGTAACATTGAAAAACTTTCCAAAATTATACTTAGTGATGTAAAAACCAAAGGCTGCTAAACAGATATTAGATGCAGCCTGCGGAGAGTAGTGAAGAAGGAAAACTTGGTTTCAAGTGGTAGTGTTTGGCTAAAGTGATATAACAGGAGGTGGTTGTGTGAAAAGGCAGTGTTGTGGCATCTTATCAGTAAGCAGTCAGCATCTTGGTGAAGGACTGACTAAAACAATACTTATAATCAATTAGTAAAAATAAATGAATCTAACTAAATGTCCCAAATAATCAAATAAATGCAAATCTTTAAGTGATTGATATGTTACATGACATAAACGATACCACTAAAGCTAACAAAGAATGCAAAATCATGTTACTGGACTTACCCCGCTCACACAATGCATGCCAAAAATAGTATCTAGAATAAACATAAACAAAAGAAGTTACATGCATAATAAACTAAAATGAACAATGTTCTTTCTAATGATACTTAGTTTCCATTTGTTTGTTTCTTGATTGGTATTATACTATAATGCACATTTAGGAATCAAATGATCAACAGTAAAATTCAAAATGAGTGGACCTTGATCAAAGAATCCTACCTTGCTGCTGGTTCAGTAAAACTCCTGCCAGGCTGCTTTTGCCGAAGGACATGCAGGTCTCCACCAGGGCAGTATTCCATAACAAGACAAGATAAATTATCTGATGTAAACTGGGCATATAGTGTAGGGAGAAAAGGATGATCGAGCATTCTCAATATTTCTCTTTCGGCTTGGGCCCTTGGCAACTTCTTCCTTCTTGCTAAAAAGTCATTGTCCATAACCTTTATAGCAAATAAGCAACTTGTTCCAATTAGCTCAGCCAGATACACAGTCCCTATATCTCCACAACCAAGCTTCTGTAAGAGATTGAAATGTCTTAACCCTAAGGCTGCCTGCTGCATCCTAACATGCTGGATTGCTTCCCACCTTGCATCTTTAGACATGTGAGGCCGATTACCACAACTGGAACGGCTTAAATTGCTATCATAACTGTTGCTTGTACTACTACTATATTCACCAAGGCTACTTTTAGAACTCTGGGAAAATTCTCCCTTTTCTCTTGATTTTGTGATCTTTTTTGCTTTCACAACTACAGCATTGCTTCCATTACTGTTATCCACAGTAAAGTCCAGTTCACTTGTAAAGGTTTCTGCATTAATGGACCCAACTTCAGCAGTACTGCCCACCAAGTTGGACACTGAAGAATCTTGATCGATTAGATTACTTGCATTCTTTAGAGCACACTGGCATCTCTGGCACACCAATTGAGTGGTACTAGGGTCCAAGTCCCTTTTAACTTCATTCTGTGTATTAGAACTGGGAGCAACTGAAGTTGAATCTCGTTTTGCTTTCTTCTTAATAGAACTCTTGTTCCTGAGGGCTGGTTTAGCCATACGGGTAGTATTTCTTGTTAGCTTGCTTACCCTATTGCCATCAATTGAGCCTGAAGAAGGTACAACACGAAGCCTGCCTATCCTCCCCAATTTTACTGCCGATGCTCTGTTTGCTGATTTGGTTGGGCCTGTATCCTTTTTCTCTGACTCATGCTTGTCAACAGTACTAGAAAATAAAGAAGATTCAGGTGCATGCTTCTCTTTCTGTGTTATTTCTGTTTTTATAGCTTGAGTTCCAATTTTGTTTGATGCAGAAACAATTTCATCATGCACCAATGTGGTCTTGGGACTATTTTTAGTTGGAATGGCAAATCGAGGAGAATGAGCAGTCTGGCTAGACCCAATACTATTGTTTGTCGTGGGAATGGCAAACCTAGGTGAAGATCGAGCACTGTATTTGGTCTCTGTAGTGTTCTGCACTGTCAAAACAGCAGACCGAGGTGAAGAATGAGCACTTCGGGTATTCCCTGTAGCATTTTGCATGGTTGGAGCAGTTAACCGAGGAGAAGGATAACCACTTTGGTTTGAAGTTTTTATCTTCAGCAATTGAGTTGCCTGTGGTACCATCCAAGCAGAAGTTGATGGGCTATCTTCTGGCACCAGAGATATTTCAAGCATACTCCCCTTAGCTTCATCTAGATGATGGCCAGATCCACTGGCAGCTTCAACTACCTTTGCATTGTACAAGCTCTTTATCCTAATGGCTTCTGATACCCCTGGAGAACCAGATGATTTTGAAAGTCGTTTCATAGCAGCCATTTCAGACGCCTTAGTGATGCAAAGTTCCCTTAATGCCTGCTTCAGAGAGACTGATTCTGAAGTTCCAATTCGCGGTGATTGGGGTACACTAATTGGTTTCTTCAAAGCATTTTTTCGCAATGGGCTTGCACTTGTCCCTACATCAGGCGAAAAACCTGAACCCTTGGATGAAGTTCTAAGACTGATAGCCTCAAAAAGCTGATTAATATCATCTTCTAGAGATTCCTTGTATGCCAATTTCAGCACAGGAAGCTTCCGATCGTTGTCAACTGCAGTTGATCCAGGGTTTGGCTGGTAAGTTCTTTGAGAACGCTGAATTGAATTCACCTCTTCCCCTGCTTCCACAATTTCACAAGTACCCCGAAATGAACCCATTGACAGGTTACTTGCACCTCACTAATTCACTTGAACACAGTAAACAGAGAAAAAGTAGGATGTTCCTTGCAAGTTTATTCTAATTCAGTTATCAGGAATTTCATAGATCTGAATCCATGGCGCATATCCTCTGGAATTTCTTTGATACATGAATTCAAAAGCTCATACTATCAATCAAAACCGTAATTTCAGACCAAAATGCAACACCTAAACCTGACATAATCACGAAAATTTAAAAGCATCAGCTAAACCAATAAATAAATAAAAAAAGCAAGTCAAAATATGATTATTCCACTGTCTTGCCAGAGGAGCAAGGAATCCACTTACAACTTAAAGAACCTAAGAGCAAACTGAGAAGAAAAAATTCAAAATTGCAAGCATAATGGTTCACTACTTCTCGTAGTTCAAGCCACGCCACAAAGTTAAAACTTCTCAAAGTCTTACATTTACTTAGAGATACAAAGAATCTAATTAAGCTTTAAGCTTCGATCATCCCCAGAATTTCTTGACTAATTACGATATAATCAACACGAAAGAAAAAAATGTCCTCTTTCATGAAAGAGCAAAACCCAACTGCCAGTTATTTGCATATTTTATCTCACTTAAACCTAGATCACTTCCAAGCAAGCTATAACTAAAAACAAAGAAAACAAAAATACAACAAAATAGCAAAACTAGCTTGAAAAAAAAAAAAAGTTAAAGATAAAACAAAATACCGAGTTTCTCCACAGTAAAAATAAAATGCGCAGAAAGTTGGTAGATCCCAAAATACAAAGCTGTACACAAATGCAAAAACAGCTACAAGAGTAAAACGAGATCCAAAATAGAAATGCGGCAACAACCTGAAGAAACAGGCAGCGGTGGAGGAGGCAAAAGGAGGGAGATTTGAGAGTCAAGGGTGATGAAATGAGTCAGATTCAATATTGAAAAACCCTAGGGACTACAAGAGAGAGAAGAAGACCAAAAAGACAAACATGTATAACGTATTATGAAATGTATGTATGATGTATTTCTTTACTTTTTTTCAATTTCGGTTCTGTTTGTTTTGAAGAAGAAGAAGGAGGTGGGCCTCACGTAAGTGGAAACAGACAAACGACATGTTGAAGTTGACAGGTTTTGTAAATACCATAGAGCTGTTGGCAGCATAAAATCAGATTTCATTTCGTTCAATTATTACTCCCAGTAAATTTTTCATCTACTCAACTGTAAATTTATAAAATATAAAATAATTAATTTTTAAATATTTTAATTAATTTCAAAATCAATTATACAAAAAAAAAATGATTAAAGTTAAGTTTTTTATACATATTTAGTTCAGATTAATTTAATATGATTCAAAATTAAATTAAATTATATTTAAGTTAACATAAAAATAACTTGAATTAATATAAATATTTAGATAAATATTATTATAATAAAAATTATTATGATCATATTATAGCAATATTTTAAGATAAATATCAAAAACAGTTTAAAATTTTTTTTATTTTATATAATTAAATCTCTTGATAGTTTTAACTACTCCATTTGTTCTTAATTTTTATTTAAAATTTGTATTTATTTTTCACTGGATGAAATTTAGTTACTATGATTATTAACATATTTTAAAAAGTTTTAGTATGTAATTGTTTTTTTACTATTTGTAAACAAAGATGAAATGTTATGTTGTATGTCTTGTTAATGTTTATGTAATTTTGTGAATAAATTAAAATAGTAACAACACTTGTAGAGTGAAAACAATTAATAATTTTAAATAAATTCAAATTATATTTGATTATCCCAGAGATAATTTAGGTCAGATAATGGTTAAAGAATTTTAACAATTCTAATTCAGACCGGGTTAAAGTTGAGAGTTTTTAACTCAAAACTCAAATTGACATATTACGAATACAATGCAATGATATGTCCTATCTTGTGGTTTCTCCACTTATCACAATATAATAAGATAGGAATACACCAAACATTACATAATACTACAAATGATATTAAATGGAATGAGCTTATTACATAAATTCAAGAGAGCGGACTCGGATGAGAGAGTTGGTAAAGAATTGTTGAGGAGGGAGTCTTTCCGTGTGGCCCATGAAATGATACACACCAGCTGCTGGTGCATTAAGAATAAAAAGAAATGTAACAAGAATTTGATTTACAATTTTCTGCCATGATGCTCTGACCTTACCCATATTTGTTTATATTATTTTATATGGATTTGCACGGTCTTGGATCCTCTTACACTCCTCCCATTTCCCCTTATTTTTATTTTATTTATTTTTGGTTGTTGGGTGTCTATATTTTTTTTCATTTTAAAATTATTTGGTGATATTTTCTTCTATATTAAATCATTGTTTTTTATTTTAAATTAATTAAAGATGATTTTCACAACTAAATTGTCTAATCCCACCAAACATATATTAACTTTGAAGAGTAAAAAACCTATTTCTCACATAAGCTTTGGCGTAATCACAATTCCCATCTCCTAAATTCCTAAACTAAAAAATTTCACTCAAAACTTGACTTTATTAGAAAAAAAACTAATATTAGGAAAACACAAACCTTATTTTCCTTCTAAAAATATCTTAAAAAATGTCAAATTACACTAGGATAAATGTGATATTGCTATATCATAGTTGTTTGATGTGACTTTTTGTTATATCGCATCTGATTAGTGTGATTCCAACAACTCTAGCTATTGAAATTAGAACTTTGAATCATAATTCTAGTCAAATCAAATTCGGAAGTGTGCAATAGATCATTTTGGTTATGATTTCAATAGTTGAATCGACTAAAATCATATTATAAATATGTTATTTAGTCGAATATGATAAGATCACACTTTGATTGATATAATTTGATAAAATAATATTTTTTTTAGTATCATTCCAATTGTTAAATGCATTCAGGTCATCAATTATCTCTTTCACATGAATTGTTATAATTTTCAAAAGTGAAATAGCTACGAATAATAATATAATTTAACTTTACAGGCAAGTCTCAAAAGACTCGGTCACTTTTTGTTTTTTTATACAATTTTACGTTCCTGGTGGAAATTTAAAGTTGAGAAATTAAAGGTGTGGGCGATCTCCCTTCACCCTTTGACAATATCTTCTTTGACATTTTGGGGGAGGAGTTGGTGAGTTGGCAGAAATTTTTTTTTTTTATAATATTATATTCTATGCATCTACATTGACACCCTTGGAGTATTTTAATTTTTAATACTAAACTAAACAAATAATAATATATTATTATATAATTATATGAAGTTAAAATATTATCGAATCATAAGATAATTATTATTTTAATAAAAAAATTAATATTCAAAATTAAGTATATATAACATTATTTAAAAAAAATCAAGTTGTTTAGTTTCGATAATATTTTATTACTGAAATTGAAAGATTACTTTGAAGATATATTACTTAAAAGATTATTAAGTATAAATTATTATTATATTTGATAAAAATAATTATTATATTTAGTTATAGATAATAAAATAATACTAGTAAATTAATTTGTTTAAATGTCTTTGAATATAATTATTCTAAAATATTTTTTATATTACTTGTTATATTAATTAAAAATGAAGTTATTTTTATCATAAAAAATTAATAAATAATAATATAATTATAATAAAATCAAAATTACTTTAATAATATTTTAATATTTAATATGAAGATGATAATCAAATTATTACTATATTACTTATCATATTACCATTAATAATATAAAATTTTTATAATTTTTTATTATTAATAAATCAAACAAAATAATAAAAAATAGATTGTAAAGATAACCTTTATTGAAGAAAATCAAATAATCTCTTAAAGTTTTAAACAATTAATTTTTTTAAATGAGAAATAATTTGATTGTATAGACATAAAATAATGGTATTTGATCGTATGATATTGACGGGACTCAATCAAGCCCCACACCACACATCATGCGAGTAAATGCATTTGCTTTAAAGGGAGCTCAAGACCCAGACATTAAACATGTGCGTTTGCTTCTGTTTTGTAAATTTTGCATATTTTATTTAGGAAAAATTAATTATATTTGTTTAGGAAAAAAAAATAGCTACTCTCCGAGAAAGTATATTCTAGTTAAAAAAAAAACAGTAACAGTAAAAAAGACGCCTTGATCCTCACTTGGACTATATAGTAAAATAATTCAATAATACAAAAATACATTATTATATAAGAGAATGATTGGTCACATCAATACACGGAACTGTCGGTATTTCTCAATCAACTTTAATTTGAAAGACAGATTATGGATGGGAGACAAGCACCTCATCCAATGAAAACAACAACTCCTACGATATCCCGTCCTAACGGACCACCGCCAATAAATCCTTCTACATTTATGTCTCCTCTGCTCAACACCTGAGAAAATGATACATGTATCTGCAAAGTTCCAAATATATATTTAAATTCTTTAAAAATTTTATTTTGGCCGTGTAAAAATTGACAAGACTGTGACACTTTGACTTGGCAAACAAACGATTCAGATCGAATCAAAATGTATAGAGGTGAAACCAATAAATCTAAAAGGTAAATGGAATTATATTAATAATAATTTTTAGAACAGGTCAACTCATAAGTTATTTATTAATATTATTTTATTATTTTTTATTATTTTATTATTTTATTATTTTTAAATATTTTTTTAAATATATAAAATATTTTTTGAAGGAATCAAACTTAACTCAAATTATAAAAATATTTTTTTATAGATGTGAAGAATTTTAATATTAACACAAAACAAATATTTACAACAAAGTATTTATTATTTATATTTATTAATTTGTTTTCAACATAATAACTTTTTTAATTTTAAGGTAGATTAAGTTTATTTCATATCAAAAAGAAAAATGTATGAAATTTATATTAAATGTGTTATAAATTTGATATTGAAAAAAAAAATAGTTGACCCACGAGGATACCTCACCCCCTTGTGAAAATTCATTACCTAAAGTTACAAGTATAGAAATTTAATATCCATACTTATTTTTAAACTAATTATCTATAGGTCCTATAGATGATTGACCCATTTTACCAGGTTTGGTGACAATTTGATTTTAAAAAAATTGATATCTTTGAATTTTATTATACTTCTCAATTTTTTAGTATATAATTTAATCAAAATTAATTTATTTAAATTTGTAATCATTCATAAAATTATGTATAATTATTATTTGAAAACCTTTAGGGAGTGTTTGATTTGGGTAATATTTTATTACCAAAATAGAAATATTACCTTGAAGTTAGATTACTTAAAAAATTACTGGGTATAAATGATTACTATGTTTGATAAAATTTGATAGATATAAATAATTATTGTATTTGGTTAAAGGTAATAAAAAATTATTAGTAAATTATTTTACTTAAATGTCATTGAATATAATTATTTTTAAATATTTTTCATATTATTTGTCATATTAATTAAAAATAAATTTATTTTTATCTCAAAAAATTAATAAATACTAATTAATTATAATAAAATCAATATTACCTTGATAATCTTTAAATACCTAAGGTGAAAGTGGTAATCAGATTATTACCTATATTAACTATCACATCAATATAGGTATTACTATAATATTTTATTACTGATAAATCAAACAAATAAATAAAAAATAAATTATTAAAATAATCTTCCAAATCTATAATCAAATGACCTCGTAGAGGAAAATTGTTGCAACATCCTAATTAATGACACATTTTTGTTGATAATATATATATAAACAAGATAGCATAGGAGAAGCATCATTATCAAGTGGCTTGCCCACATTCCTAGAAAGGGATGGTTGGTGTTTGTCTTGACTCTCAAGTCAAGCCATAAGTTTTGAAAAGCATTTCACCCCTATGCTCCACTCATTTATTGACATTTGGAAATCTTCCCACTGTCGTGTCTATCTCTCCTCCACCAACAAGATGAAGGTAACAAAGCAACATTTGTTACAATCATGTCATTTCATCATCACCAAAATACTAATTTGCAAGTACTTCCATCATTTCATTTCATATTTGTATCTAACGCTGGCACTTCTGCTTTAAGATCTTCTTAGAAAATAAATTTAAAAAAATAATTATAAATTTTTGGTAATTATCATAGGCATCTTTACATTTAAAAATTCAAATTATGTGCCACACATCGGCACATGAATTGCATAGATGTGTATAATATTGTTTAACCATTTTGTTTCGATAATAGGTGATTTTTGCATCAAAAAACTACTGAAAAGAGAGAAAGTGTTAATGAAATGATTGATGAAACGTCAGAATGAATTATCAAGAAGAATAGTCACTGAAAAAAGAAAATATATTTTTTTAAAATATAAATACAATATTTTAAATTTTAAAAAGGATAGTTGTTAACCCTACTAAAATATGAAACCCTAGATGATGAGGGTGAAAAATTAATTTTTTAAATTTAAACTAAAGAAAAATAATTAATTTTTAAAATTAAAATAAGAAAAGAGGATTATTTTTTTAAAATAAAATCATTAAATAATATTTTTATTTTTGATATTATCTAAAAAATTTAACAGATATATAAATATTCAAAATTTTAAAATTTAATAAATAAAAATTTGGAAATACATTAAACCTGTGGTGGAATAAGTCTTTTGGCCTTTAATTTACGATAATGCTTAAGGACCAAACACATACATGAGCATGATCCAAATTATATTAAAAATATAATTATATAGATTGCAAGTACTAGGGTGCTGATTCATCACAGGTGTCTTTCCAACCTTTCAAGAGTGACCACATTCCAAAATTACAATTAAACATAAAACTGAAAACCAGTGTAATATTAATTAGAGTAATATTATGTGTATAATTTTATGTATAATTTTATATATAAATAAAGATATATTATTGTATAATTAATTATTATTGCATTGATTAAATAATAATCTAAGAAAGGAAAAGCACACCGAAAAGCAGTCTGTTGAGAGAAAAAAATAATAAAGGAGAATAAGTGATGGTATATATAGACCAAAAAGCAGAGAACGCGTTACTTGAAAATAAGTGAGGGTATATTTTAACGGCAACAAGAAGTCTGTTGATAGGAGAAAAGATTAAAGGAGAATAATGGGAAGAAGGTAGAAACTGGAAAGTGAGTTAACCCCACACAGATTTACTTTATGCCGCAAACGGAACTAAACAACTTTATGAGAACCATTCAATTCAATACAATAAGCTCCCACCAATTAATTATCGATGGCTATAATGATATCACGCCTTTTCCATAATCCCTTTTGTAGGCCTGATATGATTTATTATTCTTTAGCCGCTAGATAATTTGATCCTTGTTTAAGGCATATTGGTTTCACCTAATCCAAAAGATTAAGACTTTAGAGCACTCACAATTTTGTAGGAGTCTCGTTTACTAGTGTGGGATTGTCAATTTCTTGTATGAGAACGTGAGATACTTTTATTTATTTATTTGTAATAAGAAATCTCATTTAAATTAGATCATCTTTTCAGAATAAAATCAATCACATCGAATAGGTTAAATGAGATAATTGTTTTTTAGTATTTTTATTAATTAAAAATTGTATTTTCAATGTATATAATATTTGTTTTTGTGGTGCATTTTTGCTTTGGCTTTTGTTATTTATGAAATTTTGGACTCCTTGTTGTAATGTGTTGTTTGGGTTTGTTTTCAATTAAATTTCCTCTATTTAAGGTGTCGTAAGCCATTTTTGGAGGAGAAGTACATTTGTTTAAGTTAGAAAATGAGTTAGTTGGAATTGTTATAATACGTTATACATTATTTATGATTTTCTTTTCTTCGAAGTAGATATGGAACCTAATTTGTGTGTTTTAATCAAATATTGTGTTTTTAAAATAGTGGATTCTTATTTATATTTTAGTTGATAGATATGACTTATAATAAAATTATATATATATATATTTTAAGTATATAATTAAATACATAAAAATATATATTATTATATAATTAAGTGTTTTTAAATTAAAAATAAAATAATACTTAATCACATAATGAGACATAATTTATATACCCTTGTTGTCTACACAAAAAGGTGTCCACAATTTGACGGGTATCTCACCAGCATTCAGGCACATAAGTTGGGCTATTTGACTGGTTGCAGGCCTGTCATTGGTATCCAATCCAATCAATCGATAGGTTCCATTTGAAAAGCCCTTTGGTGAGGGTTTTCGCACATCGTTGGGCTTGATGCGGAATTATGGTATTTTCCCTTTGCATTAGCAGTTTGTGAGGTGGAATCAAGCCCAACATGGAATTGCTAGCTGGATTAGTTGGGGCAGCATACAAGTGAGAGAAATGTTGTAAACGTGCTACCCACAGTTATCATTGATAAGCAAAGAGGTTATTAATGTCATGACCACTCAATATCCTTATGCTTCTAAAAGATTTTGTGCCCTGAGGAAGTACTTTTGGGAGGCTTTAATGGCTTACAATAGTCAGGATTTTGTGTAAGCCATGACTGAAGTGTAAAACATAGAGCCTGCAGCTCACAAATGGCTGACAAAGATGCATCATATATATGGTCAAAGCATGTGTTTGATGAAAGAATTAAGTTTATCCCTCAATGATAGTTTAAGTGATAAAAGAAAATATTTATATATAAAAAAATATAAATTTAAATCTCTTTTTACAATATATCAAAATCAAACTCTTGACTTACCTGATTTAGTAATTATGAAATCGATTATTAGATCTAAGATTTATCATGTTCGTTGTGATTTGTTCTAACTTAAGTCTAACTATGTGACAAATAATATCAGTGAGTCTTTATTGATAAATGAACTTTGAGACTGGCCAATATTGACAATGCTGAAAGAAATTAAGAAGAAAACGCATGGTTTGTATGCAGGAAATTCATGACAACTACTTCTATTTTATTGTTAATTGTGTATTTAATTATATTGTTTTAATATTATTAATTGTTTTCATGTCAATAGGTTCTCACAATGCAAGGTATAACGACTTCCGTTATGTTATAATTATTTATATATTATTTATTTTATCAAATATAAAAAAGTAATTTATATTGAATAATTTTAAAAACAATTTAAATTTTTATTTTTTATTAAAAAATTACTAAAATAAAATAATACAATTTTTTGAACATTTTTTAGTTTTAAAACGTGGATAGATAGACGTAACGTTAATGTGACAATGAGACTTAGGTTTTTTTTTTTTTTTTAAATATAATATATCTTTCAATTTTTTATGTGAATTAAATTAAAAATTATATAAAATTATGAAATTAACCATAAGTAATTGAAAGTATTTCAGACTAGCAGGTTCTACGGAACCTAATCATCGGTTTGACAAAATACCAATTTTTGTTGATGCCATCAGCAGTGACATTAGCATTAACCAGCTTGACGTGTTCACTGCCACGTGGCATCCAATTTTTCATGAACTCCGAATAATTAAAAAGTAATACTATGTGTACCCACTTTAGGTACACAAATGTATACACATTCATATGTGTTATCATATGATTGATTATTGTTTTATTCTTAATTTAAAATCATCTAATCATATGATGACACATATAAATGTATATATATTTGTATATCTAAAGTAAATACACATAATTTTATTGATAATTAAAACCCAGCCATGCAAGCACTCAAATTGACCGGCAAAGGCTGGGATTCCGTTTACACTCGCATGTGAAAAGAATAATAAAAAAAAAAAAGACTTTGAACTTGTGCGTGTTTACAGACATTATTCATTTCATTTAAATTTAAACTTAAACTTTATATTATAGAAATTTCGCATTCCATTCCCATTCTTAAAACAGAGTCGTTAAGAAATTTAAAGACGTTCTCAATTTTAAGTTTTTATTTTAATTAAAATGTTTACAATACACCCCAGAAAATCTCATAGATGGTTCTGGAAATGAAAATAATAACCGGAAGTACCGTTTAAAAAAAAAAAAAATCTTTCGTTAACGTTGTCGTGGCTAATGCACAGTCATCAGAGATGGACGGCAAGTGGTCCACCACGTGGCAAAAATCTGGTTTCCTTTAGATGACAAAAATTGATATATGGAAGGCCAACTCGCCCTATAAATATTCTGACCAATCCCACAGTTAACACCTCATTAGCTAACAATAAATAAGTTTCAAAGTCTAGAAAGTCTCAGTACCGAACAGACCTTTATTTTTTGTTGATCCATCCATCAATGGCGGAACTCCTATTCAAGTACGTGATCCTCGGTGGTGGAGTCGCTGCGGTGAGTGCTTGATCACTTGTCTCTTTGTAAATCAGCGTTTATAATTTGCTTCATAAACTCTCCATTTTTCAATTTGATGCATCATACTTGTAGACTTGATTTGTTTTGTTTTTAATCTAGAATTGAACATGAAACGAGTGCTCCGATTCATAAGATTATTCAGATCTGCATATTTTTGCTAGATTAGTAATAAAATTATTCCTAATTTCATTTTGGCTTGGTTTGCTACTGAATGCTAGTGTCGTTGACTTAACGTTAGTAACAATTGCGTTTTGATTGTAGTTAGAGAGTGTTTTTATTGTTATCTTTAGCTATTAACTGGTGTGATAAGCCTTTTAAATTTACTTAATTGAGTAAACATTTGGGAACAATTGAACATAAGAAGAGAACAAAATTATTTCAGTTTTTGAAGCCGTTTGAATTTGTTATATCTGCGGTTCTTATGTTTGTGAAGGTTTTCTATTGATTGGCCGAGATTATTGAATTAGATTATGAAAGGGCATGCACTAGAAAAGTTCCATTTGTGAGTTTCGTTTATTTGATTAATGCTATTTGTTATGTTTATTTGAATATATGGTCTTTGAAATTGCAGGGATATGCGGCTAGGGAGTTTGCGAAGCAGGGTGTTAATCCAGGAGAGCTGGCAATTATCTCAAAAGAAGCTGTATGCTTAATACTACTATTGTCCACTAGGCATTTATTCAATAATCTTGAGTTTGAATTTGATGAATATGATTGAAATCAGTTCCATATATGCCAGATAGTATAATTTGTTTAATTTTTATAATTGTTTGGACAAGAGTTACTGTACTTTTAGTTATTGCAATGTTTGGAAATTTCTGTATACAAATGATTTGTCTTCAATAAAATTGATAAAGATATTGAAACTTTATATTGAAAATGGATATGTTGATATTAAAAATCTTTGTAGTTAAGTTTTGGGCTTGGTGATTTGGCAGTAGATTACATTTATATGTTCAATCATTTTAATGAGTAAGTCTTAGTACTCCTCTTTTAATCTTTCATCTGTTATTATGTTTATCTTTAATTTTAAATTGGGCTGTCTTTAAAGTTTATAATTGGTAATATAGTTTGGGCCAATTCATGCTCATGGTTTTCTCCTTGTGCAGTTTGAAAAATTAATCAGTACAGGCATATCTTTTCACAATAACACTGATCCTATTTTCCTTTTCTGTTGAATTTATACTGATTGATGCTTTCTTTCTCTCATAGGTGGCTCCATATGAGCGTCCTGCACTTAGCAAGGCATATCTTTTCCCTGAGGGTAAGTCAAGTTACTTCTGTTTATTTATTACTAATGAACTGGACTGTGATTGAATTTGAGGTGCCACACCTTTAGCTTTGAGTCACAATTCTGTGGAGCTTAAACTTGGTGTCATATGCCATATTCTGTATCATTTGACAGCAAATACCTCTTTCTTTCAGGGACTGCTAGACTTCCCGGTTTCCATGTCTGTGTTGGAAGTGGAGGGGAGAGACTACTTCCTGAGTGGTACAAAGAAAAAGGTGATACCTGCTTTTCTAACTATCATGTCCTTCTTATTATCTAATTCATTTTGGACAGAGTTTCAGCTTTTTATTAAATAAAACGCTGATGCAGAAAGGACTTACACCTTTTGAATAAGTGGTTGATGAAGAATGTTTTTCTTTAACTTCCTCCACTAAATTAGATCCTAAGATCTTTTATATGAATTTAACTTGTCATATCAATTAAACTCTCTTTTTCTTTCTTTCTTTTTCTAGTATCCAGATTGCTCATTATATATTTAACTGTTCTCATTTCTTATTTTTGTGATTTTGGTAATTGCTTATGTAGTATGCTTCTCATGGTCTAATGCTTGCAGGAATTGAGTTGATCCTTAGCACAGAAATAGTCAAAGTGGATCTTTCTTGCAAGACTCTTGTTAGTGCAGCTGGGACAGTTTTCAAGTATCAAATTTTAATCATTGCAACTGGTTCCACAGTAAACACACTAACTAAGACATCTTTCAGATATAGCATTTCCCTCTGCCTTCTGTGAACATTTAAATGTGAGCTTCCATTTTTTATTTCCAGGTTATAAGGTTGACAGATTTTGGGGTGCAAGGAGCTGATGCAAAAAATATCTTCTACTTGAGAGAAATTGATGATGCTGATTTGCTTGTTGAAGCTATTAAAACAAAGAAGAATGGGAAGGCTGTGATTGTTGGAGGAGGATACATCGGCCTTGAGCTTAGTGCAGCTTTGCGAATCAACGATATTGATGTTAGCATGGTTTATCCTGAACCATGGTGCAGTAAGTGAAGATTTTACAATCTATGACCTCTTCTCTGTGTTGCTTAAATTTGGACATATAACTTTGAATATGTAATTGGATCATAATACTGACCTTGTTGTAGTGCCTCGCCTCTTCACTGCTGGTATTGCTGCTTTCTATGAGGG
The DNA here is from genome assembly GCF_011075055.1 of Mangifera indica. Taxonomy (NCBI): domain Eukaryota; kingdom Viridiplantae; phylum Streptophyta; class Magnoliopsida; order Sapindales; family Anacardiaceae; genus Mangifera; species Mangifera indica. The sequence goes on from NC_058137.1 coordinate 4,529,094, forward strand.
TTATTATGCTAATAAGGGAGTAAAAATTATCAAGGGAACTGTTGCAGTTGGATTTACAGCTGATGCTAATGGAGAGGTAAACAATCAATCTCGAGCATAACTGATGTTGTAATAATGCTGTTATTATGGGCTGAAATTCATCATGTCTACTAATTTCATCATTCAGGTGAAAGAAGTTAAACTAAAGGATGGCAGGGTTCTGGAAGCTGACATTGTTGTTGTTGGTGTTGGAGGTAGACCTCTCATATCATTAGTTAAGGGGCAACTTGAAGAGGAGAAAGGTGGAATTAAGGTTAGTGACTACAACTTACATTCTTGATTAAAGTCTCATTGTAACATTAGGAATACATTATTTTTCTTCTGACATGACATTCCAATTTCAGACTGATGCATTCTTCAAGACAAGTGTTCCTGATGTTTATGCTGTGGGAGATGTTGCTACTTTCCCATTGAAATTATTCAATGAGATTAGAAGAGTTGAACATGTTGACCATGCCCGCAAGTCCGCTGAGCAGGCTGTAAAGGTATGCAGAATTACATGTCACTGGTGCAATAAGAATTTCTGAACCTCCATTAATTATGAAGCCTTGAATATACTGATGGAATGGGAATGGTATGTTTGTGTATTTCAGGCAATCAAAGCAAGTGAGGAAGGGAAAACAATCGATGAATATGACTACCTTCCATTCTTCTATTCTCGTGCCTTTGATCTTTCATGGCAGTTCTATGGTGACAACGTGGGTGACACAGTGCTATTTGGGGACGGTGATCCAGCATCAGCAACCCACAAGTTTGGAACATACTGGATCAAAGATGGGAAGGTTGTTGGAGCTTTCCTTGAGAGTGGGACTCCAGAAGAAAACAAGGCAATTGCCAAAGTTGCTAGGATTCAGCCTTCAGTTGATGATTTGGATGTGCTGTCAAAGGAGGGTATTGCCTTTGCCAGCAAGATATGAGAATTATTGGGAGTGGCTATATTTTATGCGTCTGTGTTTAAGAACATTTGTAAGTTGCTTAATTCTGTTCAAGATGGATTGTGGTATTTTATTTGCTTTGCATTTAAACTTTTTGGTGCTTTTTTATTGCAAAGATGCTTTCAAGTTTGATTTTGATAATTTTTTCGATATTTCTTATTTGCATCAAGATGATAATGTTATGTGTGTCTATTTTTTATATGTAAATATGTGCATATATAGATGTGTTATTATGTAATTAGGGTTTACCTTATCATTGACACATCTATGTTTATATATATTTATGTATCAAAAGTGTGGAAGACATATTTTTATTGTATTTCATCACTATATTTCTAAACAAAACCAACAAAAAGATTTACTAATATTAGGACTAAAAAGATCCCATGTAAAACCAAAGGAAAAAGAACAAAATTACAAGTTTTTATATCCTATTTATACTAACTACCATCTCAAATTCTGGCCTTTCAGAGACGGTTCACCTGCCTTCAACTTGCATTATTATGAAACTAGCTTATAGACGATTATGAAACTACATTATTAATATATGTTAGAACATCAAGCATGTGAAGTTGACTGTAAATTATTTGTATTTCACATTTTTCAATTCAAGCAGACTGTGCATTTCGGCTATATTTCTGAATAGTAATTATAATGCGTTCTCATGAATGACCCACAATACAATGAAAGGCTCATGACACCATCTCATTATAGAACTCGAGCAAGACAAAATCCAACATATTGTAAAATTGCAAATAACAATTTGACTTACTAAAAGTTTATATAAGCTAAGAACTACATGAATCTGGAAAACAAAACTTCATCGTCCAAACAGAGCTCCAAATTGAGGAGGAAAATGATTTGTACAGGGTAACAGCTAAAGAACTCTCTAGTCAAAAAGACTGAAGCCCATATCCTGCAACAAAAAAAATAAAAAGAAAATTAGATAATGTGGAAATAAAAACTAGAGAGAGTTATATATGGTGCGCACACATAAAATGCCATGGATTTAGATTATCAGGTACATGTGAAAGATGATACTTAGCTAGACAGAAGGGTAATGAACATGCTATCCTATTTAATTTCTTATGATTAGGCAAAAACCAGCTTAAATATTTGCATTTTGGAATATACTCAATGGCACATAAATAAAAAATTTTGAAAACGAGGATGCAAGTCACAGAGAATGTATGAACATTGAAGTGAAATTGGATATGAGAGCCATGAAATTAAATAATCAATCAAAATAAGCACTGAGCAAATCTCACATCATCTGACTCCTCCTTCTCCTCCACTTTCTCCTCTTTCTTTGACTCAGCAGAAGCTGGAGCAGCGGCAGCACCACTGGCAGATGCAGCCACTGCAACTGCAGCACCACCGCCAGAAGGCACTGAGGCCAATTTCTCCCGCCCAGATGCAATAAGCTCAGTTATATCTTTACCCTTGACTTCTGACAGAAGAAGTTCTATCCTATCATCATCGCATTCAGCTCCAACTATGCAGTAGCATAAAAAATTTCGATTCTTTAGCACTAATATAGCAACAAAATCCTTTCTATAGAATAAAAAAGCTCTAAAAATGTCATAAAACTAAACAACATGAATAGCCACCTTATAATAATTATTAAAAAACCATTCAAGATATAGAAAGTGAACATAAATCAGACATAATCTTATATCATCCGTGATAAAATCTGTAGCTCTCTTACTAGTATATAGTTCTGGGCGGGGTGCATCACAGCATATATTCCCCTGGCCAATTAAATTCCACCACATATTCCTTTATTTCAAAATTAAGTAATCCAGGTAGTAATTAGGTGAAGCAAAGCCATGCATTATGGAAAAAACTAATCAAGTTTACAGTCCAGAAGGGCAACCTCAAAAAGAAAATGAAGGGAATTTCGTTATAACATCATCAGATACTTGTTTATTACTCTAATCCCAAAAAAATATCATGAGATCAAGTTTCTTGAACGAGGATCTTAAGTGCCTTAAGGGTTCTATGGTACAAAACCTGAGAGAACAAACACCCAACTTTTGAAGAAAAAAACAATTAAAAGCAGCGTTAAACTGAAATTAGTAAAGAAATGAAGGTACCAGAGGCAAGGACATCTTTGATATCATCGGAAGAAGGGGTTGTTTTGCCTCCCAAAACGGCCAACAAATACGCTGCAATCACCTTCATTTCGCTTCTCAACTACTTTGTAAACACACCAAAAACATCATTGGCTTAAATAAATTATCAATAAACATAACATAAAAGAAAATGTAAGTTCATGTGGACAGAAAGAGAGTGAGTACCTGGGAGGCTCAAAGGGAAGAACTCGAACGACAGGAGAATGGAAAGGAACAGGTACTGTATCTACAATATGTATATATGCATGTACAAATTTAGGGTTTTAGCTGGTTTTAGATGTGCAACCCACTTTCTAGGATCAATACAGCCCATATCCATTTCGGGCCGGCCCAAACATGAATTTTTTTATTAGAGAAGACTTATATTATAATAAAATTATATATAATATAAATAGATACATATGCATATATATCATTATATAATTGAGTGATTTTAAATTAAAAATAACATAACATTCGATCATATAATAATATATATAAATATATACTTATTTGTATACTCAAATTAGGAATATTGATTAAAATACTCATTTATTTTACCTTTTAAATGTATATAATCACTTTTTTTATTATACAAATATAGTCATTTTTTAAGTTTGGCTTTGTTTTTGATAGAAGATGATTATAAGATTTAGGGTTGGCGGTTGACCAACCACCCAACCAACCAATTTTTTAAAAATAAATTCCAACCAACCACCTTGCAAACTTTCCCGTTGTCAAAGTCATAAAAAATTTTCACATGTTTATCTCACATTTTAATCTTAATTGAGTGAGTTTTATACATTGATTGGATGAATTTATACTTAATTAAGTAAATCTTAGTTGGGTGAATACAAAACTTAAAAATATTTTATATTTTAGACTATACATATATAATAGAAAAAAAATGTTCATATAAATATATAATAAAAAATATAATATTTTAATCAATATCCCCTCAAATTATGTATACAAAATATTCCTTGGTATAAAATATTTAATTTTAATGTTAAGCAGAAGTAGATAAGTAGGCGGATGCTTGCATGCATGTTGAAGGTAACATTATCCAATTAAATTCTTAAACTTATGATGGTGAATAAAATAAGAATATTTTAATATAAAATCGCTAACCCACTCAGTGACGTTACACATTACGTACTATTTTCTCCTTCGAACAAATTAATCAACGTATTTTAATTCTGTTCCATTACAAAACAAGAGTTGGTTGCATTAAAAATAATACATACCAACTGCCTTCCTAAAGAGAATGAATGCTAAAATTAAAACAGAAGACTTGGCTTTCTTCTTTTCTCGCAAGACCATAAACACACAAACACAAAAAAATTATAGTATGTAGGTAAATGAAGTCATGGAAACAACTCACATTAACATCTCATATCATATTCATGTGAGTTTCATTACAAACTCAAAATTGGATACGTCAATTTATGTTTATAGTAGTTTATAGAACTGAATTTGGCATCAAATTCTATACTTTCAACAGGAGCTGTGGAAAGTTTATAATGATAGAAATTTTCTTTGTTATAAAATAAGTTTACCTTGACGTCATAGATGCACTTGTACCTGCCAAGCATTTGGACTGATATGTTGTTTCAATTTCCTAAACCAAATTTGTGCACACTGCTAATTTATTTATTTTTTTAATTTGAAAAATAATGAGATTAAAATGTTGAATCAATTAATCAAGTTTTAATATTAATGGAGATTATGGGAAAATAAAATTTCTATGATTTCAGTTACAGCATATTGTTGTGTTAGTTATATATATAATTTATTTCTTATTTTTAAGTTGCTCAAAAGCCATATAAGATTTTGATTATGTTGAATTTACTTTCATAGGCTTAATTTGTTCTGTAAATAATATACAAAAAACCTCCATGTTAAAAATGCAATATAAAAAAAATATGTAACATATCATTGTTAGTTTAAGGGGCATACCCTCATCTTCCCTTAATCAGGGGTTAATATAAAAGAATTATTTTAAAAATTATTAGATATAAATTATGTTTAATAAAATTTAATAAGTATAAATAATTATTGAATTTGATTGGAGGGTAATTAAAAAAATATTAAAATATTATTTTACTTAAATATCATTGGTTATAATTATTTTAAAATATATTTTATATTATTTGTTATATTAATTAAAAGTGAGAGTGTTTTAGTCATAAAAAATTAATAAGTAAAAATAAAATTATAATAAAATGAAGATTATTTCGATAATCTTTTAATATATAAAATGAATATGGTAATCAGACTACCACTTATATTACCTATTATATCACCATTGGTATTATAAATTACTGTAATATTTTATACCGAACAAACCAAATAAGATAATATATATAATAAAAAATAGATTATCAAAGTGATTTTTCTTTATTACGAACCAAATGACTCATGAATACATAAAAATTATGATTTCTTGACAACAAATAAGAGAGCTTTTTACGACCCCCCCCCCCCCCCCCCCCCCCTTAAGATTAGCAAAATTAGTTGAGTATTATAACTTTTGAAGAAAAACTTTTAGCTTGAGCTTCTATTTTATTTATAAAATCTAAATTTATTTAATAAAATTGTTATAAGTTTAATCATTATACTCTAAATTTACTATTTCATTTGTAGTGTTAACGTTGTTTGCTTGTCAATACTGAATTCGATGAAATTATAAAAAAATAAAAGGAGAAGAGAAATAAATCCGAATGAAGAAGGTGAAAGCCATGCAATATCACATGTCTAGTGGAGTACAAAATTATTCTGAAAAACGTTGAGACCACACAGGACTTCCACTTTTTACTATTCTTATCATCTTTAAAGTGAAGAAGGGCACAAAAACAAACACATTTTCAATTAATAGAAACTTCCGGGGCTTTCCACTGCAGGAAAATTCACATCTAAAATGAAAACACTGGTTGGGAAATTGGGAAGTACAATACTGAAGGGATACCAGTCAAAAAGCAACAACAATGGGATATTTCCAAGGGAGCCACCAACTGAAATGGCACATATTTTCCATACCCATGTGTAATTAATTAATCAAGAGTTGGTACACAAAGGGCGTCGGCAGGCACTTGCTTGCGGTGATTTATTGCAAAACACTAAACAGTTGAATGTAAAATTTTATCATCTCAATTCAAATTGTGAATTACGTCTTCTTAAAAGTGTCTTCAACCACTTTATCTTTGATTATTATGTTATTTTATGTGACTTTTTTTTTAATTAAAAATCCTATTTGATTTGTTCTAACATATATATTCAAAAAAATATAAATAAATTAAAATTTTATAAATATGATAGAGATTTAAATCCTATTTTATGAGTATTTGATTCCATAAATTTGTAATATTTTACACCAAATTATGTCCATCTTATCACTTTTACCTAAAAAGTTTTGGTCAGCTGGCGCAATCTAGTTATCTATTTGATGTTTACCATTAACATAGGGACAAAAAAATCATACGTCAATGATCCTCTCAAAAAGTTTTAAACTTTGTTTGGTCTATGCATGATAAGGATGGTTTTGCCATGTTAAATGTTTGGCCAAAAGACTTAGTCCCACCTAAGGTTTGATTTACTCCCCAACTTTAGCACATCAATTTTTTAAAACTCAAAAAAATTCTATCGATTATCTAATTTTTGTTAAAATTCTTAGTTATATACAAGAATAAAATTATTATTACTAAAAAATATTTAATTCATTATTTTTTCTAAGTTTTAAAAATTCAAAACTTTATTTTTGATTAAAAATTTTCAATTTTAAAAAATCGTATTTCTCTCAAATATACGGTTTTTTCACTTTTTTAGTTATTTGTTTAGATTTAATGAATCTAGACAAAGAGTTTTGTTATTTAATTGAATCTAGATAGATAGTCAGAGAGGTGAAAAGAAAAAAAATATGCTAAATCGATGACGATGATTTAAAGTAAAAAAAAAAAGTTATTAAAGATAGAGATGGTGATTGAAGAACTAAAGAAAAAAATCTTAGATTTTATGAGAAGAAAATATAATTTTTAAAAATTAAAAAAACTTTAAATAGTTGGGTTTAAAGGGATTTTAGATTTTAAAAAATTTATTGATGATAGTTCGAAGTTACTTCAAACCCTGGGTGGAAACAAAGTCTTTGCCGAAAAGGTTTTTTCCAAGAAGATTAGTTGTGTTGTCTAGCACGTGGTTTGACTTTGGTCCACCGCAATGGCATGCACGTAATTAATTGTCAGTCTATGGCTATTTAGTTAAGCACAAGTCTTTGCCCACAGTGTAACACTAATTGACTTTGAAGAGAGTAAGAGACCAAGGTCTTGTCTTGTCTTGTGTATAATTTTTTATTATAAATGCCACAATCCGATTTAAATATTTTAATGATCAAATATAAAGCATTTCTCAAAATCGAGCGTGGGAGTAACGCATGCTGCATGGCAACTTACGCACCAATTAGCGCGTAGATAGATAAGCAGCAGTCCACGACTCGTCATCCAATTTTTTGAATAATTATTTTTTTTCTACTTTTGTGAAGGAGAACAAAGAATATTTCAATGTCGTGGTCAACTGAACAGCCGTCTTCCACTTCGCTGCAGCCCATCTCTCTGCTTCCCCCAACAGTAAGCGTGAGCAGTCAAAAAAGGCTTCTATAAAAAATGATGGATTTAAGTTTTTTTTTTTTAAAAGAATATTTTAAAATTAAAATTTTAATATATCTAATTATATAATTATAAAATTAAGTATTAAATTAAAAATTTGTCTTATTCATATAATTCAAGTGAAGTTTCTTATTATTAATTAAAAAAATAAAAATAAGGATAAATTATATATTTTTATCTAAGGTTTAGCCTTAAATACTTTTTTATTTTTAAGTGATATAAATAACATCTTTTCATAAAAAATTAAATATAAACAATAATTTTTCATCAAAAATTAAACTTTGTTAATGAATAATAGTATTAAAGAGTAAAATTATTATTTTGTTTAACTATTTTTTTTTCAAAATTATAATATAAACCTAAATTGACAAAAATTAAAAACAATTTTTTAAATATTTAAATTATATAAAAAAGTATTTATTTTCTTTATTTTTTTCACTTTTATCATTTATTTATCTTTTCCTATAGATAAGGGTGTCTTTATCCTACACTCTTATATTATAGGATAAATTATTAAGAATCTTTATAAAATTTTTAAGGGTTATTAGAAATTTTAAAAAAGTTTAAAAGTTTTTAGATATTTTTAAAATATTATTTTACCTCTTAATAATTTAAAAAATAATAATTACATAAAATTGAATAAATTATAATCATATTTTTTAAAATTATTATTTAAAATGTTTAAATGTAATTATTATATTAAAAATATTTAAATTTAATTTTTTATTATTTAATTTTTCAAATTAATATATAATAAAATTATTATTTTATTCTTAACTAGTTAATTTTCTTAATAAAGTTTGAGTTTAGATGGAAAACTATTATTTATATAAATTATAAATAAAAATATTTTTAAATTAAATTAAAAATAAAAAATATTATTTACTCTAAAAATAACTGGGCTATTCAACCGTCATCACAAAAATTTATTTTCCCAATATAAAACTTTTCTACCCGTCAACAAAGAGCTACTATAACTTTCAATTTTGTTGACCTAATGGGATAAAGATTAAAATTATTAGTATTCTATAATATACTATATATATTTTATGATATGATATAATATAGATAAAAAATTATATATATTTTAAGATATATATAAATTATTTATATAATTAATATATCATACAATATGATACATATTACTAATATATCTTTTAAAGAGAAATGATGATGTGATAAATGTTTATATGATAAATTTTAGAATTTCAAAAGGTCTTACAATATTTTCAAATATAATGATGTGATAATCAATTTTTTATTATTTTTTAAAATTATATCATACGATATAATATATCATATATAATATAAAAAATTAAATTTTTAATATACAATTTAATTATTATACTAAGGATGGAATGTAATCTTGTGATTACAAGGTGACAGTTGATTGTTGCATGTTAGTGTGTGGTGGTTGATTGCAACTTTAAATGTCATTTCCGTGAGCCTAAATTATTCTCGTCAAAACCAATTCATTCAGTTAAAAAAAATAAATGATATGTTATAATTTAATTAAGTGTTATTTTATATTTAATTTAAAATCATCTAATTATATAATAATATATCATTTATATATTTAAATTATGTATAAAAAATATATATACGTAATTTTATTATAAACAAAATTCAATCCATTCCATTCAAAACTATTAGTATTTTATAATACACAAAATTATATGATACAAATAAAAAATAATATGTATAATAAAATGTATTAAGTTAATTCGATATAATACACATAACATATGATATAATACATATTATCGATATAAATCGATATACTTTTTAAAAAAATATATAATAGAGTGTACATAATAAATTTTAAATTATCAAAAATATTTATGATATATGATATTTTTTAAAATAATGGTATATTAATTAAAATTTTTTATTATTTTATCTTTTAAAAATTATATAATATAATATAATATAATACTTAATATATAATATAATATACTATTTAATTACTATAATTCTATTTACCTTGTGGAAATTTTTTTATTCCAAAATTACTCTCAAATAACACATAACCTTATATATATATATATATATAAAATTTTTTGATATCGTGAGAAATGCTAACTTATTTACAGTGAATGATAAACGAAATGATAATTGTTTTTTAGTTTTCTATTTTACGCAGATCTCGGGGAATACGAAAGTGAGGAAGGTGAGGTGATCTAAAACAGCGATTACTCTCTTTAACCAAACTCCTTCCATTTCGTTGTCAGAGTAATTATGGCAAAACAATTCTTTGCTCACCCGTACGTCATTTGCTTTAATAATGCAATTTTAAAGCGATCATCTAATTTTGCACCGGCTCATAAATGGAGGGAGATTAGGATTTAGAGAAAGGACTAGGAAAGAGAAAGCAAGTGGAAGAGAGACTGGTATTCCAAATTATCTAATAGTCAAACCAAATTTATTTTTTTAATTAAAAATAAATTATTTAAAAGATTGATTTGAGTACTGATTTAGAATTTAAAAAATATATATACCTATTTCATCTTTTTATTAAATAAAAATATCTATTTTTTCTATTTATAAGCAAAAATATCTTAATTTTTTTAAAATACCAAAATTATTTTTCACCACATCTATATAAACACTCTCACTCTTACTCTCACTCTCATTGTATACACTTCTTATATCATTTAAATACTTACTTTCATTCTCATTTTTACTTAATATCAATTATTACAGGTTTGTTTGGAAGGAATAAATTTGTATTTCTGAATTCAAATAAAAAAAATCAATTCGTGAAAAAAAGTATTTATATAAATTTTAACTCAAAACTTAATTTTATTTGTTAAATTTAGTTTATATGTCATGTAAATAGGGCATTTAGATATTAGATAATAATTTAGGGGTTAAATAAAATGTTAAAAAAATATGGAAGGGTTATTTGAATCCACAATATATAAAAGATTTAAATAACATGTTAAGAATAAATAGATATATTGAAATACCTTAGAATGTCAACAATAAAAAAATTATTCGAAAATATGAAAAAACAGATATGAATTTTGAAAACTATACGTTCGAATAGCTTAGGAATGAAAAAACCAAAAAATTGTTCTGAAATTTCGTAATTACATCGTAAAATATGTCTCAAAAAGCATAAAACTAAAGAGACAGATGTCAAATTTGAAAACTATATATCAAAAAAGTCTAGCCCGGTCATAAACAAACTCAAAATCATAAAAACCAAAAATCTTAAATTTGGTACAACAAAAAAACTGCATAATACACACTGAAATAGTTTTATTTGGGCCTCTAAATTGAGCGCAACTGGCAAAGAGGGTTGTCGTTATAGAGCTCAAAATGAGCTTCACATTGATATATTACAGGCCCTACAACTTCTCCCGAATCAAAAGTTATGGTCGTTCAAAATCTATCGCCTATAAACCCTATAGTTTTAAAAAAAATCAATTTTCACCCAACCTACGGTTTTCACGATTTAGTGTAAAATTTCCCACTCACCCCAATGGATCTCCCCCTCCCCCTAAAATTTTGAAAACGCTAAATTCCACCCCCCACCACCTCATGGGTGTTTGTGGAAGATTAACGTAGTGCCGACATATTTAACCTACTTTCTAGCCAAAACTCGTCATTTCAGCCTCTAATTTCAATACAAGTCAAATGTACACATCCAATAACATAAAACATTTCAAGAAATTTAAGCAGAACAATAAAGAATCAAAACATTTTATACATTGTTTAAAATCGAAACCCTAAACATTCAAACCTCAAAATCTCCCTCAAATCTCAATATTTCTAATAATAAATTGATTCAAATAAGAAGTGAGATTATGCACTTTCCTTATTTGTCATTTTTAGTTATCGAAAAATCGATGAAAAAGACCGAAACTTGTTACGCTCGTGGGAGACCCATGGGAGGTTCGAATATTTCTTTGAATTTAAACAGTAAATCCGTGAAAAATGTGGGGTTTATATATAAAGACAGTTTAGTTATTTCTCAAATTAAGAGTATTTTTGCTTAATCCTTAGAGTTTTAGACAATTTTACTTAACACCTTTTAATTTTAGGTATTTATTATAATTTTTCTTTAAAAATTTGATTTTTTATTTAGTTATTATTGATTTAATTTTTAAAACTAATTAATTAAACTGAATTAAATTTTAAAGTATTAAGAGCATATCGAACATATTTTCGGAAGAAAAATTGAAAAAAATAATGTAACCCTTTAAATTTTGATTTAAAATTGTTTATTGAAAATTTAGTTGAATTAATTAGTATTTTTGATTTCATTCTCTACTTGCGCGCGTGTGTCAAACTCTTCCATTAAAATAAATTCACAGAAACTGGCAGGCAGGTAACAAATAAAATTCCCCGGGAAAATAAAGCTGGCCATTAGTAATTTTACCATATATCCATCCACCTTGCTTACTCTGTAACAGAACAGAGCCATCTCTTTCTTCATACTCGGAGTCGTTTTGCTTGATCAATGGAGATTGTGGATACTCAAGCTTTGTCAAACTTCGATCACCAGTCGAAGTCTCCCTTCTCTTACCTCAGCATTTCCGCTTCCGACCGCCATTCTCCTCCAAGTTCCGAGTTTTCCGACGAGTTTGTGAGTGGGACGATCAACGCGCCTCCGAACTCCTCTTCTCAGTCGAGTGCTGCGGCGGCTGTGAAGCTTCAGAAGGTTTACAGGAGTTATCGCACACGGCGGAGATTGGCTGATTCGGCTGTCGTAGCTGAAGAGTTGTGGTAGGTGCACAGGGTCCTTGTACCACTACTTGTTTACCACGCGATTTTTTAATTGAATACACACGCACACACACACATGTATATATTAATTTATTTATAAATTTAAGTCGAAAGTAAATGGTGGTGATATTACTAACAGGTGGCAAGCGATTGATTATGCGAGACTAAATCATAGTACGGTGTCGTTTTTTAATTTACCAGAAAGTGCGGCTTCGAGATGGAACCGGGTTGTCTTGAATGCTTCTAAGGTTGTTAAACGAATTTTTTATAATTAATGTCTTGTATTTTTCGTTGCTGTTATTTAGATTTAATTATCTTGGTTGATTATTGGCAGGTCGGAAAGGGCTTGTCCAAAGATTCTAAGGCTCAAAAATTGGCGTTTCAGCATTGGATTGAAGCTGTAAGTTTACTTTCGTTTTTGGTTTTTTTAAAAATAATTTTTAACAGTATTGAGTTTTTCTGGTTTATAATTTAGATGGTATTCTTTGTAACGAGATGATTTGAATTAGTTTTTACCTGACTTAAATTTTGTATTATCTTTTTTTATCTGTTGTTGGACTGTAGATTGATCCACGACATCGATATGGGCATAGCTTGCATTTCTACTATGAAGAATGGTGTAAAGCTGATTCTGGCCAACCATTTTTCTACTGGTGAGTAAATTTTAGTTCCGTGGAAAGATTATACGTAAAGCCAACACATATTAAAGTTTTTAAGGAAAGAAAACGGTGAATAATTAGTTCATTACTATGTGCACAATATTCAAACCGTGATGTCATGGTCCAAATCAAATCACTTATGGGGTAATAGTTTAAGGCTGCCTATGAATTTTGTTTGTCAGTCTGTCCCATAATTAGCAACTCCTTTGTATCAAATACGTCTCTATTGTGTCCGAAAGATAGGCCTTTATACAGTTTCACCTCCTTTGTTGATGATCTAAGACCGTCCAATAAACCAATTATATGTGCTTTTTGTTTTCGAAACCACCTACCATAATGGTGGTTAACAAATGACATTATTTCATTGGAGGGTTTCATCACACATATCGAGTGATGGTGAGACCATCTATAAGGTTTTCTCGTTTATTTAATGGTTATTTTCATAGTACTCCTTTAATGTTGTTGGTTAAGGAATTGGAAATAATCTGATTGATTTGATCTTCATCACCATTTGTTTCTTTTGGAAGTCAGGAATTCTTCAAATATGTGGTAGAATGGTTGCTGATTTTCTTTAACTATCACATGGAATTGGACACTGGAATAAAACGCTAGAGACTATGTGAATTTGAATATTTTGAGTCTCTGTCTAGCATAATAATAGAATGGAGGTAATTTACTGGAGTTGACAACTAGAACATTACATATCTCTCTTGAACAAGAACTAAATCCAAGTCTTTAATACCTAAAAATTGGAAATTGGGAAAGAACAAGAAGCAAGGGATGTTTTGATTTTCACTTTTAGTGGGTGCCTTTTACAAATAATGCTGCAAAAAGTATTGAAGTTAATGCACTGTTATGTGTACGCTATGCAGGTTAGATGTAGGAGATGGCAAGGACCTTGATCTCAAAGAGTGCCAAAGATCAAAGCTTCGTCAACAGTGCATTAGATATCTGGGACCTGTATGTGCTTGCATAATTCATATTCAAGATATTGTAGTTGATGTTACTGCATCTGTAGAATAAATATTTTGAAATGCCTGTATGAAACAGTCCAGTTGTAGCAACCTAACATGTTTTTTGTTTTCCTTCCTCTCCCCCTATCTATTTGTCCCCCTCTTCCTGGTGGATGATATTTGCTGAAATTAGAAAGAGAGGGAACATTATGAATACGATGTTGTTCAGGGGAAGATTATTCACAAACAGACTGGAGATCTCCTTGACACAAATAAAGGACCAGAGGGGGCCAAGTGGATATTTGTTATGAGCACCTCAAAGAAACTTTATGCTGCTGAGGTAGGACTTTAGAGAAACCGAATAACAATTTTTGACCCTTCTCCTACTTCTTTTGGTCCACTATATTCCAAAACTAACCAATTTACTTATTAACTTCCAGAAAAAGAAAGGAATGTTCCATCATTCAAGTTTCTTGGCAGGAGGAGCTACTATAGCTGCTGGAAGGCTTGAGGCAGAGCTTGGAATTCTGAAGGTATTTTTCCGTAAGGCTGGGCATGTTGTTAATAGTGTTAAAAGATGCAAGAGCTATGCAAAACTCAAATCATATAATATGGAAATTTGACTCATGGAATAATTGTGGTAAACCTGTTAGTTAGAAGGTATTATTGTTATCCTCAACACTACTAGTTGTATATGTATACCCCGCATTCTGTTGTTTACATTTCGAAACTGCTATGTTTGTTGTTGAAAATCCATCACTAGTGTGACATTGGGAGAGAAGGTGCCCATCTTCATCTTCAATTCACAGAGACAAATGCACTTCAGTGGTTACACCTAATTTAAGTTAGTCTAATGTGGTTATTTATGGCTTCTGATTCTTGTTTACCTCTACTTCACAGTCAATTTCTGCATATAGTGGGCATTACCGGCCAACGGATGACAGGCTTGATAGCTTTTTATCCTGTCTCAAAGAAAATGGAGTGAACATTGATGAAGTTGAGGTAATTATTCTATAGCAACATAGTTGTCTAACACATTTGTGAATGCAACAATTTCTAAATTTGGCTAGCAGAACTGTGTTGTGGAACAGAAGTCGGGTCACATATGGTTGAGCGGTTCAACCCCTAGGCAGTTGCCTAGGCCACATAATCGGGGAAGGCCCCACCTAAAAGTTTATATTATTATTATATTTATTTTAAAATGATGTAGAGTTTTACTGATTATGTTCTTCTTAAACTCTTTAGAAAAGCAAATATTATCATAAATATTTTCTCTTGTAAGTAATTAATCTTATGGAGGATTGAATAAAATTATTAATTTGCCTAGTTATTTTAAATGGAATGACATTAAACATTATATTATAGTAACTTGTAGGAGTAAAAGGTCTTTCCAATATTACATGTTAAATTATAAGTAGTTTTGTTATTTACAACTAAATTAAACATTTGTGTGTAAGATTAATCTTAATTAAAAGTTAATATTATATTATTCTACTATTCAAACTTTAACTTATCTTTTTCACTTTATTGCATCATATCATTTCAACCAAATTAGAGTTATAATATTATTTTGTATTTTTGTAACTGTATTGTTTATTTCAAATTTGTATTACCATTTTTTATTTATTGTGTATGCTTATTTATTAAATGTTTGTTTCTATTTAATTTTGAATATTAAGCATGTATAATAGATTTAGAAATTTGTATATAAAAAATTTAAGTAAGAGTTAAGGGAGACCAAAAGGTTAGTTAATTACAAAATATAGAATTTTCAATAATGTTATAATGACATAAAAGGATGTAGACTTAAAAGGAAATTTAAATGAAATACATTTAGTAAAAAAATAAACTAATGATATGTGGATTCTGTATAACTTATCCTAGTTTTAGAGCCTGTAAGCCCCAAATCCTCGGGGTCAAAGTCTGTCTGACTGTTCTGTCTCTAAAAAGGTGACTGTATAAAACCGAAACAATATTTGAGACTTCCTATGGTTTTGAGAGCCTTTTCCCTTTCTGAAACATGGATGTCATAAAATTGGCAGTCTAATTTATTTCCTGGTAAACATTTCTTTATAGTCAGTGTGGTTATTAATGTTTGATTTATGGCATCATTTTCTAGATACACAGGGCTGAAGATTATTCTGATAGCTATGGCGATGGTAAATCTGTCAAAGTTGAGACTGCAGTTGACTCTGAGTTTCCTAAGCCTGAAAAGGTCAAGGAAAAGGAGGAAAATCTGTCTTCAGAACCATCTGAAGTTACCCAAACAGAGACTATAAGTAATTATCGAAGGACTTTATCTGGAGGTCTTCAGAGCCCGAGGGCTGAGGTGCCTAAAACTGCTATATTGCAAAGGATCAACTCTAAGAAGGCTGCGAACTCGTATCAATTGGGAAATCAGCTCTCACTCAAGTGGACAACTGGAGCTGGCCCAAGAATTGGTTGTGTTGCTGACTATCCGGTGGAATTGAGAGTGCAGGCCTTGGAGTTTGTTAACCTATCTCCGAGAACTACTGCACCTCCCTCACCATTTCCTTACAGGCATGTTACTCTTGCATCACCAACTGCCAATGCCACATCAGATGCGAGTCATGAGAATGGTATGTGAGTTTTATGTATTATCTTTTGTGCTCTTTAGGAGACCTCTGCCTTAAACATCAGATGCTTTCTTGCTAGAGGACTCTAGTAGTGAATGTATATGTCTGTTGTGCTCTTTAGATCACTTCTGCCTTAAATAATGCATATAGGATTATGAAATGGGCTTCTTAGTCAGATTTCATTGCCTAAACTTCAGATAATTTTGCAATTTATGAGATATATGGAGTCTTTCTCTTTGATTAAGTAGTAGATAAAGTAAAACTATTTCAAGATCTACAATTTCAAAATACAGACGGTTGTGTCGATACGTCCTGGTAACAAATTTGACACAAAATAATAGCCAATTCACAAGAAAGGTGAGAAAAATATCGCAACATTAGTTCTAATTGATTATGAAACTGATATTCATTCCAGAACTGATGAATGTTGCAAAATCAATGAATTGAAAAGAAGTCTTAATGAAACAGAGTTTATTCATTAGAATTCTGGTATTCTGAAAATACAGTCTAACACCATAGACATTTATTCTAGGGCTAATAAAATTACGCATCTACAGTAGAAGATCTAGGTTGACAATGATCAAGCTGTAATTGTGCTATTCTGTCCAGCTACTGTTGGTTGGCATCCATGCCAATGAAACCCTTGTCCAGCTGCACCAACAAGATGTTAGTGAAAATGGAAATTAATAAAGCCGAACATAGAAATAATAAAAGATCCAAGCTCAACACTGTAGCTTTGGATTAGTTATTTTGCTTTATTCGACGGCACAAAACTGCCAGAAAGCATTAAAATTTATAAACATGTATACGGAGAGTGTATTCGGGTTTTGTTTTTGTGCACTTCGTTTTAGCAAGAGTAAACATTGGAGTTGCTAAGGACAATACATACATGTGTGTGTGTGTGTGTGTAAAGCCCAAGATCCTTCTTTTAAAATTGTTGAAGATGATGTTGTTTTGAGAAATGGATAGTGGAAATGTCATCTCTTTTAATGATCACGTCATAGGAGGAGAATGGTACAACTACAAGGAGTAATCCTAATAAACATAGAATAATTAGAGTAGACATATTTGTCAACTGAGTTGAATAAGTCTAAAGTTTGATTCGAAAAAAATCAATTTTGGATCAAACAAAATTTAGATTTAGAACAAGTTTGAAAAAACAAAATTATCTATTAAATTGGAGTAAGATGTTTAAGTCCAAAACTTGATAAACTCAAAATTATTGTGTTTATTAATTTATTTCATGTTTGAAACAAAATTAATTAGAAATAAATATGTATAATTAAAACTAAATTTTAAAATTTTCAATATATATATATCTAAAATTGTTTATATTGCAGGATTCAATTATTTTACACATTAATTTGATGTATAAAATTATTATTTTTATTTTGTTTATGTGTGCCTCAAGGAAGATTAAATATAATTATAATGGTTGTTTGAGTTGGTTATTTTTGGTTTAGTGAGATGTTTATACGGGTTTTAAAAATTGCATAGATATTTTTACGGTTTTTTTAAATTTAAAATTTAACAAAAAGACCCAGAATAGGTCTGAAGTTTAATTTAATTTAATGAATTGGGTTTGAACAACATTATGTATTGGTAACTTAGGGGGAATAACCTATACAAGATAAAACTGTAAATGTAAGTATGCCTTGGAAATATATAATAAGAAAAAAACTTAGAGGTGAACATTTTTTACCCTAACGTGAGGTAAAACCTACCACCGTTATTCCTATTAGGCTTTAAAAACAACAAAGATTTGTATTGGCTCTAAGTCAAGAATATTTATTCTTTGAAAATAGTTAATTTAGTGTTTTAAGATAAAAATAAAAAAGGCATACACCATTAATTACCTGCATTAAGGTGTGAAATTTATTTCTGAAAAGACAATACTCTCGAGTCATCGCATCCAAGGCTTGCAGGCACCTGCAAGGCCAATAAATCGTCCTTAAATCTCTCTTAAATAGACTCTTAATCCTAAATTAGTATTAATGTAATAATAATTAATCATAATATAAAATAACTCCCCTGATTCTCACCTTTCTTTGCTTTCGTCATCGGAAGCACGACGAAGGTCAACACAGGCAGCTTTCATTCGTGCTGCTCCGATGCTGTAATTATTATTTCATTAAAACAAAACCCTAATTAATTAATTTCCGATATCAATTATTATTAATAAAATTTTAAAAATCTATAATATCAATTACCTTGAGCTACTTCCTGTGAGCCGAACAGCGTAAGAATTCAACTTGCTGAAATCAATATTGTTTTGACTCCTGTAAATAAATATTATAAATAATAATTAAAATGCAAAAAATAATACAAAATTTGCTCAAGTAATTTGAAATTTAATTACGTACATAAATTTGTTCATCTCTGTTATGATCCTTTCGGTGTCAGTGCAAAACAATGTGACGACTTCATTGACAAAATCAGGATTATTTGCGTCTTGCAGAGCTTGAATCTGAGTAAACTGGCAGTCCAACAAGCCCTGAAATTCAACATTTGCTTTAATATAAAAGAAAATGGAAGATTAAATCAGCGAAAAAATGGCAAAATATGAATGAATCTGACTGACCTCATCAAACATGGATTTAAGGAAGGTTTTGATTTGTGCTTCTTTGGAAGGAAACGCCATCTTCACTGACCTTTTCGAGAGTAGATTAACTGAGTAAGACTGTTGTAGTTGGAATTGGATATAATGAAAGAGAGAAAATGCAGGCATGAAAGTAGAACTAATTGAGATTTCCTTTTATAGAGATTTCACCAAAGTCCAACCCTTCTATCTTCAAAAAGATTTGTGGTGGCGACTTGTTTACACAATCAAATTTCCTTTCTGTCCTTATATTTAGAAAAAGAAAAGTTCAACATTTTTACTATTTGTGGAAAGAAACTACCTGCTCTTGTTTTATATTTTTTATAATAATAAAATTACATATATAAATAATAACGTGTTATTAAATAATTAAATATTTAAAAAATATAATAATATATCGTTATTTATATTTATAATTTGATTTTTCTGATATATTTAGGGTTTTTTTCTTTTACGTATTCTTACGGGTATTTAAGGGCTTTTTGGTAATGTTATAAAGATAATTTTATTTTCAAAATATAGATGGTTGAGACTTAGTTATCTTTAAAGTGAAGAATTAAATTAACCCTTGTTGGGATATTTGTAACATAAAATTATTTTTTTAAAAATTATGAAATAGTACAATTTCCTTTGGATTTTCTTTGAATTATTTATTTATTGTTATTCCATATATGTTAAATATAACATTTATTACATAATCTTCCCATTACATTTATATAATGAAATTTATAAATAGTAAAATGGCATAAAAAAATCACATTTTCCAAAAGCACTTATAAACTTTATATGAAAAGAAGAATTTATTAATAACAATATTGAAAATTTATAGTAACTAAGTAATAAAAATAATTAAAAATAAAAAGAAACACATTTTAGCATGCATATAAGAAAATATTATATGGACGGATAGGAATAACTGGATTTGAACTGAATTTATTTGAAAGTTTGAAACGAGTTTAACTTAAATGTGTTTAAATTTGAATTTGAGAGATCTATATTTTCAAATTTGTACAACTTGTGAGTCTAAAAATTTTGATATGAATCTATTAAAATGACATTATTTTGATTAATATGAGTCAAAATAATATTATTTTAGTATTAAATCACATTCAAAACTTAATTCGAGTTTTAACTTGAGCTAAACTCAAGTTCGACTCCTTTTATACGAATCAGTTCGAACACCTTTGAAATAAACTTAATAAGTTTGAGTTTGATTCCATTAAAATAAGTTGAATTCGAGTTTAAGTGAGCTCAAACTCAGCTCAGCTCAATTCAGTTCAATTTAAATCTAGCATTACGGATAGGTAAAGGCAAAAATTCAATCATGGCCTCACAGTTTTTTGAAAGTGGCAGTTTTGAAGTAACAACAGTCGATCGAAATTCATGGAGTAAATCCCAAATATAAAGGGGCTCAAGATATAAGGAGTGCATTCAATAAGGATTTAAATGTTGGATTAAATTTGTCGCAGTTTCAAATTTTAAAAGGGGATAATAAATTCACTGAGCCAAATCAATGAAAACCAATATAATAAATAATTCATGTTGAATGTGACTAAAATAATTAAGGGTTTGTGATGAAATAAAATATAAAATTAAATATTAGAATAAAGCAACTTAAAATTGAAGTATAAATTATTTAAATATTAAATTTTAAAATAATTTAAACTATATCTAGCATTTAAAAAGAGATTTAGTGAAATTTAAATAACAAAGCTTTTAAATTTACAGGATTATAAAGAACATCAGAAAGTATTAACAAACTCTTTAAAAAAATTTTAAAAAAAAATTCACATTCATTAAACGACATTAAAGTTTGCGTATAGCCTGGTCTTTAGGTTTCCACCCTCGGAAGGAATTGGCGGCAGAGCAAATTCCCAACAACACAAAAAAAAATCCACGTGCTAATTGTTGCGGGGGCCACGTGTCAAGTTATGTTCCCGTAATTGAAACCCTCGCCCAACTTCCCATACGCGAGACATTCGCGCGTGTCAGAAGCTGACGTGGCTGTGACATAATACGTGGCGTGCAAAGATACATGGGTGTGAGTTAGCAAAGATGTCCGGCAATGAGCTGGCAAGACAAGTGGCAATCAACCATAACCTGTGTGCTAGCTAGCAAAAACTAGTGCTAGTACAAACCTTTGTTTGAACCAGTAGAGATAAAATTTTTTTGATTTCTTTTTCTTTATGGATTTAGAGAACTGTTCGGTTTCTAGTTCGTTGTCGCCATCGCCGAGTTCCGCGGCCGAGGTTTCCGATGATCGGCTGGTGGAAATGGAGCTGGAGGCGGCGGAGGCCTTGGCGGATTTGGCGCATTTGGCGATGAGAGAAAGTGGCGGTGGTGGAACAGTCACGAATTGGGGCTTGAAAGGGAAACGAGTCAAGAGCGACTCACTATCACCGCCAGGTCCTTCCGGGATGAATTTGACCCCGATTGACCCGGTCCAACACTGTTCTGATCCGGCTGAAGTTAGTTTTTTGGAGTATTATTTATTAATATTGTTTCTATTTGTTCTTTTTATATATAAGCATAATTATATTTTTAGGTTTCATCATCATTTTTATTATAATTGTTTTCTATTTTGTCACTTAAGTTCTTTGTTTACGGTTTATGCTGAACTGGTGAGACGAATTGTCGAATTCGGTGAAGTGTTAATTCTTTTAGTTTCCTATATTTAGGATTATGTAATTATGTTTATTGTGCTTTTTATTTTTATTTTTTATAATGTTAATTGTGGCGGGTGAAAAGAATTTCTTTTTGCTGAATTTTGAAAGGTCTGAAGAACTTGCATTTCCAATCAGAGTACAATAGATAGTAGAATCTTTTCGAAAATTCAATAAATGGAAACAAGTCATGAATGTCAGAAACTATGCTATGACTTGCAGTCAGTTATTTTCCTTAGTGGTGATCCATGGATAAAAAAATTTGCAATATCCCTTTTTAGCAATTATATTTAAACTAAACCATGCCTATTTGAGGAATTATATTATCTACCTTCAACTGTAGGCATATATGCCCGAAAATTCGAAGACGTATTTATGGACAATAAAACAATTTTTGTGTTATCGTGTAAAAGTATACCAATTTTAGGAGATTTTTGTCTGTTGTAATTCTCCCTAGTCAGTTGTAAGATCAGCCAATACGTGTTTGCCATGTGATAGCCAGGCTATCACATGAGCACATCACAAGCGGTAATCTTACAAAGAAAGCGAATTTGGTTAGCCAAACCAGTATATCTAAGTTGAAATTTTGTGCACTATTGAGCAATATTTTTGTTTATAGCAGGATCAAGTAGAATTGGATCAGGAGCGGGATGAAACAGTGTGTAGCAATGTAATAATTAAACAAATAAAAGCTGAGAAAGAAGCTGAACCAAGTTCTGTATGTTCCACAAGATACACATCAGTAGGTGGTGGTGGTAGGTCAAGACAAAATCTAACCGAGGTACTTAAAGCTCCTAACTTTCTCGTAAGTATTTTTTGTCTCTCAATGCTATCTAGTTATAGTGAAAGCCTTTGGTAATCAGGCTGAGAAGGAAGCTCGGAGAGTACGTAGAGTATTAGCAAACAGGGAATCAGCTAGGCAGACGATTCGTCGCAGACAGGTAAGCTGTTTTCCTCCATGTCAATATTCTTGGCAAATAACCTTTATGTTCATATTTATATATTTGACACAACCTGGTCTGTGAATTTCCTTTATATATTCATGTCTGTTTTGTTCACTCTTTCTGTAGTTATTTTCCTGAGTATAACCGATTGTTTGAGGGATTTAGGGCGCAACTTCATTCACCCAACATTTCCCATCCTCTCTTACTGAGTATACCCTGTTTGCACGACTCTTGTTTTTATGGAAGAAATTTAATTGATTTTCATTAAAAAAGTTAAGCTAATGTGCCAATATGATATTTGAGCTATTTATATTGTGATATTAAACGGTTCAATGAACTTGTCTTTTAATTCATGACATTATCAGGAGCCATCATTTTCTTCCATATTCAATATTGGAGTTACTTTGAGCTATATTGTGATGTTTAACGGTTCAATGATATTTGAGCTATTTATATTGTGATTTTTCCGAATGGTATGGGCAGCAGATGAGTTAGTAAACTGGAGTGACTATGGGCTCTCAAGTTACTTTAGGCTAAAGTTTCTTTATTATGCATCTTTTGTTCAAGTGGATTGTCTCAAACTGTTGACTGCCAAACAACTCATGGTACTTTTGCTTTTTTTTGTCTGAAATTTAAATATATGATGAAAACTCTTTGAACCTGGGTGTGAATGAGTCAAGACCTCTTATACAACCTCAAGAGATCTAGCTAGCTGAACTAACTAGTAGTCACATGTTCAGGTTTTGAATGACATTGTATTTCTCTATGCTTAGTGTTGTTCTTTGAAAACAATAGCAAAATCTCATAATTGCAATTGTAGGAAAATTTCTTTTATATGAAATTTCTTACGTTTAGATTTTCCTGGGAAGAATACCTTTATCCCTACGTCAAAAAATCTTTGAAATCAGGCAATAGTAACACTAAAATGTGCATTCTCCCTAAGCATGTCTGATTTAGTCAATGCATGATGAGATTATCGTAGACTATTGGATTTGGAATTCTAGCCATGTAAGTGACAGCATTTTCTTCTTTGACAAACTAGAGATTTATGAAATTTAAGATCTTTCCTTAGCAGCCCCAGCAAATGCCAACCTATAGTGAACCTACCGAAGGAATATAATTGCACAGATGCTTCAAGTTGAATTTAGTCTGTGCTAGCTGTATTATAGAAGTACTGCATTTGTTATTGCATATTGAGAAATCATCATTAATTTTACTGTTTCGAAGAAATTATTGACTCTATGACTTCAAGTTGATGACATTAATTCCCTGTGTTTTTGGATTATGTCAACGACATCTCATCAACGAATTCCTCTGCTTGAAAGATAACTTTTAGGGGCGTTTGGTTTGGAAAATATTTTATTGCTAAAATTGAAAGATTACCTTAAGGATTACTATAAATAAATTATGACTATATTTGATAAAATTTAGTAAAAATTGATTGATATAAATAATTATTGTGTTTGTTTAAAGGTAACAAAATAATACAAATATTTTATTTTACTTAAATGTTCTTGGGTATAATTATTCTAAAATATTTTTTTTGTTATTTGTTATATTGATTGAAAATGAGATTATTTTTGTCTTTAAAAAATTAATAAATAAGGATATAGTTATAATAAAATCAAGATTACTTTGGTAAACTTTTAATACTTAAGGTAGAGGTGGTAATCAGATTACTCTTTATATTACTTGTCACATTACTATTAATAATAAAATATTACTGGAACATTTTATTACCAGAGCAATCTTTAATCTCCTTTAACCAAACGCCCTCTTAGTTTTGATTGCAAATTCAGTATTATATTCTTTGATAGAAGCTAAATACTCTGAAGATACCTTGTTCCACTAACTTGTTGATCACTTCTGATTGGCCACTGCTTAATACTACTAATTTGTGTGCTATTTTTGATAAAACAATTATTTTGTTTCTAAATAAGCAATAAAAGCTAAACAAAGAAACTCATCTTGATTTTCCCTATATTTTTCTCTCTGGTCCCTTTTTTTAGTCCCAAACAGACACAGAAAGGAAAAGCGAACTAAAAACTTTTATATTGTTTTTTCTTCACTGATGACGCCAGCACCGAATGTAACTGTATTTCTCATTCCATTGATAACACAGCAACAAAGTAAAAAACTGGTGTAAAAGCAATGGAACTGCTGTTAAAATCAAAACTTGATGAACTAGAAACTTTTAACAGAAAAATTGATGGTAGAGCTCTCTAATTCCTTTGAGTTCTGGAATGAGCCTGCATTTTTTAACGCACTGACACTGAGTTCATTTCCGATGTTAAGGTTTTTGATGTGGCCATGGCTGATGACTTTTGTATTTAAATGAACTACACTATTGCTAAGTCTACAGCACCATCACCAGCTCCATAGCATATTGTTTGCTCTAACATTATATTCTTAGTGTTGACTGAGCAATCCAAAACTCTGCTTTGCGTTCTTAGACCTGACGAGTTCGGTGAGCTAAATAGGAGTTTTATGTGCACTTTTAAGTAACTTTGATTTTGTGGGAGATTGTGTATATAGTTTACAAATTAAAACGTTAAGTTAGTAGTGTGAGTTGATATGGGGTTGTCTTGTCTTTAGCTTTTAGTTGGTACAATTCTATATGGATTTTTTCTATTGAGGTGGAGTTGCAAGTGCTTGTCATGGCTATGATAATAATCGCTGGACTTTCCATTTGGAATTTATTTGGAGTTTGGTATAGTTGATGTTATATGGCATGGCAACATGAATCAAAGTTGGCTTGAATGAAAGAGGTTAACTTCACATTACTACACAATATAATGAGGATATTCTTGGATTTCATTTTTCACGAAGAAAATCCCCGTGGACCAAACTAATTTTTGAGATCCTAACTGTAGGTACGGGCTGCCTTTGATTTGTCAAAACCCCAAGATTTGTAGCCCTAGCCTTAGGGGTCCAAATAATATTAAAGTAAATACCATCTTTAGTTTTCTTGTTAAAAGCATTTGCCCTCATATAGGTTTAGCTTATTATGTAGGCCCCCCAATTTTATGTGTTCATCATAGACCTCTCCTATAGTTAGTTTTATTCATTTAATTTTTTAACTGGATGGTCAACATGTAATGTTCAGCAAAACTGCAAGGAGTTCAAAGCTAATTATCCTTCAATTTCTGCATAATTACGTTTCACTGAGAAATGCTTTATGATCTGTTAAGTGTACTGTATAGTTTATATCTGGTTCTGATTACGCACATCTTGTTTGCTTTTTTGATTCAGGCTCTGTGTGAAGAGTTGGCCAGAAAAGCTGCTGATTTGGCAAGGGAGAATGAGAGTTTAAAGAGAGTAAGCAGTACTCACCGTTCATAAATTATCAGTGTCTTCCATTAAGGCATTTGACTATAATAATATTAAAGCATATGTTCATTGTCATGAAGTTGGAATTGCCTTTTTCATGCTGTTATCGTTGTTGAACTCACACTAAAACTGTGATATTGACTTAACATACATTTGTTGAAATTTCTATTGAGAAGAAAAAGGATATGGCTTCTAAAGAATACAAGTATCTGGAGACTATAAATAAGCATTTGAAGACACTGGTAAGAACTATGCTTTGAGTGCTTAGAATTTTTCTTGAAAAGTGTTTTATCACCCGTATAACACCTCTCCACATTTTGCAGACGGCCAAAGCATTAAAATCACAGGTTGACAAATTCTCAGGAGAGCTGAAGTCAGCCCATGCTGAGATGTCTGTCTCTCCTTCTGCAAACTGTCCGATGCTCTTGTATAACCACCATCCTTTTCCACCGGTTGGCTGGCCTTATATTATTAAAGATTCACATCCACTCCAATCAGGACATGGGCTGCAGAACCCTGTCATTATTCCATCGAACATTCCAACCCCTGTTGTTCGTAAGCTTGATTCTCAGGATCAAGAGAACCCTATAAATATTAATACTATGGGAGCTCCGTTTTACATTGTGCCATGCCCTTGGTTTGCCCCTCATGGTAATGGATTCCATGCTCAACCTCCTGATAGCCAGAAAATTGTGCAAGATGAAACTTCAAGGCATAATGGATATGATGGTTTTTCATCATCACAAAGTTTCACAAATATGGAGAAACCTTTGTACCGTGCAAAAGCTAACAATGAGGTTTCTGATTCAACTGAAGTTAGAACCCCTACTGATCTTAAAAATATTCCAGTTGAGTTTTCTCTCAGTAAAGGTGGTCAGCGTAATGGGCCTCTCCCAAGAGACGCAACTTTTACACCAGCACTGCCAGGTTCTGTTGGAGGAACGTCTATTGTCAATCATGGGCCAGATTACACTTGCAATACTGAAGCTATTTCTGTGAAAGCAAATCATATTGCAAATGCTTTGCCGGAGAAGAGACAACAGGTAGCCAACTATCCAAGTCAGAAAGTAGCGGATGCAATTGCTGCAGCTGAGGCACGGAAGAGAAGAAAGGAACTTACAAAACTGAAACACCTTCATGGTCGTCAATGTCGATTGCACTGTTGAGCTTATTGGCCAACATTTTGGTTGGCACCAAGTTTAAAAGGAATTCTTATAAGCTTTTGACTCCTGTTATATTCATCTTGAAACATTCTAGATGACAATGGGTGCTCATCTCCGACAGCATGGTTCAGGTTTGAGGCTCTATCTATTTCTCTAAATATTTTGAAAGGCGGAAGAGGACTAAAGTTTTAGGTCTTGGTAGCTTATTTCTTTGAGTTAGAAGATTAAGTTGTTGTAAGTTAACAGATTGGTGCTGCCATTTTGATGTGGTTGGACTGAGGAAGGGGCAGCAAAATAGGAGTCGAGAAATGAAATGGATTTAACTTATTGTGTGTCGTAACATTATACAAGCATCTATACTCTTTTACAATGAGTATAGATATTTAACTTATTTTATAATAATAATAATTTAGAACATTTAATATTATAATATCAATATACAATTTAACTTTGAAATTTATATTATGAAACTACTTTTAATTATGTATGTAAACTTTACTTTGTTTTGTTTTTAAATTTCATAATGCTACAAGGCCGATATTTGTAAAAGGATTCAGATTATAAGTAGAAATTTGAATTTTTTTTAAAGTTAACGGTTAGGTATCTATAGATAAATTAAACCTGTGGTGGGGAGAATCTTTCAGCCTTATTATAATGGCTGAAAGACTTATTTCCACTACAAGTATAGTGTATTTTCAAATTTTTATTTATTAAATTTTAAAATTTTAAATATTTATTTATTATCTGTGAAAGTTAATAAAATTTACTAAATTTAAGGGTAAAAATGTTATTTAATTAATAATATTAAAAAAATTATTTAAAAAATTTAATAATTTTTATTCACTCAAAAATTTGAAAAGTTTGATTGGTTAACGATTTGTTCTCATTCAAGAAATAGGGGGAGTATTGGTATGAAAGTTAATCGGATTTAGTTGTTGGAAAAATAGGGGAAAAAATACAAATCTTAAAAGAAAAATGTAATATTTTAAACTTTTTAAGTGAACAAAAATTGTTAAATTTTAAATTAAAAGAAATAAGAGATATAATTTTATTTTTAATATTATTTATTAAATAATATTTTTACTTTTAGTGGATGAGATTTTGGGAACTAAGCTGACCTTTTATGATTAAAAATTCATGGTAGCACAGCCACCCGCAATACAAACTAATAAATTATTACTATATTCTTCTTTAATAATTAGCATAAGCCAATTAATCTCGTTGCTATATTCTCTTACTTGCAAAAGAACCCTAAAGTTATATGATCAATTTAAAAAAAAAAAAAAAAGTAAGGAATTTAGTTGACATTGAAGAATCTCATAAATATCCTACATGAAATCAATTGCCCAAAAAAAAAAAAAACCTACATAAAATCAGCCAACAGAATTAGAACTTAAATTTGTCCTGCCCTATATACAAGAATAGGGCTCTTGACACTGTGCTTAGAATCACTCCATTCAAGTGAACCTGATAAAATATGAGTTCCATTTTTCATTGCCCCGCCCTTCACCACAACCTTGAAAGTCCTCGTTTCACGGGGTTTACTAAATGTCAGACTATTTGGAAAAACTCTAATTGAGAGACCCTCTGGCGATGTAACAGTTGCCTTGTACACTGACTTGCCATATCCCACATTTTTTACAGTCCTGTAAAACACTGCTGAAATCCTGGAATTATCCTTCATCTGTAAGTGCATTGAAGGATAATTAAGCCCATCTGTCCCTTGTGCAGGTTTATAACTAGAGCAGTTGAATCTCTTCTTGTCTCCCATTAGTAGACCAATGGATGTGCTGTTGTAGCCTTCCTTGCAAAGGAAACTTATGTAGTCATTCAAGGAAATATCATAGATGAGACCCGGGTGTCTCGCCCGTAATGGGTTAATTTGGCCTGATCCGGAGCCTAGTTCTACATCTTGTGCTTTGATTTCCATAGGGGTGGCTACAACACGATGGATTTTTTTGTTAGAGTTGTTAGAAAATTACTTATGTGGGTTAATATTAATTACGATTTTGGTTTAATAAAATCAAATATTTGAATAGGATAGTGGTAGCCTATAAATGACTTAAGTGATTAAATAAAAATAAGAACAATACACTTAAAAGTTACGATCAAAATAGATAATATTAGTGTGACCATTAAAGTTTATTTGGTTTTTGATAAGGAGGTTTATTAATCTACTATATATTAACTAGGTCTCCACTTTAAAACCAAGTAGTATAGTTTTTTCATTGAAAATTATCATTCGGGAATTTAGAAATAGAAGATCAGTTATTCTTATACAGATAATCTCGACAGTTTTATGGATTCATATTGTGTGGTAGCTTTTCAGGTACTTCTATAACCCTAACGAATTTCATGACCTATAAATTTTGGATTGAATAAGTTTATGTTTGATCATATGATAAAATTATAATATGTGGTGTAGGAAGTGTTACCGGTGGTCATGAGGGCGGACTTGATGGCTGCAGGTGACCAGTCCGGTTGGGCAGATTTGACATAGCCAGAAGCAGCTGCAGCATGAGGGCAAGCCATTGATGTGCCTGATATTATGTTAAATGGTGAAATTCGTTTGTCCATTGACAGTCCTGTTATTGATACCATTTGTGAATATGCAGCTAAAATGTCAATCCCTGGTGCTGAGACATCTGGTTTCAGGATGTTCAGGCTGATCACTTGAGGCCCTCTAGATGAGAAAGAAGCAACAAAAGGGGCAGGCATCTTAACTACCCTTGTCTTGTATATAACAGCTTCAGGGTTCCTATATTAAAAACATTCCAAACCATCAAATGATGCGCAAAAAATTGCAATACTGAATATGTAATCAAGTTCAGTACTTGTTGGAGTTGATGTAATTGTTTATCAGGGAGCCATCTTTGGGGCTGATGGAGGTGCCTGGTATAAGAGTAGTATAGGCTGTGTCTGTTGGTCCTTCAAGAATCCCTATTGCTCCAGCTCCACCTAATTCTTTGATAGTATAGTCGTAATTACCGAAACCAACGCAGTATAGAATCTTTCCCTTCACTTTCTCCTTGCTTAGAGTTCCATAATCACAGGCACTGTAAAATAATTGGTGTTAAGAGGATTTTGAACTTTGCCTTAAACTGCAAATAATGCTTGATTAATTGGCATACATATATACCTAGCATTTCCAAAGCCCTGACTGTCATTGCCTGCACGAGCTCCACTGGTAAGAGGGTACATCAGTTTTTTCGGTGAAAATGTGTTAATGGAGATCCCCTATCACCCCACATATATAAAACAACATTATTGTTTTTGATAAAAATAAAATAACTACACCAATAAAACTATACGTATACATTTTAAATATATAAACGAGTATTTACTTAATGTATATTATCAAGTGATAGAGTGATTTTGATTAAATATAAAATATCACCTAATCACATGATAATATAAATGTGAAATAATATCTCACTGATGGCTTGGGTTCTGAAAAAAGGTCTTTATCTATATCTATTTGTTTATTCAAAATAACTATGTATAGCATTATTCTAACTACAAGAACAGATGAATGTGTCAAATAAAGAACTCACAGAAGCTTCCATGCCATTGCCAAGTTTAGCTACTGACACGAATTTCCTATCAATGCTGCTAGCAGCCACAGTTAAAATCCATGGTGCAACATTTTGCACTGTTCCTAAACCAGGCCCCTGATTCCCAGCTGAGCAAGAGGTGAGGATTCCCCTTTTCATGGCATGAAAAGAGCCAATGGCAATGGGGTCATCGAAAAAACTCTTCGACACTCCACCAATTGAAATCGATATCAAGTCGACACCATCTTGAATAGCGTCATCAAAAGCGGCTAGTAAGTCCATATCACTGCAGCCGTCGCCCCAACATACTTTGTACATTGCGACGCGAGCCGATGGGAGGCCGCCGCGAGCAGTGCCTTCGGCAATGCCATACAAGCTAGCACCTTTGATCAATGCCCCTGCAGCTGTGGAGGAAGTGTGAGTGCCATGCCCATCAGTGTCAACTGGACTTGGTTCATCCAATGTAGGATCAATCTCCCTACCTAGATGGTAGTATCTTGCACCAATGACTTTGCTGAAACAGTTAATTATATATTTTTTAAAGTTTTTAACAAATGAAAATTGATTATGTTTTGACTGATAAATCATTTAAGAAAGAATAAGAATGCAGTCTACTTGTTGCAGCCAGTGAAATTGGCGCCTGTAACACATTTGCCTTTCCATTTTGCTGGAGGAGGTCCATAGCCTTTATCATTAAAACTTGGAGATTTAACCCAGATTCCTAGAAAAATAGAAGTCGGAAAACAATTTAAAATTTTCTTATATACATAAAATTCTGATTTTCATTAAATGGCAGCCAGCTTACCTGTATCAAAAACAGCAACAATAATATCGCTCTCTTTTTTGGAATTCTCTTTCTGTAATGTTTCAGAAAGTCCCAGAAAATCCCATGTTCTAGTTGTGTGATATTGACGCTTAGTGTTAGGAAACACAGAAACAACACCCTCTTCCTCTGCGTACCAATTTAAAGATCAAAATCTGACAAAACTTAAAAGAAAATATATATACATGTGTTGCCTATATAAGCATTCAATGGTTCATTATGCCATTTATGTCTGTATAGAAACTCAGATTACGAGAAAATTTTAATCAGCACGTATACCTGATAATCTCTTTGCTTCATGCGGTAATAGCCTGGCGACAAAGCCATTGAAGCTCTTCTTATAACTGTGTACTCTGGATTCTTCAGCTAATTTGTCGCTGAAAAATTGTCAAGAGAAGCAGTGGTTATGGTTCATGTTAAGAATAAAGTTTGTTGGAAAAGAAAGAAGATGATTGATTACTCTTCAATTGCCGTCCTGAGCAGATTCTGATGCTCATTTACCGCTGAAATTCCAGCTGCTGGCACGTCTCCCATGTAAACAATGTATGGCTGTTGTTATTTAACTAAATATTAACTCACTATGTATACACAATATACAAATGAACAACAAGGAACAATTATCATAAAATGCATGCATGTTTGCGGTGGTACCTTTCTTTCATTGTCAGTCTGAGTCGATGCTGTAAGTATAAATGTAGCAGTGAGAAATAGGTTGAAGATAAATGAAGCTGGAAGATTAAGTTTCATCTTTATGTTACTACTCTCTTTCAACTACAAGAAAGGTTTAATTAGTGTTGTTGGTATAAATAAAAGGAGAGATGGAGATGATAACAGTTAATTACGAGCGCAAAATATGCTAAGATAGAGTTAAGTAAATTAATTGGATCATGAAGCAACAGTGTAAATAATTGGTCAGTTTAAGACTGAGAGTTCGGTGGCTTGAATTTTGGATCCCACTTTCAGACTAGATTTATTCCAAACATGCTTTAAGTTAGGAACCAAACGGCAGACTTGTTCATGCATTAACCTCCAGCTAGAGGAGCTAATATAAATTGTCAACAGGTTTAAAACATTAATAAAACTATGTGTACCCACTTTGGGTACACAAATATATACACATTTATATGTGTCATCATGTGATTAGATGATTTTAAATTAAGAATAAAACAATAACCAATCATATGATGACACATATGAGTGTGTATACATTTGTGTATCCAAAATGGGTACACATAGTATTGCTCTTAAAACATAACCGCTTTAAATTTAGAGCAATACTATGTGTACCTATTTTTGGTACACAATTCATATATATAGTAATGTGTCATCATGTAATTAGGTGATTTTAAAACATGTGTCATCATATGATAAAGAAACATCAAATCACATGATAACATCTCATCTATGTACACAAATTATATATCAAAAATAAATACACATAATTTTATTCTTAGATTTATTATAAGTAAGAATTAAACCCACGTGATAATGTCTCGGGCAACAAATCTAACAAAGAAGACATAAAAGCCATTTTATTTATATATATAATTATGAGAAATGTAAACAAACAATAATTATAGATGATGAATGTGGGGTCAAAACCATCTTGAGCTCACTATTCAAGTTATAGGGTTTTTTATGTCCAAGTTGGTGCTCTAAAATTAATTTTCTTGGTGATATTAATTCATGCTAAGTCATATTCATACGAGTGACATTCTTTATCAGTAAGCATATATGTTTACATCTATATCATGATAAATACTTTTAGAATGATGAAATTATGACGAAATGATCAACGTATATCTTAATCATAAGAATTCTATGCATACATGGTGGCTATTCTACAAATCTTTGTAGTCCCAATTTTATCTTGACCTAGGGTACAAGTAATATGGTAAAACAATCCTCATGTTAAACAACCTTACTAAAATATAATGATAGATATTACATGTCAAAGTTATTTATCACAATCTAGTATAACACATAAGTATATGTTGACTACATGTTTACTTAACTGATCTTGCAGAGGATTCTACATGTATAATAACTCTGAGGGGGGGTTTGGTTGGCTTCTTTTAAGATTACCTTGGTAATCTATCTTTTATTCCCTTGTTTGGTTTATCAGTAATAAAATATTACAGTAATCTTCTATTACCAATGCTGACGTGACAGGTAATATAAATAATAATCTGATTACCACATTCACCTTAGGTATTTAAAGATTACTGAGGTAATCTTGAGTTTATTATAATTATATTATTATTTATTAATTTTTTGAGATAAAAATAAATTTATTTTTAATTAATATGATAAATAATATAAAAATATTTAAAAATAATTATATTTAAAGGCATTTAACTAAAATAATTTACTAGTAATCTTTTATTACCTTTAACCAAACACAATAATTATTTATATTTATCAAATTTTATCAAACATAGTAATCATTTATACATAGTAATCATTTATACCTAGTAATCTTCTAAGTAATCTATCTTCAAGGTAATATTTCTATTTTGGTAATAAAACATTACCCAAACCAAATGCCCCTTAATATTTATAAAAGATTCTTTAATAGACGGTGGTGTATGTGGTCCTCCAACTTAAGATTATTAAAGCATTGTGTGTACTAATCGACTTAATTTAACATTAGCCTAATATAACTTTTTTTGGGCAATTAATACGACAGTCATTATACATATCAAGACAACAGTGGATTAACATGAGATTTATCACTCTTAAGTATAAAAGTAGTCAATCATTTAATTAATGTACCATTTTTTATTTGTATTATGTTTATATTAACTAAAATAACAATTATTCGTCATTGATTTACATTTTTAATTAGATGAATGTCCCAGGATGGTAAAACCGTAAAGAGATCAATATATATCATTGATCTTAAGAACTTTATGTGCATACATAATGACTACTCTAATTAAAAATATCCGTTGTTTTGTTATTATTTTGATTTAGAGTACAAATAATACGTTTAAAACTCTCATAGTGTTGAATGATCCTAATAAAAGATAGTAATAAATCTCACATGTCAAGATTATTTAGTAACAACTTAGTGTAACATATGAAGATGCATACTAAATAGACATGTTTACAAAATTACCTAACAAAAATAATTCCACATAAATGCGATTTCAATGTCCATGGAACATATCTTCATGGATAAATATAATTCCACATAATTTGACATCACCCCAACATAGTCCTTGAGAAAAGATTAGCAAAATAGTGGCTATATATTATATGAATACTATGACATCACTATCAAGTATAATCAAAGATCTCTTTGTTAGGGCTACTAACATATGTCAACAACAACTTCAATTTGTAGTTATAATGAGATTGAGTTATCGTTCAATCTAATATTATCCCCTTTTTGTTATATAAATCGACTAATATAAATTAATGGTAATATGAATTTGACACCTCACCATTTGGGTGGCCTATGCAATTCAATTGGATCATGCGCACATGGAGTTTACCAATTACCCTCGCCTTCTTTCTGGACTAGATCAACGCGTGTGTGTATATATAGGTGGCCGATTCAATTCAATTGGATCATGCGCACATAGAGTTTACCAATTACCCTTGCCTCTTTTCTGGACTAGATCAACAGGCTTCGTCAATTTCGTTTGGTTCTTGTAAAATATCTGTCAGTCGCTTTCCATTTCATATCACTCATTGTTATTGACCCAGTATTACTTAATTTATATTTTATTACTTGAAATTGATGGCCATTTTGTTGAGCTTCAAAATGCTAATATTTTATTAATAACCTTAATATGTAAATCACTCAATTAAGGAAATCAATCACCCAGAAATCACATCCAACTTTTGTTAGAAATAATAACTTCGCAATTCTAACTTTGCTAATCCAGACATTATTACAACTAATAAGAAATTGACAAGAGATAACATGGATTTCTTATGAAACATGCGGAGCGTCAAAACAGATTTTTTAAATCGAAGGCTAAATCTGTTCAAGATTGGCGTGCAAGACGGAGTACACAGCGGACCACCCCTCCTGGGTGGGATGCACCGTGTCCCAAAAGAAAGAAGCTTCCGGCTTCTCACACACTCTGTACTTCTTTTCTCCCTTCTCATCTATGCTTCCACACGAATATTCTGTGCTTATTCCAATACAACATGGCTCCAATGGCTTCTCAAACTTTGAACCTCCTGCATTTCATTAATAATACTTCACTGATTATAAAATGGGAGCAGTATAAAATGGGAGTAGTATAATAAACTAAATGATCACCTTTGTTCTTGAAAACAGTCATGAATGCACCATAAAGATCCAGAATGACAATTTTAGAGCCCTTTGTTTGATTGTTTAATTTTGTCACAGCTTGCTGCAGCAACATATTGTGGATATTGACGAGCGAGTTCTCGGTTCCATTGCACCTTTGGAAAGAAGAAGTAAATGTGCTATGAGGTAGACATCCTAAGGGCTCCAGACCTGAAACAACCAATTTCTTCACCCCCAGGCCTTGAATACGTTTTAAATTCAAGGCAAGCTGATTCACCACTTGTGTAATATATGTTTGCCAACCCTGTCATGCCAAAGGAAAGTAAGGATAAATCAGATCAACTAAACTTTGGCTTCACTTAAAGGGAACATGTTCATGAGCACTAGATAAGTTAAGAACATAATTTCGAAATACAGTTGGAGAGGATTTATTTGAATTCTCGTTCTCATATTTGGAATTCCACTCTTTTGCCACTTAATCTATCCGGCAATAATTTTTTTTTTCAAAAAATCTTACTAAATTCGCAAAGATGACGAGGGAACCTTACATTGTTGTCTGGTAGCATGTCAAATAGTGGGCAAAAACTATGGCTGGATTTAAGCTAAGCCTGTTTGAGTTTGGTTCGAATGAGTTTAGTTCAAACAAGTTCAATCTCGAGTTCAAATCGAAAATTAAATATTTTTACCTTGAGTTTTGAAAGTGTTTAGTTTGCCAAACTTATAAGGGTGAAAATTTTTGATACGAATAAATTAAAACGACATCTTTTGAGTAAAACGTATCAAAATAATATTGTTTTAGTGATTTTCGTTTGGTTATAGTATAGATCCTAGTTCAAAGCTCAATTCAAACTAGAACTCTAGTAGAACTCAAGCTTGACTATTCTTAGACGAGTCTAACTCAAACACTTCGAGCCAAGATCAAACTTAAATTCAAATTTGACTCCACTCAAAATGAGTCAAACTCAAGCTTATGAGTTTGGTTCAAATTCAAACATAGAAACAACTTCAAATTAGGTGTCGCCATCTGAAAGCTTCAATTATGATAGAGTAGGTAAATTCCAATACATCAAGGCATAAAAGACAAGGACAGTTTTACCAACTCATTCTAAACGAAATAAATATATGAGTGAGATGTTTTTGTTTCGTTTTTGTCATTATCGATTTCATTCACACAACAGAAACCAAATAAAATAATCAATGAGTTACCTCAGCAGAGCCATTTCTTGCAGTATAAGTAGAATAATCATTTCCAGCGACGGAGACGAGGGCCACAGAAAACTGAAGGTCACGAGGCCTGTAAACTTGATCCTTTATCAACTGCTGAAAGAAATCGACCTGCGTCGTCATATTTGGCTGAGCAACCAACGTATCAAACACGCCCGTCCCTCCATAGGCAAAGTTCATCCCATATCTCAAGTGCTTTCTTCCTAGTTTTCTCCATCTGTATGGTATCGGGGACTTCACTCCCACAAATCTGGCTGCCATTTTTTCACAAACCTAATTATTAGAAATATAATAATTCTTAAAGTAATCATCTGTGGGATTATTTCCCACCCAAGTGTTAGTTTAATTTTAAAATCATACCTACGATAAATAAAAAACTTAAATATTTATTTATAGATTAACAATCATCAAAATTTTTTAATTAAAAATAAGAATTAAATCGTTATTTTATTGTTAAACTGTAAAACCTTAAAATTTATATCATTTTTTCCATATTTTAAAGATTAATACTTCATTTTATTTTTAAAGTTTAAAAAGTTTAGATTTTACTCTTAAGATTTATTTTCTTTCTTTGGTCACCACCAACCCGGTGGATGAAACTTAAAAAAAGGAGAAAAGTAAATTTTTCAAAATTTAATTATATAAAAAAATTATTAATTTCCTAAACTAAAAGAGAGAAATAATATAAATTTAAAATTTTTAGGTTAGAAGATAAAATAATAATTTTACTCATGTTTTTAACTAAGAATTTTAATAATAATTAGTTTATAAATGAAAGTTTGAGTTTTTCATATGTTTTTTAAATTTAAATTTAAATTTAAATTTAAATTAGATCAAAACTTGGGTGTAAAATTGTCTTTTTCCCTCTTCCTATTTACTAAAGCACAATTGACAGATGCAATACAGAATACCTTTGAGAAAGAGCATTAGTGGTAAAGTTTATGGGGATTACAAAATATATCAAAAAACCTAAAAATAGGAAAAAAAAAAAATTTTTAAAATTTAATTACGAAAAGAATTATTAATTTTTTAAAAAAGAAATAATATAAATTTTAAGGTTTTAAGGTTAGTGAATAAAATAATAATTTTACTCTTATTTCTAATTAAAATTTTAATGATAATTAATTTATAAATAAATATTTAAGTTTTTCATATATTTTTTAAATTAGATTAAAATTTGGGATAAAAATGGTCTTTTTCTTTTTTTTTTATTTACTGAAGCACAATTGACAGATGTTACACAGAATACCTTTGAGAAAGAGCACAACTGGTAAAGTTTATGGGGATTACAAATTATATTAAAAAATCAAAAGCACTAGCTTTATGAGCTAAGAAGGCACTAGTTGTCATCACTGTTCAGCTACTTTTATTTTTCATCTGGATTTTAGTGTTACCAGAAGCCTCTACCCTACTTCTAACACAGACCACTTTAGCTGGCGATAAGTATGAAATTATATAGTGGGGCATCTCTGTTTAATCAAGGCTTTCACATATA
Organism: Mangifera indica; assembly: GCF_011075055.1. NCBI lineage: Eukaryota > Viridiplantae > Streptophyta > Magnoliopsida > Sapindales > Anacardiaceae > Mangifera > Mangifera indica. The sequence continues at coordinate 4,567,848 of NC_058137.1, forward strand.
TATAATAAACCGGAGTGAAAAAAAAAAGAGATAACAAAAAAAACAAACAAAAGACTACGGTATGGATATCACGTGAGGAAAGTAGAATATTGTGGTAACAGGAGTAAAATAAATAAAGAAGTAAAGAAAAAGTTGAACAGGCAAATGCAAGAAGCTGTGTGTAGTAATCATAACAAGAAGAAAAGCGACAAACCAGAGGAACCCACCAAGCATTTCCATAATGCAAAAAGGAAAAAAAAAAGAGCGATAAGCACATGGTAATCATCTTCTTCAATTCTGATGAATTTATTTACCTAAATAATCTGTCAAGACGCGTCCATCAGAGAAGCGACCGGCTGGTTTACCAGGAAAGGTGATACCGTAGGGCTGTTTCCAAGAACTGGCTACCGGCTTCCCAATGTTCCCAGTATCGACATATGAATCTCCAAACACAAAGAGCTTTGTGGGCTTAAATTGAAAGCCATGATGTTTGTAGTGAAGATGAGACAATCCCAGAACTTTTTGTGGTCCTATATATGCATGCAATGAAACACAGAAAGGTTAATTAATTAGCCAGAAAAAAAGGTAGTTTGAAGCTCACAGAGTAAAGTTGTGAAGTGAAATAAATGTAATTTAACCTGAGAGGAGGAAGAGGAGAAGGATTTTGAGCAAGGAGAGGAAGAGGTGATTTGGGTCCATAATAATGTAGAAAAGAAGCGATAGAGATGGAAGGGGAGGGACTGAGGATGATCGAAAGGCGATATCTACGGTTTATATAGTGGGATTTAATCCACTTTACCATCCAGTGGTGATGGAATCACCCACAGGTGACCTAGCTTGGTCAACCCCTGGATTTAATATTTAAGGGTACGATGACTGCACTCAATTTATTTGAACTACGTATCTACTCCGACATTATGTTCAACGCAGTTGGAGAAATTAAATTTTACGGCCGAATGACTAGGTCCCATCCAACCAAACTTCAAGAATGGAGAACTACATCTTGGCACCCAAAGTTTGACTTGAAAACTATTTTTGTCCTTTTATGATATATATAATACTTTCCTGCCGAACGTGCTCTTATACAATTTCATCGGCAAAGCATCCCGGCACAAGAACAAAATCAGAAAAGGATCATACCATAATTCATTCAATCCTCACAGATACCTATGTATGTATATATTATTCAATATAACTCATTTATGTCATACCTTAAATATCAAAACACACAAATTTTATACCAAACAATTATTCTAAAAATCAGATTTCATAACCCCACTTAATCCATAATAAATATACTAAACTCTCCTATTTGATTGTTTAGCCAACGATTTTGATGTTAAAAACTTTGTCAAATCACATTTCCCCCTCACCCCCCACCCATGACTAAAATTAATGAATGATAATTTAATAACTGTTTATATGTTTTTTTAAAATGTTTATTGGTAATCCAAATCATGAGACCGTATGCTTGTTTTATAGATTTTGAATTAGATAATTGTAGAAATTGACATTTATCTGAGTGAAACGATCATTTGTCACTTAAATAACTTATGATATAGTATTATTTAATTTATCTACTTGACATTAGCAGAATAGGTGCTCATCCTTTGGAACAAGTGTTCAACACTTTATTTTTAAAATTTTTTAAACTTACACTTATTTTAACATATTCCCACACCAATATTAATTCAAACTGAAGGGAAAGTACAAAATTAATCTTACTGTGCACTTGTGGGTATTACATTCTCCTCCATTAGAATTTCATCCACGAAATTTATTTGAACAACTTAGGATGGTGATTTATCATAACCTGCGCTACTTTTCAAAAGCCCTACAATAAAATCTATGAAAATATGCTCCCAATTTCACTATGATATGTTAAGAAGTTGTAACATCCTAGATGATTCTTAATGTTCTACCTTAACCTGGTGGTATGTGAGATATTTGATTACATAATCACCTACATCACTCTTCACACCAAACCACCAAAAACTCTTTTTCAGATTATGACACATCTTTACATTCCACGGTGGGTTATGTAAAATGTATTATATGTTTGTGCTAATATCTCTTGTTTTAAATCATAATCTTGCGAGATTCATACTCGACTTCTAAATCTTAAAACACCATATGTCATTTGGAAGTCTACCTCAAGACCATTTGCCACTTGTTTGCTCATCTCTCTAGATTAATCATCCGAGATCTATTTAGCCTTAATCTCACCTAATAATTTGGATTTTATCTCCAATCTCGTCAATATTCATGTGACTAATTTAATCTATTCCTAAATATGCACCTTTTTATTTGTTGAGTGGTTATGTATTTCCAGACATGGATATGTGTTATCAGTTGATGTTTGGGTGAGGTTATTCAATTTATAGTTATAACACTTTTTTGCAAGCTTTTTAAGTTTAAATTTATCATGTTTGTATGGTTGTTTTATATTTCATTATTAGATAATGTAGAAGCATATTTAGGAAGTTTTAAGTCAATACATCTCTTCGAATTCATATTTCATTCAAAGTTATATATATAAAGTATAGTGTTACATTTTAATAACTAGAGTGGACCAACGATTTCGGTTTGCTTGAAAATTGTTCTTATAATTAGCCCATATTAAACCAGACAATTTAAAGGTTAGACCAAATAAAAAACTAGGTTTGATTCGATTAATATAAAATAATCAAATTTTTAATGATATTTCAAACTTAAATCAATTTTAACTGAGTTTATTTTAATATTAAAATAATTTATATTATATATTTAATAATAAATTACATTAAAAATTTTATTTTTAAATAGTTAATTAATTCGACCATTCGTGGAACAATTTCGTTCAAATCTATAAACATTGCCTGTGGGTATTATAATATCTGTCATTTCGAACTCCCCTCGTGGACTTGTTGCTTATTGTTTCACTGCTCTAAAGAACAAACTAGTCATCCACGTCAAATAAGCTCTCATGTGGCTTCGCTACTATTCCATTTCAAGGGTGCAAAATTAACCATTCTCAACTTAATGGAAAGAGATGCACCGTTGAGTACGCTAGATTTTGACACAACATCTAACTCTGCCAACACGTTTGGCAGTGGACGCAACTCGCCATTGCAAAAAATTGTCTTCATTATCGTTTGGCACGCATTCTAGTCCCCATCAGCACCAAGTCTACCACTTTACTCATTAGATTCATCGTCTCCATTATCGTTTGGCACGCGTTCTAGTCCCCATCAGCACCAAGTCTACCACTTTACTCATCAGATTCATCGCCACCCCACCGCCTTGTATAACAACAACTAAAACAATGTAATAACGGTCTTATAAATACAAAAAACCGTTACGAGAGGTTGTAAAAGGACTTATGGGAAAAGAGCCAGACCTATAATACTAGAGGTACGCATATACAAGTTGTCTAACACACTCTCATATTCACATCATTTTCAAGAGTGTATCATCGACCAATAACTATATTATAGACATAGCTTGTTTGATTTATGCTTGTAACCTATGAAGTTGAATTTCCGGCTTCACATAGATTTGTAATTTTGTAGGGTTTGGTGGGAGTTCTAGTTTCAAAATCACTCTTGTAAAGTGGATGGAGAAAGATTACCCCCTTAAGAAATAGTTTGAGTGACAAAAGAGAATATTACATATATAAAAGAGTATAGTTCAAATTTTTTCTGACGATATATCAAAATCAAATTTTTGACTTATCTAATTCAATAATTATAGAGTCAGTCATTGAATTCAAAATTTATCTTATATAGTATAATTAGTTTGATCTTAAAAGTGATAAAACTTCTTGTTTTAACCAAATTTTATAACAATAACTATTTTGAAGACCATATTATTTTTTAGGGTAGTTAATTAAAATAAACAAAATTTTAAACGTTTATACGTTTTTAGGCCACCCTAGAAAAGTTTTACCAAAATAAGCAAACCATATTTTTTTTACCCTTTTTACCCTTATATTGAAAAACCAAGTAAAAATATTTTTTCTGAGAATATGCGTCGGTTTATGGCGGTTACGATGGTAGCTAGGGATTTTACAGTGAAACCCTAAATATGTCGAATGTATATGGATGTTTTTGAATGTTTCGAACGCTTAAAATGATGTAGTTTCGATGTTAATGGATGCCTAGAAGTGTAGCCGTTGAGAGACAAAAGAGCAAACTGTGAACAGTATCGCGCAAACTGTGAACAGTGCTGTGCAAACTGCTTGCAAATCGCGCAAAAAATACTGTTCACAGACTATGATATCTACTTTTGCGCGATGTAATCAGTGTTTGCGTGATGTGAACAAGTTTGCGTGGTGTAAACAATGTTTGCGCGATTTGCGCAGTTTGCGTGACACTATAAATTTGCGCGCTTTTGTCTCTCAACGGCTACATATAATACCCTCAGGTATGTTTTAGGGGCATTTACGTCTTTTAACCCTGTTTTGCGATACTTCCAATGTTTTAAATATATATATATATGTTATGTATGGGGGCATTTATATAAATATACATATGTAAATAAATACAAAAAAAAAACAAAAAAAAAAAAGAGAAAGAGAAAAAGGGAGATAAAGCTTAGATAAAGGGAGAGTAAAGTCAACAAAGGCAGCTCATCCCATTTGTTTTCTATCATATTCTTTTCCCGTAAAGCTCCAGCAGCCACCATTCTTCATATTTTTCCTTTGCTTTCTTGAAGAAAAAGGAAGGATTTGAGGGAGTTGGAAGATAAGAAAAGAAAAGAAAAGAAAAGGAAGCACTTGGAAGCTTTGGTAACCAAAGATCTCCTTCTTTCTCCTTTCATCTATGTTTATATGCATGTTATATGAATATGTTAGTGTGTTTTGGTATTGATTTAAAGTGATCTTGATGATAAAGGAAGCAAAACAAAGAGGAGGAAGCCAACTTGCAAAGATTTGGCTTGAAATAAGGTAAGGGGTTTCCTCCTTGATATGTCACATGTTTTAGGCTTTTGGTTCCTTAGATCTATGTTATAAATGTTGATTTTGATGTTGAGGAATATTGTTTTGCCATTTGGGATGTCTATGTATGTGATTTTGTTCATGGCAGAAAGTTGTATAATATTTACAATTTTGCCACTGAGTTCGTCCCATGTTTTGGCTGCCTTATTTGATGAATTATGAGTGCTATTATATCTTGTTGGAAATCTCTTTGAATGATATTTCCAATGATATATAGCTTGTATGAATTAGAGATCATTTGGACTGTTAAAGATTGTATAAACCGAAAGGACTGCTTTATCAAATAAACAGGGGAGGCAGTTTTTGCCACTGAATTTATCTGCTGTTTTGACTGCCTGATTGAATGAATTATGAGTGCTATTATAGCTTGTTGGAAAGATCTTTGAATCCTCTTTTCAACGATATAAATTTTGTATGAATTAGAAACCGTTTGGGCTGTTAAATCGTATGAAAAGAATGCTGCCCTGCTAAATGTCTGTTCTGTGAACAATATGTCGTAATTTTATCACTGAGTTTAGCTCACGTTTTGACTGTCTTATCTATTGAATTATGAGTGTTATTATAGCTCGTTGGAAAGATCTTTGAATCCTCTTTTCAACGATATATAGCTTGTATGAATTAGGAACCGTTTGAGATGTTAAATTGTATGAAAAAGAAGGCTGCCCTGTTAAATGACTGTTCTGTAAACAGTGTTTCATAATTCTGGGCAAGAAAGAAAGAAGGAAAGAAATAAAGAAAGAAAGAAAGAAAAGGAAGAAGGAAAGAAAGGAAAGGAAAGGAAAGGAAAGAAAAGAAGAAAAGAAGAAAAGAAAAAGAAAGAAAAACAAGAAAAAGAAATTGGGGCTCAAGATTTAGGGGTCGTCTTAAGAGTAATGTCTGGTGCGTTATGAATAAATTTAAATGGAAGAAAAATTAGTAAGATATAAGACCCGCATGCATGCTATAAACTATGAGGGGGCACTTTACACTACACCGCCCGCAGTAGGGCACGTCCACAGTAGGACACGTCCGTAGTAGGACATAGACTCCTAGTAGGGTCCGCTCGCAGTAGAGCTCAATTCAGATTCAGAAATAGTGTAGTGAAAGAAAAAGAGCTTGAGCTTAGAAAAGTGTCAAATCCCTATAGTTAGCTTACAGAAAATATTAAATAGACACCAGATGGGACAAAGTATGACCCAAATAGTAAAGAGTGAACTAAATTATCCCCTCAATCTCTTATAAAGGTTAAGATGTGAAGTTGAGTCCCAAAAGTGAGTTAGAACAGGAAAAAAAAGAGGATAGTTTACTTGATTCTTTCCCCTTACTGAGTGTTCTTATCACTCACTCCCTTTTCTTTCCTGATTGCAGGTACAGGTGATCGAGGTAGCTGCGAGGCAGGGTCAGGTCAGTGTAGGTAGATCCGACTGGAGCAGGTTATCGCTGGTTTATATTACATGCATACAGTGGCATGTTTTTATCGACTTTTGACTTTTTGAGATTATGATACAGTTACATATGATTACTCCCTGTTTTTAGATACTTTCAGATGAGTCTTCATATGAGTATATACATCTTTTATTCGCTTCCAGATTTTTAGTTTTCTTGGAATACTTCCTAAACACTTTTAATGATGCGTTTATTGTAAAGTATTTTTAAAAAGAAAAAAATAGACGCTACGAATATTAATTCGTAACATTTCTCCTTCGGTGGGTAGTACTACTAGGGAGGGATGTTACACTACACTTCCAGACATCCATTAACATTGAAACTACATCATTTTAAGCGTTCGAAACATTCAAAAACATTCATATATATAATTCGACATATTTAGAGTTTCAGTGTAAAATCCCTAGCCACCATCGTAATCACCATAAACCAACGCACATTCTTAGAAAAAATATTTTTACTTGGTTTTTCAACATAAGGGTAAAAAAGGTAAAAAAAATACGGTTTGTTTATTTTGGTAAAACTTTTCTAGGGTGGCCTAAAAACGAATAAACGCTTAAAATTTTGCTTATTTTAATTAATTACCCTATTTTTTATTTTTTTATATAATTTTTTATTAGTAATATGATATAACAAATAATAGAAATAATAATATTAATTATTAAATGATAATTTTAATTTTATTATAATAACATTTCAGATTTTTCATAATTATTAATATAATATAATAATTAATTATACATATTAATTTTATCAAACACATTATTAATATCCGATAATCTTTTAAATAATTTATCTTAATAATAAATATTATCGGTCAACTGCACCAAACACATATGTAAGGTAATGAGTGTCAAAAATGCTGGGTTATTAGTATAAGCTTAATTGTATCTTATATTTGATCAATTATCAATTGATTTCGAAGTGATAGTATTCCGTATGGTCTCAACCATGCAAAACATTTATAACTGAATCCACATACATTGATCCTATAATACGACATGCTTGAGTGTCTGGTCATTTCACTTGACGATTCCAACAAGTTAACAAGTATGATACAAATGAACAAAAATACCAACATGAATAAACGAAGCACAGATATTCGGAGAATGTTTTATTGATTTGAGTATTATTTTGAGTATTTTTACATATTCATGGAAAGAGTGAGATAAATTTCATCAAGAAGAAACCAGTTATCCGCCCCCAAACCAAGAACTTGGGTTGTCACTAAACCACCGAGAAAAGAAGACAAACAGGGTTCTGGTAGATCTTACACACAACCCACCATTAGCTTTCAGATTTCAACATCATCTTTGAGATATGGTAGACATATTGTACCAGCGGCTTTCATGGTTTCATCAACAATTTTTTGATATAATCAAGTACTTCATCAACATTGACCGTCCAGGCAACTGAAACAGGGGAATAACCAGTCCATGGGTTGCTTCCATTCCATCTACATATCGAAGCAGTGTCATTAATGGTGATAATAGATTTACAAATCAAACCCAGTTCTATATGTTCCTATTGGAAACATTTTTTTTAATATGCTTAAAAGAGGAAGCTGAACATACCTTTTCAATCCTTGATCCATTAGCGTATGTCCAACGCTTATGCCCTGCGTCTCAACCCTCACAACTCCCTTCTTGTATGTGAAGAGATCAGGGCGAACTACAGCCACAAAACTAACCGGGTCATGAAGGAAAATCCCTGAAATCAAACTTCAAAAAGTCAACAAAAGAATTCAAAAAAATAAATGAAAAAGGATGCTGAAGCCTCAAAAGAAATAACTATAGATTCGTCAAACTTATGAATTGAAGATTACCATAGACACCATCAGACTTAACATGCCAATCTCTGTAAAATTTGCACATGTCACTAAGTAGTTTGGCGTACTTCCCTTTAGATTCCGCTAATTCAAGCAAGTCAGCATCTAGTGCATAAGATAAATTCAACCATCGGAATGTCATTATTTTTATATTTAATAATACATAGGAAGCATGTCCAGGAGATGATGTAAATTGAGAAGTTTGACCTGTCATTTTCACTTGTGTTGTAATGTTTATTCCAACCACAATAATGCTTGCCCCAGAGGTAAACACAACATCCGCTGCTTCTGGATCTCCATAAATCTGAAAGTTCAGTGAATTAAGTTTCTAAATGGTTTGCAATAACAGCTCACCATCATGTGCTATTGCTGAACTTTTTACATGTATAATGGTGTCATTTGCAGCAATGAGAACTTTTTGACTTCTTAAAGAGTTAAAAGAGAATTACATGGCAATACTTGGAAACAAAAAACAGTAACAGTTCAGTATTAAATTGAAACTTCTCAAAACTCGAGAGCAAGCAACCTACTTAAATCTTCAAACAAAAATTGGTTTACTATCATAAATTTTAATGTTTGAGCTCTTCTTAGTTCTATTATACGAGGACTCTGTCAAGGAAATAGGTGTACTTCTCGTGCTACTGAAGCTAATGTTGAGAACTTTTGGCTCTTTCCAGCACATAAGACTAAATTGGACTAATTCTCTGGGACTTGACTAGATTGAAGCTCATATTAAGAACTTCTGGCTCTGCTCAGCACAAAGGGCTAACTAGACTAATTCTCTGTGACTTGACTGGATTGGAATGTATGGACTAGACTAATACGTTGTTGTCCTGTATTTGGTGAATTATCAGATTGAATAGAAATACGTATCGTAATAAACTCATATGTCTGATGAGTAATCAAAACGATATAGCCAAACTTGCAACTCAAAGCAACTGTCTGGACCAGAGAGGTCTGTTTTATTTCTTTCTTGGGGAAACAACCATGAATTTTTGAAAGGCTAGCACTTACATTTGCTTCAGCAGCAGGATTTACATTTCCCAGAGCAAAGAAAGCACCACCAAGTATAACAATACTTTTCACCTTGCTAGCAAAGGAAGAGTCCCTTTTGATAGCCTGATTTCATAAACACCTTAGGAATTAATTTTAAAGTGCTGGAACAATTAAAATGCTGCAAGTAAAATTGGAAACACAGACACACAGACATATAAACCAAAACCTTACCAAAGCCAAGTTTGTTAGCGGTCCAAGTGCAAGTATAGACACTTCACCAGGATATTCTAAGACCTTCTCAACCAGAAATTCTGATGCACTCTTGTCACATTTCTTTGACTTCGGTGGAGGTAGATATATATTTCCCAATCCATCAGAGCCATGAATAAAGTCAGCAACACGTGGCATTCCTCCCTTTTACAGGAAAACAGAGTCAGCAGGATACAAGGAATGGTCACTTAAAGGGTTTGGAAAAAGACATCCAAATTAGCCAGTGATAAGATATAAAAATAAGTAAATGAAATCCAAAAAAAAAAAAATACAAAACAAAACAAGAAGACCATAAAAATCTCTTCACTAGAACTAAACAGCCAAAAGTAATTTAACAAAGCAAAGTGACAAGGTGTGAGATTTCAAAAAAAAAAAACCCCCCATAGAGTACTTGGTGAGTACTATCATATGGCATAAATAGAAACTAAAAGCACACTATCAAGAACCCTTTTTTCCTAATATTAACACATCAAGCGTGCCAACTAACACAGAGGAGACATGAAATATATCTTAACAATTACCTTCAAAGGTTCTGGGCTGCCCTCAGCAACAGGGACACCCGGACACCCTGCGATCTCACACTATCCTTTTGCACATCAAAATTAGGAATTTGATCATATATATGTTCAAAAGCATTTAAAAATTAAAACCCAAGAATTAAACAAGGTGGTCAACTGATAAAATTTTAAAAAAAATACCAGAAGCAATGCATTGCGAGTGGCATCTTCTGTGGTAACATTACCAAAGATTGTTGTCAACCCTAAGATCTCCAACTGCGGAGTTTGAAAAGCCATCAAGATAGCCATGCTATCATCTGTTAAATCAATAAATATCCTTCATCTAGTGGCATCACAACTCAAAACAAATACACATCCACGTAGATGAAAAGTTAAATAAAAATCCCCAAACTCTGCTAATCATTTTATTAAATAATATAGAGAAAGGCTGACTTTTTCCAAGAAATTGACCTATCAATTATTTTTACAGGTTAGAAAATTCCCAAAGTACCATTGTTTTCATCGTATACAAAGATGATTGACTAACTCATTTAGCATATGTTATCATAGTTTCAATTGCCTTTATTATGAACAATATTTAATCAAACACAAGGAACTTACAAAAAAAACACTATATTTCCAAATGCTAAGCAATCAGTGACTTCCTTTATTGACAAAATAAAATTTCCCCACGTTTTGCAGGTGGGTAAATCAGGATCCAAATGAAAAACGAAATTAAACTAGTTTCTTCCATTTCCCAGGAGCCAAACAGAAAAAGAAGTGTAAAACAAACCGATTCCAGGATCAGTGTCGATAATGAGCTTGGAAGGCGGAACAGAAGAAGGTTGAGCGTCGAGGATCCCACCGTCACAATTCATTTTTGTCATGATCGAAGCAGAATTTTGGGACAGTGAAATGAGAATGAAATTGAAACCTCGTTATTTAAGAACTAAGAAGAATAAAGAAATAGGTTTAAGCTGTGTTTCGTCACCACCACTAACACCCACCCACCCACCCACCACTGTTCTGAGACGGGGTTAGGTGTAGGTGGACTAGTGCGGTCCAATATTAATAATTATTTTTTTATTATTATTAAAAAGCTTTCCATCTTTGCTTGCGCGATTCGCTTTGTAACAGCTGCAGATTTTGATTGGATCTGAATCCTCCAACTTCTTCCGTTTTGGATTCTATGTTAATTAAGATAATTAATTAAAATAATTATTTGTTTAGGGTTAGACAAAATTAATTATTAATTTAAAAGTTTAAATAAAGAATATACCGTTGCGTAAAAATCAAATTTTTAGTTGTTAATTGTAATTTTCAAATTTTTAATTCAATTTTTAACGTAATTCAACCACATTCACCTTTGAAAACCTACAAGGTGTATTTGTTGTCTATCTCTTTTATCTTCGCTTTCGTTTTTTTCCATTGCTAATCTTTATTGACTACATTTTCTTACGATGTTATATTGTTAAGCTTATTTTCGAATATTCGAATCATATTTCAGTATAATTATAAGAAAAAATATTTGTTACAATATTTTATTTAATTCAATATACATATTGACGATAAAATAATGTGTTAAAGTGAATTATCTCAATATTATGGTTGAAAATTAGTGTATTTATTTTAACATTAAAGTTATGACGAATGGATTTTACGGTTGTTTTGGTAATTAAATTGTAAATTTGTTTTTATTGAGTTTAAAGTATATTCACGTTAAATTGAACTAATTTTTATGAATGTAGAGTTGATCTATAAACGTATATTTCAACATCATTAAGATAAATATTACGGAAGGTATATTTTTCGAATAAATCAATAAATAATGTATGATAACTTGATCCAAACATGTGAGTCCATGGCATGGGGCATAACTACATGACTAACAACCTATGCCCCTTAATCATAAATTGTTTATGCTCGACCTTCTTCAAAACTAACTATAACTACCTAATTTAAACCCACATTCAAACCTAAAAAAGTCGTTAAAAAGAGTAATAATAAGGTTACATACATGAAGTTGTTATTCTAATATTGTATCATTACTCCTATAATAATTCACGAAGGCCATAAGACTTATTCTCATCCAAGGTTTTGTTTATTATAAGTTAATGCCTGCAATTTTTTTAAAATTTAAATATTTATCTATCTTTCAAATTCTATTAACTTTTGTTGTTAGTGTAAATGATAAAAATATCATTTAATGATTTTATTTAAAAATATAAAAATCTACCTATCTTTTTCACTTTAATTTTAAAAATTGATAATTTTCTTTTAATTTAGTTTTAAAAAGTTATTTTTCTGCAATATAAAATTTTTATATTTTAGAATTGACAGTCATCCTCTCAAAATTTAAAATATTATAATTACATTTTCATAAAATATATTCTCTTTTTTTTTATGATTGTAGTTCCCGATAATTCATATATCAAAATTGAGCAAAAAATTTTGCTCGATTTCAACCAATTTACATCATTGATGATGACGTTGTGACCCAAGAGGAATACTGAACCATATTATAAAACAAATACATTATAGTAATGGTAATGCCATTGCCAGTTCAACTCAGTCTTATCCTATAATGTCATGTGATGAGGCATCTACCAAAGTTAGGGAACCAGATTGTTGACCACATGTTGTTATTTTGAAATTTATAGACGGAAACTTCAACTTCAATTATAAAAAATATATATATTTTTCCCTATGAGATTGCTTCTTATACCGAATCTGGTGCCATCGATATCATCTTTCAACATCTTTTGTTTACCACGATAAGAATAAGATCTATTAAAATAATACTTAAAAAAGAAAAAAAAAACAAGTTCATTAGAATTCGTATAATTATGTTTTCTTAAAATGATAATAATAGATGGTTTTTTTAAATTAAAAGTTAATATCCGTCAAATTAAATTATGTCTTATATATACATCATTTTGAAAAAATAGTTCTAAATCTACTCCAAACACTAAATAAAATTGTGAAATTATAGAGAGTGAAACTTTTCGTTGCTCAAACATACTAAAATAACAATAAAGGGGCAATCAAACCTTATATTATATAGCCATTTTAAAGGATAGTTTGAGTGATATAAGAAAATCTAGATTCAAGTCTCTTCTAACGATATATCAATATCATACTTTTAACTTATCTAGTTTAATGATAATAAAATCAATTATTAAACATGAGATTAATCCTATTAGATATGGTTAATTTGATTCAAAAAAATTACTCGAATTAGATTCTTCATTATAAAAAAAAAAATTATATTATATAACTATTAGTTGTATAAACCACTACGTTGTCAACTCATAAGTCCATGACACAATATGAGTAGAGTACATTTTATCCAAATAGCAGGAAAATAAACTCTTAATAGTTATAAATGTTTATCTTCAACATACCTTTTTCATCCCTTACCTTTATAAGATAAAGATTTTAGTATTATCCAATAAATACATGTTATGGGGTTTTCTTATATTTGATATTACCAAATTTAATTACCTACTAACGTATTTAATACTTTTTAAGAGAGATCAATTAAAATAACTTTGAAAGAATATTTTTAGTTCTTACTAAACAGTGTGAACATCTGTTTAGTTGATACAAGTTTGTTATGATGACAATATTAAGGTTTTGTCACCAAATTGACAATTTGACATGTCAACGCCCATCTTGAACTCATCAAGATAAAAGTCAAAGAATGTGTGTTTTTCAAATAAATTGGCAATAATGTACATTAACTTGCATTGAATCGTTTGAGTCCATGACGGGAGGCACATTACTGACGGCTTTGCATGACCTTTTCTTTTAAAATAAAATTTTATGTATACTCATTTATATATTCAAAAATTGGTTTGTATAGCCCTACTGCTTATTTTAAGGTGTTACCTGGGCTCACTAAGTGATTTGGCAAATATGGACCTCCGATTTTCTTGGTAATGTGGTCGATGCTGCAGCTACATAATGACAAAACCACACTTTTCATTGACAACTGATGGAAGAAGCGAGAAAGAAGTAGAAATTTGAATTTGTTTTCAGCAGGCGAGGAGAAATAGAATACGTAAGTTGAAATAAATATATACCACGGAATGTAATGTAAGTCCAAATCCAATCCCGTAAGAGGAAGTTACCAAAACACAATAACGTCTTGCGTTCTTCAATCTGCTCGCCGTTCCTTTTCACCAATTTTTCCACCTCTTTCTTTGTATATTATTTGACCACGTGTTTTCAATTTGTGGACGGAAAGCTTAACTCCAATTATAAATAAATAAATTAATATATTTATTTATTTATTTATGAGATTACTTCCTTGAAAAAATAATAAAACAACTTTTTATCAAAAGATTATTATATAATTGATTAAGAAATTCTTAGTACTCCCTGTCCTTTTTTTGTTTTTGTAATTTTCAAAAATTTTATTAAAAAAAGATTTATTATTATTTTTTTATATATTCCAACAATCTAATTTTTACATGCCAAATTAAAGTTAATGGCATCCGATTTTATCAGACGCACTCCAATCTAATACAAAATTAAGCATGCCAAACACACCATAAATAGCTTATTTTGATTTTTGCTCATAATTTTGAAATTGTAGATAAGAAATGGATAGCACACCTCCTGAGAAGCCAAGTAGTCTGCTTCAACTTAGGTCAGAGTGCCTAATGCTGCAATGCAGTTTGTGGATTCAGCAATCAGGACGGAGTTGTACGTTAAGTTAAACTACAACAAACTGGATAATCAAGATATTGCAGTAAAAAATGATTCTCATATATTCTCTGCTTTCTTCTTTTTTCATACTGATATGATAATTATTTTAATTATTGATTTCAGTCATCTGCAGCCAACAATAGATACAAGGGTCTTTGTTACTTTGGCAGAACTGTCTCAAAGATCGTCGCTCAACAGGAAGATGAAACCACATGAGAAATTTGCCGCTGAAATGGAACTTCTGCAGAAAACAAATAAACACTAATCATGGTGCTGCATAATAAATCAAAATCTACTCATGCAGACAACTTCATTCTAGATTTGTACATGTGATTTTTACTCTAAATAACATTTCGGGTTTTATTTCATCAACAGCTACGGAAAGGATCTCAGAGCCCTATAATTCAACAATTCCAGAGGTAAGATCATTTCTAGGGTTTATTAGATTCTGGATATCAATAGTATTGGCATTTTGTTTCAATAAATTTATACTCCTCTAAAGATAATTTGAACTGGGCAAACATCCTCCCCTTTAAGCATAGAATATAGCAAATTCTACATTCAAGGTCAGACAACGTATTAGCATCTACAATAAGTGATAATTGTCTCTCTATAATAACAATTCCTTCTTTTTATCAAAAAAAAAATGTAAGCAATTCATTCCATGTATTCATGACGCTTATACACAAACTTCTATATATGCTCATATGATTAAAAAATAATAAAAAGAAAACAGAACCGCATAAGTTAACACTATATAAAACAGACTAAAAAAGATATAGTGATTTTTTTTGAGACTCCATATTTATGAGCATTACTTGTTTTTCAAATATCCAACATCATGAATATGTACTTCTTTGTTGGGTACCTTTATCATTGAGAGGTCTAGTTTATTCTTGAAGTCATTAGACATGCTTTTAGTTAGAGCAAGAAAACAACTAAACAGAGGGAAAGGAAAATTTTGACTTGAATTCACATTCACTGCAAAGAATATTGTACCACAACAAAGATCCTTCAGTAGTTATGAGTCCATGACTCATAAAATGGGCAATGCACACAAATGTATACATCATCCAAGCAATTACCTTTATAGCAGAAAAGAATCTAACATCAAGCACCATCAAAAACTGGTTCATGTAGAGCCTATCATATTGGCAGGTATCTTTCCCAGGTTACTCTTCAAATTTACAGCAGCTTGTCCAGCAGAAGATTTAGTACTTGTTAATTCGGTTGCCATGATTGATTTCTTTATCTACGAAATAACAAAATACCAGATCACCTATGGAAAAAGTAATTTATATGATTTCTTCCGGTCAAGTTTTCTACTTAGGCTAACACAACAATATTTGTGCATACAAACAGTTAAGCATTTGTAATATATCACAATAAAATCTGGAAGAAATCAAGGCCAAAACTCACCACTGCAAGCCGCTCCTTGTGGATATCATTTGTAAACTGAAAACCAACATAAAATACAGTTATAAAAAAGCCTTAAATTAACAGAGAATGCCTTCAACACAATAGCCTTTAGACTACATTTTTGGGTAAGATGGATAACAATAACCAGTCATCATAAATTTCTTTACCGGTTTCCTATAGGTCTTAATCTCATCACCACCAAACCCAGGAAGTGTCATATTCCAATTTCGTTCTGAATCAAGGCATAAAAACAGTAAATTAAGCACTAGATGTACAAAAAAGGAATAAACAGAATAAAACATGAACTTTTCCTACATAACTAACCAACATGTAGAAGTATATCTTTCGCTTCCAATGTATCTGACTTCCGATGCTTTGCTAATGAGCAACCAAAGGTAGTAATCTGATCAAAGAAAAAAGTGAAATTAAGAATGATTGCAAGTTGAAAGAAATATGAGATAATGCGAAAACACTAAATAAGAATAAGAAATAACAAAAAGTATATAATAACAGAATATTGAAGTCCTCAAGGTGCTTTTGCTTGTGTAGCATTGTCAATATCATGAGAATCAAAATTGAACTACTCACAGACTCCACAAAATCTTCTGCAATATCCACAAGAATATCTTCAACTTCAGGATCCAACCTCTCTGATGGATCAATCTGTCAAAGGAGCATAAGAATCCAATGAAAAATAAGGAGAAAAAAAAAAGGAAAGTCAAGGACGAACCCATGAACTCTATGACATCATAGCTAAGATGAGGAAACAAAAGATTGAGCCCATCTAAAACAAATGGATGAGTAAAGCCTTTGGAGGCAAATAAATTCTTTTAAATGGCTATGGAGATATCCTCTGATAAAGATTTTTTTATTCCATGAGTTTATAAAGAGTATTTATGGTCTTCAAGAATACGGGTGATAAAGAAGACCATACCAGTGGTATCCTAAATGTGATGGTAAGGGCACCCTTGTGGGTTTCTAATACTAAGAAATTCCAAGAGACAACTTTCTCTTTATTTACTTATGGGAAACATAAAATTGTGCATTGCCGTTGAAAAAAAAAGTTAAACCTGTGTGACCTTGGTAGAGAGGACAAAACAAAAAAGAGGGAAGTACTACGACTCGTTCTTGTGGAAACATCTAAAGCCATTTAGCAAAAGAGCCTCATATTTCTTCCCACATAGGCAACTCCAACCTTCTCCATATCACCTCATAAAATTCAGCCAAATATTAAAGAGGCCAAATTCCAATCAATATCCCAAAAGCTTTGAAAACTTTCTCTTTATTACAATATTGTAGTAGTAAAGTTACTGGCATTTTACTTTCTTATTGATTCTCTGCAACTTTTTCCTGTTTTACTTGTTTCCATGGGCTTTCTGGTTAACTTGGTTTTTTGACAAACTGATTTTTATTCCTTCAGTAATGTTATTTGTCTCCTATATATAAATAATAATAACAATAAAAAAACAATGCATGTATCTTCAATCTATAAATTTATGATTACCCACAAGCGCTAATCAACTGAAAGAATGGGAAAACTTCATTGACCTCATATGAATAAAATACAAGACCCTAATAGAAATGCACTGCCAAAGAATGAAACTAATTTATGCACAAATTAATGTTACTCCTCTCATTAACTAGGAATTAAATTAAGTATTAAATTGTTTGGTGCTCCACCTTTCTATTGATTCTATCTGCACTGCTCTTACAAATTTAGGAAAGTTTGCTCATCTATTGGCTTGCATAGACGCAGCTCACACAGGATATATGTAGAAAGTTCGTACAATTAAATCACTATCGGGACAACTGACAGAAAAAAAACTTCATGAAAAACTCTTTAGTAATATATAAAGTCCATCACCTCAAATGAAAAATAAACTAATATATTTTCTGATTTGCAATGCAACATAAGTGCAATATATTGGAAGGTCAAGCTTTGTGACAGACCAGTAACATATGATTGCAACTGTAAGAATTTGTTAGTACAGCCAATATGAACTTGAATTATGAATATTAAGAGAAAGCCACTATGTCTAACCTGGTTAACAAGCTCATTGATGCTTCTTTTGCCGACAATCTGATTACCAGATTCATCAGTTTCTGCATTGGCTATTCTACTCTGGGTCCCCTGCCGGACAGTGCTAGGTTGTACCATTGAAAGAGAGGAAGGCTTGTGAACTGCAGAAGCCTGTGCCCTTGAAATTTGTTGTTGATGTGATAAAGATTGAGAGACCCTTGATGGGGGAAATTGTTGCCCAAAAGACTCCTGTGGCTGATGAGAAGGTTTGGGCTGCTGTGGCTGCACAGATGACACATGCTGTTGCTGTGAAGTTGTTGACAATGGAACATGTTGCTGAGGGATATGTGCCCTTTGCTGCAAGGATTGTGAGTTCAACTGTGGTCTATATGAAGAGGGGGGTGGCAAAGGAGGCTTTCCTTGTGATCCAGAAGACAACCATGGCTGGTTAAGGGACTGAACACTTTGTGATGCAGTTGGTGCAGACGACATAGGGGAGGCCACTGGTGAGACTCTCATAAGACCTTGACCTTGAAAATTCTACATAGAGTGAAAGGAAAAAATAGTAAATACACACCAAACGAAGGCACCAAAAGCCCAGAACTCACCAGAGGTAACCCATGAAGCACGATCAGAACAGATGATCGGGTTGCAAAGAAGACTTGATCAATCATAAAATTTTGCAAGCCATAGTCAAATCACTAAATCAGTATTCCAGACAGTTCTAACTACATAGAACCAGGAAGGCCTGTTTCTGTAGGAGATATCTTAGTAGCAAATAACCTGCTTCTGATTATACACAAGCACAAACCAAATAAAGGAGGCCATGGTAACAGACACTCAGATTAAAATCCCGTGTCTGAAACCCTTTTTACAAATCAACCAAATAAAAACTTACTAATTACTTTGATGAACCAAGGTTTACATACACCTACTCTCACTGCCAGAATTCTTCTGATTTTAAAATTTCAGTTTCGATAGGCACAAACTTAGGCCATCAAATGTAAAATGAATATTTTATCATTATTATTTTGGTGTGAAACAACTACCCTTTTCCAACTGCCTACTCAAAACCTCGATTAACAGTCGTTTGCACCCAAAAATCATGTTTCTATGTTTCCCAGAGCTGCAAAAAGAAGCTATTTCTTTGTCCAAATCTACATTGAATTATATATCATTTTACTGCAAAATTATTAATCTTTTAATGCTTCAAAAGAAAAAATTTTTTATACAGGTTATGTATATTTCACTTTAAGAAAAAGAGAAATTTGAGTTTTCATGTCTAATTTTCTAACTTCTAAAAACCAGACCCTGTCACAAGGCAAATTTGAACCTAATTTACGCATCATAGTCATCACTACTCCTTTACCTCATGTAACTGATTTTTCCACGTAATTAACATTATAATCTTACTCACAACAGTTCAAGATTATAATGAACTTAAAAATAAGCACAAATGCCAAGTTCCAGAAAGGACCATTGTTTACCTGGGTAGCAGGGGATTGGCTACTTGGAGATGATGGTGGTGGACGGAGGGATGATTGTTGTGTGGGCCTCTGCTGATGGTGTTGAACAGAAATCCCACCAGGCCGCAGTTGTGCACCAGAACCTAGTGATCCTATCATTCCCATTCCTTGCACTTGTTGCCTTGCCTGAGAATTTGAAAAACGATATAACAAGTGATAAAGAAACAAACACCACACACATGCAGCCACTCAATATTAAAAAAAAAGCTTAATCATCGGCCTAGATAACTATAAATGTCATTTAATAACAACAAACAATGAAGCAACGATGAATTACATCAAACTAACTCAAAGAAACAGACCGCCTAAACCTACATTGGAAAAAATGACCTATATCATACAAGAATAGTGTAGTACCTCAATTCTTATAAAGCAATTAAAAAAAAAAGAGAGAGACCAACTCAAGTACTTTAACAACTTGTTCATTTTTTAATACAACACTAGGCTTTAGGATTTTGTTTCTTAAAACATTTAAACTCGATTAAACCAAATGCAGTGCATTTAAATTAAATCAAATGGACCCTACAATAATGCATAATTTCAATTCTAGTAAGCACAAACCTGCAATGGAGTGGAATTAGATACTGAATCAGGCATGTTAACAGCAGTCCGGCCTAAGCCACCAAACTGCTGACCAAAAGAAGCCGAGAAGGACGGCGTGGGTTGCGAAGTAGAGGGCACAGGTCGGGGCGCCGGAACCCCAAGGGCAATACCTCCCCTCTGCGGCGCGGAAGCAGAGGAAGACGGAGAAGAAGAAGAGGAAGAAGGAAGGGAAGAGAACTGAGAAAAATGTGAGGGCTGCTGCTGTTGCTGCTGCCAGGGTCTGGAAAATGAGGTCGGTCTGGGTTGTGGTGTAAGTGTGGGTTTCGCGGGTTGGGGGTGATTAGGGTTAGGGTTAGGGTTTGACGAAGGGGTAGGAGTAGTTGAGATTGTGGCGGGTAATGGTGATGGTTGTTCTTGTTGTGATGGTGGTGGTGGTTGTTGTGAGGGTGGTTCGGCAGTGGCTGTAGTGGAGGTGGTGGGAAGTGTAGGAGTTTGTGGTGGTGGTGGTTGTTGGTCCATGGCGGGATGGAGGTAAACTGAGACGAGGGATTGTTGCGAGAGTTCTGGTTATCGCCCTGTGCGTTACAGGAAATTGTTCTCTCCCCGGCTTTATGAAACTCAATAAAATTATATGCACATTTTTTAATATGCAATATCCAGATGGTGATCTCACCTTACTCTAATGAAATTAACAAAAACTTTAATTTGTCATCCCGAAAATACCCACCCCTAAACACCATTTCATACAAAATTTCTAGGTTCTAATCTAGAGGTGTCAAAAGGATCCGATCAGCACAAAGCACAGCCCAGACCCTTTCATTTTAGCCCGACTCAGGTAGGTACAATTTGCTAGACCCTACCAAGCTAAACTGCAGACTTAGCCGTTGGGCTGATTCGGCCCAACACGATACTATATCTAAAATATTAAAAATAATTATTATAATATAAAAATTAAAAATGTTTATAAAAGATGAAAATTTTAGATTTAAAAAAATGAATTAAGTTTTTTTAATCAATCTTATATATGTGAAATAACCGAAATTTAAGTTTGATTAGAACATGATATTAAACCTTTAATTATAGTAAAGAAGTGACTGCTCGTATCTTTTAAATTTGGGATACTTTTGCAAAAGCATCTCACATATAAGAAAATATAATCATTCGCTTCTTTCACCCATTATAAACAAACACTAAGCAAGGTTTTGAATCCTACATTGGTGAAATTGATCATGAAAACTCAACTCACTTATTATAAATAAATTTATCTTCTTTCATATCATAATTCAATTTTCTAATATGTTTTCTTATTTGAAAAAATATTTAAAATAAAAATAATTTATTAAAATTAACAGGTTAGTCTAATAAAGACCTATGAGTCAGCTTGTTAAAGATTTGACACGACACGATCTTATATATATAGAGTCATAGAGTGGGTCGACTTGGCCCAAACGATCATTATTGTGCAAGTCTTGGGTCAAGCACAGAGTACAAGCTTAGTGCATTACGTTGAGGCCAACTCGAGACAAGCCATTGTTGTGTATATTCTAATCCATAAAAATCACTCAAATTTAGTTAACAATAAAACTATGCATATCCTACACAAATGAGTATATAAACTTAATATGTGTTATCATATGATTGAATGATTTTGAATTAAAAATAAAGTAACACCTAATCACATTATAATACACAGAAATGTATGCCCATTTACAAACTCACGGGTGCACATAGTATTGCTCATTTAACTATATATTTATTTGAAATGTGTAAACATTATATTAAAGTACTATTTAATCGTACAATAATATATCATTCGGATACTCAATTTAATATTCAAAATTAGATATACATAATATTATTTTTTGTATAATAATTTATAGAGTAATATTATATGCACAGAGTTTTCATATACAATTAACAATCTAGATAGTTTGTCATTATGTAATTGAATATTATTTTATCTTCAATTCATAATTATACAATTATATGATAATATAACATTGTTCTATCTAATCATATACTCAAAAATATATCCACGTAGTTTTATTATTACTTTTTTAAGTGAGACTTTTGAATAGATTTGTATCTACACGTTAAAATTTGATGAGACGTTTGGAGGTGCAAATGTTCATTTATTGTAAATTTATCATGTATTTGGGCTACATGCTATGAAAAATCTACAATTGAGATGCGTGGGTTGTGAAAAAAGAGTAATACTGTATGAACAAATAAATTGTATAACCTTTTATACATAATTTGATATGAAGCATTTTGTTGGCTGATTTTGAAGTTAGAAAAAAAATATATAATCACATCATTTAATTACAAACCATCACTTCGGTTTTTACATAAAAAAATTTTATAATTTATTTAAACAGATAATTTTATTCCAAAAAAAGAAAAGAGAACATTCAATTAGTGTAAAATTTTTGGTCTTTCATCTCGTCTCTGATCTCTCTCGTCAAAGACACCCACAAAATTAGATTAAAGAGATCAGTTTTTGTCTTAGACAAGACAAGAGAGAAATCGGGGGGAGAGCGAGAATGCAACGGGAGACAATATTGAAAAGTGGTAACTGAAAAAATCAAACCTTTGGGGGAAATAGTTACTTTTCAAACTTTTGGTGGGACATTGTTAGCTTTTTAAATTAAAAGGAAAAAATGTAATAAAATTTTTATTTTTTTATATGTTTAAATTAAATGACATTATACCATTATCACTAATAAAGAATTTTAATATAATAATAAATAATTAAATTTTTAAAATTTTGTGGATGAAAGTTTGAGATTTGATCAAACCTCGGTGGGAGT
The DNA here is from genome assembly GCF_011075055.1 of Mangifera indica. Classification (NCBI taxonomy): domain Eukaryota; kingdom Viridiplantae; phylum Streptophyta; class Magnoliopsida; order Sapindales; family Anacardiaceae; genus Mangifera; species Mangifera indica. The sequence goes on from NC_058137.1 coordinate 4,590,852, forward strand.
AAGTCCTTTGACATAAATAATATAATTGAATGTTAAATAGTAGTGATTTTTAATTCTAATGAAGCAAAAGAGTATGAGATATTTCTCAATATAACTATATGCACTCATAAAAAGTTTTTTAAATTGAAAATAAAGTCACACACAATATCATAATCATACAGTGATACGTCTTCATTGATAACTAAATTGAGATTTATTATAAATGTACATAATATTATTCAATTTTTATATGAATTTGATTAGTTTGATTTCTTGTTAATGAAGTTATGGGAGTCCATTTGGTATGCTAGATGTAGAAATGTCCAGAGAGCCTTAGATTCGACTCAAGGCCCAATCCAACACAACCCGCAAATAATATAAAATAATTAAAAATTAAAAATATATAACATTATGGTTCAACCTACAAAACACGTGAATCAATCTTTTAAAAGCCCATAAAATCGTGATCTTGAGCCTAGATTGTGTCTCATACCTTATCATATTGCAAGTTGACATGACCAACAAGAGCCAAAAGACTTATTCCCACCCAAGCTTTGATATGTTCGCAAAATCTCATTCACAGGATTTTAAAAAACCTAAATACTTATTCATAGATTGTCAATTTTAATCAAAACCGTTAGTTATAGGGGTAAAATCGTTATTTTACCATTGAACCATAAAACTTTATATCATTTTCCCTTTATAGTATGAAAAACTAACAATTTTTTTCACCAAAAAGTTTAAAAGTTTTATTTTTCCCCTAAGTTTTTTTCTTTATTCTTCGGTGATCAACATTTGTTGCTATCGTTAGTCAGCCACCCTAGTATCTTTTTCTTTGGCCTTTGACCTTTTCATTGGAGCAGGTTAGTCGAATGAAAATGAATCACCTTTATTTATCGAAGAGATGATTAGAAAAGTTCTTATGTTGATTCGTTAGTTAGATGAAAATGATTCGTCTCTTTATCTCTTATCAGACAAAGGCAATTCGTCTTCGTCCGATAAACCTACTTCGATAGGAAGGCCAATGACTAGAGAAAAAGATGCTGGGGTGGCGGGCTTATGGTGGCAATAGATTTAGGTCATCAAAAAATGAAGAAAAAATATAACAAGGAAAAGTGATGTTTTCAAACTTTAGGTTGGAAGAAAATTATTAATTTTCCAAACTATGGGGAAAAATTATATAAATTAATGATAAAATAATAATTTTACCCCGTATAATTAATGGTTTTAGTTAAGATTAACAACTTATAAATACATATTTCAGTTTTTAAAACTCCATAGATGAAAGTTTAGAAACACATCAAAACTTTAATAGGAATAAGTACTTTGACTGACCTGTAAGACTCACTTTTTAGTGGGTCATGATGCTAACACTAGCCAGCACACTAAGCCCTAGCTAGATGTATAATCTCAAAGTTTCAAGACATTGTTACTTGGTGTAAAATAGGGTTGGATACAAGTTGAACCGAGCATGAACAAGGCCCAGTTCGTTTTTGGCTCATTTTCAATGAGCCCAAGCTCTCGCTAAACACATGTTCACATTCGGCTCGTTCCATAATTTTAGTATTCGAGCTCGGCTCGTACTTAGTTCGGGTTCATATGTTCAGACTTGGGTTCGCTTTGGACTAGTATTTTAGCTCGTATTCCAAGGAACAAATGGTGTTGTTTGTTCTAAGTTAAATGTTTTTTCATTTGAGTGAGTACCTCACGAGCCAAGCTCGGCTCGCTTAATCGGTGTTTAGATTCAAGCTTGTATTCGTTTTTTGCTTAAAATTCAAGCTCACGTTCGTACTCGAGCTCGTTCAAACAAAACTCAGTTTGAACTCGAACAAACTCGTTTCGAATCCAACCCTAATGTAAAACATTAATGGGGAACTTCATATCTAAAAATTGAATAAATGGGTTGGGTGGCAACATATATTTCTTATGAAATTGAATTTTGAAAAATTTACTTTTTCCCCCTTTATAGGTTTCATTTTCTGTGGTCATCAGCCGATCTTCTCTGACAACGGACAAAGGACATTTGCTAATTTCTCCCTAAGATCGTCTGTCGATCTTCTCCAACAAAAGAACAATAACATTGGATGAAGTGTCCAGATATCTAAATCTAGACAATGACGAAACGTCATTTAAATATGGATGACAAACGTCATCTTTCATGGTAATAAATAGTCGCCTTCGTGGCCGAATGAAAGATAGGTAAAAAACATCGGTTGTTGACTGAAATGGTTGTGGTTGAAAAAAGGAAACAAACCTTATGGTTGAAATATTAATTTTTCAAATTTTAAAATTTTTAAAATATAAGAGAAAATAATATTAACTTTTAAAGATTTTATCTTTTTATATAAAGAAAAATTATAACAAAAATTAAATCAGTATTTAAATTTTTAAACTACCATAAATATATTTTTTTACTAAAGTAATTTTTTGACCTTTAAATTTTATAAGAAATCTCTCACTGTTTTTACAATACTCTTTTATTTTATATATAATAAAATAATAAAATATATAATTTACGTATTATCATTAATAAAATAAATAATTTACTGTATATTTAAAATTATTCGTTTATATAAATACAAGAGATAAGAATGTAAATT